>NC_047665.1:51514808-52714808 GCF_011762505.2 Arvicanthis niloticus | reverse complement strand
CTTGCATCTCATGTGTGAATGTATGCATGTGTACATATGTATGTGTGTGCGTGCGCACCTGTAGAGGCTAGAGGGGAGTCCAGAGGGTAACCTCAGGTTTTCCTGTGGAGGCAACCACATTCACCTGGAGTTTTTGAGACAGGGTCTCTCCCTGGCCTGGAATTCACCAATTCATTCAGACTGGCTGAACTGAGAACCTGCCCGTCCTCTCCTCTACTTGCGATTACAAGTATGTGCTGCCACCTGCAGACTTTTTAAAGTGTGAGTTCTGTGGGGTAAACTCTGATTTTTATACTTTCCTGACAAGCACTTTACTGACTGTGCTATTTCCCAAGCCATTTATACCATTCTTTTTGCAATAAACTAGCACACCTAAATAGAATATTTCTCTTCATTCTGGCCAGTACCTGGCCTTCAGTCTGTTTTTCTGGGAACCCATGAATTCATTTACTTGTTTAGAGGTCTGTGAGTTTTTGAGACTGGTACCTGAAGTAGGGGGCAGATTGTGAGCTAAATATTTAACCTGTAAAGTCTGCCTTAATTTTGATTGGAAGTATAGAATATTCAGAGATGTGGACAGTTGGTTAGTGTGAGAAAAAGATTCCCACATATTTGGTACCAGATATCTGACATTCTGCTATTTCATTCGGTGACTTTCTCTGCTTGGGTAGGTATAATCTTTACATTCACTGAGAAGGTTTAGAATTAAGACTAGAGTACATTTAAAAAGCTGCCATAGTATCAATACTTTTTTTTGGTTGTTAGGAAAAGTTTGTTTATATTTCACATTCTGAGTAATTATAACATTTAAAAAAATCTGACACATAAAACATCCAAGGGATTAAATTTATGGTTCTAAATTAAAATGTGCATTTGCAAAATTGAATTAGACTTGCTATTTTAAATTAATTGACATCAGATCACTAAGTAACACTTGTGCATGGGATATTTAGGGGAGCCTGAGGACCATTCTATTTATAAGTTTAGCTTATTGCATTCATTTTAGTTGTGAAAAACACTGGAATATTTTTTTCATAAGTGAGCCCACTAAAGTGAAGATATGTTAACACTGATAAGTCAAATTAATAAATACAATTTGGAATACTCTTGAGTATTTAATTAATAGAGTTTGGAACGCCCACATAATCATAACTGCTAAAACTTTGCACTTATTTGCATAACGAAATAACATAAATCCAACAAATTAAAATAACATTCAAGAATATGAAAACTGAACTAAAAGATAACAACTTAAGAAAGATAAAATTGTCTGACTGTGTCGTCTCTCTTTTGAGGGCACAGAGAAGCTAATTATGATATTAACTATGATCACTTAAAATACAAAGTTACTCTTGTTTAAAAATGAATAGTTTTTTTTTATAATTAATAGAAAAGGAGATACACATTTCTATTTCAGACATTTTTTTTTTATGTGAGGAAAGCAGAATCCACACATTTTAGGCTTCAATAAGTCAACAAGTCCTTCCTTACTGTATTTCTGTTATGCATACAAGGTGTATTAGATATCCATGATGGTATTCTTGTCCTGCCTTTCTGGTGTTTATGCTATGAGTTGATGCATAATTGTGTTGGACACAATGCATTGACTTATTAAATAAATGAATAAGCACCAGTGGACATTAGCCCCAGGATATCCATATTCTATTTAGGTGGTCAAGGAAAGCTTATAAGTATGAGACTGAGCAATGAAGAGAGGGCTATTTACTGAACAAGTTGGAAATTGGCAATATAGAAACATCAGTGAGCCACAAGATAGACAACACGTCTATGTGCTTAACTGTTTCATCCCAGGAGCGATACAAGTTGTGGGCATTAAATGTGAATTTGTTGAAAGAATGGTAAGAGTGACTGGGAGGGAACCTGACATTAGGAGATTTCGGGAACTGAGGTATGAGAGCAACAAGATTTGAGAAGAGCTGCAGAGCAGCTGCTGAGACTTCAAGAAGGACCTAAGTCATACTTCTGCATAAACCACATGGTTTCCATCATTTATAATCTTTTTTGATAGGTTGGCTTTCTTGTCAACAATTCAAATAACCATGATAACTAGTTGGCTTAACCCCTTAACATGCAGAAAGACTCATGGGAAGAAGAGGTTTGTATTCAAGCAGGGAACTGTGGGGACAGTGTGTTGTTTCCCTGTTAACTTAGCACATCAACAGTTACAACCTGCTTCTCCACTGCTTATAGGAATAGCTAGTTTGCTACTCCTAGTGGATAGCAAAAGAGTACAAAAAAGAAAGGTAATAGATTATTTCCTGCTTCCTGAATCATCATCTCTATATGAGTAAATCTTGTAGCTTGATGTGGGAATAGACTAGTCTACAGTATAGCACTCTGTGTGAACACTATCCTCATCATTTACAGTTTGATATATATTTTCTTATTTATTTAACTTGTTCCTTAAAAATAATGCAGACAAGTAGATAAAAAAAATAAATAGCTAAGCTGTTTACTCACCAGACTGACATTTCATTTCATTCCTGAGTGAAACCAGATCCCATCTCCTTTCTATAATATGAGCACACTACACTGGTACCTTGTGTTTGTTAGTACAGAATGCATGAAACTATCTTCATAGATCAAGGTTTTAGTCATTTTAAATATTGTGTTTGAATAAGTATTCTTCAGTTGAAATTAGTAACCTTTCCTTTTTTAGTTTTGAAATAATTTATTATTTTTAAGTGCCTGCAAAACCTTAAAGAAAGTTTGTATGGTGGTTAGGTAAGCACAGGAAAGAATCAAGGCTGTCCCTTGGTAACTTGACAAGGCTAATTTTGAGAAAGCTATTAAAGGTAATTATATAAGTCAGCTCTTTTATGGGACTTAAAGATATTTACACACTCTTTTAAAAGTATATATGTGTTTTCTAAAACCATTGAATCATTTATTTAAACTCTTCATGGAACAACATTTATGCTTGGTAATTGAACAGTTTTAAGATGAACAAAATTCTTAGCTGTTTGTTTCTCTCTCTTATGTGTTTTGCCTGCATGTGCCTTTGTGCACCATGTGCACGCAATGCCCTCAGAGGCCGGAAGAGGTGTCAGAACCCCTGGAAGTAGAAGTTCTAGATACTTATCAACTTCCTTTTCCATGCTGTGAACCAAACTGGGTCCTTTGCCAGAGCAGCTGTGCTCTTAACTGATGAACCATCTCTTCAGCACTTCCCAAAATGAACAAACTTAATGATTTCCTGAGATAAGTCAAGTGTTTTTTTTTCCTACGTTTCAAACTAGTAAGATAATTATTACATCAAAGCAAGTGATCTCTGCAGAAAAGAATGCAAGACAGAACATTTCTTGCCGGCATACCTACCCCCTGCCCCACAAACTTGACTTTTAAAAAGGTACACTTGCAAACAGGTCACAGGTAATCACAGTAAGAATAATGACAATATTGTGTGATGTTTGCTGGTGTTCTCACTTTTTGCTCCTGGTCAGTTGCATCCTTCTTTTGAGGATGACTATAGGCTCCTATAGTTAAAAATACCACTCCCCCACCCCCAGGCTTTGTTATAATTTGAAAAAGCCATGTCCTCCATAGGCTTTCATGTTGAATGGTCACTCCCTAGGTCAATAATACATTTTTGGAGGCTGCAGTAACATTAGGAAGTGTGGCTATGCTGGAGGAAGTGGGTCACTAGGATGTGTCTTTGCGGCTATATCTCTTCTTCCCTTCTTTATATATCTATCTCTGGAGCCAGTCTTCAATAAGGCAAAGAACTCAGCTATTCATTCCTACTACCTTGATATTCTCACCAAGTTCATGAGACCACATGATCATGGACTGAGCCCTCGAAAACAGTGGGGGCAGAACAAATCCTTCTTCCATTGTGTTATTTCTGTCTGATGTTATGTCACAGAAGAAAAGAAGTGGCCGATACACTCTTTCTCATATTTTGGTTTGCCGTTAATTTTCCTTTTCTTGTATAAAAAAGGGAGAATTAATTCATTATTTTTTAAGGAATTTTAACTTGTTAAATGTGGCTCTATGACCTTAATTTTGTAAACCTTTATAACCACAGCTTCTGTAATAACCTTAATTTTGTAAACCTTTATAACCACAGCTTCTGTATCCATCTTGTTGAAATATATTTTTTCCTTAAAGTAATTCACATTTTTCTTTATTTCATATGAATTGCAAATATTTTTCCAAGAAGAAATTTGATCATGAATGTAAATTAATTTCTCCTGGCTCACACTTACTTCTTCTTTAGAGGTTTAGTTTTTTTGTTTGTTTGTTTTTTATCAAATAGATGAAAGTAGGGAATGTTTCTTCAAGTCCAAAAAGCAAAACAAACAAATACATGGAGAGACTGCTTGTGGGTATTTTTCTTCTTTAGAAAACATTTATTCTCCAGGTTTAACATTTTTTTACCTGATACTTTTCTTGCCCATGATGATTTTGTGCTATTGAGACCCTTTTCAAGGAAGGTTGCTCTTTTTCTTTTTAATATAATGTCTAATCTACACTCCTTAATAAGAGCTATGCTTTCCCTGACAAAGATAGACTTTGCCAGCTGCTGCCAGTGGGATTGTGCAAGGACTGGCTTACATGCAGGATGCTCTCCAATTTGTGTGAAAGGGCATTTGCAAGCTTATTTCACTGCAATAAAAAAACACTAGGATCATAAGAGTGTCAGGAAAAACCTAAAAGAAGGTGTTGGAGTATTTTTTATAGTTGCTAATTTTGCATCACATGGGTGGTAGGAAGTTTTCTTCTATGCAGTCTCTGTTCTTGCTTCCCTATGCTCACTCTCAGGCCTCCCGCCTCCTTCCATGTTTGTGATATTAGCTTCTCCCTGCCCTACAGCTTCTTCACCTGGCTTGCTCTCAGACTCATTTTCTGGCATCTGCCTTGCTCTGAAGCCACAGGCAACTGTGTTTGCCTGGAGCCTTTGGTGTTGAATGTGTTTGGGCACTGTTTCTTCTTCCTCACTTCTGCTATGATCACTGTTTTCTTTAATCCTCAAATAATGACATGCAGTCACCCATTGGGAAAGTTGCCTGAAGTTTACACTCCTGGTATCTAGCGCTATTTGCCTGATCTTGTTCCCTCTTCATACCTAGGGTGGTAAAGTCCAGTGATATTGGTAACATCTGGACTATTTAATTAACGGTTACATACTCAGTTTCTTCTCTATTCACACAGCCAATGCTGTCATTAAATGACCCCTTGAAATACCTACATCAGCTCTGTTTCTAAATGAAGCATCCTGGTTCTGCAGAATGGAGCTCCCCAAGAAACATCCCCTGTTGGCATCAAATTATTCTTATTATTGTAAGATAACGGGGAGGCTACATGACTCTGTGTATCAGGGGAGAGGATTTAAAGGCATTTTAGTGCAGACCTTTAAAGAATGGGTAAGAAAAAATGGGAGGGATATTAATCCTATAATTTAATAAGAATAAATGAAATTGAGAAGAGGAGGAAACTTATTTCATCATTTCAGTTAATATCTTTCACATATCTATTTATAGACTAATACTCTAGTTGATACAGCTGTCAATGACAAGACATACATACGAAAGGTATATAAACAAATACAATTATACTTAAGTAAGTATTGATAAATGTTATGAAAATTAAAGTAGATGGTAAATGATTGGGGAGTCATGGCTTAGAACGTGAATGTCTCCTGGAGGCTTGGTCCTCAGAGGGGTGCTCTTGGGAGATAATAAAATTTTAATAGGTGAGGTGTAATCTAAAGAAGTACAATTAAGATTGTATGCTTGAAAGGATTCTTTTTTTTTCTTACAAAAAGGAAAAAAGGTTTTTTTTTGTTGTTGTTGTTTTTTTTTGTATTTTTTCGTTTGGTTTTCAGCTGTCATTGGGTAGAGAAGCTTTTTCTCCTGTGTGCTGTCACTGTGATAAGCTGTTGCCTTGTCATGGACCCAGGACTAATAAGACCGAATGATCATGGGTTGAATCTCCTGAAACTGTAAATCAGTATGTCTCAAGTGTTTCTTTCAGTAACAGGAAGTTGTCCAAGGGAGTTTCTTCTGTAAAGTGTTATTTTTCAGAGAGACAATTAATTCACTGGCCAGGTGGTCTTTCTGGTCACTGTTCTTACACCAAATGACTCAGAAGTGAATGAGTAATACTGGTAGTATTAGGTAGTTATCTCTGTTATCAGGGTGACCAGGCACAGTCTTGAGTATGGTATTATTTCCATTGTCTTAGAAATGTGTTTGGCTGAAGGAAACAGGTAGTTGATGCAAGTAACTAGACACGTAGAACAAGTACCAGAGATTAGGAAAAAGACTGAGTTCTGCTACTAGAAAGACCTCCAGTCTGAGTTCCTAACCCTCTTCTGTCTACTTAGTGTGCTTTTCTGGTACCCCATGGCTGTAAGATGCTTGATACCTCTAGTGCATCCCTTTATGCTCAAGATAGAGATGAGAGAAGATTCTGAACACTGACTTTCATTTAATCAGAATGATGTCTTGAAATACCCCATTCAAACCTTATTTAAGGCTCATGTGAAACTATCATGTTTCATTATATCTATGTTCTAAGTTCTGTTAGTGAGAGGAGTGGAATCCACTTTCAGAGCCTTCATAAGGCAGAGAGACAAGGAAGGTGGTGTGAGGTCAGACATTCAGGTCTTTAGTGTATTACAAGAGTCCCAGGATTTGGTGCTGTATAGTGAAATCCACACAAACATTAAAATTAGTGTGCATGAACCCAAGTGAAACTTTCTAATAGCTGATTCTTATCAATGCAAATGATTATCAGCTTCAATTATCTTAAAGCATGATTCACAGAAATAATGCGGTAAGAAGATGGGCAGGGTTGATTAACTTCACATTGTCGATGTTTGAGTCATTTTGGCTCAGGATAGCACCTCATAAAGTTGTCATGTCCCAAGGAATGTTGTTTTAGAATGTGATTTGTGAATTGATATAAAATATGTCAAAAGGCATTATATAAATCAAAGAAAAAAGTGAACAAAGTGAATTATCCAGACCATTTGAGTTGGGTTACTTAGAAATTATTTTGGACACTTGAGAAAAGAGAATCTTTGGAGAGGTAAGAAGAGTTTTGAAGATGAACATATCATAAATATGCACCATCCATGTTCAGAGAGAGTTAATACCCACAAGGCCCTTTGGTTGAGGCTTTAAAAACATCAAAATTGTTTCTGTTTTAGACAATGGACTTGGACATGATCTTTCAGAGAACTAACTAGGGTCACAGGTACCAGGAGGAATAACTGTGGGTTCTTCTACATTGTCCCATCTTTAGTCATACACTCAGTGGGGTAACATTGCCTGTTGCAGGATATTTGATCACAATGTGAACCCCAAGATTATGCTGTTTCCTGGAAAAACCTGTTTCTAGTTGTGGTCTGTTTCATCCCTAGCATGAAGCTTTGATCCAAGAGTTTTCTGCCTATTGTAAACAGCATTAAATAAAGTTAACAGCAGGTGTCAACAAGAGGTGGAACAAGCAACCAGTTTGCTAGGGAGTGAACATAGGGAAAACCATAGAGAGTGGGAGGAAGTCACAAGGACGGATAGAGAGATACAGGAAATAGAGGATGAGCATTCAGTTTGAGGGTTTTTGAGACAGTGTGGAGAAGGAGAATTTCCCTTTTCTTTTTGGGACAACTGAGGAGGAAGACCAGCTGCGTGCTTTCTCAGTCTCTTTGGGCTAACAGGCTTTTTTCTCAGCATCTGGCTCCTGAGTCTTCATTGGTAAAATTGAATTGATTGAGGTTTTGTTAAAAACAACAATTGTCTTTGCAAGAAATGTTTGACTTTTAAATTACATTTCTTTATTTAGTGGTGTGTGTGTGTGTGTGTGTGTGTGTGTGTGTGTGTGTGTGAGAGAGAGAGAGAGAGAGAGAGAGAGAGAGAGAGAGAGAGAGAGAGAATGTGTACCTGTTCTATGGCACATGTGTGGAGGTTGGAGCAGTCCTACTAAGTTCCTTCTCTCCCTCCACCATGCAAACTGAACTCAGTTTATAAGAGATGGTAGTCAACATCTTTACCCATTGAGCTATCTCACTGGACCAAGCAATATTTGTCTAAGTGTCTTTAGAAACTCTCTTGTGGCATATGACAGTCATGGGCAGTCAAGTCAGATGAATGGTAGTGTGCATGGATATATTCTTGTGACTATTTAGATAGCTCCTGGTTTGAAAGGACACATAGTTTTTTCTTTTTTTGAATGGCTGATGAGAATCAATCTCAGCCCATGCTACTTATAACTTTCCAGACAGTTCCAGTAATGTTCCTTTGAAAAAGATTTGGAGTGACAGTTTTTGAGAGACAACGAAAGCAAACTGTACAAATGATCATTTTTTCCTGGGCTTAAAATCTCCACTTGCCAGAGCTCTCTCAGAAGAAGCCTGTATCTGTCTTCTTTCATGCTGTTTGTTCATGGTGTCTATTCCCCTTATTTCCTCCCATATAAGGGAGATCCTTTTTACATTTTTGAGTCTTAATATAAATAATATAAGAGCATGTCTGAAAGTCTAGCGCCAGGCGCTTCTTGGTTGCATGTCTTCTTAAGTTTCAGGGCAGTTTGGCGGCTTTCTGCAGAGCCTTATCTCACAGGCCAAAAAGAAGAGCTGTTCACAATAGCGGCTTCTCTTCTCATCTGTGTGTGCACGCTGCGCAGGGAAAGTTCAGCCATCCTGCTTCAAATGGTATCTTTCAAAGGCATGGATAAAAAAAAAACAGAGGGAGGGGAAGAAAAGGAAACAAATATTGAGCTATTACAGAGAGTTTTTTTTTTTTTTTTTTTTTTTTTTTTTTTTTTTTTTTTTTTTTTTTTTTGCAAGACATGTTTATTAAGCAGACTTTATTCTCCCCAACACACTCAAAGACATCTGATTAAACCATGCCAGGGAAATTGACAAAGCTTTTCTTCGCCCCATCTGTTCAGGAAAGATAAAGTGTTTTCTTAGCCGATTTTTATCATCTCTTAGGCTCTATACTCAGGAAGAAACTGACAGTTTATCATATGAAACAAGAGTACCAAACACACAGAATCCAGATCAGAAGCGAACTCCAGGATACGAAGGCTACAGTCGAGACTTTGTGGTATGTGGCAGCTGAGGCTGGCAATCAGAAGCACATATGATAATTGGGGCTGATGCCAGGGACGAGTCAGGGACATTGATTCAAAACAGAGCAAGGGGCAGAACTTTTCAGTATGTCTGGTCTCAAGTGGGTAGATCAGCTTTCCAGGCTTCTAGGGGAACATGCATGACTTTGGTGTGCAGGGTCACTTGTGCTGTGTCCCTTTCAGCCTATCAGCAGAACAGAGATCACTGTCACCAGGGCTGGGACAAAAACACTCTTTCCCACTGTGCAGTGTTCATTTGTCAAACAGGCTATGCTTTCCCTGACCTTCAATAACACACAGGATTTATACAAAGCTTCTCTCCCTTAGGGTTCAAGTAAGTTCCGTACATAGAGTCTTTCAAATTTCCATAGACCTCTTCTGGACACTATAAAGTAAATTAGGTTATTTGAGGGGCATCAAGTAAAGAAAACATCACAGTTTGGAGTGCATTTTCCCTTATTGCTCATCTTTCCACAGGTGTCATTTCCAGTAAGTGACATATTCAATCACTTTGTGATTTACCTCCTTTTGTGCTAATCACATTGTGTCCTGTCTCCTTCACTCATACTGCTATTTTCTTAGATACCCATTTTGCTCTTCCTGGTATTTACAATTCGATTCTCATTAGCTTGGTTTTGCTGAGCCCAAGGAATACCTCTGTGACAACTCCTAAATTATAGATGTGATCAAGCCACTGTGGAAATCTAAGGTCATTTCCCCAACTCAATGTCATTTAATGGCAGCTGCAAAATTCTTTTCCATGCAAGAAAAACATATTCTTGTGTGCCAGGGATTAGCACAAGGGTATCTTTGATGGCATTGTTCTGTCTGATGTGAATCAAAAGTCACCAATGAGGTCAACATGAAAGCAAAGAATATTTTCTTCGAGTGCTGAATAAAGTTCGAAATTGGGATGCAAAATTTAATATAGACACAGAATGAGGGCTATGATAAGATGAGAAAGGGTGGGTGTTTCTTTAACGAAAGTTAAAAGGGAAATATGTTGTTTGACCTTTTCTTAGACACAGACAACGGTTGAGTGGGACCATGGGGGGAATTGAATGTGCATAAGTGGGGGAGAAAATTTTACAAGTCCAGTGAGATAGCCATACCAAATAGATGGAACCAGAAAAAAATTTTGAGTGAAGTATCCCAGATGCAGAAATGCAAGTATAGCGTGCATTTGCTTCTATGTGGGATATTAACTGTAAGGCAATGATAACCAAGCTACAATCTGTAAAACCACAGAGGCTATGCATAGAGTAAGGGACTTGGGGAGGCAGGTAGCTCTTACAAGGAAAAGGAAATAGAATGGATAATTATGGATGAATGAGGTTGGCATAGAAATGGAGGACCAAGCTGGGAGGGGGAAGATGAAGAGGATATGTAGGGATAAACAGCTAAAGTAAGGGCAATTTGAGGGGTAGTATGGAAACCTAATACTGTAGAAGCCTCCTAAAAAAATTTTCATATACACATATGAAAGCAATCTACATAAAATTATCAAATAAAACTGGGATCACAGAGTTTCAACTGGCTTTCTCTTATCACCAAATGAAGCTCCCAGTCTCTGGATTGAGTTGTATGTAATTGAGGTTTTGGCCAAAGAAATCCCATGGAAATCCTCAAACAACCCAGGTTGCCAAGCCTCAAGGTTACTCTCTGCAAACTGATCGCAAGGCCCTATCTCTGAAGAGAACACCTACTCAACTCATTAAATGTGAAAATGTAGAGCTGGTGCCTAGAATGGTCTCTGGTACAGGAAGATGTTCTGTACTCTGCCAAAAGGGAAGGAGACACCAAACCAGCTACAAATCATTCGATCTACAGTGGTGTCCTGATTGAAAGATATACTACGGTAATGGTGACACAAAACTTGTGCGAGTAACCAACCAATAACTCCACAACATGGAACTTATACCCAGCACTGCTTGGGTGACCAAGAACGACAAACTAGATAGCCCAGGGACCTAGGGTAAAACTAAATATACTGATCTAAAAAAAAGAAAAACAAAAATGCAGTGATAAAATGATTCTTAATGAGTCATAGATCTGTTTCTCTCTCCCCCTCCCTTCCTTCTTCAGGTTTTCTCTTGTTCATTTTCTTTCTTTCAGGTTTTCTCTCTCTCTTCTCTCTCTCTGAGCCCACCTCAGTCTTTGATTGGTTACACACTTGTTACACAATAATACACAATCAAAAGACTTTTTATTATTTTTCTCAAGCCCATTATTTTTCCTGAAAAGAAACCCCATGTAACTATGTCACCAGAGAGAACAATGCACACACAAAATCACACACAGTTCAATGTCTGCTAAAGCAATTTATACATTAACTCTTACAGCTCAGAAAAACCTCCACATCACAGGTCAACTGAGCATAAACTTGCAGTTATGGCATTAGCATGAGAACAGAAAGGTGTTAAACAGTTCAGAGTAATGTTAATATTTTTAACTTATCATAAATTTGTAAAATCTCTTCCTCCAGTTTATTGAGCTCATCCAAATATCTATTTGTACAGTGCTTTTCAAACTTTTTTCCATATGCAATATTAATTCCTCTTGCAGCTTCCTCCAGGGCTCCTTCACAAGCCCAAATTCTATGTCTTAGAACTTCTACCTGAATTTCCTTAGGCAGGTAGTGCCAGGGGGGTCAAATCAGTATGTTTCAACCTTTTCAGGAAGGGCAATTCACTAATCCAATGGCCTCCTTATGGGGTCTAAACTCTTCTGTCCATCCTTTATCTTTTTTATTATACCCATATCTTCCAATTTTCCCCCAATATATTCAATCAAATGTTCTGTTATTAGAGATCTCCCCTCATGGAGACTCTCACCATTGGTCACTAATCCAGTAGAGCCACCTATTTCTTCCTGCATCTTGTCCCTTGTATTGTTTTTTATAGACATCCCTGTCCTTAGTGATCTAGGCCCAGTATTCCTTTTCCTTAAGATCTTCAATTCTCTTAACAACTAAAGCTTCAGGCATCAAAAACATTTCCTGCTTCAAATAGTTCCTGGTACAACTTAATCATCATGAGATGGCTAAGATTTCCCAGAAAACAAGGCAGTCAGGTTCCACCTCCAGAACCCCTTGTCCCATTATGCCTGGGCTGCCTGCTTGAATGACCAGGGCCAGGGCAGTTGGTTCCTAATAGACATCAGAGCCATTTCCTTCTCTAGCAATGCTCTCAATCTCCTTTCCTGAAATTTTTACCAAAATTATATTTGCGGATAAATATGGTACAGAAAAAGACAAAACAGACAAGCATACAAGATAGTGAAATGCCATCGGCACACTAGAAAGCCAGAGATGCATTATTCACGTTGATGGTGCTCCTCCAGCCAAAACTGTCACGCTCATTAACCATGTGGCACCTGATGGTTAGTGAGCATTTTCTGATGTTAGAATACTTTAAGCCAAATAACTTATAAATGACAGAAATTTATTTGATATACAACTCTTATTGTTTGGGATTGAGCTTAAGATTTGGGCTCCAACTAGTGAGAGGGCCTTCTTCTCTCTCTAGGGTGTAGATTCCTCTGAATTATAACAGGGTGGAAGGTATGATACACAGAGAGGAGACATGTTTTTAATACTTCACAAACTCTCTATGGGATATTATCTACACAAAAGTGTCATCAATTATTATTCATAATGACAGAGGACCTTGAAGTAAATGTGTCCAGAGGAGCTAGATCACCTAGAGGATTTCAAAGTAATAGAAGGTGATCTAAAATTTGTGTTTTAATTAGCTGGTTTTGTTGATCACTCTCCAAAGGGTTGGTGTTTAATTAAGAAGACACATAGTCATTGCTTTCACAATGTAAAGTATACAGACCAAGTTGAAAATAATTTGTCCATGATACCAGGAATGGCAGAAGAGAAAAAAAAACATATTTTGCTAAGAATAAATGATGCAGAGAGATTCCTGATGAAATAATTGTCTCAATAAAAGTCATTTTCTGAAATCTATATTATGAAAATTGGACTTTTAGAGAATATTCCAAATCACTGACCAGTCATCATCCATATCTTGATGATCCATTAAATCTGTCCTTATTGTCCATATGAGGTCCCTCCTGGATGCAGGAAAGTGGTTTGTTTAATAGTATTTGCTTTGTGAATTTTCTGGAGGTGATGTCGTTATAGAATATAATCCAAAGGGTGTCTCCAAGGATAATGTTACACTTGTTAATTATCGCAAAGGCATTTTTCTTTCTTTAATGAGTATGCATGAAGGTTGCCTTATCACCAGTAGAGTCGATTTAGAGCATGTGAATAATGTTTGCTCATTATTTTCTACATTCATCCCAAGTACATTATAGGAATGGACAGTGGAGTTTAGTAAAAATCCGACTATCCTCAGAGGTCTTTTCCAACTCCAACACAGGCAATAAAATTAAGAACAAGAATAGAAACAAGAGCAAGACTGGCAATTTATAGCAGTGTAAAGAGGGTATCAAGCCTCTGGCATGTTGCCAGGTTCATGTTTCTTTATTGAACAAGGAGCTGAATTGGAAATGTCTTGTCAGCACAGGTTGGTTACAAACAGGCATCCCAAAGGGGTACCCTCGGGGAAGTCTTAGATTAGGATTCTCCCGTCATCCTATAAAATACTCATGCTGACAGGGGTGGAGGAGGAGAAGAGCAAGACAGTACAGCAGGATACAGGAAAAAACGAGAGCATGGCTGGGCTTAGGGAAAAACAAAATGTAGTGAGAGATCTTGGAGAAGGAAGGGGGATAGAAGCTAGTCTGGAAGGACTGACTAACACGAGACTGGGAAAGGGAAATGAGCGAACAGCAAGTGTAGAAAGAAGGAACACTCAAATGAGTTGTTACCTTGTTTTTATTCTTTGATAATTTCATACAGGCATATAACCAATTTGTGGCATTTTTGCTCCCTTAACTCTCCTACATCACCTTTCTTCTCACTAAAACCCTTCTTTTCTCCAACAAGCCCCCTGTCATGGTTTGAATATACTTGAACCAGAGAATGGCACTATTTGGAGGTGTGGCCTTATTGGAATAGACGTGTCACTGTCTGTGTGGGCTTTAAGACTCTCATCCTTGCTGCCTGGAAGCCATTATTTTGCAATCAGCCATCAGATGAAGATTTAGAACTCTCAGCTTCTCCTGTACCATGCCTGGCTGGATGCTGCCATGTTTCTGCCTTGATGATAATGGACTGAATCTCTGAACCTATAAGCCAGCCACAATGAAATGTTGTTCTTGTAAGACTTGCCTTGGTAATAATGTCTGTTCATAGCAGCAAAATCTTAACTAAGACACCCCCCCATTCTACTTTGATGTCTTGATTTTGACTTTTGATTAGCTAAATTTAATTATGGTTACTTATATGAGCATGATCTTATGTGAAGATCAGATAGGATAAACAGAAAAGGGAACAGAATCATAGGGTGGAGTGGCTGGAACAACACAGAGAAGAGTTGAGGCTAGACTGGAAAGCAGGCATCCAAACAGCACATTGTGACTACATGGGATTGGCGGAGCTTGTGGTACATGTGGTATATAGAAACATTTTGCTGAATTCCTGGCTCATCAGTTCTGATGGTGATAGAACTCCACTGACAGTAATGGGGATGAGATGCCCACTGGCTTAACCATTGAGGTTATTTCAAGGTCAGTGTAATAGAGCTTGGCAGAAGGGGGTGCAGGAAATAATGGGAGTCCACATGGGATAGAAGATGAACTAGGTTCTTTTGGTAACAGTGAAGAAAACTGAGTCATATTGTGTATGTAAAACTCTTTAACAGGTAAGAGCTTTGTTTGTAATGGGGGTTGGGGGGGGGGCGGGGAAGACAGAGGTCTGAGAGAAACTAAAGTAAATGCCAGGGTTTTACATGTTAATGGAAAAGTCCTGCTACCTTAAAACAATCAGGGTATATAAACAGAACTCATAACTAAGGGCTGTAACTTCCAATCCCAGATATAATGAATGGAGTCTGAGATGCTTGTGGAGATGAAAGTATAAATAAAAAGCAGGAAAAATACACTATGAATTGAGTTTATTTCTTTTCTGGTCACTCTTTACTTTTGACCTCAGCCTCCCTTGGTTTGTGGGATTGATTAGTTTCTTTTTATGTGTTCAGCCATCCCTGATATAAGTCTGTGTATGGTTGCATCTATTTTTTTGGTTTCTTTCTTTCTTTCTTTCTTTCTTTCTTTCTTTCTTTCTTTCTTTCTTTCTCTTTCCTTCTTTCCTTCTTTCCTTCTTTCCTTCTTTCCTTCTTTCCTTCTTTCCTTCCTTCCTTCCTTCCTTCCTTCCTTCCTTCTTTCTTTCTTTCTTTCTTTCTTTCTATGGGTTTTTTTTTTGGTACATAAATCTTGATCTTAATAAGTAAGAATTTGTTTTCTGCCAATATAATTGAGGCAGGTGATTAGAAAGTATCACCTTTATTTCATGCTCTAAGATGAGACAACTCTCTGGGGAGCTGTCTGGAGCAGGTGGTAGCTCCTGAACTTACTCTCTGGTTCTCTGGCCTATCTGACCAGCAGCTTCGCCATGGCTGAGGTTGAATACTCTGGAGACCAGCCAGATTCTCTTCTCTGGCCTGAACCCAGGACTATTACCTTTCTGGCCCCTTAGTTCCTCAGAGGTTGCTCTGCCCTGCTGGATTGTCACCTCTGCAAGCCGCCATTCCCTTCTGCTTCCTGCATCACCCTTGTCACAATTAGTGACATGTTAATCAATCAATTCTTAAAGTTTTTCATTTTAAAATCAAACATCTACATATCCTCTCCCTATTATTTAAACTTTTTTCTTGGTAACTAAGAAGTGATAGAATTATGATAGAGACATTACATATCCTTGACATGTAGGTTGTCTATGCCTGAACCAAGCAAAGGCAAAGAGCTACCAGACAAGTTGCTTTGGCTACATTTCTCAGACACATGTCCTTGATGTGCTCAAGGATCTTTGCTAAAATTCTTCTGGATGGAATTGAAGTTTTCAACTTGACTAAAGTTCTCCATGATGTTGAAATCTGACTTAGAATATGCATGATACCAGCTCAATTGAGCATAGGGACCTTCTGGGAATTTGGTTAACTCTCTTTATTTGAGAGAATCTATCCTCAAGGTGAGAATGGGACTCACCTTGGGGGACCAGGATTCATGGCCCACCCTTTAGAAAACATTAGTATTGATCTTAATTGCTGGCTGCTTCTGCTTGTTTTCCTAAGGAAAACCCACAACCAATAGGCTGGCAGAATTGACTTATTTCCAGATAATCCACATTAAATGTCCTAAGTAACTAATTTATCGTCTAGAGAAAAAGTGAGAGGTTTAAATGGAAAATATTTTTCATAGAATAAAAATGCTTCTAGAAAATATAACCTTTCTTTTCTGGCCACTGGGTTAAGCAGAAAATGGGGATGGGATGAAGTATTATTTTCTATTATTGCCAGCCCCCAGAGGTCCAAATCCCCCAGTGTCTGAAAAACGCCGTCTAAATGACTTTTTAAAAAGTTCTCCTCAGCTGGTAGCTTGAGATTTAGCTCAGACTGATTTTTACAGCTAAATTATAAAGCTCTAACAATGGGGCTTTAATAACAGCGGTGCAGACAGCTCGAAGCAGAGGCACTTTGAATAGCCATCGTTGGGACTGTGATCTTGCCGAGAAGGCCCAATCAGTTGGAACTGAGAGTTGCAGAGGAACTGTGATCAGGGAGATATTAGACCCAGCTTCTTTGTAAGAAATCCTTCATTTATGCAGCTTTTTCATAGGACAGAGTCCCGAAACTTGCAAATATCAAAAGGGTTCAATATCTTACAGCAGAGGTATTTAAAGAAAATTGGCCCCCGAATCACTGGGCTCTTGTCAGATGCTCTCATTCCATTCATACAAGGCTGAAGAAGCTATTTTTAAAACTAGCTTTAAAAAAATGATAGCACTGTGTTTCATCGTTATCAGGTAGGTCTCTCTCTCTCTCTCTCTCTCTCTCTCTCTCTCTCTCTCTCTCTCTCTCTGTGTGTGTGTGTATAACTGTGTGTAAAAGCCAGGGTGGCCTAGAACTCATTATGTAGCCAAACTTTCCCTTGAAATAATGGCCGTTATCACACCTCAGCATCCTAAATGCCGTGTCTGGCCATCATTCATTGATTGTGTAATTCTTAAAGGTGTAGAAATTTAAATGAAACTCAGGCTGGCTCTTCACTGTGAGGTTCACAGACATAATTTTCATCTTTCTTAGTGACTATAATAGAAAGAAAATTAGGACAAAGAGCTTGTAGAGCTTGTACATTCCCCTTATGTGAGTGTATGTTCTTGAGGGAGGGGCAAGACTGCAAAATGCTGAGTGACAAAGAACAACGCTGACTAATAGACATAAGAGCTGAGGCCATTCAAACAACATTCTTTCTAGTCACACTTGTCAGCAAGGAATAGACTGCATCTTCTAGCCTAGTCCTTCCTCTAGGCACGCAGGCTACATTTTGGGGGATGGGGTGTATGGCTCCTGTTCTGTGGCAAAGATGAGCCTGGAATCTTGAAGACCCAGTCCCTAAATGGTGGCAAGGTGAACACAGTACCTTCTAGGCATGGTGCTTTCTCTTTGACATGAAGCAGACTGTATCTTCTAGGAATAATTCCTGATTTGGGGCACGTTGCAGAATAGATCACCGGATGTGGTTCTAGCTCTTAAGCAAAGATTAAATTGCATCTTCCAAACATGACCTCTATGCTAAGGTAAGGTGTACCTGGAATCTTCTAGTACAGTCCTCCTCTGTGGCAAGGAGCACATAGCATGCATCGTCCAGGCACTGGCCTCTCCTTTGGGCTGTATAGAGCTCCATATCTTTGGCCTTTCGGGCCTTTGATGGACTTTTCTCACCAAGTTCTACTGTAAAGATGTAGTTCCATAGCCTTTAATTTTTTTCTTTCAAGAAAAGGTCTTGTTAAGTTATCCAACTTGGCTTTGTGTATTCTCTCCAGACCAGGTAGAGCTTGAACTTGTGATTCTTCTGTCCCAGCCTCGTAGTGGCTAGAAATGCAAACTCAAGTTACAAAGCTGGGCTGCAGTTTTTTCTTTATGACTTACTGCTTGTGATGGTTTGCTTATGCTTAGCTATGGAGTGGCACTATTAGAAGGTGTGGCCTTGTTGGAGTAGGTGAGCCCACTGTGTGGGCTGTGAGACCCTCACCCTAGCTGCCTGGAAATCTGTCTTCTGCCAGCAGCCTTCAGGTGAAGATGTAGAACTCTCAGCTCGCCTGCACCATGCCTTCCTGGACACTGCCATGCTCCTCATCTTGGTGATAATGGACTGTCTCTGAACCTGTAAACCAGCCTCAATTAAATGTTGTCCTTCTAATAGTTGCCTTGGCCATGGTGTCTGTTCACAGCAATAAAACCCTAACTAAGATACTGCTTTAATTGTATGGACAATGCATGATTCTAAACTACTAGTAGCACAGAAAGTCTTACAAAGTTTTGAGAAACTGAGGTTTACAGTGTAGGTAGAATGCAAAACTTATCCGTTTCCTTCCTAAAAAGCTGTCATGAAGGAAACTTACAGAGTCAGTTTTATGAGCTTGGAGATCCTCAGAGTGAAACAACATGTATCTGAGAATCCCTGGCCCCCTCAAATTGATTCCATTACTGAAGAAAGAGCTGAAAGAAAGGAGTCCAGGACATGGGTTATATTTTCTGAAGAGCCTTTCAAAAGGCATTTGATAAAGTATCAGAGAAAAGCCTCACATGAAAGTGAGGATTTATGAATTACAGAAAAAAAGAAGGCACTTGAAAATGAGGTGGAGAGGAGAGCCAGGAGTATGATTAGTTACCCTGACAGACAGTTGAAAATAGAGCCCAGCATGGCTGCTTTAGGGAGCTGTCCCTCAGAAGCAGTGGCTGCAGGCTCTGCACTCTCTCATAAGTCATGAGGAAGGAGCCAACACTTTTTGCCTGAAAGTTTTGATTTATCCAGAATTCAACTTGCAAGTTGGGGTCACGAAGACTGGGCGGTCCTGTAACTCCATGGTCTGGATGAGCTCAACATGAAGAGCTAGCTACTCAAAGTTCTCTCACTGATGGCTTGTCTTGGCAGCTTTGGGGACTTTGCCCCCTGTCTGTTTACTTTTGCAATTTGTAGAGACAGATGGGCAGGTGTAATGACTGATCAGTGTTCTGTATATCTAGAAATATTTAGCTCTTACAACAGGGCATCTTCTTAAGCACCTAGCTGCACAAGGTATATCAAGGTATATATTCTCATGAGTTAAGGTATGAGCAGATTTCAGGAAGAACCATATATATATATATATATATATATATATATATATATATATATATATATATATATATATATGCCCAAGAGACATATATGCCCAAGAGACTATGTATGTATGTCCTCCTAGTCCCACCCTCACAACCCTCTTGCCCCATTATACCATTATCCCCTCTCTCCTCAGAGAACAGAAGTCCCTCATGGGTACCAACCCTCCCTGGCACATCAAGTCACAGCAGGACTAAGTGCATCCTCTCTCACTGAGGCCAGAATAGATAGCCCAGCTAGGGTAAAGTGATCTAAAGGTTGGTAACAGAGGCAAAGTCAGCCCCCACTCCAATTGGGAGGGGACTCCCATGAAGAACAAGCTGCACCTCTGCTACATCTGTATTGGGAGCCGAGATTCAGTCCAGGTGTCCTCTTTGGTTGGTGGTTCAGTCTCTGTGAGCCCCCATGGACCCAGATTAGTTTTTACTCTGTAGGTCTTACTGTGGTGTCCTTGATTCCCTCCAGATCCCTTAATCTTTCCCTCTAGACTTCCACAAGACTCCCCAAACTTCACCTGATGTTTGGCTGTGGGTCTCTGCATCTGTCTCCATCTACCACATGAAGTCTCTCAGATGACAGTTGTGCTAGGCTCCTGTCTGAAAATCATATCAGAGTATCATTAATAGTGTCAGGGGTTGGCTCTCTTTTATGGGGTGGGTCTCAAGTTGGATCAGTCATTGGTTGGCCATTCCCTGGATTTTTAGCCTTGAACTTCTTATAGGCAGGACAAATTTTGGGCTGAATGTTTTGTGGGTGGGTTCATGTATCTGTGCTTCCATTGGAAGTCCACTCTGACTACAGGAGATGGCTTCTTTAGGCTCCATATTCCCCCATTGGTAGATGTCTCAGATAGGGTCCCTCCCATAGACTCCATGAAGCATCCCCCGTTCCAGAGATGCTCACCGGCACTGATTTCTCTTCTCTCTCCCAGCATTCCTCTTGCTTCCACTCCTGATCCTCACCCCTGTTTCCCTCCATACCTTTCTTCCACTAAGCTTTCCCTCTATCTACTTCAGATGTCTATTTTATTTATTCTTCTATGTGAGATCTAATCATCTTCCCTAGGTCCCTCCTTGTAACTTTAGGTCTGTGGAGTGTAGAATTCTTATCCTGTACTTTATGGCTAATATCTACTTATAAGTGAGTATATACTATGTGTATCTTTCTGGGTCTGGCTTACCTGATTTAGGATGATATTTTCTAGTTCCATCCATTTGCCTGCAAAATTCATGACGCCTTCATTTATAATAGCTGAGTAGTATCCCATTGTGTAAATGTACCACATTTTCTTTATCTGTTCTTTGGTTGAGAGATATCTAAGTTGATTTGAGTTTCTGGCTATTATGAATAAAGCCGCTATGAGGATAGTTCAACAAGTGTCCTTGTGGTATTGTGGCACATCTTTGTCGTATATGCCCAGGAATAGTATAGCTTGGTCTTGAGTAGAACTAGTCCCAATTTTTTAAGAAACCACCAGATTGATTTCCACAGAGTTTGTACAAGTTAACACTCTCACAAACAATGGAGGAGTGCTCCACTTGCTCCACATTCTCACCAGCATGTGCTATTACTTGAGTTTTTGATCTTAGCCATTCTGTAAGTCATTTTGATTTTTTTCCCTTATGACTAAGGATGTTGAACAATTCTTTAAGTGCTTCTCAGCTATTAGACATTTCTCTGTTGAGAGTTCTTTATTAAACTCTGTACCCCATTTTTTTCATTGGGCTATTTGGTTTGTTGGTGTTTGATTTCTTAAATTCTTCACATATTTTAGGTATTAGCCCTCTGTCAGATGTAGGGTTAATGAAAATCTCTTCCTAATCATTAGGCTACCCTTTTTTCCAGTTGCTGGTGTCTTTTGCTTACAGAAAAATTTCAGTTTCATGAGGTTCCATTTATTAATTGTTGATCTTAGTGCTTGAGCTGTTGGTGTTCTGTTCAGGAAGTTGTTTACTGTACCAATGCATTCAAAGCAATTCCCCACTTTCTCTTTTATTAGATTTAGTGTATCCAGTTTTATATTTAGATTGTTGATCTACTTAGACTTGAGTATTGTGTGGGTGATAAATATGGATCTACATATTTGCATTCTTCTACATGGAGACATCCAGTTAAACCAGTGACATTTGCTGAAGATGTTTTCTTTCTTTCTTTTTTTTTTTTAATTGAATAGTTCTGGCTTCTTTGTAAAAAATTAAGTGTCTGTCAGGTGTTTGGCTTTATTTAGGGGTCTTCCATTTGATTTCATTGATCAACTTGTTTGTTTTTTTTATGCCAATACTCCCCACTTTTAAAAATGTATTTATTTTTAAAATAAATAGCTCACTACAGCCCTTCCTCTTCTCCCATGCAAGCCCTCCCACACTCTACCTCTCCCTTCTCTGAGAAGGGGAAAGTCCCCTCTGTTTGTCACCCACCCACTAACCCTGTGCTTATCCTTTCCAACTGAGGACAGACAAGGCAGTCTATTTGGGGGAACAGGATCTATAGGCAGGCAGGCAACAGGCTCATGGACAGCCTCTGTTCCAGTTGCTGGGGGACCTGCAAAAAGACCAAGCTGTTCATCTGCTACATATGTGTAGGGTGCCTAGGTCCAGCCTGTGCTCGCTCTTTAGTTGGTGATTCAGTCTCTGGAAGCCCCCAAGGGTCCAGGCTAGTTGACTCTGTTGGTTTTCCTGTGGAGTCCTTATCTTTGTTGAGTCTCTCTCAATCCTCCTAACTCTTTGCTAAGATTTCTCAAGCTCCATTTAATGTTTGGGTTTGGGTGTCTCTATCTCTTTCCATTGGCTGCATAGTGGAGCCTCTCAGAGGATAGTTATGCTAGGCTTCTGTCTGCAAGTATAGCAGAGCATCATTAATAGTATCAGGGATTAGGTTTTTGCATGTGGAATGGGTACCAATTAGGGGCAGTTACCAGTTGGCCATTCCTCCAGTCTCTGTTCCATCTTTCTCCTTACACATCCTGTAGGCAGGGCACATTTTGCGTGGGCGAAAGGTTTTGTGGGTGGTTTGCTGTCTTTATCCCTCCACTGGGGAGTTCTGCCTGGCTACAGGAAGTGGCTCCTTCAGGATCCATATTGCTCACTGTTAAAAGTCTCAGCTAGAGTCACCCTCATAAACCCTATGAGGCCTCTCCCGATCCCAGGTCTCAGGCATGTCCTAGAGATTGTGCTTCTCTCCACTGCCAATCTCCCTTCTCTCTTACTTTCCAGTTTTTATTACTATTGCTCTGTAGTATAGCTTGAAATTAGGGGTGCTGATACCTCCAGATGTTCTTTTATTATGCAGGATTATTTTCACTATCTTAAATTCTCCCCACCCCCATAGGAAGTTGAGAATTCCTCTATCAAGTTCTGTGAAGACTTGTGTTGGAATTTGGATGGGAATTGCATTGAATCTGTAGACTGCATTTCATAAGATGGCCATTTTTAGTTTGTTAATCCTTCTGATCCACGAGCATGGAAGATCTTTCCATCTTCTGATATCTTCTTCAATTTCTTTTTTAGAGACTGAAGTTTTTCTCATACAGATAAAAATCACTTGCAAGATTTTCTTATGTCTGTTGAGACTTGCTTTTTTTTTTAGCTGCAAAAATTCATTCATTTATTTTTTTTTAGTTCTTATCATACTATGAAGAAACTTCTAGTACAAGGTTAAAGAGATGTGATAAAAAATGACGTTGTAGCATTGTTACTAATTACATCAGGAAAGCTTCAAGTTTCTTTTTAAAAATTTTTTTTTATATTTTATTTACATTTCAGATGCCATCCCCTTTCCCCAATTACCCTTCCTAGAAACCCTTATCCCATGCCCCCCTTTCCTTTTTGCTTTTATACATTTTTTAAAAATGTTAATCAAAGGCTTTATAAGTTTGGTAATGCTCAATCAGAAGTGTAACCCAATACCCAACCTAGATATATAAACTATCTTTGACTGGTGGAGACACGTGAACATCTGCCTCCATGCCCCCCCCTTCTCTCTCTCATCACCTAGCTTCACCCTTCCTGTTAAAAATAAAACTTTTCTAAGATGCAATTAGAGCATAATTATTCCTAATTGTGCCACTAAGGTACAAGATAGTCCTAATACTCAGTCCATCATTTTGTTGACTAACTAGAACCTTTGTCATCTCTCCTAACTAAAACACTTAGTTTTGAACCTGGCTTTTTTTCTTGGCTTTAGAATGAATGTCAGCTGAAAACCATCCACTCAGATCTTTTCTCTCAAAGCAAATAGCCAGGATTGGCTATGAAACTATAGGTCTTCAACCCCGTCAGAAATCCAGAATGACTGAGTTAACTGAAATTATGGGAAGCACTAAGCATAGCTTCTAAAACTTAGCCAATTTATAGAGACCGCTGAACACCTGGAAAGCCCCTATACTACCAAATGTTGGAGCATCAAATCTTCAGCCTTCTGGCCCAGAGTCATCTGACAGACCTTAGTGATGCAGGATTATTAAGGGCTGATTACTCTGTCTAGGCAGATATAATCAGTCAACTCTTCTGCAAGTGTGTCCTTTTCTGGACAGTAATTTGTCTGTAGATGGAAAGAGGCAATTCTTGCCTAGTGGCTGTCACTGCACAACTGGAGTAACTCCAAGGATGCTCAATTTCTTCTTAGAATCCACGACAGGAAGCTGTCAGGAGCAGACAGGTCTCTAATCCAAATGAACATTAATATAGAAATATTTGTAACGTCAATTCTATGGATTTCTGACGTTTTGAAAACCAACTATCCATGTAAGGTAACCTGGACTGTTGTCTGTTCACTCTTCTCAGCTATTTCTAAATAAAATATGGAAAACATCCTAACAATAAACTCAAAACCATGAATTTGCTATAGTCCCGTAACTCATAGGCTAACCATCCCAAATCATTTTAAAAGTTAAAGAATGACTGGGTCTAAGCCTTGTATCCCTAAATGTGTTGTACAGGCACAATGCCCATGAGAGTATCAATATTCATCTCACTTTTATATCAATAAGAAGCTCATACCAATGAAAACCTTAAATTTGAAATCAAAGTAAATTTTGTACCATTTAAGAAATTATAACTTCATCTTGATATTAATTATACTGATTTCTACCAATAGGTATGGCTATGCAGTAAGTCCTAGCTAATCCTCCCTGTTCCAACAAAACCACTACTTTTCCCTAGAAAGACAGACCAATATTAACCACCTTAGTCCCCAAGCCCAAGGAATAGGGTCGCTGACTCTTCTTTAACTTCTTCAAGCTGATAATGGACATTGAGATATTAGAAGAGGGGTGGGAGGAGGAGTAAATTGATAAGCCTCTGACACTGTGTCTTCAATGCATCCAGATGCAATTCCAGGACATTGGAGGTTTGGGCAGGTCTGCTCAGTATGCTTGATGAGTAGCTACACCAAGGCTGTGTATTCTGCAATACACAATTCTCAGAACAAGTTTTAGTATCAAGAAAAAAAAATTTTTTTTCCCTAGAGGGCTGACATTTTTTAAAGCTGTTGGTTTTAACAACTTTTCTTCCCCCCCTTTTAAAAATTGGTTGTAATATTTACATTTCAAATTTTATCCCCTCATCCCATTCCCCCCACCACCCAGGAACCTCTCATTCCACCCCCCTTCTTGTGCTTCTATGAGGGTGTGATTTTCCAGTTTCTATGATGCTGTTTCCATGAACATAAACTGCCTCCTAAATTTCTAAATCCTTCCCTTTGTGTTATTAAATCTCCTATTTTTCTTTTTTCTTTCTTTTTTCTTTTCCCCCCTCTTTCCCCCTTTTTTATCTCTTTTTTTAAAAAATTGGGTATTATATTTACCTTTCAGATTTTATCCCCTTACTCCACTTCCTCCCACCACCCAGAAATCTCCTATCCCATCCCCCCCTCCTCATGCTTCTATGAGGCAGTGCCCGCACCTACCCCCCACTGCCCCCTCCCCAAACTCACATCCCCCCCCACACACACCAAGAAACTCCTCTCCCACCTATGCCCGACAAGCCCATCCTCCCCTACATATACTGCTGGAGTCATGGGTCCTTCCCTATGTGCTCCCAGGCTGGTGATTTAGACCCTGGGGGGCTCTGGTTGGTTGGTATTGATGCTTTCCTCCTGGGGTCACAAACCTTTTCTGCTCTTTCACTCTTCTCTCTAAGTTCTCCATTGGGAAACCCTTGATCATATCAGTGGTTAGCTGTGAGCATCGTCCTCTGAATGTGTTAGTGTTTGGCAGACCTCTAAGGAGACAGCTATATCATATTCTTGACAGCATGCACTTCCAGCCATCCACATCAGTGTCTAGCTTAAGTGACTATACATGGGATGAATACCCAGGTGGAATGGTCTCCTGATGACTCCTCCTTCAATTTCTATCCCATGTTTTGTTTCTATATTTGCTCCCTTGAGTATTTTTGTTATTCGTTCTAAGTAGAACTGAGGCATCCCCTCTTGGTCTTCCTTCTTCATGAGCCTCATGTGGACTGCGGGTTGAGTCTTCGCTAATCCAAGCTTTTGGGCTAACATCTGCTTAACAGTGAGTAAATACTTTGTGTGTTCTTTGTGATTGGGTTAACTCACTCAGGATGATAATTCCTAGATCCATTCATTTACCTAAAAATTTCTCGAATTCATTAGTTTTAATAGCTGAGTAATACTCCATTGTGTAGATGTACCACATTTTCTGTATCCATTCCTCTGTTGAAAGACATCTGGGTTCTTGCCAGCTTCTGGCTATTATAAATAAGGCTGCTATGAACATAGTGGAACATATGTCCTTATTATATGTTGGAGCATCTTCTGGTTATATGCCCAAGAGTGGTATAGCTGGATACTCAGGTAATGCTATGTCCAGTTTTCAGAGGAAACGCCAGACTGATTTCCAGAGTGGTTGTACCAGCTTGCAATCCCACCAACAATGGAGGAGTGTTCCTCTTTCTCTGCATCCTCGACAGAATCTACTATCACCTGAGTTTTTGATCTTAGCCATTCTGACTGGTGTGAGGTGGTATCTCAGGGTTGTTTTGATTTGCATTTCCCTGATGACTAAGGATGTTGAGCATTTCTTAAGGTGCTTCTCAGCCATTTGAGTTTCCTCTGTTGAGAATTCTTTGTTTAGCTCTGTACCCCATTTTTAAATAGGGTTATATGGTTGTCTGGAGTATAATTTCTTGAGTTCTTTGTATATCTTGGATATTAGCCCTCTATCAGATGTAGGATTGGTTAAGATCTTTTCCCAATCTGTTGAGACTTGCTTTGTGGCTAATTATACAGTCAATTTTGGAGAATGTTCCATAAGGGGTTGAGAGGAAGCTATATATATATATATATTTTATGTTTGGGTGAAATTTTCTGTAGATATCTGTTACATCCATTTGATTCATAATGTTGGTTAATTTCATAGTTTCTTTGTTTAGTTTCTGTCTTGATAACCTGCTCATTGGAAAGAGCAGGGGCTTAAAGTATCCCAACAGTAGCATGTAGGCTTTGATGTAGGATTTTAACTTTAGTAATGTTTCTTTTATGAATGTGAATGCCCTTGCATTTGGGGCATAGATGTTCAGAATTGAGCTGTCATCTTAGTGGATATACTTCTTTGAATATAGAACATGAGCCACTAGAAAGTCACAGCTTTGTTGTTTTACTAACCTGTTTGAGTTGTACAAAAAAATTATTGGACTTTCTCATGGTGTTTTCTTTCTTTGTTTTTATTTCTTTGTCAACTTTCCACGGCAATGTATAAGGTCCCAGCCATGTGTTCTTTGCAAGATGTACAGTGACAGGTATGCATTATCTCCTGTGGAGTGGGCCTTCAATAT
This sequence comes from Arvicanthis niloticus, assembly GCF_011762505.2. Lineage (NCBI taxonomy): Eukaryota > Metazoa > Chordata > Mammalia > Rodentia > Muridae > Arvicanthis > Arvicanthis niloticus. The sequence goes on along the minus strand of NC_047665.1, from coordinate 52,687,614 downwards.
AGTCAGACACAAGGTGGCTAGCTATATTACACTCATGCCAACATGGGTGTGTTTTGTGAGGCTAGTTGTTGTAGCTTTCAGGATTTACAGCTGGGTAAGAATGTTGATAACTTTTTTTTCTTCAAATAGATTACATAACATCTCTTAGTACTATTTATTTTCGTACATGTTTAGAATGTATTTGGGCCGTAATCACTTCTACATTCTGCTCTGTCTCTGTGTCTTTGTGTCTGTGTCACTGTCTGTCTCTGTCTCTCTGTCTCTCTCTGTTTCTCTGTCTCTGTCTCTCTGTCTCTCTCTGTCTCTCTCTGTTTCTCTGTTTCTCTCTGTTTCTTTGTATCTCTCTGTCCCTATTTCTCTGTCTCTATTTTCTTTCTGTCTGTCTGTCTCTCTCTCCCTCCCTCCCTCCATCCTTCCAAATTATTCCATTGTTATTAACAGATACCCTTAGTCCTGATTCCATATCTTCTTGTATGGCTTCCGCGACCTTAATGAGTAATAGACATGAGCTAGCATCAGGAAGGTACCATTACTCCCCTCCATAGGAAAAAAAAAAACTGTACAAGGAATGGTCTGTAGTATCTAAGCTGATAAAGCTGGCGTACAGACTGACCCCTTGATCATAAAGTTTACATGCTTTTACTTCACTGTAGTGCCAAAGCAATACACATTCAAGGACACTGAGACTTTTAATTTTAAATGTTGACCTTTTCCTGAGTGAGCCATACACAGTGCTATATTTGTACAATGCTGGGCATTTGCAGCGGCCTATAGCCTACAGTCAGTTACATGAAGTAGACAACAACTAATAGCCTGTAGTGAACTGTGCGTGTGAGCTACTCCATTGGTCTGGTTAGATATGTATATCGAATTACAATATACAGCTGATTATAGACTTATTGGGCTGTAACTCCTCTACAGGTTAAAGAGTATATGTTTTCCAGTTGCTGCCAGAGTACCTGTAACCCATCTGCTTTTATTGGGTGTTGCCACGTGGTGAAGGAAACTACTAACATCCAGGCTTTGCTGAACACAGGCATAGCTTCCTCTCCCAGTGGGACCCCTTTCTAAAAATATGTCATCTACTTCTTCTGCCTCCTCCCAAGTGTGTCTCCACGAGGAGCTGGAATGCTTGCTTCTGTTTCTGCTTATAATTTGCAGATGGGTTCTCCTATCACACTATCAAGACCTTCCCCCCCCCCCCCCCAATGCCTATGAACCTTGAATGGTTCACAACTTCAGCTTAACTCAGTTGAGGCTTTGTGTCATTTTCAAAGTCTCTGTGAAACTTCATACTCAGAAAGTGAATGAAGAGGAAAACATACTGTCATTCTGGCAGCCTCTCTTCTGGCTTTAACCAATCAAGAGGAGGCATTAACTAGTCCAATTTTATTTCTGAAAAAAAAAAAAAAGTAAAACGGGATGAGGGCTGAGAAAGTGAGCAATAAAACACCATGGCCAAAAGCAACCTGGAGAGAGTTCACCACAGTTTACATGTTGTAGTCCATCATGGAGAGAAGTCAGGGCAGGAGCTCATGGCAGGAAAGAGGAGGCAGGACGGAAGAAAAGACCATTGGTCATTGGAAAAACACTGGTCATTGGCTTGCTCCCTGTGGTTTGCTCCACCTGCTTTCTTATATGCCTCAGGACCATCTGTCCTTAGGTGACACCTCCCATAGTGGGCCGAATCTTCTTCTAATCATTAACCTGGGGAATTGTCTTACAGACCTGCCACAGTGGTTTTCAGGCTAAGCTTGAGCTCTGGTTTCTGAGTTTTATTTCTTAGTCTTCGATACTGGACTGAACACTTTGTACACAGTCCACATGATTTGATGTCATTTTCCCAGGGACTCATCTGGTTGTCCCTGTTCCTGGCACTGATACCAAGATCTTCCCATTAGAAGACATTAAGTTCATCTCAGATTTGTGTTTCTGTACATCCTTCAATTCCAGAGAATTGCCTCCTTCTACAATTTCAGAAATTTCACTTTTTGCAATACAGTAGATATTTACAGGTTCTTCCTTGAAGCTCAGCTTTGAGAATTTAGAGAACATTAGACTTTGCCTTCTGGTAGTTTTTTTTTCTTTTTGGTAAATATGTTGAATTTGGTATAATTTAGAAATTGGATTGGGTGATGAGGACATGTGTATTTAGTTTTCTTAAAGCTTACATGTGTTAATTTTTCTTTAAAGTCCAAAGTAATGTCTTTTGACAGGAATGCATTTGGAGGTATCAACACTTCGAAGAAAAAAAAAGCATTATTTTTAAAATGAGTGAATAATGAATGAAATATTACTTATTGTAACAAATGAATGACACACAACTAGTCTGATATTTAATGCTGTCTTACCCATTCATAAGCATATGGATAGAGTCAGCATTAGCAGAGACTATTCAGAATGTTGTTATTTAAAATTTTAATAGTCGATTTATGTAGGTTCCTAAGTCCTTGTTTTATTGAGGGGGTCATCCCAAAGTTTACATGTGTTTTTTTTTCTTTTAGGTCATGCTGTGTAATTAACCTAGGGCCTTGTGCATGCTGAGTAAGCACCCTCCAGCCCTCTCTACTGAGATACAAGCTCAGATCTCAGAGTTTGTTTTAATTTCCATTTTTGAAGGATCTTGAAGATCTTCTCCAGACAGAAGCCACTTATAATTAAGGTATCCTGAGGGCAGCTGTGCACTGAAACCAAACTCAGAACACTAAACATTTGTCTCAGAAGGATGACTTCAGGCTTGGCTGCATCCTTGCTGAAGGCCCTTGCTCTGCCTCCCACTTTTAGATAAGGCTGAGCATCCAGGGCATCCTCAGTGGAGATAATGGCATCTTACTTTTTCATTTCCAGTTTTACATGATCAAGTTTTAAATAAAAATTAAATCATATTTATAATTATTTTTCTCTTATAGAAAAATCTTTTATTCTCGTGTATGAAAAATTTGGAAACACACACACACACACACACACACACACACACACACACACACAGAAACACAGGCACATTTCTGATTATTTATGGGTACACATGCTGGGAATCTGTGTGATTGCCTTCATGGCCTCTTTTCTTTTTGGACTACGTTGAAGAGTCTCGAGAGAAGAGACCACCCTGAGTGGTTCTATATTGGAAATACTTATCTTATCAGGCACAATCACCAGACTCTGCAATTAAAAGTTAGGCCCTGAGCCAAGATTCCCTCTGTGACCTGCCTTAGCCATCCAGTGCCCACCCAGAAACTTTGTGCAGCAGCAGCAGCAGCAGCAGCAGCAGCAGCAGCAGCAGCAGCAGCAGCAGCAGCAGCAGCAAACACATCTGGTTGTTTCTCTCACAGGTCAGTTCCAAAAGCAGAAGGTATTTTCTACATAATGTAATGTACTTTCTACATAAGCCACATTTGATTTTTAAGGAGTTGGGTTTGCCTATTAAGGTGTACTTTTAATTGGTAAGTCTGTGCCCACAGTGGCTAGCTGTGGTCCTAGGCCCCACTCTTCTTGTTAGTTAAAGTGAAGGTATTTCTTTAAGCCTCACTGTCCCTACTAGTTATAAATAGCCACAAAAACCTAGTATTTACCTAATTCAGAGTCTGAAAATTCAAAGCAGGTTGAATACCAGAGATATCGAGTCAACTGATGTTTGTGCTAGGTTACCTAGTGCAGTCTTTCATTGTCCTTGGTTGTCCCGGTCTTTGTCTTCCCTTCTCAAGAGTCCAGCCTGCTATTCCATTTCATCTGCCAAGGGACAAATGTGTGTGTGTGTGTGTGTGTGTGTGTGTGTGTGTGTGTGTGTGTGTGTACATGTGGGTGTAATGAGGCCAGAGAAGGACATTGCATATGCCCTGCTCTACCACTCTCTGCCTTATACACCTGGAGATAGAGTCTCTTCTTAAACCCAGAAGTAGCTACACTGGTGTCCAGTGAGGCCCAAGACCCTCCTGTCTTTGCCTCTTATTTCAGCAGTGTTACAGATGTGTATATGGCTGGCCATGCTTTACTTTTTACATGGGTGCTCTTTACCAAAGATTGGATCGTCATGCTTGCCCAGCAAGTCCTCTTACTAAATCCTTCAAGAGAAATCTCTATAGCCAAAGAAGGGTCATATTTACAGCCCTTTGCAAAGGGTGTGTGTTTGGCTGGAGTCTAGAAGAACGCTGGTTGTCATGGTATGCAAGTCTCCAGACTTCAGGCCTAAGTCCCTTGGGCAGAGGTGGATCTGAGATCATTGTGATGGGTGAGGCTGAAGGGTCTGTGGCAAGTGGCTTACCTCAACTTCTTACCACTGAGAAGCCAATCCCATATCGATCCAGAGCAGTAACAATAATGAGGTAAGAGCAGAGGAAGGCTGTGGACAGCTCTTCCAGAGAACTTGGCAGGTGGCAATGGGAAGCTCTTAGAACTCTGGGTCCTGAGCACTCAGGCCGGGTGAGGCTGCTTCTCAGGGAGCTGAAGTCACCTGTGCTCTTCTGAGTTACCTCCCTTCTTGGGTGGCTGGCGCACCTCTGTGGTTCTTGCCCTGAAATGCTGGGGTGGGCTATGTGGATGTCATTCTAATCACAGTCATTTAGATGAACTACTTAAGATTGATGTCTAATTAGCATGCAGCTCAGAGACAATTATGTATATCATCAAACATGTGTCAGGGAATCTTTGTTGCTCATTTTATCTGATTAAGACACTAACTGCTGCACTGTGAGTCATGTAGACTGTTAGACTGGCTTTTCTTATTTTCTTGCTCCTCTGGATGGTGCTTTTCACATATGCCTTCTTTGTGTCTCCCTAACTGATTACATAGGGTGTTTTTTGGTTAAAAGTTCTGACTTCTCTTTGTGGGGGAGGGGTCCCTCTATGATACTTCTGTTTCCCTTTGTCATGGTCTACAATTTACCAATCACAAGGCAATTGAACACAACTCTAAAGGCAGAATTAAGAAGCTCTTCATTTTTGGTTTTTCAGTACCTTATGAGTCTTTGCTTGGTACCTGGATCTCCTATCATGTCCTCAATCTGTCAGACCACCTTACAGGCGAGACCAAAACCAAGACAATGATGAGCTACACCATGTCCATGCTTTGACCAGGACAGCTTAGTTATGATACTACTTGTCTCCTCTTTAAATCCTACTTTCAGGTTAGGACCCCAAAGCTGGGTTTAGGAGTCATTGGATCTCCTTATCTTCCAAGGTGACCACATTGAATAAATATTCTCTGGATTTTCAATATTAATTTATCTCTTTTTGTTGGTTCTTTGAGGATACTGGTTGACTCTGGCTTATTGCCAGGCATACAGGCTCTTACTTTAACCCTAGTAAGAATAGGTTCCTTCATGGCATTTTCAAACAAATTTGCTTAGGTTGATTCTCTTCTATCCCTTTTTCTACCGCCTTCATCTTTGTCCCCTTTCCTAACTAGTGGCCTATATGCAGTCATCCCAATTTCATGTCACATATAAAACAGAGGACCCTTATGTGCAAGGGAGATGGTTGGTTTATGTCACATGAAAAGGATTTGCAACCCTTACAGAAGTCCTTAAGATCCTGTAAAAAATATTATTAAAAATAGGTTGAGTTTGAGCCAATGCATACATTACATATATAAGCTTCAGCTTGAATGTGATCAAGCATAACTGATAAATAATAATCTTATAATACTTAAATCCAGTGTTATTCTTTTCTACACAAGATCTTGGAAATGACTCTTTTCTCCCCAGATTAGACTGCTGTTTGGCTGTGCCCCCAGGCCCTGATGTGTGTGTGTGTGTGTGTGTGTGTGTGTGTGTGTATGGTTGTGTGTGGGTGCCTGCGTCTGTGTGTATATGTGAAAGTATTTTATGCTTTTGAACCCAAAGCTTTTCATAAGTAATTCAGCTTAAGAAGAGAGCTGCTGTTTTAATGGTAATTGCAGCCCCATTCTTTGTCTAGAGCTGTTGAAAGGTCATTTTGCAAGCATCCATGAATTCTGAGAAAGGCTGTTGCTCCCTTCCAATCTTTGGCATGCAGAATGCCAGTTCAGGAGCACTCCCTGTCTTTCTGTTTACACAGCTGGTGGCTTTCTGTGATCCCTCTGCCCTGCTGTGCTTCAGCTTTTAAAGTCAGGTTATTATACTGGGAAGGGTTACTTGAAAATTGGTATCAGAGACCAATGTTTTCGTCTTTTTTATTTTTTTCAGGACATGGCTGTGTATTCTAGTGTACTATAAGTGATATCAGTGGTATCACAGAAAGTGCCTCAGGTCAGCCTTGCCTGGGCTTCTGTTTAACCACACACCATGTTAGCAGTGGAAATGTGTACAGCAGTTTAAGCTGGGATTGCTGATAGGTCTCTTATACCCCACCCTCCACCACCCCAGGGCTAAAATGAGCTGTGTGGTCAGGGAGCTTCCTCACTCAGCACATCAGGCCACTGATTGGTGCATATTTCTATGGGGGTATGGGTAGGTTTTATTTAATTTTTAGTGAGAGATTCTTTAAATTATTTTTAATTTTTAAAATTAAAATATAATCTTGTTTTCGCTCCTTTTTCTTTCTCCAGCCCTTGCCACTCACACACCGTCTTGCTTGCTCTCAAATTCATGGCTTCTATTTCTTTTACACACACACACATACACACACACACACACACACACACACACACACACACACACTCCTAAAATACAACCTGTTTAGTTCATATAAACTTATTTGAGTCCATATAAATTTACTTGTAAGAAAATGTAATATATGATTCTGGGCTGACCACATGATATTAGATAATTAGGCTTCAAACCTCATCAACGACACCACAAAACCTCCATGCAACAGACACAGATGATTATAGAAAATCACAACAGATTATAATGTATAGAACAAGTGACTGTGTTGTGCCCCAATGATTGTGTCTGGAATATAACTCCTGCACCTAAAGCTCAGGGGTCATCATGGAAGGGGAGCAGAGAGATTGTAAGAGCCAGAAGAACAGGAAGTTTGCTGTGAGATTTTCGTTTCCTAGAAATATCAGAGAAGCCACACTCATGACTTGCATTATTAATGCATAATAGAATGGATAAATGGGATAGTAACTGTAGTAATAGTAGCCATTTAGTTGAAGCTTGTATTTATTGATTATACTGTGATACATAAATGGTGTTCTAGATTCTAGGGTGTTATATTCTTGCTAGTTCATACACTGAAGCTCTAAATCCTACTACCTAAGAATTTGAGCCTATCTGAAGACAGGACTTTAAATGGCTGATTAAGGTAAAATGAACTTGCCAGGGTAAGCAATATACTTGATGTTCTTCTGAGAAGAGAAAACAAGATACACAGAGACTCCAGGAATGCAGGGGGAAGACCAATTGCAGCCAAAAGAGTTCTTAGGGGAAAATGACCACAATGCACCTTGGTCTTGGACTTCTGGCTCCCAGAACTATGAGAAAACAAACAACTGTCAATTAAGTCACTCGGTTTGAGCTATTTGTCTGTAGCAGCCCTACAGATGCAAACTGATACATAATTTATGCTAAATATTCATATGTGTTATCCCACTACATTTTTACATTGACTCTGTAGTGTTCAATGTATACCCAATCTTACAAGGAAAATGAGGTTAAAGAGGTTAGCTATCTCATCTAACACCATGCATCATTTATGTCCAAGAAGAAGACTGGAAGCCAGGTCAACTCCATTTAAGCCATGTTCTCCCATCACAACATACAATTGTCCATAAGACATTGTGATACCTACACAAAGGGTCATAAACATTATTACACGATGTAATAATACAATATTGTGGGTTAGAGAGTTGATGAAAGTATGTACTTAAATTTAGCCTCACCTCTTCCTTGTTACCTTTTTAAAGAACAAATGAGGCAGGGTAAGAAGACAGGGGAAATTAAGGAGTCATGGAGGGAAAGGATCTCCAGTGTCTGCTTCCTCTAGCCACAAATTTCATCATGGCCAATCGGATCAAAGTTGTCCTCCTTCATGGACCTGAGTTCTGGTTAGTCAACAAAATGATGGACTATTATGCTAAATACAATTATGTTCTAATTGTATTTTGAGAGAAAAGTTTTATTTTAACAGGAAGGGTGATATGTAGGAGGAGCTAAGGTGGGAGGAGTACCAAGAGGGAGAGAAGGAGTAAGGAGAGGAGGAAAAGAAGAGGAGGAGAAGCTAGGTGATGAGAGAGAGAAAGAGAGAGAAAGAGAGGGGAGGATATGGAGGTAGATGTTCACGTGTCTCCCCCAGTCAAAGATAGTTGATATATCTAGGTTGGGTATTGGGTTACACCTCGGATTGAGCATTACCAAAGTTATAAAGCCTTTGATTAACATTTAAAAAATTGCATAAAAGCAAAAAGGAAAAGGAGGCATGGGACAGGGGTTTTCTAGGGAGGGGAAATGGGGAAAGGGGATGGCATCTGAAATGTAAATAAAATATCCAAAAAAAAAAAAAAAAAAAAAAAAAACATGGACCTGAAAAACGATAAAGGCACGGTGCTTGCTTTGAGCTAGAATATTTATGAGTTTTTATTTTTGGCATATGAATACTCTTCTTTCATCCATGATCATGAAGAATGCACCTTGGGGAAACACTTTGCTAGTTCATTAATGAAGGAATGTTCTTTAAGATGAAGAAAGTAAGTAAATTAGCTTATAGATTTTATTCTCAGTTTTTTTTTAAATTTACTCTTCTCTCATGCATTACATCTCAACTGCAGTTTCCGCTTCCTCCAATCCTCTCAGTCCCTCCCCACAAGCGTGACTCCAATCCACTCCTTTTCTTTTTTGTTTTTCTTTTCTTTCTTTCTTTTTTTTTTTTTTTTTGATTCAGAAAGCCAGGCCTCCCAGGGATATCAACTAAACATGGCATATCAAGTTGCAGTAAGACCAAACACCTTCCCTCATATTAAAGGTGGAAAAGGCAACCTAGTGGGGTCCCAAATGCAGGCAAGAGTCAGAAACAGCCCCTGCTCTCATCGTTAGGAGTCCTACAAGAAAACCAAACTACAGAGCTGTGACATACAGGCAGAGGGCCTAGGTCAGTCCCCTGCAGGCTTTTTGGTTCAGTCTCCATGAGTCCCTGTGAGCCCAGGTTAGTTGATTTTGTGGGTTTTCTTATAGTAAAGCTTATTTAAATTTTACATTTAAGTAAGCTTTGAAGATGAACATATATTATATCATCTGAACAAGTGTAATTTCAAAAATCTCAAAACTCATAAGTATTGATATCATGAAGACTCTCAGGTCTGAATCACTTTCACTTAAGAAACATGCACCCATGTCCTGAAAAGCACCATTGTCCTTTTGTTGGAGATCTCTCTGTCTTTCTGTCTCCCTGTCTTTCTGTTTCTCCTTATCTCTGCCTGTATTTATGTCTATATGTGGATACCCTTGCTTAATTGTCAAGCATGCCATATCTCTTATTTCTACTAAAAAATTCACTAACTCTGTTTATTGATTCATCCTTAAATTCTTCCCCTTTGCAGAATCAAGGATATGGCCTCTTCTTAGTGAAAATCCCTTGGAGAGGCCGCAGTTCTATGGCTTTCCACATTTTCTCAGATCCTATGGCATGGAAATGGGAGCAGAGATGTATATTCTGAAATGTCTAACAGAGGTCCAAGTTATCAGAGGTGTTTTCTATGAACTCTTTGTAAGGGTATTAATGTTAGGCCAAAGAATATCAAGAAATTCAGAAGACCCACTAGCAGTCAAAAGAATAATTTTCCATAGCACAGTTCTGTGCCTTTTCTGTAGAATCCAGTGATTTCTTTCCATTTAGATTGAGGGGAACCAACAGAACCTGATTTGAGAGAAAAACTGGAGGTATCACTGAGTCTCTAGCATGGGGCTACTGCTCCCCAAGGCACTGTGCTGCCAATGGTGAAGTGTCAGAGACACACCTCTGTACTGCCACCTTCACTTATCTGAGGACTTGTCCTAAAATTTTGCCCTAGACTTTTAGGGACTTAGGCCAAACCAGGATTTGCAACTTCAACAGTGAAAGGACTTTCAGAAATAGTCATGTTAGTGACATTGAGATGAAAATTTTATTAAAGATATTTTAACATCATTCACACGTGAGGGTTAAAAGAAAGAGGCACCTGGAAGAAAGTGAGACACACCTGAGTTGGGGTATATGCTTCATAAAGAGAACAGGGGAACAAATGGGTGTAGGCTCCTCAAGGGATCACAGGACGCGATCCCAGTAAGTGATCCAAATGCTATATAACTATATATAGTATCTGAAGACTCTCAAGTTTCTGTCTACAAGAGTTGCTAAGAAACCTATCTTCTTCTTCCCGCTCTTTCTTATCATTTTGTCTGTTACAGCGAAATATCAGAAAGTAGGTGTCTTTTAAACACACATTTGTATTTCTTACAATTCTGGACTCAAGAAAGTCTGAAGACAAGTACAGATAGATGCTGTATTTAGGTATGTTTCCATTCCTGGTTCATGGGGAACATCTTTTTCTGTGTATTTCTGGACTAGAAAGGGTAAGAGTTTGCTCTAGGGTCTCTAGGTCTCCTTCATTGGGCATTAATTCCACCTTTATGGTCTAATTACTTCTCAAGTTAAAACATTTCTCTCTATCCAATCATCTGCTATTGCTATATCTATAAATTTTTCCCTATAGTGGGACATTGCCTTTTCTTTTCTATTCTCTCTTCTTTTCTTTTGTTTTTGTTTCAAAAACTATGTGTATGGTGTGTGTCTGTTTCCATGTGAGAGAATGTGAGAGATCAGGAAAGGATGTTTGACCCCTGGGGTTTGGTTAAGGTTAAGAGGTAGTTGTAAGACACATGATGTGGGTCCTAGGAACTGAAACTTGGGTCCTCTATAAGAGCAGAGAGTGCTTTTTTTTTTTTTTTTTTTTTTAATATTTATTAATTTTATTTATATGAGTACACTGGAGCTGTCAGACGCACCAGAAGAGGGCATTGGATCCCATTACAGATGGTTGTAAGCCACCATGTGGTTGCTGGGAATTGAACTCAGGACCTCTGGAAGAGTGAGCAGTCAGTGCTCTTAACCTCTGAGCCATCTCTCCAGCCCCACAGAGAGTGCTTTTAACTGCTGAGCCATCTCTCCTGCCTCTAGGCATGTTGGGCCCCATTTTGGCCTTGATTTGGGCCTTGGGGACAAACCTGAGCCTGGCTTGTGTTTCTGTGGCCTTGTTGCAGAGCCTAAGCCTGGCTCGAGACCTATCTCTGTCACTTCTGTATGGGATGACTCTGCAAGATCTGTTTGGCCCTGTTGATGTAAAGCTTTGCCATTGGCTCTGTCAGTCACCCCATACCCTCTGTCACCCTCCCTTGATTCCTATGTCATCTTACCCCACCAAAAATGCCCCTTCCTATGCTCCAAATTTATATAAGTGGGAGGCTGATGCAATAAAGTTGAGTTCCTGCTTCGACAAGACGCATGGCTTGGTATGTTTCTTTTGGGCTCTCGACATTTGACATCTCCCTCAGCCCTGGAGAGACCTGAGGGACCAGGACCTCTCTCCTTTCCCCTGGATCTGCTAGCAAGGAGCCGGCACAGGCCACAGTTTTGAACCATGATATTTCCTAGGGTTACTTTCATTCTTTAGGGTCTATCTCAGGTTGGCACATGGTTATGGCTCTGTATTGAATCCCATGACACAGTGGCTCAGTCTCTGCCTCCCACAGGGGTGTGCTCATGAAGTGTCAGGTCAGAAAGGCTAGCAAGTTTTATAGATGATGGAAACTTTGGTAGTCATTGAATGAGACCCAGGTGTGTGCGATTTGTAAAACTCAGGTGAAACATTTGGATGCATGCTTGTATGTGGTCTTGTCATGTTGGGGTCTTCTTCTGGGCCAGGAATCATGTTGCTAGAAAGCAGAATCAACACTGCAGGGAATAATGCTAATGATTGGCTACTGGTGCTGTTATTGCTAGTGAGCCTGGCAGGTAGCTATACTCTTGGACTCCAGCAGAGAAAATAGTCATGAATTCATGCTAAACCTCCCAGGTTAGATTTTGAGAGAATACTTTGAGTTTTCAGAAGCCTGAGTGATACCAATGCTAATTTCAATATTAAAGAAATAAGATTCCTGTCTAGGGGCTAAAGAACATTCTCCTTGAACCTAGCTTGGTTATAGGTGAGAGCAGTGGGATTATATAAACCAGAGAAACTTTTGTAATAAGATGACAGCCCCTAGAAAGGAACACTTGCTGATTGGCTGGAGTTATAAGTAAGATGCAGTGTCTCCTAGAAAGTTGGGGTGGGATTTGAGTAAAAATTTCAACATGAAAGAATTCAGGAAGGTAAAGGGGTCTCTTGTTCTTTGTTCTGTAGCTTGTTAACCTACGAACCTTCTCTATCTCCCCTGTCTCTATCTTCCACTTTGTAATTAAATTTAGACATCCCAGAATTTGTCTCTTATTGAGGTAAAATCTCAACTCCCACTTCTTCATTTATTTTCACAATTTTTTTTTTATCCCCTTGAAGGTTTCTGAGGAATTTACAGAGATTCCAGAGTTTAAGGGCCAATAATAACATGAATTTCTTCAACTTGGGTTTATAACAAAAGTGGAAATGAAGCAGACACTTCCATGTGTGGAAATCAACAGCCCAGGACTACTTTCATGAAATATGTGGATAGTAGATATTCTAACATGTTGTCTCAATTTTGAACTACACTGTTTTCTTCAAACTTCTGCAAGGGCAGAGCTGAGCTCAAGACAGTGGTGTCTTGACTGAACCAGGATCTGGAAACTTGTTATGCAGGACAAGATGCTCAGAAAGCTGAGGCTTGGTTTGGAGTTCAAAGCTGTTCAAGCCCAGCTATTTCATTCAACCAGGACCACTTTACTTTGCTAAAAGTAAAGTGAGAGAAGAGATACAATTGAGCCCTGCTTGAATAGCAAGGAGAAATGAAGGTTAGGGACCAGTGTGACGGACGATTTTCAGTTGCCTACTTTACTCAGAGCTATGATGATGATGATGATGATGATGATGTGTGTGTATGTGTGTGTGTGTGTGTGTGTGTGTGTGTGTGTGTACATATGTGAAGATACACATGGGAACCAGAGGTGACACTGGGTTTCTTTGTTAGTCACTGTCCACCTTAATTTTTGACACAGAGTCTCTCATTCAAGTCTTTCTTGTTCTCCCTCCTCAGTGTTGTGATGAGAGCCACACTTCACTTCCTGCATGGGTTCTGGTAATCTGTACTCAAGTTCTCCAATTACACATAAAATCCCTTCACTCATTGAGCCATCACCCTAGCCCCAGAACTATATATCTTAGTTACAAGCATAGATCGACACGGGGATGTAGGAAGACCTGTGATCTCGAAATCTTTTTCATAAAAACAAATATTGGACGACTTTCCTGAAAAAGGAACGTATGTATATGTACCGTTCACATGCAGTGATTGAAGACGCCAGACAAGGGATTTTCAATCTTTGAAACTGAACTTACAGATGTGAGCTGCCATGTGGGTGCTGGGAATACAACTGGTATCATCTGTAATATCAATAAGTGCTCTTATTTTATTTTGTTAAAAACATGTTTTCAGTCTGCTACTGAGTTCCATGTAGTTAGGAGCTGAGAGCTGATTGTAAACTTGTTTAAAGCCATATATTAAAATTTTAGCTTTCTTCAAGGGAGTCTTACTGGGGAGCAAACTCTTCTCTTTCCTTTTATGCAAAACAGAGTTTCATGGTTTTTATTTATTTTTTTCTTTTAAGCATAGTCCATAATCCCAGCAGTAGATGGCCAAGGGGAAACACACATAACAGTTTCTTTCAAGGCTCCTGGTCTCACAATGTCTGTTCAGGACTTCATTTGTGTGTTTGCTAATAAAATATTTTTATTTTATTTTATCTACTCTGTCTCTGTCCCTGTCCTTCCTCCCCTCTCTCTTTCTAGCCATACATATACTATGACTTCAGTGTTAGGTTTTAATGAGCTACTGTGTGTGCAAACAGAGATGCAGGTGGGTCTCTGCATCTCTACCTGCTTCTTGTCCGACTCCCAGGCTTTTTTCCTTCTGTTTATTTGTTTTGCTCTACTCTAATGTGCTTGGTTCTGTTTTATTATTAGCCTTTAGAAGCCTGTTTGTTCTCTAATGAGAGACAGAAGGGGGCTGGACCCCAATGGAGAGGAGATGGGGAAGAACTTGGCTGTGAAGCAAGGAGGGAAACTGTAATCAGGATATATAATGAGAGAAAAAGAATCTATTTTCAGTAAAAGAAAAAAAGTGCTCAAGTAGTATAGCTGAAAAACCTGAGTGGGAACAGGACAATGGCTTTAGTCAAATTGGTTGAGAGTAATTAGTTTAATATCCTCTTAACCCATAATGTGGTGCTTTTATGTATAAATATAACTGCTCATAATCAGAGCCGTTATCGGTCCGGCGTTTCTTAGTTGCTGGAAAACACTTGAATTGGATTCTCCACATTGTCCCGGGACACTGCTTGTGTTGGTTCATCTTCATTCCCCACCTCCTCCACTTTTTCCTCCCCCAGTGTCCCCCTGACCCCAATCTCCTCCTCTTCCTCCTCCTCTTCTTTATTCTTGATGGCAGGTAGGGAGGTCAATTCTACCTTAGTTTTCATCTTCCTAATTATGAATTAGAAGTTTTCTGTGAGTTGATATTGTTGATAGTACCTTGGACTCATGAATAAGTCTCTGAAAGAATTAGACTATTCATATGTAAATGGAACACAAACCAAATCAGAACGTATTTCATATATTTTTAACTTAAAGTATAGGCTGAGAACATGTATGTGTATAGATATATCTTTATTCTCTTGTATAATATACTTTGATAAATATTAGGCACAATTAAATATGGTATGATCTAGTATAAGATTGATAAAACTTAAAAATTATTTGCTTGTTAAACTTATTTTAGAGATGTGAGAAAATCTAGAAAATTGGGGCCATTATTGTAAGATACATTTAATTTGCATACACAAATGACCTTGCTGGCAAGGACTGTACCTGTGTTGCTCACTCAGGAAGGTTATAAGGTGCCAAGATTTCCAGAGAAGTGCTGTGGCAACCCTGTTGTCAATATGCAAGAATCCCAGCATGGTGACACATCTTTGGCATGTCAGGGCAATGTTTGAATGTGGTGAATGAAATCTCCAGGAGGGTCATAAATCCTGGGCAACAAATTATACACTAACAGGTTCTTAGGGGAATTCAAATAAATCCTCACAACCGCTTAGCAGGTAATCTCCAGATCAGATTCCCATTTTTCTTAAGAGCAAAATAATATATGGCTTCTTATACTCTCCTAGTGAAATGCTATATATCAAAGATATGAATTC
The DNA here is from genome assembly GCF_011762505.2 of Arvicanthis niloticus. Taxonomy (NCBI): domain Eukaryota; kingdom Metazoa; phylum Chordata; class Mammalia; order Rodentia; family Muridae; genus Arvicanthis; species Arvicanthis niloticus. The sequence continues at coordinate 52,672,335 of NC_047665.1, read as the reverse complement.
AGTCGAAATATTGATCTTAAGCCGAAGTGAAACTAAAAGAAAGTTTAATGCATTTCATCTGAAAAGGCAAGAGTGAGGGGTATGTGCATAAAATGTGCTTTATAGAGTAAGGCTCCTGGAGGAGAGGGATCGACAAATCTAGGAGACTGGAGTCATTTTGACATCACCGAGTTCAAGAAAAGCTGTTGAATTGGCCACACAGCCACATTATTGCTGAACAGGTTGTCATGGTGATTAGTCCTTGTCATTGTAAGATATAAGATCACAAAGACAGGAAAATATTGTAATGTGTATATCAATTTAAATGAGATTTATCTATCCCTAATTTTATAATTTAGGAATGTTGCAACTCTATCTAGTGTCTATAATGGGGAGGTGATGTTGCCACGATGGGGTAGGTGTTGATGTGAGGGAGCTTGACAAGACGTTCTTTGATGTGCTTCAGTGGAGAGTTGAGAAAGTCTTTCAAATCATGAGATAAACACCTACTGAATGGTGACTATTTAAGTATTTGTTTAATTTCTTTGTAGCTAAACCTCAGGACAAGCATTAGAGAGAAAGGTATCTTTCTCATTTGCTAAAATGAATCAATCCTTGTTAAATCTCCTTGCAACATCTATTAACCTATAATATCATGGGGCACGGGGAGCCCTTATAGAAAGCTTTAAAAACAGCAGCAGCAGCAACAACAACAACAACAATAACAACAACACAACAATGAGTTTTTAGATTTTCTCGGAAGCACATGTCTGAAGGCAGTTTCTACTTATCTGCCTGTCTTGCATCTGGTTAGGGAGGTAGCTGGGTATCTCAAAGATGTAAAGCTGGAAAGCAAAACAGAAATACTCAACTGTGAAATGCATACCAAAGTAACACAGTGGTAAGGTGGCTATTATTTTTGCTTTTTAGTATCTGAAGCCAGACGAAGTTACTGCAACTGCTGTCCTCTGACTTCAGTTTCTACATTAGACTTATCAGACTCCAGCATCCAAACTCTTAGGTAAACCAAAGTAGCTTTTCTAAATAGGCCATTATTTATTTATTTGGGGGATTTACAAAAATGTGGCCATCACACAGAGCCTTTGGGTACATGAATAATGCAAAAGTACAAAGCATTAAGAGACAGGAACAAACAGAGGCCGGGCGTGGGATTCCATTTCTCTCAACAGACAGAAACCACTTTGTTGATCAATACGTTGAATTACAAAGAGGAATTGCAAAAAAAAAAAAAAAAAAAAAAAAAAAAAAAAAAAAAAAAAAAAAAAAAGCAAACGTGAATTTAATAGCATATAAAACATTTAGTTATCAAACAAAAACTATGCTGCCTCATCTGACGTGTATGGATGACTATCTGGAGTGTAGCAACTGAACAAGTGACAAAGCAATTGACTTACAAGTTTTGTAATGAAGAGGCACGAATGGGAAAGCACTCAGCTCTTTAACCCTGAATGCCAGGTGACAGTGTAGAATGCCCCAAATGCAGAGATTATTCCAAAACACAGATTATTTTCACAGGGAGCATGGTTCATCGTTTTCTCCTTTGTCTTGGTACTTGGAGTTTCAGATGCTTTTCTATTCTCTTGCTTGGTCCTTTTCCTCACCTTTTTTTTTGAGGCAGATCTGTCTTTGTGTTCCCATGCCTCCACGGAGACACCCTTACTGCAGCTCAGTTCTGTGGACTTGGGTGAAGATTTTGCTAAACCTATTTTCACTTGAGTGTTAATCTTCTGTAGCAAAGCACCTGTAGTCACTGCTTGCCTTTATCTATCAGGTTTTATAAATCTTTTCTGATGTGAGGTATTTGTTCTTAACTTTTACAACCTTCTCAGTATTTTAACAATTATTTATTTCGTACATATGTGGGTGTGTGCAAGCCATGGTGCATGTGTGGAGGTCAGAGAACTACTTATGGAAGAAAATTGGTTCTCTTTTATCCAGTGTGTGAATCACTTGGATTAAGCTCATGTGTTGGCTTCGGTCCTTTAGTGCTTTTGTCTCCTGAGACATCCTGCCAGAGCCCCCTTTCAGCTTTGGAGGTTGCAGGGCCTTACTCTGAATGTATCTGTGGGTGTCTGTTAAAATTACATTATGGTCTTTGGTGGGACTCTAGAAGAAGCTGCACTTTGCTTTGCCTCTTTCTGCTCATCAGGTTTATAGCTGGCTCTCATCTCTCTTGCACTGACAATGTTTATGATGTTTGCATGATGGACATGTAGTCCAGAGGCTCCATTACTGTCTTTTTACTATTCTCCCCAGGTTATCCTTTGTAACTCATTCCATGTACATGTGCTTGAGACTGTAGTTGACACCCTACGAGATGGTTCCCATTGTCCTTTTCATCCCACGCTCCTGTCTTTATGGTGTTCCTCTCTCATGGAGCAGGCCTGAATTATTTGAGGATTATGATACTGTAAACATGGTACCATGTGATATCTATAGATCATAAAAACATACATTTACCAAAGTCTTTATAGCTAGATAATAAAAAAAATTACCAAAGTCTCTGCCTTCCTTTTTATTGGATCACTTACACGAGAAAAGCTCAATGTTATATTGTGAGGTTGTTCAGGCAGCCTTAAGAAGAGGTCCATGCAGAGTATGGCTTCCTGTCAATGGTGACAGGAGTGCCAGATCTTGGAAGTAAGGCCACTCTTTTCCACTCGAGCCTTTGAAGACAGAAACTCCAAGAAACTTCAATATCACAAACATGGGAGCCTGGAGAATCAGAAGTGTTCAGTTAATCCAATCCTAGGTTCTTGATCCACATTGAGAGTGAGATGAAACGTTGCTATTGCAGTCCCTAAGTTCTCAGGTAACTGGTTTATCAGCGATGAGACTAAATGATGCGAAAATTTTCTTTTAATTATTCATTCATTTATATGAGTGAATATAAATTTGTGCTTAAATTTATATTTATGGCAGTAACACTGTTTCCTATGTAACTCAGCAAGTCGACATCCCATGTTATCTTTGTTTACCTTTTGAGATGATTTCTTATAAGTAGTAGAAAACATCAAAGCTGGCTTCAATTAGCAAGTCACTTTGTGTTTGAGCACCTCTAACTTTCTCACAGACACAATTTGAAGTTGCTCCTAAGATTTCCCTTCTCTAGCTCTGGAATTAGACATTTGTTAATGAGCCCTGGTTTCTTTTGGTAGTGAACTCCATTGAGATAATACTTGCATGTAATTAAAATGGTATAAAAGCAAAAAGGAGGAGGGGTATAGAATAGGGGGCTTCTAGGGGGGAAATGGGAAAAGGGGATGACATCCGAAATGTAAATAAATAAAATATCCAATAAAAACAGAAAAAAAGAGAAGTTAAGATCAGAATCTAAGAATGCTTTTATTACCAAGAAAAATGAGCAATGTCTGTATATGTGTGTAATGTGTACACACACACACACACGTGCGCATATCTGTATGTTGCATATCGGTTCCAACACATTTGTATTTATACATATTTATATGCTTAATTGTCACGTATCTAACCATTCTACATTTAACATCTATCCCATCTAGCATGCCAGGCTCTCTCTCTCCCTATTCCCCATCTATCATGTATCTATTGTATATTCGTGTATCTGTCATGTATGGGCATACTATCACCTATTACTGCTCACCCTTTTACACACCCTTTATGTATTCTTGTACCTAAAAGAAAAATCTTTTATTGGCCTGCCATCTATCCTAGCCACACTCCTTAACATTTTTAGGTCAATATCCATGCTAGTGTTACCTTCTGGGGCTCACCCCTTCCTTGGGGACTAATGCTGCATACCTAGTGTCCATCTTTTTTACATGAGAACATTCATTTTCCCAGCTTCTAGGACCTCATATCCCATATCTTTCCTGCTTAGGATATTGCATCTTGGTGTGGTCCCCTCCATTCTCTTCCCTTTGGTCTTTACCTTATGGCATCTGGACATACTTTCCTCAAGAATAAAACAGAGGACAAATAAAGGAAGAGAAAGGAGATAAGGAAGTCAAAAAGGAGGACATGGCATTAGTGTTGTGAAGAAAATAATAATTCCCTTGCTTTTAAAGCACTGTTCCATTTTGCAGCAGAAGAAAATTTTTTAGTTCATGCTAAAAGCTAAGGTAGCAAGAAAATAATTTCAAAATATAGTTTTAGATCTTTATACTGCTCTCCTTGTGTGCAGAGTGGGTGTGGAAAATTATGTGATAGAGAACTAATAAAGGCAGTTGCTAATATTCATGTGAATGCCAATTGTTCATGTTAGTATGTGTGGAGATACACACATGCAGAGAGGGTGTGGAAAATTATGTAATAGAGAACTGACAAAGGTAGTTGCTAGTATTCATGTGAATGCCAATTGTTCATGTTAGTATGTGTGGAGGTACACACATGGGTGGAGGTGTGTGTGTGTGTGTATGTGTGTGTGTGTGTGTTAAGACAGAGTGCCTCACTGGTTTGGCTCTTATTAGTCTAGGCTGGCTGGACAGAGACTTCAGTGATCTGCCTATCTCAGATTCTCCAGTAGAGGATTGCATGCATGAGCCACTATACCTGGCTTTTTTGATGCATGTTCTAAGGGTAAAGCTGAGGTCCTTACTTGTAAGGCTATGTCCCTTGCTCCCGACAGCTCTTTCGTTTGTGTTCCTTTGTATCAACATGCATGATAATCTGGTATGGAAATACAGCCTGGTGATCAAGACAAATGGATTTTAGAATGTTCAGTTACCAATGAGTAATTTTGCTGAGTGCCTTTCAAAGAGTGATTTTCCACAGAAAACTCTCAGACCAAGGCAACTCAAGTATCTCTCTAAAATGGGTAACTCAGGGATGCTTTGTGTATGTCTCCTCATCACCAAGAAAGCCACATCTGATTTCCTTCTCTTTAAGGTCTCAGAGGAGATGCTCCCTGAATTGCTAAGCAGAACTAATCAAATGGAGTTTTCAAGAAGGGCTGCATGTCTTGGGAGTCTGATCTGGCTGATTCTTATGGTATTTGTTTTGCTACAGGCATTCTCCCGATTAAAACTAATAAATCACAACTTGTTTAAATGACAGTGATGGTTGGATTGTAGGTTTTGCTTCAGGAAAATCCATAATGGGAAAAAAATCAATTCACATTGTCTTGAGAAATAAAAGGTAGGTTCAACACAGGGATTGGTACAGAATCCTTCAGTCCCAATCCAGCAGTAAAGTCAGCTGGTCACTAAAGACTTCTGGTCGTGACTACATTTTGTTCTAGTGGACACATGGTTCTTTATTAAGAAAAGTCTTTATCCAGTGTTTTCCTTGGTTGTTATAATTTCCCTCGCATGGCTAAGAAGAACCATTGTTGTCCTGCTCCTCAACTGATGCTTTAGAATTCCAGTATCATCATCTCATCAGATTTTATTTTCCCTATGGAGCTTTTTAAAAAATTCTTCTTGTTTGTTCATTGAAGATGTCATACATATATATGAGATTTTTTTTTTTTTGACAGGGTTTCTCTGTGTAGTCCTGGCTGTTCTGGAACTCACTCTGTAGACCAGGCTGGCCTTGAACTCAGAAATCCACCTGCCTCTGCCTCCCAAGTGCTGGGATTAAAGGCCTGCACCACCACTGCCCGGCATACAAAACAAAATTTCTTGATCATATCCACATCCTGCCATTCTTCCTAGAATTCCCTGATACATTTTCTCTTAACTTAATGTTTTTTTTTGTTTGTTTTTATTTTATTATTGGTTCTTAACCCACTGAGTCCAACACGCATGATATGCACACAGGTGCCCATATGTACACAGGTCTAATGTCATTTACTGGGACATAGAGAACCTATCAGTGAGAACAGTGACCATCATTTCTCCAACAACCAGCAACTCTCAGTAGCTCCTCAGCTTGAAGGGGATGAGGCTTAGTATTTTCTCCCTCATCTTTGCTGGAATTTTTAAATGGCTTGAGCTTGTATATTTCTTTCTATTTTTTTCTGTTCTCTGATTTCTTTCTTTTTAAAATTATTTTATTTAACTACATTTCAGTTGTTGCCCCCTCCCACAGTTCCTCATCCCATTCCTCCTTCCCCTTGCCTTCAAAAGGCTGCTCCCCTCCAACAGGCCTCCCCCTTCCCTGAGGCCTCAAGTCTCTTAAGGATTAAGCTCTTCTCTCACTGAGGTCTGACCAGGCAGACCTCTGATATGTTTGTGCTAGGATCCATGGACCAACCCTTGAATGCTCCTGGTTGGTGGCTCAGTCTCTGGGAGCTCCCTGGGGTCTGGGTTAGTTGAGACTGCTAGTCTTCCTATGGGGTCCCTCTTCCACTTCAGCTTCTTCAATCTTTCCCCTAATTCAAAAACAGGGGTCCCCACCTTCAATCTAATGGTTGGGTGTAAGTATCTGCTTTTCTCTCAGTCAGCTGCTGGTAGGGCCTCTTAGATGACAGCCATGCAAAGCTACTGTCTGCAAGCATCAGTAATATTGTTAGACCCTAGTGCCCCCCGCCCCATGAAACAGATCCCCAGTTGGGCTTGTCATTGGACTGCCTTTCCTTCAGTCTCTTCTCCATTTTTCCCCTGCAGTTCTTTTAGACAGGAATAATTCTGGGTCAGAAGTTTTCACTGTGGGTTATTAAACCTGTCCCTCTACTTGAGGCCCTGTCTATCTGCTGGAGGTGGACTCTCTACAATGTTGGGCATTTTGGCTAAGGTCACCCCATTGAGTTCTTAGAGTCTCTCACCTCTTGGGTCTCTGGTACTTTCTAGAGGCTCTCCCCATCCTCCTCCAGATGCTGCTTATCTCCATTCATTCTCTTAGCCCTCTGGCTTTCTCTCATAGTAACCCCCCCACACCCAACCTCATCTTATTCATCTTCCCCCCCCTTTTGCCACACAGGTCTCTCCCTCCCTCTGCCTTCTGTGATTAATTCCGTTTCCCTTCTAAGTGGGATTGGAGTATCCTCACTTGGGACTTTCTACTTGTTACACTTCTTAAGTTCTATGGGTTGTATTCTTTCCTTTTTGGCTAATAACCACTTATCAATGAGTACATACTATGTACTTTTGGGTCTGAGTTAGCTCACTCAGGATATTTTCTAGTTCCATCCATTTGCCTGCAAAATTCATGATATCCTCATTTTTAATAGCTGAATAGTATTCCATTGTGTAAATGAACTACATTTTTTTCTGTATCCATTCTTCATTTGAGGGACATCTGGGTTGTTTCCAGCTTCTGGATGCTACAAATAAGGCTGCTATGAACATGTTGGAGCACATGTCTTTGTAGTATGATCAGGCATCTTTTGGGTATATTCCCATGAATGGTACAGGTAGAACTATTTCCAATTTTTTGAGAAACTGCCAGATTGATTTCCAGAGTTTCAGAGTACCAGCTTACAATCCTACCAGCAATGGAGGAGTGTTTCTCTTTGTCCATATCCTCTTCAGCATGTTCTTTCATTTCAGGTTTTGATCTTAGTCATTCTGATTGGTATGAGGTGGAATCTCAGAGTTGTTTTGATTTGCATTTTCCTGAAGATGAAAGGCTTTGAGCATTTCTTTAAATGCTTCTCACAATTTGAGATTTTTCTGTTTAGCTCTATACTGCATTTTAAAATTGGGTTATTTGTTTTTCTTGGATATTAACTGATTAATTCTGTAGTGGCATATTTTCCCTCCAAGAAAGGAACTAAGGTGGGAAGAGTAAGGAGAGGAAGAGTGTTGAGACCTGCCCCACGTTGGGTGCCAAAATGTTGAGGATCACTCTGCCCCACTTTGGGGGTCAAAATGTCCCGGACTGCTCTGCTGCTCCAGTCCACGGGTCAGGGTCTAGCAAGAGAGAGAGTGGGGGGAAGAAGGGGAAAAGACACGAAGAATAGAGATAAGCCAGAAGGTCTGTAGTCAAGTCTCATTTACTGTCTCCCATAGACTATATTCACATCTCCTATTGACACTATTACAAGGAAATCCTGGGTATTTATAAGCACAAGCAGGAGAACACAGGTGAAGACATTTTATCACATGCACCATGCAGCTGGGGTCACTAAACAGCAAAACAAGCTATGTGGGATAAACAAGATGTTTGTCAGAGTGTGCTTCAGTTGTTGTAGGCTGTTGAAAGACAAGTCTCTATTGGAGTATATGGTTCGAGATGGCTGCTAAGTTGATAGCTGCTTTCTAGCCGCTTTTTGCTAAAAGTCGGCTCCCAACAGAAGAGGAGGAGTAAGGAGAGAAAAAAGAGGAAGGAAGAGGAGGAGTAAAGGGGCAGAGATGTAGAAGGCATGGATGACCACACATGTATGAAGAGCAGTCCTGGGTAACAACTTACATCAAGATTAGATATTGGGACATACCTCTAATTTTGTGAGCATCTTGTTAATTGAGCATTATCAAACTTATAAAGCCTTTGGATAATTATTAAGCATTAGAGTCTCATTTCTACCAGGTACTGTGTGGATGGCGGGATGATCTGGGCTCAACCCAACATTGTGGAGACAGAGTGGAAGATTGGCAGAGCCATGTCCCATGCTGGGGTCTTGTGGGTGGCAGGGCCTGTGTCTCTGGCCACCTGAGCCGGTGGCCTGAGCTGAGCGGCAGTGAGACTCATGGCCATAGGCCTTGTCTAGTCAGAAGATGGTGGTTGATTAAGAACAAGCCAGATTGGGTGCCGCCGATTTAAAATATAACTGCAACAGAGTTCTTTATACATTTTGGATACTATCAAATGTAAGGGTTGTGAAGATTTCTTTCCAATCGGTAGGTTGATGATTTGTTTTATTGACAGTGTCTTTCACCTTACATAAGCTTTTTCATTTCATGAGGTCCCATTTGTTAATTGTTGATCTTAGATCCTAAGCCATTGGTGTTCTGTTCAGGAAATTTCCTCCTGTTCCAATGAATTTGAGGGATGCTCTTTTCCACTTTCTCTTCTAGTAAATTCAGGGCATCTGGTTTTACATTGAGGTTCGTGGTCCACTTGGACTTGAGCTTTGTGCCAAGGGATAAATATGGATCTATTTTCATTCTTCTATGTACAGATGTCTAGTTAGACCTGCACCATTTATTGAAGATGATTTTTCCTCCACTGTAGGTTTTTTTGCTTCTTTGTCAAAGATCAAGTGTCCATAGGTGTGTGGGTTTACTTCTGGATCTTTTATTCTATTTCATTAATTGATCTGTTTGTCTCTGTACCAATAGCATGAGTTTTTAAATCACTCTTGCTTTATAGTACAGCTTGAGATCAGGGGTGGTGATTTTTCCAGAAGAATTTTTATGGCTAAGAATTGTTTTGGCTATTCTGGGTTTTTAGATATGAAGTTGTACATTTCTTGTGTAGGTAATTATAGCTTCTATGACTTCATATATATAACAGTGAGATCATATCCAGAAGATAGCATTCTGTAGCATCCCTCCCTAAGAAGGATAACTCTTGTTTTTACATTCTTTCTATCCTCTCTTCTAATATATTCTCTGAGCCTTGGAGGGTAGGGAAGAACAGGTTTATAGATATCCCATCCATGGCTGAGCACTCTCAATTGCTTGTTCTTGGCATTTTAAATGGTTTTGAGTCTGTTCATTAACCATTATTCACTGCAGTAATAACCTTCTCTGACTAAAGTTGAAAGCAGCATAAATGTATGCCCATGAACATAAATATTTAGAAAGCGATTTGACAACATGCCTTTTTTTTTTTAATCAAAACAACAGTACATTTTCTCTAGAGTTTTGTAACTAGATGTCTATCTGTAGTCTTCTTTCTAAGATTGCTCCTTACTTAGTTCTTCTAGATTCAAAACACAGAGATTTTCAAAACACATTGCTTTCTCCATCCCTGGCATTCCTTCCAGTTTTCTCTTTCCTGCTCCATAGGACTTTCATCGATGGCATGAACTTGTTTGACATACCCTTACCTGTTGCCTAAGCAACTCCATTCAGCATCTCTAGGCAGCAATTCTTCATCTTTGTACCAACTCCAATCCATGGAACTTGTGGCTATTTCAATTTAGTAACATCTTGGTATTCTTCATCACCTCCCACTTTTCTTTTACTTTAATATTTAATTGTATGATCAATTATCATCACTATTCTCTTTCTGTCTTTATTAGCCAATTATTTCTATCTAGCCTGGTTCTCTTTATCTGAGTTGACAACATTGTCAACTATCTCAAACATGACCATTGTAATGTGTTTCTATTGCCAAGAAAATGAGTTAATTAATTTTGTTGGTATCTTAGAACACTGGGTTCTCTCTCTCTCTCTCTCTCTCTCTCTCTCTCTCTCTCTCTCTCAAGCTTGGTACAGAAACATAAATAGGGTGAAATTTTAAGACCTAAGATCACCACTTGATTGAACATCTGGAAAGTAAAAACTGCCTCACTCAGGGCAGAAGTCCATGTTCTTGCAGAGGATTTAAATTATTTATCACCTGCTTTGCACACAGCCCTATCATCCCATTGGTCATATCTCTGAATACTCATAGGTTTTCATCTCATGCCCATTGACCAACAGGTCAGGAACAAATCTCCTGTGTGATATTGTCAATACCATTCTTTTTGCAAGTCTGGGCAAGTCTCTTGTTTTCAGTAAGGAATTTCCTACTTGTCCCAGAGGCATGACACCTTCTTGCTCTTCTTAACACCTCATTCTCCTTCCTTATTTACCATTGTTTTTGGCTTTCTACCTTTAACACAGTTTACTTTAACAATACCAAATGACTTGTTTATTATAATTATGTTTTAGTTTGTTTTTATGTTTTTGAGATGAGGTCTCATTTCCCAGGCTGGGTGAAAACATACTATATAGCTGAGAACAGTCTTGAACTTTGAGTTTTACTGCTTTGACCTTCAGAGGGCTGGGATTACAGGTCTGCACCTGCATATCCAGTTAATGAGGTGGTGGGAATTGAACTTAGGGCTTCATTCACACTAGACAAATATTCTACTGGTTTAGCTGTTTCCTCTTCATTCTACTCCTACAGGCTAATGTTTTATTTTATTTTCAACTTCTGCTTGAACGTTGATTATATACGGGCAAGAATACTCTTCCTTACCAAGCTTGGGAACAAAATGTGTTCGGGAACAAAAACTAGTTTTCCAAGGAGACCCATGTTGCCCACCAAAGTAAAAACTGTTAAGAGAAAAAGCATGTAGCATGTTAGTATGTGGATTCAACTTTGTCTATGTAGAAAACATGCATTTATTTTCTTGTGGGAATGCTTATATGATATATATGTTCAGACTGATTTTCTTTGGAGGAAGAGAACATGCTTTATCCTGTTCTGTATTGGCTTTCTTACTTATTCATTAATGCAATACAAACAAGATCAATGAAATCAATGACCTCTTATGAAAGAGCCTAAAGTTAGTACATAGACTTATCTTCTGAGGTTCCCAGCCCTAAGCTGCCTCAAAACCTTCGGAGGCACTCTATTTCTTGAAGTATCTTTGGGAGTATAGATATACTAGAAAGCTTCAGTTTTAATTCCTAGGACCTAGCATGCATGCATGTGCACACAGGCACATGTGAACACACACACACACACACACACACACACACACACACACACACCATTGCATGCTTTATTCTGGTGCCAGTTTCCTCTTGGTAGGGCCTTACAGTATCATTTATCTCTTTCTTCCAAAACTTTTTTGCAATTTATTTCATTTAATATTTAGTAAATCTTATTTAGTACTTTTCCTTATAATTATTATAAGGAAAATTCTTACAAATATCCTTTTTATTATGTTGTAAAATTATATACATATATAATAATATATAGATACACATATATACACACAATACATATGCATCTTGGCATTTTTTAATCTAAATATCTAGGCATCAATTAACTTACTGTGTTAATGAAAACAAGGCAGTATTTTTAAAGTGATCACAGACCACTTACAATTTGAGAATGAGATAAAGTACCATGATTGTCCTTAACTTATGACAATCTTTGCTTTCTTTTAAAGAGACTGAGTCATAGAGACACAAGAAGGAAGCTCATCTCAACTGGAAGGATGGCAGAGAGAAGGAAGCAGGCTCTCCATCAGCAAATTTACAGGGAAGATGGAGAAGGCTCATCTAGTAGGTCTTCTGAAATAGGATTGGAAGCACAATGAGTTAGTATGTATTTGAGCTGCAGAGAGGCAGCCACTGAAGCTAATGACAACATAATGATCAAAGACATCAGTGGGGTCTGAATGAGCTAACAGCCTTCATCTCCGTAGTGACAGTCCCTCCCATTGCTCCACTGATCTCTACAGGAATGAATCCGTTAAAGTGTTCTGGTAAGGAATAATTAAAATAGAAAATGCCTGTGCTTTCCCTTTCCCTTTATTTCCCAGCTCAAATAACATCAGCAATGAATCCTAATTCATCCTGTAACTATAGATATAATTTTTCCTTCACTGCCATAGATTTTTTTTTTTTAAAAAAAACAGGGTTAGCCAACCTAAAATGGGAATTAAGATGACAAATTTAAGATTTACATTTTTCTCCCAGTACAATGTCATGTCATATGGTCCTATGTTTGCTATAATGCTGGGAACTAAAATCTGGCTGATTTATCACAATATTACCAAACATTATCATGGATAAGGCAGGCCTCATTGGGTCCTGAATTGTTAGTGGGTTCACTGTTTATTCCTTATTCAACAATTACTCTATGTACTTTTCTATGACAGCTCCAGTCTTGCTGTAGTCAATAGCCCTTTTCTTGTTTCTCTGTCTTATGAAGGCATTTATTTTATTTGTAGCCTGGCTCTCCAGATACAAGCTTCTACATGGCCAGCTACCAGTGGGTATCAATAGTCTTAGGTATGGTCAGCTGTTCCAACTCACGAAGCACATGAATGGTATGCTTGTGTTGTATGCTTTTTCCTTGTGAGAGATGTTGACAAACATCTACTCATGCTAGAGAGGTCACTGATTCCAAACAAATGTAAGAATTTCATCCAAGTGTATCAGTGGTTTTACTACAGTTGCTTACAGGGGTATGAGTCAGGAATTACTTAGATGTATCAAAGGCAGATACATCACAGAAAAGCTAATTCCAGCACGGGTTATGACTCACAAAAGCTGAATCCTGGGAGTCCCTAGCATGATTTGCAAACAACTTGGTAGACTTGATGGATCTCCCTTTCCTACCAGTTGTTAGTACCTGTACAACCTTGGAGGAGGGTCTATGTGAATCTTGTAGTTTCAGGAGCTTCCTGTGTGTGTCCTTTACTTTCTGAGCCTTAAAGAACCTCCCTCTAGGACATAGAGTTTCAATTCAGGGGAAATAGCTTTACAACACCTTTATAGCTATGAAGTGATTAGCAAACACTAATAAATCATCCATCAGCTTAGACATAGAAGGCTTTGTAGGAATGTCGTAGAACTTGTGCACCTCTTTGAGGAACACATCACTATCTCTGGACATTCTGGCTTCATTCCAGTGCCTAATGGTTGCATTTTTGGTGAAAATGCCCTGGAGTTGTTGGGTTGTACATTTTGTTCATTGCACACATTCAGTAGAGCTGTGAGCTACTGTGTCAATAACCTGGATGATAGATGGTGTCTATGATGGAGAGGTCATATGTCTATTCAACAAGCACTCTCATTCCTTGTCCCTTAGCTAGAGGTCTTCAGTATTTATTTATATAGTTTCCCCATTTCCTCGTGAGAACAAGCATCAGTTTCATACTTTGTCAATCATGCCTTTCCAGGCTCAGCTTCAGTGACTATTTAGTATGTAGTCAATATATGTGTATATGCGAATATATGTGTATGTATAGTCAGTGTGATATATACAAAAGGAAGGATTCCACCCAAGCATGACTTAGTGTATCAGTGATTTTTACCAGGGAAAAGAGGAAATTCTTACAAGAGAATAGATGTTTCAGAGTTAGATATATCCCAGGAAAGCTCATTCCAATAATTTCTAAACCTATGACTACTCCTATGCTGATGTTTCTGCATGTATACATGTCCACAAGGGACATAAGTGCAGGGTTGAGACCCTGGAGAATCCAATCAGAAAACAGGAGCTAGAATGATGACCACACTCATGGGTAAGGATAATAATTACATATTATTTTTGTTTTCCACATCAAATAAACCATGAGTAAAGAGGAACTGAGAACAGTAAAAAAGCTACTTTTAATTATAGTTTATATTTATTATATGATATATAATTTATTATAATGAATAAACAATATTTGATTTTAATTGTCAACCCAGTAAGAAGGATACTACTATTGAAAACCTGTTTTCTGATTGTCCTCCACTTAAGGCCCTGTCTATCTACTGGAGGTAAATAGACTCCTCTCCCCAATATTGGGCATTTTGGCAAAGGTCCACTGAGTCCTTAGTCTCTCCACTTCCTGGTCTCTGGCACTTTCTAGAGGGTCCTCCTCTGTACGCTGCTTATCTCCATTCATTCTCCTGGTTCTTTGGGCTTCTCTCCTATTATCTCCACCCCCTACACCTGATTCTGTTCCATTGTTATCCTCACCCTTCCCCCTTTCACCCAGGTCCCCCCCCTCCCTCTGCCTTCTTTGATTATTTTCTTCCCCCTTCTAAGTGGAATTGAAGCATTCTCACTTGGGACTGTCTGCTTGCTACACTTCTTAAGTTCTGTGGGTTGTATCCTAGGTATTCTGTACTTTTTGGCCAATAATCACTTACCAATGAGTACATACCATGCATGTCATTTTGGGTCTGAGTTACCCCACTCAGGATGATATTTTCTAGTTCCATCCATTTGCCTGCAAAATTCATGATGTCCTCATTTTTAATAGCTGAATATATTCCATTGTGTAAATGAACCACATTTTTTTGTATCCATTCTTCATTTGAGGGACACAAATTTGAGTTGCTTCCAGATTCTGGCTATAAAGCTGCTGTGAACATAGTGGAGCATGTTACCTTGTGATATGGTGGGCATCTTTTGGGTACATGCCCAAGAATGATATAGCTGGGTCTTCAGGTAGAACTATTTCCAATTTTCTGAAAAACTGCCAGATTGATCTACAGAGTGGTTGTACCAATTTGCAATCCCATGTCCTGATTATGTGATCTTAGGCATTCTGATTGGTGTGAGGTGGCATCTCAGGGTCCCTTTGATTTACATTTCCTAATGATAAAGGACTTTGAGCATTTCTTTGTGTGCTTTTTGGCCATTCAAGATTCTTCTGTTGTGAATTCTCTGTTTAGATCTGTACCTCATTTTTAAATTGAGTTATTTGGTTTTTTGGAGGTTAACTGATTTAGTTCTTTATATATTTTGGCTATTAGCCCTCTATAAGATGTAAGGTTAGTGAAGGATTTTCTTAATCAGTTGCCAATTTGTCCTATTGACTGTATCTTTTGCCTTACAGAAGCTTTTCAGTTTCATGAGGTCCAATTAATTGTTGATCTTAGAACCAGAGCCATTAATATTCTGTTCAGGAAACTTCCTCCTGCACCAGTAAGTGCCAGGCACTTTCCCACTTTCTCTTATATTAGATTCAGTGTATCTGGTTTTATGTTGAGGTCCTTGATCCTTTTGGACTTCAGCTTTGTGTAAGGTGATAAATGTAAATCTATTTTCATTTTTTTACATACAAACCATCTTTTTTCCACTGTATGTTTTTGGCTTCTTTGTCAAAGGTCAAGTGTCCATAGGTTTGTGTGTTTACTACTGGGTCTTTGATTCTACTCCAATGGTTGACCTGTCTATCTCTATACCAATACCTTGAGAATTTCATTACTATTGCTTTTTAGTACAGCTTTATGTCAGAGATGGTGATTCCTCCAGAAGATCTTTTATTGTTGAGAATTACTTTGGCAATCCTGGGTTTCTTTATTTTCCATATGAAGTTGAGAATTGCTCTTTCCATATCTGTGAAGAATTGTGTTAGAATTTTGATGGGTATTTCATTGAATCTGTAGATTGTTTTTGTAAGATGGCCATTTTTATAATGTTAATTCTGCTGATCTATGAACATAGGAGATCTTATCATCTTCTGAGATCTTTGATTTCTTTTCTTTTTTTTTTTTTTTTTTTTTTTTTTTTTTTTTTTTTTTTAGCGATTTGAAGTTCTTTCATTCAGATCTTTCATTTGCTTGGTAAGAGTTACACAAAAATACTTTATTTTTGGCTATTATGAAGGGTGTTGTTTCTTGTTTCCCTAATATCTTTTTCAGCTTGTTCATCATTTGTATAAAGAAAGACTAATGATTTGTTTAATTTATATTTCACCACTTTGCAAAAGTTGTTTATCAGCTATAGTAGTTCTCTGGTGTAATTTTGGGGGTTGCTTATCATACTATCATATCATCTGCAAATAGTGATACTTTGACTTCTTCCTTTTTAATTTCTATCCTTTTGATCTCCTTTTGTTGTCTAACTGCTCTAGTTAGAACTTTGATTACTATATTGAATAGATAGGAAGAGAGTGGCCAAACTTGTCTTGTCCCTGATTTTACTGGGATTGCTTCAAGTCTCTCTCTATTTAATTTGATGTTGGCTGTTAGTTTGCTATATATTGCTTTCATTATACTTATATATGTGGCATAAATTTCTTGTTTCTCCAATACCTTCAATATGAAGGGGTGTTGTATTTCATCTAAGGCTATTCAGGCTCTAATGAAATGATCGTGTGACTTTTTTTGAATTTCTTTATATAGTGTATTATGTTGGCAGAGTTTTGTATATTGAACCATCCCTGTATTTCAGGGATGAAGCCTCCTTGATCATGGTGAATGATGGTTTTGATGTGTTCTTGTATTTGGTTTGTGAGAAATTTATTGTGTATTTTTGCATTGATATTCTTAAGTGAAATTGGCCTGAAGTTCTCTTCCTTCACTGGGTTTTTGTGTGGTTTAGGTATCAGAATTTAACTGTGGCTTCATAGAATGAATTAGGTAGTATTTCTTCTGTTTCTATTTTATGAAAAATTTTAGGAGTTTTGGTATTAGCTCTACTTTGGATACAGAGAATGTGGTATATTTACACAATGGAGTACTACTCAGCTATTACAAACAATGACTTTATTACACTCACAAGCAAATGGGTGGAACTAGAAAATATCATCCTGAGGGAGGTAACCTAGTCACAAAAAACGCACATGGTATGTACTCACTGATAAGTGGATATTAGGCAAAAAGTTCAGAATATCCATGATACAACTCATAGACCATATGAAGCTCAAGAAGGAAGACCAAAGTGTGGATTCTTCAGTCCTACTTAGAAGGGGGAACAAAATAACCACAGGAGGCAGAGGGAAGGATTTGGGAGAGAGAGAGAGGAGGGGGAGAGGAAAAAAGTGGGGGCAGGATCAGGTATGGAAGGAGACAGGAGAGATATACAGAGAGTCAGGAAATTTATCAGAGGTGTGTAGCAGTGGCGAATGGGAAACTGGTAGTAGCCACCAGAAAGTCCCAGATGCCAGGAAAGCAAGAATCTCCTAGGTCTCAACTGAGATGACATTAGCTGAAATATCCAACAAAAGGGAGAGAGAACTATAGAAACCATATCCAGAGGTTAGGTATGGCCCCTGGTTGAGGGATGGGGCCACCCACCCATCTAAAAAATATTAACCCATAATTGCTCCTGTCTAAAAGTAATACAGGGACAGAGTGAAGTAGAGACTGAAGGAAAGGGCACCCAGAGACTGCCCCACCTGGGGATCCATACCATATGCAGAGATCAAACCCAGATACTATTGCTGACACCAAGAAGTGCTTGCTGTCAGGAGTCTAAAATAGGTGTCTCCTGACAGGCTCTGCCAGAGCCTGACCAATACAGATATAGATGCTTATAGCCAATCCTCGGACTCAGCACAGGGAACCCAATGGAGAAATTAGGGGAAGGACTGAAGGAGCTGAAGTGGTTTGCAACACCATAGGAAGAACAACAATATCAAACAACTAGATGCCCTAGAGCTCCCAAGGACTAAACCACCAACACAAGAGTACACATGGAGGGACCCATAGCTCCAGCTGCATATGTAGCAGAGGATGGCTTTATCTGGAATCAAGGGGAGGGGAAGCTCTTGGTCCTGTGAAGACTTGCTGCATAGGGGAATGCTAGGGAGGTGAGGTGGGAAGCATAGAAGTGGGGGGGGGAGGGGAGAGCAGATGGGATGGGGGAGTAACTGGGAAGGGGGATAACATTTGAAATGTAAATAAATAAAATAACCAATAAAAATATGCACTAGAATCAACAAAAATAACAACAATAATAACAACAGCAGAAATTCTAGTAGAATTCTACATTAAAACCATCTGGCTGTGGGTCTTTTTTTTTTTTTTGGAAAGTTTTAATGATTATCTTTATTTTTTTAGGGGTTATGGATTGTTTAGATAGTTTATCTGATATTGACATAACTTTGGTACATGGTGTATGTCTAGAAAATCATCCACTTCATCTAGATTTTTCAGTTTTGTAGAGTATAGGTTTTTGTAGTAGGTCTTGACAAATTTTTTGAATTTCCTCATTTTCTGTTGTTATTTCCCCCTTTTCATTTCTGATTTTGTTAGTTTAGATACTGTCTCTGTGCCCGCTAGTTACTTTGACTAAGGGTTTATCTATCTTGTTGATATTCTTAAAGAACCAGCTCTTTGTTTTTTTTTTTTTAATTTATTTTTTATTTATTTATTTATTTATTTTTTTATTCTTTGAATCATTCTCTTTGTTTCTAATTAGATGATTTCAGCCCTGAGTTTGATTATTTCCTGCCATCTACTCCTCTTGGGTGTGTTTGCTTCTTTCTTTTCTTGAGCTTTCCTGTGTGCTGTTAAGTTGCTTGTATGGGATTTCTCCAATTTCTTTATGAAGGCACTTAGTGCTATGATTTTTTTTTTCTCTTAGCACTGCTTTCATTGTGTTCCATAAGTTTGGGTATGTTGTGCCATCATTTTCATTGAATTCTACAAAGTCTATGATTTCTTTTCTCATTTCTTCCCTGACCAAGTTATCATTGAGCAGAGGTGTGGGAGAGTATTGGGCCATCTGGCCAGGGTGGAGAAGCAGACCTGAAGGAAGGTAGAGCTCGGCAGAAGGGGTAGGTTCTCATCAGCAGGTCTCTGTGCGTGTTCCAGCTGGCATGGGTATTTGGACCGTATTCTCACTTGTGTCTTTGGTTACTGCAGATCACCTGGGAGGCATGCAAGCTGTAGGGTGTGGACAGGTATTGGGTCACTGATCTGGCCCAGGTGGGGATAGCTTAGATTTTGAGACAGGGATTTGTGAATTCCAGGCTGGCTTCAAACTCAATTGCTAGCTAATACTAGTGCTACAAACCTGTATCATTGTTCCTGGTTTATGTGGCTCTGAGGCTCAGATCCAGGGCTTCTCAAATGCTTGGTAAGTCTACTAATTGAGCTACTTGCTCAGCCCAATTATCCGATTCTTAAAATATCTTTTTATAAAGGAAATACTGCCATATTATATATTTATGGGATTTCTATATAACAACAATTCTACAAGTCATTCAATAAGTAAAGCAATTCTATGTGCCACAGTCCAAGCTAGCCACTAGTTATGCCAGTCTAAAGGTCTGAAAAGAAACAGAAATCACACTCATTGTTTTTGAGAGTTTAATAATGGTACTTTATATAGAAATGCACACAGGTTAGGGGAAACAAACCACTCAAAGCATAGCTAAGGAATTAAAACCGTATAATCAGTGTTTCCCTGACTCTAGAAGTTAAGTGGCCATGAGTAAGGTAATTCAGAGGCATTCAATGGAGACATATCTATCACAGGCTGACCAGATCAGCATGTTAGAACACTGGTTAGAGAGAGATGTTTAGATCAAGTAGGAATGGGATAAAGGATACTGAAAAGGACTAGATTGTGACAAGATGGACATATCAACTAAAATAAAATATGTTCATAATTAAGGAAGAGGAAGTTTCAATATCACCTGGGAAATTAGGGAAACTTTTCATGAGAACTGGTCTTTAAAGTGAAACTGAAGAATGCTTTCATATGCAGTTATCCATCAAGAGTGCCAAAAGCAACAAAGAATATCATCTGTTATGTTACTTTTATGGAGGAGTGGCATAGAGATACTTATTCACCACAGGTATGACAAAGGCAGATCAAGCAGATTATCCCATCCAAATTCAACTTAGTGAACCAAGTTTACTGGGGTTACTGAAAGGGTCCCTCTGTCATCTGTACTACTCTTCTTCTCTAGTAACTCACAAAACTGCATCATTTGAGTTGCCTATGATGTTTGCAGGCAGCCCCATTGAATAATCTCCTACCTCGAAGAAGCGTTTATTGCATATAAAATCTCTAGAAAGGGACCCCATTAGTCCTGTCAGTTCTGAGAGTCTTGTGTGCTTTTACATTTCTTATGAGCTTCATGAGACCCCCGAGCTTCTCTTCTCCTTCTAGGAAAAATTCCAACCTAAGAAAGCAACTACACTCAGCCCCTGCAAAGGAAAGTTCCAAAATGAAATAAAATGTGAAGAGTGCCTTAACACCAGTGCACATTTAAGTAGAATAAAGTAATAATGGTGACAGATGATGAACTAAACTCGATGTGTGTCAGTTTAGATAAAAATAACTGCTAAAAACTTCATATAAGCAAAAGATTATCATACTCTTAAGTAATCATAAAAAGTAAGAAACCCAGAATTTTCCACAAGTAAAATGAAGATATTTAGCTATAATTCTATCAGTAAAACAAATGAAATATCATTGGATATATTGAAAACATCATACAGGTTTATATCTGTACAACATTCTGTAGAAACAATATTCTCTAACATGGAGATAATAGTCAAAGGAAAACAAAATGAAAAGAGATTTGATCAACCCCCAAATAATGGGCTGGTGTTTGCTTTTATAGCATGTCTTGTAGGCAAAAAAAGAGAACAAAGTTATAGCTAGCACTCAGTGAGCTCAACTGGACTGCACAGAGTTTCAGTATATTAGCTCACAAACTCAGTGTCTCCCAAGGAATTCACCCCCCTCTGCTTGTTAGACGGGTTTGTGACAGCATCTTTTCTTTCCTGTCAGACTTTAAAAGTCTCTTGAAGGCCAGTATTCTGGCTTGCTCCTCTGGCACAGTGACCCGTAGGTGGTGAGCATTCCATAAAGATTTATCAAGCCAAGTGGATGCTTATCAGGCTTCATAAAATACTTTGGATTCTGAGTTGAGAGGCTAGATGCTGTCACAAAGAATCAAGTCGTTCTTAAAGGGCTCTCGTGGCTTTGGCAGTGGCTCAGAGAAATACACTATCAACAGAAATACTTTGACAGTGATATGTGGGGCCATACTCAAGGCAGGCTCTGAAGTTATTTACGGTGTTTTAATGGATAAATAGAAAGAGATGAGGTGGAAAAGAAGTAGAAACCTGCCTGAGAAACAGACCAAAATCTTTCAAAAGTGAAAGTGAGTCAAAATACTGATGGATCTAATTGATAGTGATTGTTTGAAAAAAGAATAAGAAAGGAGGCTGTTCTTCTCCAGGTCTAATGGAAGAAAGAAACTGTAAGGGGTAAATTTTATAAAAGTTCAGAGAGAATAAAAGTGAATAAAAGTTATCAAGATGATACATTAAATATTTATTGTGATTTTTTTTTTTTTTTTTTTTTAAGCTAGAAGGTAGGAAACTCATTCCAGATAGAGTAATCTATCATTCTCTTCGGTAATTTCAATAGCCACCAGAAGAGATTTTAACAAAAGAGAAACAGTTATACACAAAGACAATACAGATTCCCTTTTCCTATTTCTTCAGACTGTGTTCTTACAATGCTTTATAGCTAACAAAGCCTGTGTGTGTTTTGAAACTCTACCTGTAATCTCATGATAATCTTTTAGAAAGGGCATTATTGTTTTACAAATGAGAAATGGAGGAATGAATGGGGGCATAAACGATTCACATGCTAAAATTCATATATCTCATCAACAGTAGAAGGGCTGATGAACCCCAACCTCTGTGACCTCATGTTTGGTGTTTGCCTCACTACTGTGAAATTTGTTTGTGATGAATATCTATTGAATGGTAAGCAGTAGTTAGAAATATAATTAGTGGGTCTACAGGTATTTCACACAGAAATGCAATACAGAAAATCTCTTCTCTTGGTCCTGAATGATGGAAACATAATCTTACTTTTTAAAGAAAACAAACCAAGACCCAGAATATTTTGAGTGTATGAGATACAAGGAAGCATTTTACATGGTATTAAAAACAGGGACTTCGTTAGGCAGAACTTATTCTGTGCCCTGGCATTATCTGTGCTTCTGAATCGTGCATTGGACATATCTGAGGTTGCTTCTTCATCCCTCTAGGGTTAACTCCTTGATAGGTTTGTTTTGGTAGTTAAAGGAGACTCAGCGTAAAGAACTTACCAGGGTTTCTAACATTAAGTTAATATTAGATATTAGTATTGTATCAGTATCTTCAAAACACAGTAGGAGATTATAGCAGTAATTCTCATTGATGAGTCTTTCCTCCTTGTATTATGTCCTTGTGGGTCATTACTGCTCCCTGCTATGTTAAAGGTAGCATTGATCATGTGATATACTTTGGCCAATATGAGAAAACTTGAAGTCAGCATAATAATAATTGTCTTATTTTAATATTTACGATGATGATAAATATTAATTTTGTTGTTGAAGGTTCTCATGTTTGCCTAGCTGACCTTAAATTAATTATGTTTGAGTATCACGTTAAACTTCAATCTTCTTTCCTCCACTTCCAAGCACATGTCACCATGTCTACCTTAGTAACTCAGAATTTTATGCATGCTACACAACCCTCTACCAACTGAGTTACATCTCCAGCCAGCTTGCATAATCTTGACAAATGATTGCTTTTCAAAGATTAACATTAACTGTCAAGTTAACATAACATAGAACCAATGGAGAACAGAATCATAATGATGGATGGTGTACATTGAATTTGGCCTATGGGTATGTATATTTAGATTGTCTCAATGAACTTAGCTGGTTTGAGGAAATGCAGCCTAGTTTAGGCTGTACCATTCCCTAGGCAGGAAGTTCTTAACTGCGTAAGAGGGAAGAAAGTGATTTGAGTACAAGCACGCATGTGTTCATTCATCCTGTTCTTGACCCTGGATGTAATGTGATAAGTTATTTCTAATTTTTGCTGCCTTGACCTTCCCACATAATGGACTGTTACTTGAAAATAGACCTCTTCTCTCTCAATGTTTTCTGGGGGGCCAGGCAACAGGGCTTTTCCTTGGATATTGTTCCTCAAGTTTCATCTGCCATATTTTCTGGCACAGGCCTTCTCACTGTCTTGGAGCTC
The DNA here is from genome assembly GCF_011762505.2 of Arvicanthis niloticus. Classification (NCBI taxonomy): domain Eukaryota; kingdom Metazoa; phylum Chordata; class Mammalia; order Rodentia; family Muridae; genus Arvicanthis; species Arvicanthis niloticus. The sequence goes on along the minus strand of NC_047665.1, from coordinate 52,649,131 downwards.
ATCTACCAGACAAGGGTGGCTAACCAGTGAGGCCTAGGGATACTCCCACCTCCACCGCGCTAGCATAGAATTATGAGCAGGTCTTCATATCTACAGTACAAGTACTTTGCTGACTGCACCATCTCCACTGACGCTGATCTAATAAATGATTTTCCAAGCCACTGGTTTCAGAGTGGGTTGTTATGCAATTGATGAAATGAACATCAGTTATCCAGCATCTATGGAGCCAGGAATTTCATGCTGTTAAAATGACAGTTAAGCTTTGAAGCAACTGGGAAACCATTCTTTCAAATGGAAAGGCATCAGATATTCAATAACAAAAGAAGTTAAAAGGTCCAGAAAGCTTGGTCATTAGTCATGGGACCTTGTGTGTCTTCCTTCCCCACATGAGCTTCTGTGACTGATGGTTAATATCTTCAGAAGGATAGCACTTGGCTGGTGAAATGGCTCAGTGTCAAAATGCTTCCTTCACAAGTCTGATGTAAGATCCTTGAGACTTACAGTGGAGAGAGAACTCATGCCAAAAAGTTGTCTTTTGATTTCCACATGTAGACTATGGCACATACCCTCATAATACACACATAATAATTACAGTGATGATGGTTATGATAATGATGATGGTGAAAAGAGTAAAACTTTTCCTGTGAGAAAAGTTTTCCTGTGAGTTATGCTAGGGGAAGCAACAAGAGTCCCAATCGGTAATAACCAGAATCTGATCAAGAAATAAATTTGTTCTCAAGACGTAGATCTGATCCCTGATTCTCCAGTTCTTAATATATGGGAACTGGCTAAAGACATCATCATAACTGGCTGGTAAACATTATTGATGCACACCTTTTCCCTTGTGCAGGCATAAAGAGAGTAGTAGAAATCCCATTTTGAAGTAGACAAGTTTGCTCAGGTATAGAGAAGCAAGGTTGGGAATCACAAAAAGCACACAGAGATCCCTCTGCTGAGCACAAGATAATCTGTTGATACTTACTGGTTCTAACTTTGAAAAAGCAGTCTCTCAGAGCAGGTCAAAACCTTTCAAAAGCAAGGATCTCTTCATAAACACATGCCATGTGTTAACAACATAGTCCTTTGGTCTTTCAGTGGATATTGATTAGGAGAAACTAACCTGTGAACATCTTCCAGAGAACTTAAAATAGTTTTTTAATAATCATTTTTTGATTATGCATATGTGTGTCTGTATCTCTTTGTGGGTATGTGTACTTGAATGCATATGACTTCAGAAGCCAGAAGATGGTACCAGATTCCCCAGACCTGGAGTTATAAGCAATTGTGAGCTGCCCAATGTGGTGTGTATGGGATAAGAACTTAATTTGGGCCCTCTAAAAGAGGAGCAAGTGTTTATAACATCCTAGCTATCTCTGTGGATTCGCATTTCATCTTGTAAATTTGTATGACTCACATTAACAGGAGGGATTTGTTAGTGTGCATGGATCAGATACACACACATATGAGATTGTTTATACTCTTGGTGTACCATTGTATACCAGCACAGTGGCTGGACCACATAGCATTTTCAAAAATTGGGTGTGAGTTATTATTTCTTCAAATTCTTACATGTTGTTATTATCTTATTATTTTATAACAGCCCTTTTACCACAATAACATGGTATTTTAGCATTCTGATTTTCATTTTGTTGATGATTAAGGTCATTAAACATTTTCCACATACATATTGGCCATTGATATATTATATATATATATATATATATATATATATATATATATATATATATATATGTATATGTACACACACACATATATATCACACATATATATATATATATGTGTGTGTATTTATATATATAAACTGGACTTCGTTTCAGTGGTAACAAAAAAACAACAAAATCTTGCCAATTGCATCAAAATGGATGAGACTGGTGGTCATTCTGTTAGGGGAAATTAGCTAGGCACAGGAAGGTAAAATAAGAACTATATATTCGCTCTTTTACACTGGATTAAAAACAAGGCCTGGAAAGATAATAGTGATGACTAGGGATTTTAGTAGGTGCAAGTGGTTGCAGAGGCAGGAGCATGGCTCCATATGACAGGTGGGTACTAAATGTATGCTGTGGAAATAGTACTGAGCCTGCCCTATTCATTGTATAGTGAATGTGTCAACAAGAGAACTAAAAACAAACCAACAAAATGTAGGTGCAGTGTCTTTCTTCTGAGATTGAAAAATAGGATCACTGACTTTTTATTTTACATGTTGTAAAATTTCTCCAACTTCCAGGGGTCAAAAAATTTGCACACCTGGACAAGTTTGACTCCAACCCTCAGCTCCCTCATATGCCATTTCAATTCATCCTTACTCCCTGCCCCCCACCCCCAGCATGTCTCTGTGATCTACCTCGGTCATCTCTATTGCAAAGGCAAAATTTTAGATAAGGCTCATTGAAAGCAACATGAGAGATGTGTTTTTCTGCTTCACAGTAGTAAACATGATAATTAACATAAAATTATTCATCTTTGTCTGCATAATTCTGATTAAATAGCCACATGAACACTGAAACAGCCCTTTTGTGATTAGGTTGATTGGTATTTATGGTCCTTAATGAGACATAATACAGTCATTTGTGCAAACCATGAACATATCGTCAACCCAAATTGTCATGTAGCCAAGTGGAAATGGCATAGGATGTAGAATGTATCTCATCTCCGAGTGTGTTTCCTATAGCACTGATGGAAATCTACTGCATGTGTTTAGGACTGCTGTTTGCTTCTATCTGAGACTTGTGAATCTATATAAAAAGCCTTTTTAAATTTTTTTACTTTGCTTACTGTTTTGAATTGATCATAGATTTGTGTATATGGACGAATAATATACAGAGCCTGTGCATACTTTATTCCAGTTTAGTCAGTGATGATACTGACCACACCTACAATGTAGCACCACATTAGGATACTGACATGAGTATCATCCATCACTCTTATTAAGCTTTACCAAGATTTATTTTCACTAATTTCTGTGTGTATGTAAGTGAGAGAGAGAGAGGGGAGAGACAGAGAGAGAGAGAGAGAGAGAGAGAGAGAGAGAGAGAGAGAGAGAATGTGTGTGCATCTGTGCACTTCGTTCTAGAAAAAATTCATCATAGGATCATGGGTATGAGTTTTTGTACTTGCTGTCACAATCAGGTCCCAAAAGTCTCGATTACTACGGTAATCCTTCATCTTCCCTATCTGTACACACTGTAGATTTTTTTCTGTACCCACAGCACTTCCTTCTGTCTTTTACACTGAAAATAGTTATTTCTAGAATATGATATGAAAGGAATGGTATTAAAGACTGCACATCTTCCAAACTAGAAATTTATTTCTTTACTAAGACAGGATCTCATGTGGCCCAGGCTGCCTTTGATTTTGAACTAAACCCTGATCCATTTCTCCATTTCCAGAGTGCTGAGGTTATAGACATTTACCACCACACCCATTTCATATAGTGTTAGACATTAAACCCAGGGCTTTATGTATGACATATCAGTACTTTAACAAGTTATCTACAGCTTCAGGGCCCAAGCTGGATATTTGAAAAACCAAATTCCAGCAGGCTATATGGAATTTATTTTGTTTGTTCTTAAAATCATAAATTTTAATCATCATCAGATCACAAACAATTTCTTTTATATTTTTATTTTTTTTAAAGAAAATGGACAAGGAATTAGTAAACTTTGTCCAAACTGCAGGTTTTTTTTAAAGTGCATCAGAAGCAAATTGCAGTTGCTTCTCTGACATGAGGGCTGTTTTGAGCCCTGCATTATAAGTTGAACTGACTGCTTAATGGTCTGTGCAATCCTCCCCATTTGTCTTGTACAAAAATGCAAATATGTACATATATGTGTGGATATGTGCACACACACAGTTTTAAAGCCTGTTAAATTGAATGCTTTTCAGACAAAAGCACAAATACATGCTCTCAAAAGAAAAGAATTAAAAAGTTAACTCTATTACTTAGAATGAACAAGAATAAATTTTAAAAGAACAGAGAAGCTGATGAATAAACCATACATATTTATGAACATCACTCTTGGGAGAATTCCCGTATTCTTCATTTAAAGTACTAAAAAGCAAGGAAAAGGTTTGTTCTTCATTAAGAAATAATTCTACTATAATTGCTTGCTCAGTCAAGTCTTTTGCAAAACAGACACATGCAATTGATTTTGTAGAGTGATTGAAATTCAGTAAAGGCAGGAAAGAAGCTTTTGATTTCATGGTTGAGCTGAGGAAAAGAGGAACATTCTTGCCTAACACATAGGAAATGATTTTACTCATAAGGAGATAGAACAGCACTGTAAGACTGATGGTAAAGCTGCCAATATGGCCGAATGGACCTGATAACACAACTGGGAAGTGGTGAATTCTAATTTAATTTAATACAGCCATAATTTGCCCATTTTTCTCTTAAGTAGAAAAGCTTTGTAGACCATAGAAACAGAAGGTAGAATCCAGCCACCAAGTAAAAATGTGCTTTTGTTAAGGAAGTGGAGCACTTATGAAATAAATATGTCTAATATGAAAATAATTTGATTTTTACAATACTATCCCAAGACCCAGGGAGAATACTGGGGTCCGAATGTCTGTGCTCTTGTCAAATTCAAAAACTAAGACATAACTCCTGCATTGGGGAAATGGTTTGCTGGGTAAAACACTCAGTTTGGATTCCCAAAACCCACATAAAAGCAGGACCAGGTTGCCCTACCTAGTCATATGTAGTTTTACCACTCTTATGATTAGGAAGGAGAATTCCTGGGAGCTCAAGGGCTAGCTAGCTGATCTGGGGTATATAGGATTATACAAGAGAACCTGTCTCAAACAAGGTAGAAAGTGAGGACTGACAGCCAAAGCTGTCATCTGACCTCTGTGTGCATAAATGTGAATGAATGGAATGCACATAAGCACACTAATGCAGAGAAATATACATATACGTACACACATCCAAAAGATGCTTCTCTCCTACATCCTACAAAACTACTCCCAAAGTGATAGTATGAGAGAGAGAGAGAGAGAGAGAGAGAGAGAGAGAGAGAGAGAGAGAGAGAGAGAGAGAGAGAGAGAGAGAGAGAGAGAGAGAGAGAGAGAGAGAAACTTTGTGGGAATCCTTTAGAATAGAAGGTGGAATCTTCATACAGGGATTGGTGTCGTTATTAAAGATTTCCCTCACTCTTGATCATATACCTAGGATAAAACATCTGTGAATCAGAAAACAGGTTCCAAGGTACCTGGATCCACAAGTTTCCTATAACATCCATGCCTATACACATGTTCTCTCTCTCTCTCTCTCTCTCTCTCTCTCTCTCTCTCTCTCTCTCTCTCTCTCTCTCTCACACACACACACATACACACACACACACACACTCACACACAATTTTTAATTATTAATTTCTGAATAGTTGCCCTATGATTTTATTTGCAGCTTTATTATCTGTACTTCTGTTTACTAATTCCTAAAATTAAAATTTGGTATTGCCAAGCACTAACTTGATGCAGAACACATACATAGCTACCTCTGTGACTATAGATGGTAGCAGGAGAAGAGGAACCAATGACAGGAGAGTAATCAAGTGCCATCTTGATGACACCAAAGTGTCTATCTCCATGACTGCCTGAGGGTTTCTTAGCAAGACCCATGCCTCTATAAAGGCATTATTAAAAAGGTGATAAGAAGTCAAGGAGATAGATACATAATGGCTGAGTGTGAAAGTCATAGAGGGAAGGGTTCAAAGTGCTATAAACATGTCCTGATATAGGGGTTACATGAAGTCCTGCCTGCAGTTTGTAGGGTTCAATTGTCAAGGTAACAGGAAGTAGCCCCATATACTTCATAAGCTACACCTCTAAGACATGCCTTTAATCATGCCCTTAGGTCTTGTCTCTAAATCTGATCTCTAAGTCACACCCTTAAGCCACACACCTTTAAGTCTCACACACCCAAGGGAAAATCCTGGGTATCTAAAGCAAGATGTTATCAGAGTATGCTCAGCTGTTGTAGGCTGATGTAATCAAATCTCTTGTCAGGGTATATGGCTCAAGATGGCTGCAAGGATGATAGCCACCTTCTGTTGGCTCCCCACATGCTGAAATGAAGACTCCGAGACCAGATCAGTCCCCAGAAGTAGAAACTGAGCTGAGCTGCTTGAAAAAGTCCCAGACAAACTAAGTGCCTTGGAAAGGACCTTCTTCAGCCTGTTGAGCTGTCGTCAGGCTATGCAGTGTGCTCCCTGTGCCCAGCTTTAGGAGTTGTCACCCATGCTGGGCTGAGCTTTTGTGATTCAGCGATCAAGTTATTTCTGTCCCCGTTAAGTAACCCTTCACCCATATTCCTGTAAGCAACCCCAATAAAACTCATTGGGGCACCAAATTGGACTTTGTTGATATGTCTTCTTTGGTCTGTGATGGATTTCATATCTATGATAGGTAGACAAGTGTAGTGTCTTCCCAGAAAAGATTTTGTCACACAACAGTTGGAAAAAGAAGTTGCATACTGCAGATGATAGCATTTCCAGTGTGCTTCTGATGGAGGTATCTGCAGTGGAAAACCATTGCTCTTTCCCTGGCAAATGGCTTTGGTATTTAACTCTGGACAAAACAAAAACAATCTTCATTACTTCTTTAATGGTCAAAGAGGATAATTAGGCCTAAAAATGTTCAATGTTTTTTAGTTGTTATTATTTGATGCATTTGTACAGTGATAGGAAGGTTGCATATTCCCTAACACATCTCTGCCATAAATTTTAACCTGTTAACAGTTGTACACTTCTTATATTGCCTTGTTTCTTTTTCTGAGCAAGGACACTTGGGTATGAGCTTCTCCCAGCCCAGTAACAACCACATTTAAATGAGAAGTTCTTGTATAAGTATTTATGCTGATGGTGGCTCTATATGCATAGGCAGGGTTTGCTCTGGATTATCCAAGCATTTGAACACACTTTTCCCATTCTCTTTTACTGCTGATACAAGTTTATGGTATCTTTTGAGTTTACCAGTCAGGCTCTACTTGGCACCATCTACTTATACCTTAAAAGAGTTCATTATCTCAGTTTAGAGAATAATTTTAATTAAGGAAACAGTGGAAGAGAGAGAGAGAGAGAGAGAGAGAGAGAGAGAGAGAGAGAGAGAGAGACTGAGACACAGACACAGACACAGACACAGACACAGACACAGACACAGACACAGACACAGACACAGACACAAACACAGACTGAATGTAGGATTTTAGGATGGTTCAAAATATTTGGTAAGACTTCATTTTAGACTATGTAGAACATGAATAATTTGGCCAAGCTGGGCAATTACGTTTCTCTTTATTGTTTATATTCCCAAACATAAATCTTCAGTTAGTTCATGTTGATTACATATGCATATTAATTATAAAGCATGGCAAGCTATTAGTATATCGAGTAATTTTGAGGGCACCTGTAAATCTTTCCTGAAATACTGGCTCAAGACTCAAGGTATTATTATTGCTTTTTAGACAATGATTTCATGTCAATATAATCTGAACAATGAGTGTTGGTGCAATAATCACATGTATTTTTGAATTTGGGTCTATTAGGCTTAAAGAAAATGGAGGAATTAAATGCATGCGATCATGAAATGCCAAGTAGTATGCTGGCATATTTTTTTAGTAAAATGTTTTAAAATGTGATTTGTCTTTACTAAGTTATATGAAATGTGTAAAAATGTAAGACCCCATACCTTACCAGTATTCTGCTGACCTTAGAATGATAATTATTAGACCAATAGGTTTATTTCATTATTTATAATTTTGTGTCTGTGTGTTCCTGTGTGTGGGTATGCATGCATGAGTAAAATTGAACACTGAGGCCAGAGAGGGCATCAGGTCCCTTGGAACTAAAGTCAGGCAGATGTGAGCTGCCCTAACGTGAATAGTGGGAAAAGAACTTTTTTTTCCTATAGGAAAACAATACACTATGTGCTCTTATTCCTGAGCTATCTCTCCAGCCCAGAAGTATAACTCTTAATATTGTTATTATTTAGTAATCTGGTATAGTTTGTTACATGATAATTGTTTTAGGGGAATGTTAATTGAACATTACTTATTTTTCATTGTCCTGATATAATTCTTAGTACTGTTGGATGGTTAAAAAATTTTCTTAACCCATTTGAGTGTTTACCCTAAACCATTCTGCATTACTACATTGAATATTATCCCAGATAATACATTATTCTGAAATAATTTTTCATTGAATTTTTTCAAACTTTTAATCTTTCAAAAGATTTGAAACCTTTTTATTATGTCTTCCTCTTTCCTTTTACACTTTTAGAATCAGAAAGGAGAATGGAGTGAGAGCTATCATTTGTATCATTTGTGATTATATTAAAATTTCAAATTTTAATACCTCCTTGAATGTTACTTAGCGAATCCTTCCTCCATGTCTTTAATTAGATTTTGACAGAGATTTACTTTTGTTAAAATACATTTTAAGGGCGCATCTGTGCTAAGTAAGTGCTCTACACCCCAGGTCGAGAGCTTCACTCTCTGTGGTTACCTGATTAATCAATGAATGTTGACCAGTCAATGTACAAAAGTTTGCCTCACTGGGGTTGGCATCCTGGGGGTGAAGCAGGAAGAGCCAATACCTGCAACTCTGCTTAATCTGTATCCCTAAACAGGTTAATTGCCTGACTGTTTCACTAAGCAAACACATGTGATACTCTCTCTCTGTCATGCATGAAATTGAGGTCTGAAATACTATATCACAGAGATGCCTGTGATGATATCCATCTGGTGGACACAATAGTAAACTATGAACATAAAGGTAAAGTTCATGAACATTGAGCTTTTCTGTAGAACACCATCACCCACCATACTGAAGCCAAGAGCACTAGCAGAAAGCAAGCAAAAGAACCAACAGAAAACTCTTAAGGGTTTTTTTTTTTTTTTTTTTTTTTTTTTCCGGTCTGTGCAGGTGCCTGGAGCAGTCCTAGGACACCAGCTCTGCACCCAAATCCCCCAAAACCCAAAGGAGTCTGGACTTCCTGGACACCCAGAAACAGGATAATAGGATCACAGGGTCTCAGAAGCTTGGGCACACAAGGATTTCAGGATCCCAGAATCAACCTGACTCCCAGGAGCTATCACAACCAGGATCTCAGGGTCACAAGATCACAGGGACAGCTGAACTCTGAGGATTTCTGACACAACCAAAATAAAAGCACAGACAGCCTCTAGTCAGAGACAGTGAGTGAAGGTAGTACTAAAGATAACCAGATGATGAAAGGCAAGCACAAAAACATAAGCAACAGAAACCAAGGTTACTTGGCATCATCAGAACCTAGTTCTCCCACTATAGCAAGTCTTGAATACCCCATGACACCGGAAAAGCAAGATTCAGAGAATCTTAAAGAACATACTTATGTTCTTTAAGAAGAACATAAATAAATTCCTCAAAAAATACAGGAGAACATAGGTAAACAGGTAAAAGCCCTTAAAAAGGAAACACAAAAATCCCTTAAAGAATTATAAGACAACACAACCAAACAGGTGAAAGAATTAAACAAAATCATCCAGAACATAAAAATGGAAGTAGAAACAATAAAAAAAAAATCACAAAAGGAGACTATCCAGGAGATAGAAAACCTAGGAAAGAGATCAGGAGTCATGGATGCAAGTATTAGCAACAGAATACAAGAGATAGAAGAGCGAATCTCAGGTGCAGAAGATATCATATAAAACATTGACACAAGTGTCAAAGAAAATACAAAGTGCAAAAAACTCCCAACCCAAAACATCCAGGAAATTTAGGACACAATGAGAAGACCAAACCTAAGAATAATACGTGTAGAAGAAAGCAAGATTCCCAACTTAAAGAGCTAGTAAATATCTTCAAAAAAATTATAGAATATTTCCCTAACCTAAAAAAGAGATGCCTATAACATACAAGAAACCTACAGAATGCCAAACAGGCTAGATCAGAAAATGCAAGGATACCCACATTCATAAAAGAAACTTTATTAAAGCTCAAAGTACACATTGTACCTCACACATAATAGTGAGAGATGTCAATATCCTACTCTCATCAATGGACAGATTATGGAAACAGAAACTAAACAAAGACACAGTGAAACTAAGAGAAACTATGAACCAAATGGATTTAGCAGATATTTATAGAACATTTCATCCAAAACCAAAAGAATATACCTTCTTCTCAGCACCTCATGGTACCTTCTCCAAAACTGACCATATAATTGGTCACAAAACAGGCCTCAACAGGTATAAGAAAATTGAAATAATCCCTTGCATTCTATCAGATTACCACGGGCTAAGGCAGGTCTTCAATAACAATAAAATCAATAGAAAGCCCACAGACACGTGGAAACTGAATAACACTCTACTCAATGATAACTTTCTTTCTTTCTTTCTTTCTTTCTTTCTTTCTTTCTTTCTTTCTTTCTTTCTTTCTTTCTTTCTTCTCTTGTTCAGAGAAGAAAGAAAGAAAGATATTAAAGACTTTTTAGTATTTAATGAAAATAAAGACACATACCAAAACTTGTGGGACACAATGAAAGGAGTGCTAAGGGAAAACTCATAGCTCTAAGTGCCTACAAAAAGAAACTGGAGAGAGCATACACTAGCAGCTTGACAGCACACCTGAAACCTCTAGAACAAAAAGAAGCAAATGCATCCAAGAGGAGTAGAAGACTTGAAATAATCAAACTCAGGGCCAAGTAGAGACAAAAAGAACTATACAAAGTATCAACAAAACCAGGAGCTGGTTCTTTGAGAAATCGGCAAGATAGATAAACCCTTAGCCAGACTAACCAAAGGGCACAGAGACAGTATCCAAATTAATAAAATCAGAACTGAAAAGGGAGACATAGAAACAGAAAATGAGGAAATTAAAAAAAAAACCATCAGATCCTAATACAAAAGCCTATACTAAACAAAACTGAATAATCTGGATGAAATGGACAATTTTCTAGACAGATACCAGACACCAAAGTTAGTCCTATAACCCCTAAAGAAATAGCAGCAGTCATTAAAAGTCTCCCCACCAAAAAAAGGACCAGACAGTTTAAGTGCAAAATTCTATCAGACCTTCCAAGAAGACCTAATACCAATTCTCTAAAAACTATTTCACAAAATAGAAACAGAAGGAACACTACCCAATTCGTTCTATGATGTCACAATTATGCTCATACTTAAATCACACAAAGACCCAACAATGAACGAGAACTTCAGACCAATCTCCCTCATGAATATCGATGCAAAAATACTCAATAAAATTCTTGCAAACGGAATCCAAGAACGTATCAAAACAATCATCCACCATGATCAAGTAGGCTTTATCCCAGGAATGCAGGGATGGTTCAATATATGAAAATCCATCAACGTAAAATCCACTACATAAACAAACTCAAAGAAAAAAAACCCACATGATCAAGAATTGACAAATGGGACCTCATAAAATTGCAAAGCTTCTGTAAGGCAAAGGATGATGTCAACAGGACAAAATGGCAACCAACAGATTGGGAAAGGATCATTACCAATCCTACGTCTGATAGAGGGCTAATATCCAACATATACAAAGAACTCAAGAAATTACACTCCAGACAATCAAATAACCCTATTAAAAATGAGGTACAGAGCTCAACAAAGAATTCTCATCTGAGGAATATCAAATGACCGAGAAGCACCTATAGAAATGTTCAACATCTTTAGTCATCAGGGAAATGCAAATCAAAACAACCCTGAGATTCCACAGTACACCAGGGGATGGCATCTGAAATGTAAATAAATAAAATATCCAATGAAAATTATTATTTCCTCTTATCAAAAAAAAAAAAAACAGAAAGAAAGAAAGCAAAAGAAAAAAAGAAAAGAAAACTCTCAAAGCTGGATGCCAGGTCAAGATTATGATGCATTCTTGACCAGTACTGGAAATGGAGGAGCCTGTGTAGGTCATATTCTGCACTATAAGGTTAAGTTCTGGGAAATTAGAGCAGAGGGTATGTCCGAGTCTGTCTCCATTTATAAAAACAGTAAACACCTGGCCTCAGAGCTTCGCTCTCCTGAGAGTGTCCTTCCTCAGTTCAGACAGAAGCCTGGAGCATAGTATATGGGAAATGAAGTATATAACAAAACATTACATATGATGATGTATTCAAAGTTAAAATATTTAAGAAAAGCTGGCCAGAGAAGCATCCAGCAAAAATAACACAATCATTTTTTCCTTTGGGATTGAAAGAGAGGCCATACCAGTTAGATTTTCTATTTTCTTCTTGATATCTTTTGACGAGTTTTACTTTTAAATTCACATTATGTATATTATCTCTGTCTCTGTCTCTGTCTCTGCCTCTGTCTCTCTCTCTGTCTCTCTCTCTCGACATGCTTGTGCTATGGTACACATCTGGAGGATAACCTTCACAGCTTCCATCATATTTAAAGCAGAGTTTCTCCTTACTTTCTCTGCCACTACTCTGAGTACCCCCATCCTCAAACTTCAGGAGATTTCATTCTCTTGTCTTCACCTTCTATCTTGTGGCAAGTGTTTTTCCTGGCTCTACACTTTTTAAATGAATATATGCCACTTAAAATAAAAACCTTATAGGATGCTTTTAGAAGTTAGTCTTCATTATTTGTCTTTAGAGTGTTTATGTATAACTTTTAATTTTAATAATTGACTTGGCAAAGTAATCATTAAGCTGATCAGAATGCTCACAGTTTGAGACACTAAGTTTCTGCAATTTGGAATGTGATCTATTCTTGCCATTGCATTCTTCATCAACGTGGGGAGTGTAGACTAATTAAATATAAAACAGTATCATACTATGAGGACAAGTTAGGACTTATTAATGATCAGGATACAAGACACAATTTATCGCATTGACCTTAAATATCAAGATATCTGGAAAGAAACAATTTATTTCATAAATCAAAAGATTGAGTGTATTGGAACAAAATTCATCTAAGTACTTAAAAGTTAACATTTATGATAATTTGTTTTAAAAATTAGCACACAAATAATGTGAAGTTGTTTGTTGATTACCCACTCATCTTGATACATTTTTCATTTGTGAATGCAGGTACACTGTAAATTTAGATGACATCTTAAAATTTCTCATTACAACAGGCAGCAGTGTGCTCCCTCACACTGCATTTTATCCTCCCATTTCCCCTTGCTCCATGGTTTATTACCAAAGCGGCAACATCTAAGTTATGACACTTTCTCTTTCAGCATGCTTATGCTTACCTGTACTTTGTAGGAAAGCATTTATTCTCGAGAGGGGGCAGATGTAGTTTAAAACCAGCTTTCTAACAACATCCCTTAAGTAACCATCAGTGACCCACTTAATCTTGGTGATCTTTTCTGTAAAATGTTGATAAGGAGGCTGTTTTGAAGACTGATGATAATGTATACAGTTTCTCTGCACCAGTCTATGTGATCGATAAATGGGTGCTACTATTCTTGTAAAATAGTGCCCTAACTGACGATAGAATATTGGATTAAAAATTAAGGAACAGGAATGGAGCAAATAGCTCATATTAGACAATGAGGAAAATGTCATCTGTGACAGAAACACTCATCTTCTTTGAAGCTGGAGATTGTATCTCTACTAACGTTTTAGGCAGAAGAGGAGCATTATGGAGGAAAACAGTGGATGTTAAATCTTACATGTCTGTAAGCTATTTTCCACCACTGTTAATCATTCAGTGATGTTGTTTATGTATTTTGGGTTGGGCAGCATTAGCAAGACTCAATAGCTTCATATAATTTGAAACAAATTGGGTTACGGTTTCTGTCTCAATATTTTTATTATTACTCTTATTATTCCCCTTTTCTGCCCAGATCTCTCCCTCCCTCTGCCTCTCATGATTAATTTTTTCCCTGTTCTAAGTGGGATTGGAGCATCCTCACTTGAGCCTTTCTGCTTGTTATACTTCTTAAATTCTGTGGGCTGTAACCTAGGTATTCTGTACTTACTGGCTAATATCCACTTATCATTGAGTACATACCATGTATGTCCTTTTGGGTCTGAGTTACTTTACTCAGGATGATATTTCCTAGTTCCATCCATTTGCCTGCAAAATTTATGATGTCCTCATTTTTAATAGCTGAATAATATACCACTGTGTAAATGAACCACATTTTTCTGTATCCTTTCTCCCATTTTGGGACATCTGGGTTGTTTCCAGCTTCTGACTATCACAAATAAGGCAACTATGAACATAGTGGAACATATACCCCTTTGGCATGATGGGGCATCTTTTGGGTATATACCCAAGAGTGGTATAGCTGGGTCTTCAGGTAGATATATTTCCAATAATCTGAGGAACCTCCAGATTGATTTTATTTGAGGGACATCTGGATTGTTTCCAGCTACTGGCTATTACAAATAAGTGTCTCAAAATTTAAGAAGTTAATTTTTTTTTGTATTACTCTGTTTCAAACAGTTATATCTACCCTTGCCTTTCTGTCATGTACTGAGAGGCATATTAGACACTAGATTGGAAATAGTCCTTCTTTGCTGATATACCCCTGATGCATTGCAATCTCTTGTAAATGTCTTCTTCCAGAGGTCTTTTTTGACACTGACTCTTAATTTCCTTCAGTGATTCTACTACCAGCCACATTCCTTAGAAAATGGCACTCCTTCATCTGCATCTGTACCTTCTTCCACAAGCTAAAGAAAGAACTCAACTCAGTAGTCCCTGAATTCATATCATCATCCAGATATAGAAGCAGAGAGATTCCAGCATTACCATAGTCAATTGGTAGCCCTCTGATTCCAGGGGACCCTTCATGTAATGTGACCCTTCTTTCAGCAGCCGTCTCTGCTCATGGGATCCTCCCTGTCTTTCTTGCATTTTTCTCTTCTTTACTTCCGCATACTGTGCACCACTTTATAGCACTCATGTGGTGTTCTGTAATGTTCTGCTTTAACTGTACTGGGTCACGAGTTCCTTAGAGGTATAGAATACATACATCTCCTAATAGCTGGAATTTTGTCTGAAACATCAAGGCCTTATGAGAACCTACTCAGTAAACATGCAACAGTAATCTCCTTTGCACTTTGCCACATATCCTTTATGCTGTTCCAAAAAAAAAAAATGAGCTTGTGATAATCCAAAAGATAAGATCATAGGGACTCACAACAGAGAATAAAAACAAAGCTAAGCACCCTCTATCAGAAAAATGGAAGGTCATCCCTTGTTCAGGTCTAAACCTCCAGGCCAGTGCCATTGCTTGTTTAATGCATTCAAAATTAATTCTGATATGTTGAAGCAAATACCCTTGGCAGAGTTACTGCTCTCTAGCTATTTTTCTATTGAAAATCATGGAGTTAACCTATAGCTTTTCAACAGACTTCGTCTCCCCTACATTCATCTTATCATGTAATCATAATGAACACATACCCATTTATCTGAAATAATCCCTGGGTGCAATTGTTCTGGTTTATGTTTTCAATTTCAAATGCACTTTCAGATTAACAGTCAACTATAGTTATTTCTGACTCACTCTTCACACTGGCTTCATATGACTTCGACTCTCATAGCTTGTTCTTGAACTAACCAACAAAGGCCTGGTGACACAATCATTTGGGTACTAGTCCAATATCACCAGCTGCCTTAGTAATAGTTGCTATGTGTTATTAGTTGCCTCATAATGATATCAATATTAATGGCATAGACATAAGCAGTAGTTACAAGAGATGGAGAGGTGGTTGGGTGGTTAAGAATGTTTGGTGCTCTTGCAGAGGACCAATGTTCAGTTCCCAGCACTCATGTCAAATGGCTTACAACTGCCCGCCACTCCATCTCCAGGAGACACAAAACCCTCTTGTGGACACTCTCTCTCTCTCTCTCTCTCTCTCTCTCTCTCTGTCTCTCTCTCTCTCTCTCTCTCTCACACACACACGAATAAAAATAAGAAATAAAAATAGGAATCTATAAAAAGGAGATAAAAGACCCTATGATATACAACTTTTGAGTCTGACCTTTAATAAAAGAACAAGTACTTTCCTCTTGGAAGAAATGCTAAATATTATCAAATTGAGGACATTGCTGAGGATATGAAATAAAACATATGCATTTTTTCACTCAATAAATAATTACGTTTTTGTGTGTCATCAGCTGATTATATTTCAGAATAAATATACTTGATTAAGTTAAAATGCACAAACAAGAAGTAAAAATTATGTAAATTTTCTTTTTTTAAAACTAGTGCTATTTTTTTTTAAGGAAGAAGGCATTCTTCATGGAAATGTATGAGTTGATATTATAGTTGAAACATACTTTATCATGTAAATGCATATTTAAAATATTTTAAAAGGTAGATTATGTAAATCATTTAGGGAACATGCAAACTGTGGATTATTTATCAGCCAGAAGATTATGCATTTAGGAACATGTTTAAAAGCCTACTCTTCAGCATGTTCATCTTGGTTGATATGGTTGATATTTCTATTGTATGCTTTTTAAAAGGAGAATGTGCAAGGGAGATTCTTCTGCAATGAGCAGCTGAGTGTTCACATAACAGCAATCAATTTCCAGTGCTAAACACGATCATTGTCTTAAATTAACTGCAGCTTTTAAAAAATAAATCTATTTTTTGAGACATTTCTTGCTTAAATATGGAACACCCACATCTATTCAAGCCAAAAGGTACAGATGGGAGTGCTGGGGGAGATAGCTTGGATGAGAAACTGCTTGCTTTGCATCATAAGGACACGAGTTTGAGTCTCCGGCACACATGTAAAAAAAAAATCAGATATGTTTGTGTATGCCTGTAATCTAACAGTGGGGAGGTACAAACTGTAGCATTCCTATGGGCTTGTAACTAAGTCAGTTTGCTGAACTGATGGTTCCAATTTTTATTGACTGAGGTTTGGTTAACAATATCCCTCTTTTCTCTGCTCAAATTTAAAAACCAAGTATGAGACAAAGGAGTTATGAAGATAAAAAGTAGAATACTATTTTTCTATGGATAAAGATGTGGAAGAATATAACCTGGTGGGTAAGTAAGAATCTCCCTATTTCACTTTCAAATTAAGCGTTTCTCTCACTGAACCTATCTCAAAAAATAATGTGGTGAAGAAATTGTGAAACACACATGACATTGTTCTCTGCCTTCACAGATACATGATCCCACACACTTGAGCATATATATACACACACACAAATAATACAGATAAACATATATAGATATATAGAGATATTTATGTGTACATAGATAAACAGTCATAAAATTTTACTGAATTCTATTATTTTAAGGGGTTCCACCTACAGAGGGTTTTCTTTGTCTCTATGTCTTCATTTTTTTCTGATGCCTAAAGAGCTGTCAAGAGATCTGGCCTACAGGCTACTGTGTCAATGCATTCTTTCAGTTATTCTCTCTGGGAGTTTGGTATTAACTTTCAGAATTGGTAGGGGATTAATTAGCATCCCCCTACATTTGTTTGGGAACAGATGACAACTTGGGAGTAGGTACATCAAGCTTCCTCCTGGGACTCTGTGATGTGTGGAGAGGCCCATTCTTTCTTAGTTTAGGCAGAAACTTCTGAACCTGAACATTTTAAAGATTGTCTAAGGACATTCCAAGAGCATGTTTTTCTGGTGTCATGGGAATCCATAGACAACTGCTGCCATGACCCCTCCTGTAGGAAGGTCAGCAAAGTATCAAGACAGTAGGCAGCTCTGTTGCTCTCAAGGCTGTGTATGTGGTTATGGAAAATTAGCAGAATGAAATGTTGTCAAGAACAGGTGAGGCAAGGAGCTGGCTGGGATTATTGATTGGGTTTGGTAAGCAACACCCCTCTTTCCTCTACTGAACTTTAAAAACCAACTAAGAGATAACGGAAGTAGGCAGATAAAAAACAAAATATAGTTTTTCTAGAATAAAGCTAAGAAAGAATGTGATCTGGTGGGTGAGTATCTTTATATTCCACTTTCATATTAAAACATATGTCTCTACAGATTATCAGGAGCTGAAAGCATTGACCAGCTGTGTGGTAGGTTCATGGAACACAAAGACAAAGCTAACTCTGGGGCAGCTGCTTTCCAAAGCTAAGGAATACAGGGGAGGTTTGATTTTACTAATAAGATAACTCATGGGATGAGGAGATGGCTCAGGCAAAAGTATGAGGACCTGATCAGACTCCAAGCACCAACATAAAAACCAGGAATAGAGATTAACACACACCTGTTAGTCTAGCACTAGGGATTAGAGAGAGGAATATTCCCAGAGTACACTGGATCTAACCATCTGTGGGTTTCTAAAATGAGAGACACTATCTTGAAAGCAAAATCTTTAGAGGGAGACACCTGGCCTACATAACCATGAGTGGACACACACACACACACGCACACACACACACACACTCACACACATCCTTTCCACATATAAACATGCACATACACCACATGCACACATACTCAGACACGTAACTAAATAACAAAAGATAACTTAAGAAAAATAAAACACTAATGGTTCACAATTATTCGTATAAAAAATTTTTAATGGGAAAGGGGAAAAACGTTTCTTTCCCAGAAACATGGCATCATTGATTGAAAATAATGCATGAGATTAGACATTTGTCTGTGTGGAGAGATAAATCCTTGTTCCTACTCTTGAGTTGAAGGCAACAGCTCTTGGGATCACAAAAGAAATGCAAGCCAGAGTTTCTACTTTCAAGAGATTGCAATTCAACTGGACTGAAAAATTGGTCAAATGACAGAGACTGAGCAGGAGGATCCCAATGTACATGAAAAGGGAAAAAAGTAAACACCAACTCTTTCTTAAGCTGAGTGTTCCAGAACAGAGCTTTTCAATGTAGACCTGAGAATATGTGTGGTACTAAATGAGAAGGAATGAGGCTTCTTATGCTTGCTAGTACTGGAAGGTGTATGTACACTTGTGTCTGTATGTTTGAGTATAATAAGATTTGCGGAAAACGGCTGTGGTGCAGGTGCTCACGTGGGGATGCTTGGCCTGCTAGTAGACCAGTAATAGTCAGCAAGACTCAGAAAGCAGACCTGGGCCCACGTCTCTCAGAGAAGAAGAAAAAGAAGAAGAAGAAAAAGAGGGTGGTTACAAATGTCTCAGAACCAGAGACTCAGTAATCAGTCTTAAACAGTAATGATTATTTTATAGATGTTTCTCCTCCAAGGGCCACATCCCCTTCTATCAATGTGGGTGAGGTGCAGATCCCTGAGATGTCACTGGGCAAGAGACAGAAAAAAGAAAAAAAAGTCCTGTAGCACTTACTTGGAAGAGTACCTGGGGACTGAGCCTACAAGGGCAAGACAGAAAAAGTCGCCTAGCCTTAGAAGGCAGGTCCTTGAGCAGTCAGCAGAAGGCCTCATTAGAGAGAAAAAAAAGAAGAGGCAGAAGTCCTTATCAAAGGCTGCCTCCCAAGACTCAGGGCTGAAGACTTTCCCAGACCCCAAGCATGCCAAGGAGGAGTCAGACACAAACTTGGAGGTGGTACTGAAAAAAAAAAAAAGGCAGCATGGATGAGACCTACATAGATCAGGTGAGACGGAAGGCCTTGCAAGAAAAGATTGGCAAGACAGAGGTGTCAGAACCCAAAAGGTGGACGGTTTGGCCAGTGGACACTGCCGGCTTCGAAAATGAAGAACAGAAGCTAAAACTCCTGAAGCTTATGGGTGGCTTTAAGCATCTGTCCCCATCATTCAGCCACCCTCCCATCATGACTGTCAGGTCCAACATGGCCCTGGACAAGAAGTCTTCAGAAATGCTCCAGCAGAGTCTGCAGCCAGGATTATGACCGGGCCATGAGTCAGAAGTACAGCCACGGGGCTGGCCTGGGCTTTAACTCTGAGGCCGGAAAGGTCTTCTACATTGACCGGAATGCCTCCAAGTCTATCAAGTTGCAAGATTAAATTTTATTGTCCTGTTCTTCAAACTCCATTTCTTGATCAGTTTTGCATCTATCAAGTTGGCTTGAAATAGTCACCTGCAGTTATTGAGGACCAGTATGAATTGCTAAAGCCTCCTATTTTCTGTGTTAAACATTCCACCTCCTTGGGTGACAATATTTTAATAGTAGATACTAGTTGTTGACACATGGAGGGTCCTGACTAAAGTGTTTATCTTGTATTGATATACTTAAACCTAATTATGGAATGGATGCTAGTCTCATCTCTAACAAGTTCAGGGATAAAGTAATAAGATGACCCAGGGTCACCTTCTGTTAAGTGCCATCAAGAGTACAGCATCCAGAGTCACTCAATGATCAGTGGAGAAAGCAAGTGTTATGCCAGGACTTCCACGGGTACTAGCAAGTTTGTTTCCCTTCTTCTCCCTTATCAGGAGGCAGATGTGGTGCACCAGGCAGATGTGGCTGAGCTTCCCCTCTGAGCTGGCTTCTTTCCAGCTGTCACCCTTCCATCTGACTGCTATGCTTGGATTTGATGTTGCTGTGGATCTCAAACAAGGCATTTTGGACAGCAGGTAATCCTGCATATGAACCCATGACAGATTCTCAGCAGCATGTTCCGTGTTTGTTCACTATACAGAAGACCTTGGACACTTGTGTGATGAAATAAGATGTAAGGAGTGGAGACGTAGATACTTCATCTGCTCCAGGCACCATACCCCCCCCCAAAAAAAAAAAAATCACAGCAATCTTCATGGAGCTCCAGATACAGAGACCTACATGACATGATTTTCTCTTCCAACCAGCAGTCTGGTATCAAGGTTCAGATAAGGTTATTTTCTTATGTCTTGGCCTTGATGTCTCATAGGCAGAAACGCTGGCTGGGGGGTGGAGGTGTCGATGGTGGAGGGATTGACGCTGCACTCAGCCAGGACATTCATTCTCCCGGTACCATCATCATTGTTGGTGTCTCCATGCTGCCAGAAAGATGAGAGGCAATTCCAGAGATGGGAGAAAACCCTCTTAATGACCAAAGAAACTTCCAGCAGTCCTTCAGGAAACCTTTTATGGCTTTATTCAACTCTGTAGTTGTTCCTGTATCAGCCCCATTGGTAAAGAGATACCCCTTAGGCCAGCCAGGGAGAGGTTGAGGTGTGCAGTACTGCCAAATGGGCAGCAGAGGTGATGCTATGCTTGAGGCAACTGCCTCCCCGACCCTGTTCCCTGACCTGTAGGCATGGGCCATATTGCAAAGACCTGTTTATACCACTTTCCTGGGATGAACTTAGCCTTTTATAAATTCAACCTCAAGATTCAGGTAAAGATTCAGGTGGTAAAGAAGACCACCTCTAATCTCAGATGGCAGACTTCTGCATTTGAGTCAATTTCTAGACAAATCTCCCCCAGCCTTGGTGAACCCTGAGAACCCGCTGTGTAACTCCAATCACTTGTGTTCCCTAGAGGTCACACTCCAGTCTGAGCTCATCAAAACCTTGCACATGGCCATCTCGTGGGTGGTAGATGGTTTTCTATCTTATGCCACATATACCTTGGAAACTGTCACCAAAGTGTGAGAGCCAGATCTTTTTCTTAGCTGTTACACATACCTCAGTGCTGAAGGACTTGGTTTTGTAGTTTGCTACCTCAGCACTGACTTAGGTGTTCCATTTGCTCATCCTTCTCTAAGAATTGAAATCTGTAAGAAAGACAGCTGCAGGACCTCCTCAGAGTGAGTTCAGCCTCTCTGCTGCTCACAAGTGTGGGGCACTTAATGCCTGTGCTTCTGTTAACCAGGCTCCAATCCTACTGATAGCAGCTTGATCCCCTTCCCCCCCTCAACACCCTTTCCCATGTCTTGTCCCCAGAACCCTGCAATCTTCTGCCTGGTGTAGTCTTTCTCCAAGGCACTGGGGGTGGGGTCAGTGAGCCAACACAGCCTTGAAGTTGGCTTGTTTCTCTCTCAGGCATTTCTTACGAGTTTGTCGACACTCTAG
The DNA here is from genome assembly GCF_011762505.2 of Arvicanthis niloticus. Lineage (NCBI taxonomy): Eukaryota > Metazoa > Chordata > Mammalia > Rodentia > Muridae > Arvicanthis > Arvicanthis niloticus. Next base: position 52,627,262 of record NC_047665.1, on the reverse strand, counting down.
CAATATCCTTGTCCAACAGTCATCAAAATCTCATGGTTCCTACCACTTTGTTCTTGAACTGATTTCTGTGCCCATGAGGCCCTGTCCTGAGGCTACCATGTACAATCAGACTAACTTGTCAAAAGTCTCTCAGTTAGACACAGTTGTCCACTGCTCTTAGTAATACTTGAGTTATGGCAGGTAGGACACACACACACACACAGCAGAAGGGAAATTAAAGTCACTAATCACATGCTTTTATTATTATTATTTTTACTTTTTTGAGACAGGATTTCTTTGTGTAGCCCTGAAGACCAGGCTAGCCTTAAAATTCACAGAGATCTACCTGTCTCTACTTCTGGAGTGCTGGGATTAAAGTCACGAATCACTACTGCCTGGCTTCAAGCCACCACTGGCTATCAGATGAATTTGAAATAAGATCCTTGATTACCTGAGTAGGTTCTTATCTTCACAAAATTCTTAACAGATAGGTAGCAGAAGAATTAGTGTGGAACAGACTTGGAAGACACCACAGCCACTTGAGAAGGAAAAGGCCACAAACCAAGAACATAGGCAACCTTCAGAAGCCATGCAGCATTCCTGTCCCAGAGTGCCCACAAAACAACATAGTCATGGTGACACCTTGACCTAGCCGAGAAGAATGTGAGTTCTGACCAGTAGCAGTCAGACAGTAAAACCACAGGAAGTCACTGTGCTTGGAATCTGTTAAAATAACAAGAACCAGGAATGACTGACAGATGGATATGTGGTGTCCTGTTTTTCATTTCCCAAAAGTCTCTTCACATGTCCTTCCCAGTGGAAATAGATGCCGTTTGTGGAATGGGCCTCAAAGATTGGCCTGTCAGTAACACTTTTGCCCAGGTCAGCAGATTGATTCTGGAGCCCTGTGATGTGTGTACCTAATGTGAGGCTAAGCTGAGGTTACCACAGAAGCACTGGGAATTCTCCAGGCGCTTACGCTGTTCAACCTGGGCAGCCTTGGGGCAAGAAATTATTTGCTAATTTGCCAGTTTTTTTTTTCAAAGAATTAGCATCACAATAAAAGTGACATAGAATAATTTTAGTGGAAACAGTCTTGTGAAATAAAAACCACTTGGGAGGAAAAAAGAAAAAAGGAAAACTCTCCTGGAGAGAAGAGGGGACTGATTAGACTGAGCATCCTTGAACTCTTGCTGTCTGTGGTCTGGGTTCAACACACACATAACTCTAGGGATTGACTAGTCCATACACTCTCGCTTTTCCTTCTAGTATGCAGTATCTTTAATAGCTTAGGTTATGCTAATTTCCAACCAAATCAGTCTGTACTCATGATAATTTACCAAAAGAATAATTCACTATCAGCATAGAACAAATAATGTATCGAGGTTTGAATAAGAAGAGAAATAAATCAAGTGGAACGTGACTTCCTTGAGAAGTGCTGGCTGAGACTAAACCATATCCCAGCATCTTCATGCTGATGGACAGCCTGATAGAAAAGGGAAGGGGAAGTTTTCACAAGAAATGAAAAAGGATTCTTCAGGGATAGAAAGATTACTAAAAATCCAGGCTGTCTAGGTGGTGTCAAGAGAGATCTGATAAAGGGTGGTATTTGGTGGGATTTTTCAATATATACTCCACATTTAAAAGTTTAGATGTCTTTCTAACTGCTTAAACTTTTTATGGCCGAGTGCTTATGCTGAGTGCTTTTCAAATGTGCTTAAGAGCTGGCTGAGACAGAGAGATGTATAAAGATTCATCTATATTTATGCCATTCTCCTTGATTCAGTGACAATGTTATTGAAGAAATAAACACTAATGAAGAGAGAAGAGTAGAAAAAAGGAAGTTTTTAAAATTGAAAATAGATTTATTTTCATAGGATATATTTCATACAATTCAAGTAGGGAGGGGTAGTGGAAAGGGGGATGAGGGAAGAAATTCAGAGAGAGACAGTTAAAATCAAGGACAATTTGAGGTCTTATATAGAAACATAATACAGTACTAACTTCCATATATATATGAAGTTGCAAATAATGGGAGAGACTGAGTCCCACTTGATGTCTCCTATCACCACATGAAGTTTTCAGTTCCAGGATTGTGTTACATCTAAATAAGTTTTTGTAAAAAAGGATCCCATGGGAATCCCCAAACAACCCAAGCTGTTGCTAAGACTATGGGTTATTCTCCACAAATTGACAGCAAGGACCTATTGCTAAAGACAACAATTACACAACTCATTGAACATGGAGAAGTCGAGCTGATGCCTAGTCAGAGCTTTCACCCCTATGTTCTAGCATCTAGTACAGAAAGGTACTCTCCAGGATACCAAAAGAGAAACATAAACACAAACCTAGCCACAAACCCACTGTGCGACAATGTTGTTCTGCCTGCAAGCTATATTAGGGCTATGGTGGCACAAAGCTTTTGGGAGTAGCCAGCCAATATCTAATTTGACTTAAGGTTCATGCCACAGGATGAAACCCATACCTGACATTGTGTGACCAAAAACCAAAGACTAGATACCCCAGGGATCCAGAGTAAAAACAGATTAAACTGTTTTACAAATAAACAAACAAAATACAGCAATAAAAAGATGCCTAATGTCATTGTGCTATATTCATAGATCTGGACTTTGTTCAGCCATCATCAGAGAAGTTTCCCCTCTCAGCAGATCTGAACAAATACAGAGATCCATAGCCAGACATTATGCAAAGAATGAGAGATGTTGGAACACTTGTTTCTAAATGAGCTGTCTCCATCAAATCTCTTCCCTCAGATCTCAGGGAACCTAGCAGAAAAGGAGGCAGAAATGGTGTAAGGGCCAGAGGGGAATGGAGAACACAAGTAAAGAAGGCCTTCTAAATCAAAATGAGCAAGAATCATATGAACTCACTGAGGCAGCATGTATAGGGCCTGCATAGGTTTGCACCAGGTCCTCTGTGTGTATATTATGACTTTCAGGGTAATATTTTAATGGAGTTCTTTAGTATACGAATGAGGGGGTCTTGGATTCTTGTGCTAGTTCTGGGGCTCTGCTTTTTCTGTTTGCTAGTATTGTCTACCTTTGATACGTTAGTTCTTGTTTTATTTTATTTTACTGTTATTCCTTAGAAGCCTTTTATTTATTTTTATTTGTTTATATGCTAACAAGAGACAACTGAGGAAATTCGAATGGCCGAGAAGCACCTTAAGAAATCCCCAACATCCTTAGTCATCAGGGAAATGCAAATCAAAACAACCCTGAGATACCACCTCACACCAGTCAGAATGGCTAAGATAAAAAATTCAAGTGATGGTAGATGCTGTCGAGGATGTGGAGAAAGAGGAACACTCCTCCATTGTTGGTTGAAATGCAAGCTGGTACAACCACTCTGGAAATCAGTCTGGTGGTTCCTCAGAAAATTGGACATAGCACTACCTGAGGACCCAGCTATACCACTCCTGGGCATATACCCAGAAGACGCTCCAACATATAACAAGGACATATGCTCCACTATGTTCATAGCAGCCTTATTTATAATAGCCAGAATCTGGAAAGAACCCAGATGTCCTTCAACAGAGGAATGGATACAAAACATGTGGTACATTTACACAATGGAGTACTACTCAGCCATTAAAAATAATGAATTCGAGAAATTCTTAGGTAAATGGATGGAACTAGAAAATATCATCCTGAGTGAGGTAACCCAATCACAAAAGAACACACATGGTATTTACTCACTGATAAGCGGATGATAGCCCAAAAGCTTGAAATAGCCAAGATTCAACCAACTGACCACATGAAGCTCATGAAGAAGGAAGACCAAGTGTGCATGCCTCGGTCCTTTTTGGAAGGAGGACAGAATATTCAAGAGAGAAAATATGGTGACAAAGTGTGGGACAAAAAGTCAAGAGGGGCCATCGGGAGACCACTCTACCTTGATATCCGTCCCATGTGCAGTCACCAAAGATAGACACCGACATGGATGTCAGGAAGTGCATGCTGACAGGAGCCTGATGCAGCTGTCTCCTCGAAGGTCTGCCAGAGTCTGACATATCCAGAGGTGGATGCTCGCAGCAACCCATTGATCTGATCAAGGGTTCCCAATGAAAAAGTTAGAGGACTGAAGGAGCTGAAAGGGTTGGTGGCCCCAAGAGGAGAGCAACAGTGCCAGCCAACCAGAGCTCCCCAGAGTTTAAATCACCAGCCTGGGAGCACAAAGAGAGGCACCCATGACTTCAGCTGTATACTTAGGGGAGGATGGCCTTGTCAGGCATGGGTTGGAGAGGAGATCCTTGGTCCCATGAAGGCTGAACACCGAGTGAGGAGGAATTTGAGGGTGGGTGGGGGAGTGGGGGGTAGGTGGGAGCACACCCTTGTGGAGGCAGGAGGGGGATAGAATAGAGGGTTCCTGGGTGGTGAGTCGAATGGGGTAAGGGGATAAAATCTGAAATGTAAACAGAACATCCAATAAAAAATATGAAAAACATTAAAAACATCAAAAGCAATAAAAAAAAGAAACACACAGATGCAGAGACACACAGAAATCCCATAAAGACACAAAATCGGAAGCCATTATATATATAAGTAAAAGAATCATAGTAGTAAACAGACAAACAAAATATAAACTAAACCAAACACAAAAACCCAGCACACACAAAGCATTATGAGATAAAAGTAAACAACAGTAAGAACACTTTCCAATGTAATCATGGAGTTTTGTTTTGTGTTGGCAATCTATTGCTGACTGTGGGGTCTGCCCTTATAAGTGGCATTTGTACATTCAATGTATATCATCCAATGCCTCATTCAATAAGACTCTATTGGGGAAAACTAATATTTCACATATGAATCATAATCAATCTGAGATAGCATTTAAATTAGGAATAGTGAATGATTTTTGTCCAATTCCTTCTCAGCACAGGGACTCCATCTGGCACAAATCCCCTGTAGGCCTTTTGCATGATGCTACAGTCTTTGTGTGTTCATAAGTGCATCTGTCCTGCTATATAAAAAAGGCCTTGTTTCCTTAGTGTTTTTAGCCCATTTGGCTCTTACAATCTTTTCACTTCCTTTTCCAGAGATTTCTCTGAGCCTAGAAAAAAAGTGATTTAATGGAGGTATCTAATTGAGGACTGGATGTTCCAAGGTCTTTCACTCTCTTTACATTGTCCAGTTGTGGGTCTCCGCTTTTCTTTCTATCTACTGCAGAAAGAGGCTTCTCTGATGATAGATAAGCAAGACACAGTTCTGAGTATCTATAGCAAAATGTTGTTAGGAGTCACTTTATTGTTTTGTTCCTTTAGCTTAACGGTAGTATTTGGTTTTTCCCTAAGTCTCTGGCCTATCTAGAGTCAGGTTTTTAGCCTCCTGAGCAATGTTGGGAATGGTTCCACCTCATGGAATAGCCCTTAAATCCAATTGAATAATTGTTGGTTTCTTCCATGACTTGTGTGCCAGAATTGGACCAGACTGTCTTTCAGGAAGTTTGTTATTCTATATCAGAAGGTTTATAGCTGCTCCGTTGTTTACCTTTTTTCTCTGGTGCCATGCAGAGAACCTTCTAGTACCATGAACATTAGTCAGTAGATGTAAAGGCTTTAACACTAGTCAGAGGCGGTGACAGACTTCCTATGTTTAATGAGATTTGTAGGTGCTGTCTTCAGCAATAAGGCCTTTCCATCAGTTTGGGGAGAACCACCAATACTCTTGGTAATAGGCTAGCTTGTTTCCCTTACTCCATGTCCTGGACAGCATGAGCTGTCATTTTTTATTGATTTTAATCATTCTGACAGGTGTACGATAAAATTCTCAAAGTGGTTTCGATTTGCATTTCCCTGAATACTAAAAATGTCGAACATATCTTTAAGTGTTTGTCAACCATTTGTGTTTTCTTTTCTGAGAATACTATGTTTAGATCTGTACCCTATTTTTGTTTGAGTTATTTGTTTTCTTGATTTTGAGTTCTTTATATATTTTACATATTTACCCTCTATTGGATGTGTAGTTGTCAAAAATATTCTCTCATTCTGAAGCCTGTCACTAAGCAAGTTTTTGAGTGAGCCTAAATATTAAGGAACTTGTTAACAAAGAAGGTACAGTAACTTGGTGACATTTAACAAAGCTGTTCAACTGAGTTATGAAATTGTATGTACTTTCTATTGTTGATAAACATTAAGTTGTGAAAACAAGATGGTTTTTTTTCAAAACGCTTTATTTATCAATATTTGTATAAACATATATACTTATACACATATACATATATAAACAATAATTAAATAATAAGATGTATTTAAAAAGTATGGGGGTTGGGAAAAATGGGAAGAAGGAGAGAAAGGGGAAAATTATGTAAATACAGTGTTCATATATGAAATTCTCAAAAAGAAATCCAGTTTTTAAAAAGTGTTCAACAGATTAACTAACATTTTACAATATGAAAATAAATATGACCTATAATTATGTTAAAGGACATTTTAACTCACTACAAACTTTGAAGTTTAAAATGAGATCAATAAAAATTATTTTACCCAGCATACTAACAAAAACCACAATAACATTTTATAATTTAAAGTATTTCTGAGAACAAGAAAATAGATTGTCAGGAGCTAAGTCAGCAGAACCAGGGGTACACTGTGTGTGTGTATTTTTTTTATCAAATCATAATTTTTGCTTTTTAACATGGGGGTTATAAACACAAAAATGCAAGATGTGGGGAAGCGGATGACACAGGAGCATAGGTGTTCAGGGGGAGTACAGATATCTTTCAGAACAGGGTATCAGCCGGGTGAAGGTTCAGGGGTCAGGTCACTATGACTCTGCCTATGATTCACTTGTCCTTGTCTAATTTGGTACTATTTGCCAAAGGCTGCCTATTTACAAGGTCTATGACTACTCAGGCTGGTAGATTTCAACAAAAGCTGCCTGTTTACAATAGTTTATAGCCCTCTGTTTCAGTGTTTTTTCCATAAAGACGCAAGACTTTGTGTTAGCAGGCATGTAAGTCAGGCCTATTGCTGATTTTAGGCTTATGGCTGACTTTAGGCCTTCAAACACAGTGGTTCTTAACATTCCTTTAATATAGTCCCTCATATTGTGGTGACCCCTAACCATAAAATTATTTTGTTGCTACTTCATAACCGGTAATTTGCTACAATTATGAATCATAAGTATCATAATATAATATATAAGTATCATAATATAATATAATATATAATAATATATAAGTATCATAATATAATATAATATATGTAAGTATCATAATATAAGTATCAGATATGCAAGATATCTGATATGTGACCCCTGTGAAATGATAATTTGACCCACAAAGGGGTTGTGACTAACAGATTGAGAACTACTGTAATAACAAGGAATGCTTAGGTCATAATATTATGTAAGAAACAGGAAAAAATTAAAGGTGGAGTTGACATATAAATAAGGTCATGTAAAACACTTAACATCCATGCTTGGGTTATATTTATGAGGAAGAAATTCTTTCAGGCATGTTTGGTAATATATGTGTACGTTGGTGGTGATAAATGTACCTGTGTGTACACATGGAGGCCAAAGGAGGCTATTAGGTCTTTTGTGGTATCAATGTCTACTTCATTCCCTTGAGATAAGGTCTGTCTATAAAACTTCAGCTGGTTTGGAAGCCAGCAAGTCCCAGCCATCCTCTACCCATATAGAACTGGGGAATCAAGGTGCAAATGGATATTCATGGTTTTTTTCTTTTATTATGGGTTCTGGGGATTTTTAAATCAAGTTCTCATGATTTTTTGCAGCAAGCATTCTGATCCACTGATTCATTGCTTAGACCTTAGAAGGCAATACTTTAATGCATATGTGCATATTTCTATAGGTATACACTTTCACTTTCATTTAATGAGGAAAACCTTAACTGAAATAATCTATAGGTAGGGCTGTTAAGTGAAATCGTTAATTATTTTATGTACCAACACCAGCTTGTTTGTTGGTTTTTGTTTTTTTTTTCAAAGATTGGGTCACTGTAAGGATTTTACATGTATTTCTCTTGGCTTTTATTCTTATTCTTGATAATGATGACAATGTATGTGTATATACATACATATTCTACATGTTATTATTAAATATAAGCTGATTTATTAAATATAAGCTGATTTATTAAATATAAGCTGATTTATTAAATATAAACTGATATAAGCAGACCTTTTTTATACTCAATAATACATGGATTTATGCAGACTGGTTGGGATCCAGGGTTTTGTATTTGGTCAGACTCCTCAGGATTTATGTGACTTTCAGCACAGAAAATGTTGATGTTCTGACTTTAGAGACTACAATTGTTTTTTGAGAAATACCAATGCTTGTGGTAACTTAAAAAAAATAGGAGTGTCATGATCTAGACAATTATGTTGTATGAGAATGAAATCTTAGCAGTATGATTGCCTGCATAAGAACAATTTATGAGCCAACATAAATGGAGGAAAATTTTACTGGGTCCCATTGCTAGATAAAGAACTATAGGCAAAAAATTGGCTATCTAGAGAAGAAAAACCACTTTTCTTCGGATATGCGTTTCATCCCAGTCTTAAGTTGTCAACCCTAAACACACACACACACACACACACACACACACACACACACACATACACACACGGCTAAAATTGATTGGTCTCAGTAGCATACACATATCCGTGACGTCACAATAATTACATAAGAAGGAAACATGGGAGGATTTTGATGGGGGAAAGAGGAAAGGAGGAAATGATACAAGCACAGTGTACTCATATGCAAAATTCTCATATAGATTATAGAAAAAGGGCGTTTGCCTAGCTGTTCTTTGAGCTACTCTTCCCTGAAATTAAAGTGCATAGTCCACATTCCAAACACTACCAAGCCACTTGCTATCCTGAAAACTTCTGGTCAGAGTCAAGTTGTGCTGAACTAAACTTGAATGTTTAAAGTGTGTGTTTTGATGATCTCTGAAGTACAGCAAGGAGTCACACAGTGCAGACAAGGAAAAGTTTCTCGTCCTTGATATGATTGTTTACGCTCGCTGAAGATTGGTGGTTCAGCAAAATAGAAGCTACTAGGGTTTGCAAATCTACAGTATTCAGCTTTATAAAAATAATGCAATTACAGGAATCAGTGTTTAGAAACTGTAAGAATTTGGATGATTGTGTTTATATATCTAATCCTCTATAAGAAGGGTATATTCCTTCATTTGACATTTACTGAAGGTCTAATATGGTTTCAGCATTAGTCAGAGCCCAGAATGTTCATTGGCAAACAAGTCAATCTTCATCCTTACCTTCAACAAATTCAATGTTAACAGCAAGAGACAGACAATAAGTAATTACACAAGTAAACAAACAAGATATTTAAAGTTTGAATGGTGGAAAATGGCTTTTTTGTTCAGTAATGTCCTCTACAAGAAAGTGACACTTAACAGGGACACAAATGAACCTAAATAAGTGATATACAGACCAGAGATTGGTGCTTTCAAATACAAAAGCCACCAGAAAATCCACAGAGAAAGAATAAATACATACCTCTTAAGGGCTAGGCTTGATGTAACAATGAAGAGTCCTGGGCACAGACATAATGGTGGTGTAGGAATGGGGTAAAGGTTTGGAGGTTGTTGTTTTGTTTTGTTTTGTTTTGTTTTGTTTTGTTTTGTTTTGTTTTAGTATAGCAGTATGCCTTTAGAAGATTTTAAGCAGGAAAGGAACTGGCTATAATTTTTATATAAAAAAAATAAAACAACCCATACATACCACTGTACCCATTCCTGTAGAAAATGAACTGTCAAGAGGACAAGACAGGAGCATGCTATCCAACTGTGATTCTGTTCGAAAAGTATGCTGAGGAGTTGTCAGAATCTGAATATATATATATATATATATATATATATATATATATATATATATACTGATAAATTGGACAGTAGGGGGAAAAAGAGAAAGAGGATTTGTGGAGACTTCCTTTCTTCAATCTGAGCATCTGGACAAATGAAATATTATTCTGTTGAGAAGTTGAGAGGAGTTAGCTGTTGATGAAGAAGTTAAGCAGATTACGTAAGCTTGAGATCCCTACTATTTCCATAGAAGCAACAAACTGACAGGATGTTGTGTAAGCCTAAAATTTGTATGAGAGCTCTGGATTAGAGACACAAATTGTCTAATCACTTATCATTTGCAAAGGACCTCATAATTTTAGAAGTTCAATGTGACATGGAAAGTCTCTCACTTGTTCGGGCTTCTATAATAAAATGTTATATAGAATAGATGACTTACAAGCACCAGGGCTTTACTCTTCATCACACAGTTCTTGATTCTAATAATCCAAGATTAAACCACTGGCAGGTGCAGGATCTGTTTGTAAGTGCTTTCTAGTTCATAAGTGGCCTTTTGTCTCTGTGACCTCATATGGTAGAAAGAAAATGAGAGTTGAGAGAGCCAGGTTCCTTTAATAAAGGCTCAGGAAGGGGCTACTTTCATCCAAGCTTAAAACAGTTGATGGAGCCACATCAAGTCGCTAGTCCTCTGAATAAAAATTCATATGGTTCACCTCCATGCAGAGAGATATGCCACTAAAACCGTCACCATCCTCTTAATTTATTATTTGAAATAGCTTAATGCTTATAATCCACAAAGAAAAATGATGTGCCATGTATACTCCTTGAACAACTTTACTGGCACCCTCTTGTGTGACAGACTTTTCCTGGGGAAGTACACCACACATATCTATTCATCCCATAAAGGGATTCCAAGACAGACCAAAGTACAGATAACACCAAGGGCCAACATGGTTAACCAATAGATTTTATTGAGTTACATAGAGAAAAATGAGTAAAGGGTTACTTATAGAGACAGAAATGACCCAATGATAGCTATATCACCAAGGGACCATTCAAGCAGAAGTGATAACATATAAAAACTGGATGCATAGAATACACTGAACAACTTGCAGACAGCTGAACAACTTGGAGAGTATTCTTTCTTTGTAGTTCACTTGGGCTGAGCCTTTTCCAGGCAGCTCTACTGTCCTCTGCTTTCTTTGGGCAATTTCGCTGGTCTCTGCCTCTAGTTGGTGACTGCTCTTGTAGGAGTTTTCTTTGCAGCTTTGCTTCACTGACAACAACTCTCAGCACTTTTTATTACTTATATACTCTTTATAATGCAGGGACCAAGTGAATCTAGTCAGCTTCAGGGGCTTTCTGAATTGATTTTAACTTGTTTACTTCTGGTCCTAAGGAGCTTCCCTGCAGGATGGGATGTTTAAATCTAAAAGGAATCTGCTACACAACAGAACACAGCACAGATGGGTTTTTCATTTAGCTTCTACCATATCTATTGGAGATTCACTAAGAACCACATATAAATAGCCAAATCCAACTTTCCCATGCAATGCTAACACTACATATATATGTATGTGTATATGTATGCATATGTGCATGTGCATATGTATATATGTGTATATACATATAAAAGATATATGTGTATTTATAATATATAGTATATGTGTGTATATATTATATATATGAAACTAAGTTATGACTAATTTAAACAAAAATCTTAACTAAATTAATTTTAGATACCATTTTACTATCTTTTCTGGTAGTGCTATATTTAGCATCCTGACAGAGGATGTATCATTTTTAAAACCTTGTCCATACACATATCAATATACAAAAATCTCTACAAACAAGGAGTTCCTGGAGCCATACATGGAGGAAGAAGCAAGTGCTGATACTCAGGAGGTAATGAGTCACATGGGAGAACACAGATTAGTAAAAAATGGGCCAACATGAGTATAAGAGCTAGTTGGGAACAAGCCTAAGGTAAGGCCAAGCTTCACAATTAATAAAATGTCTTCATGTCATTACTGAGACATTTTGGTGGTACATACATGAAAAAAAAAAAACAACAGTCATGAAAATTACCCAGTCTTTCTCCAGGCTTTGTAGCAGAACATCCTTCCTCTCTGCTGCATCCATAGGGGACTAAGCCTGTCTCCTACAGCCTTCCCTCCTCACCATATCCCTTTGTTCCAGCCACTAACTCTGGAGGCACAGTCTCTTTTGGAAACTCACTGGTCATACATGCCAGAAAATCAGGTAGAATATCCTCACAGTCCTTCCTGTAGTCCATTTCCAATTCCCCATTTCTTTTCCAGCCCTCTAGCAGACCACCTGCAGGGGCCTTCTTCCCTTTCTTTCTCCATTCCTTATGCACTTCACAGGTCCCTTGGACAAACCCAGCATCCATTTTTCCTGTGGATCTTCTCACCCTCCCTATCTTTCTAGTTCATTCCCAATTCTTTTCTGGTTCATCCCCAATTCTTTTCTGTCAGTTCCCAATAGACAGGCAGAGATGGAGAAGCACTTCCAGAGAGTGCAACAGTAACCAAGGAGAGGAAAATCCACCCAACAAAGACAAGACCAGATATCGACACCTAGAATTAGAACCATCCCAAACCCAGAAGCCTAGATGCCAGTATATAAACAGTCAATAACATCCAGGACAATATGTCTCTACTTGAGCCTTGCAACCTTTTTATAGCAGGCCCTGAGAAATGTAATATGGCTGAAACATAAAATAACAACTTCAAAATAACTATTATGCATAGGTTCAATTACCTTAAAGAGGATATGAATATATTCATTAATGAAATACATGAACATACACACACACATGCCCCAGTGGAAGGTAATGAATAAAACAGTTCAAGATCAGAAAGTTGAATACAGTCAGTAAAGAAAATCTAAACTGAGGGATATCTGAAAATGAAAATTTAGGAACTTGAACAGAAATCTCAGAGTCAACCTTCCACAACAGAATACTAGAGATGGAAGAGAGAATTACAGGCACTTAAGACATGATAGAAGAAATAGATACCTCAGAATAAAAAAGAATGTTAAATCTAAAAAAATCCAGAACCAAAACATCAAGAACATTTTGGACATTATGTAAAAATCAAACCTAAGACTTATAGCAAGAGAGGGAGGAGAGGAAACTGAGGTCAAAGGAACAGAAAATGTTTTCAACAAAATTATAGAAGTCCATTTTCCTGATATAAACAAGATGGTGTCTATGAAGGTATAAGAAGCATACAGAACCCCAAAATAATGGGTCAAGTATGAAAGTTTGCTTCATACAAACATACATACAAACCCAAACAACAAAACAAAGAATATTAAAAGCTTCAAGGTAAAAAGATCAAGTAATATATAAAGATAGGCCTATTAGAATAACACCTGACTTTTCAGTAGAGACACTAAAAGCCAGGAGGGTCTGAATAGATGATGGATAAATTTTGATAGGACACAGATGCCAGCCTAGATTACCATCAACTACAGTAGATGAAAAAAGAAAGTTATTCCACAATAAAATTAAATTTAAGCAATATCTGCCTATAAATCCAGCCCTACAGAAGGTACTAGAATGAAAACCTCAGTCTGAGGAGGCTAACCACACCCAAGAAATCACAAAGAATAAATAATCTTAACCAACAAATTAAAGGGGGGAGCACATCACAACAATAAAATAATCATACTCAAGAAACACTGCTCACTGATAACCCTCAACATCAATGGTCTCAGTTCCCCAAATGAAAGGATAGATTAACAGATTGTACACAGAAACAGGATCCACCCTTCTACTAAATCCAATAAGTACACCTTAGCATCAAAGATCTTGAAAGTACCATTTTCAGCTTCATATGGAGACACACACACACCACCATCACCACCACCACCACCACCACCACCACCACCACCACCACCACCACCACCAATAAAACAATAACAACAGGATAGCTAAAAGTTCTGAGTAATCAAAGAACTACTGCAGGCCACAGCTCTGCCTCCATCCCTGGAGGCCTGTTGTCACCTAGGACAACCAGGTGACATCCACAAGCCACAAACCCCTGCCCTCTGGATTTGTTTACATTAAGTGCCCTCTGGGAACTCAATGCTCCATCTTCTAGTCCACATCTTTAACTACAATCCCAGAGGCCTGCAGCCATCAGGGACAAACTGGTGAGACCTCTACTCTGATTCCCTGCCTGTTAGGCTTTCCAGGCAAACTCAGCTGTAGCAGGTTCTACTCTGTTCCCTCTGCACTCCATTTCTAGGCCACAGTTCCACTTGCATCCCTGGAGTCCGGCTGCTACCAGGGACAAAGAGAGGCCAGAAGACCTCAAGGATTACCAACTCTGCCTGCTCCCTGGAAGGCTTTGGACATCAAGGAAAATGAGTTTTACCTGCAATCCCAGAGTCCTGCAGCCATCAGGGACTACCAACTTTGCTAATCAGATGGCTAGAGACCACAGTAAGAGCACAATCAACAAATGCCAGGGCAATATAGCACCATATCAATTCAGTCATTTATCCCAAATTCCCTTTTGATTATCCTATGATTCAGCATTCTCTGACCCAGCCCCTTAATAAGAATTAAGAGAGAATGCAAGTTCATATTTTCTTTTAACATTGCAAAAGAATTTAGAGATCTGTGTGCCTCTGTTAAGCACAGACACTAAGATAGCTGGGTAGGACCCAGTCCTGAAATTACCTTTTCTACCACACCTGGGCCTAACCTTTCTCTGTCCCAGGCTGCTCCCAAATTTAGGAATCTGTTTGCCATTGTAAGAAAAAAAAACTTAGCTTGATGGCATCTCCTGTAGTTACCACTCCCTAAATCTCCTTATTTCCTTCCTTAGTATTTGACAAGTTGGCTCACAGTGGAGCTGCTTCTGTTCCTTTAGATTCATGAAGCACCTCATATAATTCATATTGCATCCTTATTTGGGGAAAATTATATATATATTCGAATCTATGTTTTCAGAGTTCTTTTCCACAGCCTTAAGGGTTGTCCTAAAGGTCCCAGCATTTTTCATTTTTCTGAGGCATTAGCCACAGCTTTGCCTCTTGGACTCATGCTGTCTCTAATTATCATGTAGTCATTAATGTTAACAGCAAAAACATTCCTTGGAGGAGGAACATGAAATATGTACATTATTATATAAACAAGCCTACAGCACCCATAGACACTCCTGGAGGTCCACGCCTACTGGTTCTGTCACAGGGGAAACTATGTCATTCTGTCCCCACCAATGTCATGCTGGACCTGGCAAAATATCTTTGTGTAACTCTAAAAATGCAAATGAAAATAACTGTTTGATAAGAACTTCAAGTCTCTAAAGAAAGAAATTAAAGAAAATATCAGAAGATAGATTTCCCGTGCTCATTAATGTAGGACTAACCTAATAAAATGGCCATCTTACCAAAAGCAATCTACAGATTCAATGTAATTCCCATTAAAATTCTAACACAATTAATTATGGACTTTGAAATAGCAGTTCTTGACTTCATATGGCAAAACAAAAAACTCAGGATAGCTAAAATAATCCTATAAAAAAAAAAAAAAACTTCTGGAAGTATCACCATTGACTTGAAGCTGTTTTATAGAATAATAATAATAAAAACTTCATGGTATCAGTATAGAGACAGAGAATTTGATCCATAGAATCAAATTAAATACCCAGAAAATAAACCCACATACCTGCAGGCACTTGACTTTTGACAAAGTAGCCAAA
The DNA here is from genome assembly GCF_011762505.2 of Arvicanthis niloticus. Lineage (NCBI taxonomy): Eukaryota > Metazoa > Chordata > Mammalia > Rodentia > Muridae > Arvicanthis > Arvicanthis niloticus. The sequence goes on along the minus strand of NC_047665.1, from coordinate 52,611,729 downwards.
CTCATACAATGGACAACGAGAAGGCATCTTCAACAAATGGTGTAGGTCTAACTGGATGTCTGCATGTAGAAGAATGCAAATAGGTCCATATTTATCATCCTACACAACATTCAAGTCCAAGTGCATCAAAGAGTTTAACATAAAACCAGATATACAAAATCTCATAGAAGAAAAAGTGGGGAATAGCCTTGAACCTATTGGTACAGGAGACAATTTCCTGAACAGAGTACCAATATTTCAAGCACTAAACCCAACAATTAATAAATGGGACCTCAGGAAACTGAAAAGCTTCTGTAAGGCAAAGGATACCATCAATAGGACAAAAAGGGAGCCTACTGGTTGGATAAAAATCTTTGCAGATGAACTACATCAGACAGATGACTAATATCCGAAATATATAAAGAACTCAAGAAGTTAGACATCAACAAACCAAATGATCCAATTAAAAATGGGGTACAGACCTAAACAGAGATTTCTTAATAGAGGAATCTCTAATGACTGAAAAACACTTAAAGAAATGTTCAATGTCCCTAGTCATCAGATAAAGGCAAATAAAAATGATTCTGAGATTCTATCTTAACACCCATCAGAATGGCTAAGATCAAAAACTCAAGGAACATTCCATACTGGTGAGGATGTGGGGCAAAGGGAACCGTCCTCCAATGTTGGTGGAAGTGCAAACTTGTACAATCACTCTGGAAATCAGTTTGACATTTTCTCAGAAAATTTGAAATAATTCTACCTTAAGATCCAGTTGTAACCACTTCTGGGCATATAACCAAAAGACGCCACATCATACCATGAGGACACTTACTCAGTTCATAGCATCTGTATTTGTAATAGACAGAAACTAGAAACAACCTAGATGTCCCTTAAGTGAAGAGTAGATAAGGAAAATGTGGTTCATTTACACAATGAATACTGCTCAGCTCTAAAAAAAAAAAAAAAAAAGGCATAATGAAATTTGAAGGCAAATGGATGGAACTAGAAAAGATCATCCTGAGTGAGGTAAACCAGATACAAAAGGACATGCATGATATATACTCACTTATAATTGGATATTAGCCATGAAATACAGGATACCCGTGCTAAGATCTGCAGACTGGGAGACACCAAATAACAAGTAGGGCCCAAGGGAGAATGCCCGAATCCTCACTCAGAAGGGGAAATAAAACAGACTTTGGAGTGGATGGAAAGAGGGAAGTGGATGTGAGAGGGGATGGTGAGGGGAACGTGGTGGGAAGAATCATGAGTAGGAAGAGCAGGGGAAGGACAATAGGAATTGAGGGTGTATAGGTGGGGGGCATCAATAGGATGTGCCAGATATTTGGGACATGGGTGTATGGGGGTTTAGAGAGTCTATGGGGGTGACTGTAGCTGAGTCTCCTAGAAGTGAGTGATATGGAGCCTGAAGTGGTCTCCTCCTGTCACCAGGCAGGACTCCCATCAGAGGAATAAGGACACCAACACACCCACAAACCCTTCCACCCAAAATGTGTCTTGCCTACAAGGTCTGCGGGGACAAATATGGAGCAGAAATTGAGGTAATGGCCAACCAATAACTGGCCCAACTTGAGACCCATTCCATGGACAAGAACCAATCCCTGACACTATTAATGATCCTGTGCTATGCTTGCAGATAGGAGCTTAGTGTAACTGGCTTCTGAGAGGCTCTACCCAACAGTTAATGGAAACAGTTGTAGAAACCCACAGCCAAACATTAGAGAAAACTTAAAAAGTCTTGTGGAAGAGTTGGGGGAAGGATGAAGGTACCTGAATGAGATAAAGACTCCCCAAGAAGACCAACAAGGTAAACTAATCTGGACCTCTGGGCTTCCATAGTCTGAACCACCAACCAAGAGCAAGCATGGGCTGGACATAGGCCTCCCACACATATGGGGTTCCAGCACTGAAAGAAGTGGACAGAAACCCATATTTTTAAACCAGAAGCTGTCTCTAACAGATAACTGTTAGTAAGTGAAAAAATTAGTTTTCTTCAATGGAGTCTCACAACGCCCTCGCACAGCAGTAGATAGCCAACACAAAATGAATCCAATGGCATTTTTGTTGGAGATCCTTTGTCTCATGATGCTTTTTCAGGGCTTTTATTTATCTTTTTTTAAACTTTCTATGTCCTTTGCATATATATTGTGGTTTCTAATTTTGTGTTTTTATGTGATTTTTATGTGGGAGTGTGTGTGGATCTCTGAGAGTATATGTGCTTCTTGAGCTTTTTGTTTTGTTTGTTTTGCCTCATTATGGTTAATTGTTTTTACTTTAATCTAATTTATTATTATTGTTATTATTATTATTATCATCATTACTATTATATTCTGTTTGTATACTAATAGGAGAGAAAGGATGAGTATGTATTTGGGTGGGTTGGGAACAGGGAAAATCTGTGGGGAGTTGGGGAATGAGAAACTGTATCAGAATATTGTGAATGAAACAATTTATTTTGTAATAAAAATAAATAAAACCAAGCATTCCTTATGAAGCTGGCAAGATGGCTCACTCAGTGGTCAAGTACAAATACCTGTAGAGCTCCAGGGTTCTGTTGAACACTTCTGTCCTCTGCACTTACTTACTTCCACACACTTGGCATATACACAGACATATACATAAACCTTTAAAAATAATGAAAATATATTTAAAATAAAATTTAAAAATCATGATATGAAATAACTGTAATAAAGAGAAACTATCAGACAGTGGAATAATTTCTTTTATTCAGCTTCACATTTTTAATATGTTAATACAAATAAAGAAGAAAAGAAATATTCCAATAAAAAGAGAAAAAACAAGAGATCCACAGCAGCTTTTAAAAGCTTGGACTTCAATGCTTGGGTGACATTATGATACAATAATAATGTGACTATCTGCGTGGTAGTGAATAAATTATTTTTTAATAAAATGGAAACATTGCTAAGGGCAAAATTTAGGCAGTTAAATCATACCACTAATTTCAGATTCTCTACTCCTGGGTTTCATTTTCATCAAAACAATTAACCATTTTACAGTGATTTATTTCAATTTTAAACTCATTTTATTATTTAATAAAGTATTTTATGTCAGAACTAAATTTTCCTTTGTTAGGCAGAAAGTATTATCTCCTCAAAATCTGCAGTATTTTATTGTTTTTAATGAGCTAGTAAACTTATTTATTTGTTGCTAGAGATTGAACCCAGAGCCTGGAAAATACGGCCACTCACCCATCACCCAAGTTTCATTGTTTTAAACTTAAAATGTAAAATAATGTGTGTTTGTAGAATGGAAGAGTTGAACTAACTCATCTTATTTTATTTTTCTTTAGAATCATTATGAAGTCACTGCTTAAAAAATACAGTCTTTACATGTTTAAATATGGGTTCTTTATGAATATGGGTTTGACTTTATGGGTTATCAATGGGAAGCTAGAACATTTAGAGCTCTGGAGCTCCTGATATGAATGTGTGGCTGAGTCTAAGTACTGGGGTTAGATCAACTGATGTGGAGAAGACAGTGCTGAGCTGAAGAATGGCAATAGTAACTTGCCAATTTTATTGTCAGTTGGGCCAAGAACCCATGACTGGTCAACTCATAGGACCTAGGAGTGAAATTTGCTAGTTTTAGTTTGCTAAACAGACTTAGGACTTAGTACCAAGCTCCCTTTTAAACATGAATGTCTACACCATAGATTCGTATAGCTCTCAGTCATCCTCAGAGAAGGCTCTTCATTCAGGGGGCAGTGGTTAATAGAGAGACTCATAAATTAACAAAGTGCTGAGAATAAGTGTTTGTGAATGTCGCAGCCATAAACTGGATATCTGTATTACACCTTGTTTCCAAAAGGCTCAGGGAAGTTTTCAGATGAATACTATGGGATGATTGTAAGCACCAGAGGCTAAGGATGACTGGGGTGAAACATTGTCTTCCAGATGTGACAGGACCACTGCCCTCATGAACTCAACACTCCCACAAGATTGAACAAGTCAACATTCCAGCATGGATGGGTAATGGCACAGGAACCTCCAAATCCTAGCTCAGGAGCTATTTGTAAGTGATGGTGGCTGTGAAAGGTGACCCAAGTATTTTTAGTAATATGATACCTAGCAGGTGATAACCCTAATCCCATGCATACATAGGAAGCACTAATTGAATTCAGTAAGTTATAATTTTTTTTTCTAAAAAAAGAAGACATTAATACTGGTGAGAGGACTGAGCGTTAAGTTGTGAGGAGGTAGAGGAAAGGTCTGAGGATGAGTGTGATCAAGATAACACTGTATGCTTGTAGTCAATCCTCAAAGAATTAATTTAAAAGGCTTTAGAAAGCATGTTGTCAGGTTGAAGTCTTACACATGTGAACATATGTTACACAATCTTACAGACATTTGTTTCCTTAGAAGAAACATTATGTTACTGAAATTCTTTAATATTTTTAGGAAAGGGTAGTAATACAAAAGAGATCAATTTTTTTTGTCCATTTTATAATTGCGTTTTAAGATTTCCAAAGACAAAATTCTTTTATTGATTGATTGATTGATTGATTGATTGATTTTGCTCTGAGGAACAGGTCTTACCCTGACACTTGGCACTAAGTCTCTCTGAAGGTGCCTCATTCTCTGACTGTCATAGTCATTGTCACTTTGTCAGACAGCTCACAAGTACTGGGATTAAGTCCCAGGCAAATGTTAATGAAGGAATTAGCAGAACTGGTTTTTACCGGGTTTAAGAATTTCCTGTACCAGTGAGTTCTCAATTCCTCACTGAGGATGAAGATGCTTTGCAATCAGGTTGCACTTTGCCTCTTCTTGCGTAGGGGTGTTGCAGATTGCCACCTCATGGGGCTAGTTCTTTTGACAATAGTGGAATACAGCTGTCAAGCAAATTGATGGGTAAAAAAATAGCATAATTTGAAAATGAATTGCCCATCAACTATATTTCTCCCACAAGCTTATCTGGAATACCAAATAACAGCTGTAGCTACAGGAACATTAATTAATACTGACTCATGAAAGACCCTGGCTTTCAAGCCTCTATTGTGTGTGAAGACATAAGTGATCTTTTAAACAGTTTCAAACTTTTTATAGATCTGGAATCAGTGCTAGGGAAGTGATACCAATACTAATACTATCCATGAGTATTGCAGCTAACACTCCTAAATCAGAAAAAATATATCTTGTGAACTGTAATTCTTAATTTCTCACTTATTTACATGCAGAACTGACGGTGTTCTCATGGAGTCTGTTGTTATGCCTTGTGTAATTTTAAAGTCCAAGTAGTAAATGCTCCCTTAGTGCCTTTATGTATTACAGGATTTTGTTTGCCCTCTGGGTACTAGAAGATAGGTAGGATGGATTTTTCTCAAATGATGAAAATAAATGCAGAGAAAGCAACATTCTTCAGCAATTAGAGAAACGACGACAGTTTATGTCTCGGGAGCCCCTTCCAGGTCTCTTTGCCACCTGCATTATTTCTGAGAGTTGGTGAGTTACATCGATCTTACACAAATCACAGTATTCTATAATCATTTATTGAGATGCAGAATGAATATTCACATTAACTTGGGCAAGTAGGAGGGTGGCCATCAAAATTACAAAAAACACTTTATGTACATCAGTCTTCAAACATCAGCCAGGTTAAATATGGGACCCACAATCCCCTACCTAACATTTATAGATCCAAGTACACTTTAAAATTTTAAATTATCAGATGTCAGAAAGCCCAGTGTAAAGACATGTAATAAATACCTGGGGCCACATCAGAGGTAACACACAAATCTTTGTTATTTTTAGATTATTTATCTATTTGAAAAATGCATTCATAAGCACATCTGTAGTTATATTATAGTGCCTTCAAAATTCTTTTGGGGACTTGTACAGAGAAGTAAGGAAAAAAAAAAAAACCATAAAATGAAACAAAGTGGTCCTCTCTATGGTTTTCCATTGTGAGCAACGCCCTACATGCTGTTTGTAGTCCCAGGTTTTGATTTTTTGTCATTTTCTTCTTGGTTTTGTTACTTCTGGCATAGGACTGAAGTGCTGTGTTCTGTTCCTAAGCACAAGTCTGAGACATGCATTATGGAGGAAACCCTAGTGCTGAATAAACTTTGCTCAGATGTGCGAGAGCTTTTGACTGTTCTGTTCAAGTCAGAGACACCCCCCCCCCATACTTAACATCATGTCAACATATAGATAATGCATCAAATAAGGTTATGTGTTGGTCAACTGATTGAAATGTGAAAAGAGGCTTTTGAGAAGCTAACCAGTGTTTGATATCCATGTAGGGGTTCACCATCCATAGGAACCTTGAGAATATCATACCTGAAACCACCAGTGACAACGGCACCTGGAGATTTTTGCTAAGAACAGTGTATGTAGTCATATGATCTGAGAAATAAAGGCTTGCATATCACATAGGCTTAAGATGAGCTTTGCAATTAATTAATTTCAATCTAGTATTTCTGCCAAACATAGTAAGAGGAAGTGTTTCAGATTTTAAATGTCCTTGGTTGTGGAATTTTAGAACAGAAGCTGTGATAGTATGTCTCTGTATCTTTTCTCTGATGACGAACTGTGGCTAATTCATTTCATTGTCACTATTGAAGTCTGCAAGAATCACGCAAAGGTCTTCACAGGTTATTTTCTTTATTATTCTCTCCTTTAGCAAAACTTAAAAAAAAAAAAACTATGTGAAGGTGAGTTTTAACTGATCACTGTTTATGAATGTGAAAGAGAAAAAATTCATAGGGAAAATGAATAAAGCTAACTCTTGTTTCCCTCTGTTAACCTGGAGCAAGGAAAACATAGACAAATGAGAGCAACAGAAGCTATTCAGATCTCACCAAATTAATAGTTACAACTTCCCTTTCCATCAGATCTTTTTATCAGAGAAGTTAATGAGAAGCAAATTGGTTGATTTGAGCTATACCTCCGGTCTCTCTCAAGGACCTCCCTTGGGGACAGGGCTAATGAAAAATGAAATAGCCTAGGATTGGTGACACTCTGCAGCAGACCAGGACATGCCTGGATAGCTGGATTCCGAGAGGCTGTTATCTGTAAAACAGAACAGAAAACTGAGACCATGCCTACATTAAAAACATCTACATGGCAAATAAATAAATAAATAAAATTGAGCTGTAGATAAAATAGAAATTATTTTAATTTTTGACTATTTAAAATTTTATTCATAAATATGCAGTGCTGTCAAATTTCCTTCTAAATATCCAGAGTTTTAAACTCATAGATGAATGCTGCCTTTAGCTGTCTCCAGAGAAGATTTTTTGGCAGTGGGCAACAGTTAGCGCAAAAGTTCACAGCTGTTCAATGTGTGGAGAATAAGTAACTGTGGAGTTTAGCCTTCAACCGGACATCCATTATCCCCGTAAGACTGAGAGAACATCAGAGAAGGAGCAGAAAGGGTGTAGAAGCCAGAGGTTGGAGAGCAGTATCTTCAAGATATGAAGCAGCCGTTCCGTGAAACCTCTGCAGCAGTGGTTAGCTGCACATACTGTCCCTGCCACCATTTTACCACGTGTGGGGGAGGGGCTTCATAACACCCACTACTCACTGTGGTGCTACAGGTTTTTCAGAACATGAAGGTAGAGATAGAGACAGATATGGAGTGGGGGTGAAAGTGACAAAAATCCAGCACAGGCCTATGTAAAATGGTTAAAGAGTAAAAAACTTTCAAAATCAAAATATACAAAGAAAATTACAGGTGCAGGAATGTTATTTATTCATTCTTTTTCATTTTAAAGTGCTGAAAATTTAGCCTAGGGGGCTTACAACATGAGTGATTTCAAAAGAAAAAATTAATATTAAGAAATTTATCTAATAAATATTTATTTGGAAATTAGCATCTAATGTACTATGCATTAAAGGTGAAAATTATGCCTATATAGTATCTTTAAATATGTATATAGTATTATATATAGCATCATATATATGTATCATATTGCATGTAAAATCTCATATTATATAGTGTCATATTATATATTATATAGAGAGTATCATATTATATAGTATCGTATTGCATGTAAAATTTCATATTAATTTATGAACTTCTGAGCTCTTCAGCTACTTGTGATCACTAATAGGCTGATAGAGAAATAATAGTTCTTTCTTCTTTTGATGGACTTTATAACTGGGCAGCCCCATGACAACAATCGGAAAAATTATAAGGGAATAAAATTAACTGAAATATTTTAGATGTTCAAAATAATATATATATTATTATTGCTGAATTTTTAAAATAGTCCTTAGTAATCCCTACTATCAATTGAGATTTGATCCTATATCTGCAGGAATAATTAGAAATTTGGTTCTTACATGATTACACAAATAAGTAGCTTGTCACTGAGAACACATACACTTTTGATTCACTGATAGGTATTTCTCCCCTTTGCTTGAAGAAAGCAAGATAATAATGAGTAATACTTGAAATGACTATTCTGATTTTTAACACAATTTAGCATTGAATCAAAATTTGATAAGGAAAAGCAAAATCTTGGTAGACAGAGCAGCAAAAAAGCAAAGAACGATGGGAGAATGATGGGGGACATAAAGTTTGTCATTTCATGTCTAGAAATCACCCCTCCATCCTCACCATAGAGAGCAGGTTTTAAATATAACAGTGACCTTCCTGTAGATGGTGTCACTGTAAATTTGTGCTTTTCCATGGCAACGATGGCAGTTAACTCTTAGTACCTGTTCTCTCCTTACATTTATAAAAGCATCTGCACTCTGATATAACACTGATGCCAGTGATTCTATATCCCCTGGTTACCTCTGCTTATATAACCCTCCTCCATGGTCACTGTTTTCTATACACCCCATCCCCCATAGTCACTGTCCTCTGTACAACCCTCCAACATAGTCACTGTCCCAATACAACCCCTCCCCCACAGTCACTGTCCTCTATACAACCCCATCCCCCATAGTCACTGTCCTTGATACAACCCTTCCCTCATAGTCACTGTCCCTATACAATCCCTCCCCCACAGTCACTGTCCTCTATACAACCCCATCCCCCATAGTCACTGTCCTTGATACAACCCCTCCCTCATAGTCACTGTCCCTATACAACCCCTCCCCCACAGTCACTGTCCTCTATACAACCCCATCCCCCATAGTCACTGTCCTCTGTACAACCCTCCTCCATAGTCACTGTCCTCTAGACATCCCTCCCCCATAGTCACTGTCCTCTATACAACCCCTCCCCATAGTCACTGTCCCTATACAACCCTCCTCCATAGTCCTCCAAAATTATTTCTATGAAATGATAGCAATTTATTTTGGTTTTGTTGAGACACTATCTGACTCTGTAACCCAGGCTCTGGTAGACTTCACTGTGTACCCTACACTGGCCTCAAGCTTAGGGTGATTTTTCTTTCTAGGACTTGCCAGTGCTGGGATTATAGATATCAGCCACCAGAGCTGGTCAAACTTCGTATAGTTGTTATAAGACCTTTTATTTTACCGGATCAAGTGGGTCATTTCTAATACTGACTTTTAAGTTGACTCAAGATAGAAAAATAGAAAAACAATACTATTTGATATTTAAAAATAGCTAAAGCCATGACAGTGGTGATACTTTAGAGTTTTCGCTCTCAGCTTGGCATTTCAACCTCCTGGGTAGTTGCGCTAGTTAGGATTTTGTCAACTTGATGAAATTAGAGTCATTTGGGAAGGGAAAACTTCTAGTGAGAAATGAATTCCATCAAATTGATCTCGTGGGCCAGTCTGTGGGGCATTTGCTTGATTTTAATGATTTGTGGTGAGGGCCCTGGCCACTGTGAACATGATTCTGCAGTATAAGAACATAATCTGTGAAAGCCAGAGGGAGCAAGAAAGCCAGTAAGCACCATTTGTTCATGGCCTCTGCACCCTGCCCCCAGGTCCCTACCTCAAGTTCCTGCTTTGACTTCTCACAGCAATGGACTGTAAGCTGTAAGGTGAAATAGATCCTTTTCCTTTTAAATTGTTCTTTTGTCATGATGTTAGTCATAGCCACGGGAATAGAAAGCAAATTAGGACAGCCATATAAGCAGTGTCTATGTTAACTCAGCCGCCCCTAATGAGTGTGAACGTACCGGCCAATATTAACTCGGCCTTCCTGAAGACAATGTGAATGTACTGGACAGTGGCAGCTCACTAAGAAATCCTACCCACAGCTGGTCAGCTGCAAAGAGAAATGCCCACAGGTTTTCATTATAGCCCACTCTGCTGATGGGTCCACACAAACACTGTTTCTCAGATGGTGGTTTAAGGAAGTCGTATTTCCCTTTGCGTCTTTCTAATCACTCCCATCATCTTCCTGCTTACATTGCCTGGCTGTTCTTACCCAGCATGCATTTTGGCCATGGATCCATGCATATTAATCACAGTTGTTTTTAAGTGCCTGGTCTGCTGATGTCAGTTTCTCCCGTATTTGACCCATTGTTCTCTGCTGAGCTGATAGGTTGTGTTTGTCTAAATCCCGCCCCCCACCTCCTTATTTTTTCCCCTCCGGATTTGGAGGAAAGAGATGCCCTGTGTCCCCAAGTCTCTCGGACTCCAGCAAAGGTCCTGGATTTTTAGTCTTTAGATCTTGAATTCCAGTATTAGGGTAGAGTGATGACTTTCAAGAGTTTACCATGCATCTCCAAACGCTGAAGTGAGTATGTTCATCCAATACTCAGAGTCTTGCTTACTCCTGAAATGGGGTCAGTAAAGGCACCACACGTCATGGCACGAGTGTAAGTGGGTGGACTGATTCATCTTAACCATTTCTCCAGCGTTACCCTGATAAATGACCAATACAGACAGCTTCTAGTGAAAATATAGAATAAGGAAGATGTTAGAGGAAGAAATAATGTTATTGTAATTAAGGGAATTTTATTTTGAGCCCTTTTAAGCTCTTTCTTTTAGTTTGGCTCTGTGGCCTTCAAGACCACTGAAGAAGAAACTGAGAGAAACTTGATGGAACTTTGCATTAGATCTTACTCCTGACACAGACAGCCACATATTGTGTCTCTGACTTACAGATGGAGTAAAAACAAATCAAACCAAACCAAACCAAAACCAAAACCAAAACCAAAACCAAAACCAAAACCCCAAACAGAACAAACAAACAAAAAACCCTTCTATCTCATCCAAGTAGAGCAACAAGAAGATGATGGAGCAAGAACATGGACGAGGAAGGGGATGCTGAGAGTGTACAAAAACTCACTGAACCTGGAGCAGTGAATTGTACTGATGGTCTCCATGGCATACTAACCATGGTAATAACAGAGTATGTTCCAAGTTACTGAAAGAATACATTTTTAATACTCTCATAACACACACACACACACACACACACACACACACACGCATGTACACACAGGTGCGTTGGTAAAACAATAGACATACTTATTAGTTTTATTTAATTGTTCTATAGTGTTTACATGAACCCAAACACCACATTATGTCACATTGGTGAAATGTAAACATGTATTATATTTAATAATTAAAATAAATTAATATTACCATAAGCAAAACACAGAGACATAGTAAAAAATGTTGATACTATATAGTCTGGAAGATGGAGGATTTATTCTTTACCGAATGACGTGATTAAAGGAAGGCTAAAAATTCACCTAACAACACAGTGCTGGATCTGGTGTAAGTTGTCCCTAAGAAACACCAGCAATGATGGCAAGTATTTAGCCTTGCCTCATTCTTTAGCAATCTCTCCTGCACACATTGGGTTGTTAGAGGAAAGATAAAAGAGCAGTATGCATTATATAATAAAATAAACTGTCTAGTAGTATTTCTTCTCCCTAGAAAATAAACATTGAGAACATGGTCTCACATTTGTAGAGTGAGTGAAAGCTAATTATAAGAAATCACCCTTCTGGAAGGTTTTCTGGGAAAAGTCAAGCTCTTTCTTTCTCATCAAATATTTAAGATCAGGAAGACTTAATTTTAATCCTGCTTGATAGAGCTTGGGTCAACTCTAAAATTATAACATTTAAAGATGACTTCAAAAGGTTTTTTCTTTTATGAAGATTATCCTGCTAGGCTTAAAAAAGAAACATATTATTATTTGAGGGCTTGTTCTATTGTTATCTGCTCCGGGGCTTTTGTTAAAGACCATTAACCTATACCACAGATAATCCCTTTTGTAGGTTTTTCTTTCCTCTGAACTTTAGAATAAGAGCAGAGAAAATTTCTTCTTAGTGTGTTTAAAAAAAATAACAACAAAAAAAACAAACAAAGCCACTTGTATTTTAAGAGGGAAAATGTCTTTTATTCTAAATAAACAATAATAATAACAACAAAAAGATGACATGAGACTTTCAAGAGAAACCAGGTACTGTGTAGTGTATTTGAGCATTTGGTAACGTGGATCTCGGGAGAAACTAAGTAGTCTGGTTCTTATTAACTAATAGATTTCCAGACCCAGTGCCTACCCAAGTTCCAACTCAAAGTTAACAAAGTGCAAAATGCATTTAAAATGGAGTGACATACACAGGGGAACGATCTTGCCTCTTCTTGCTCTCCTGTCTCCACACATCCCTCTTGTGACACTGTTGATGCAAACTGTGTGCAGAGGTATAGGCAGCAGCGTCCCAGTCTGCATAGGCAGCAGGCTTGCGTCCTTCACCACCCATGCATGCGTATCCACTAATGACAACTAGCTCGGCCATCAGACACTACAATTCCACATAGACCTTTCACCAAAATAGATTATTTCAGCCTCGTTGGTCACAGATTCTGTAGTTTTCCAGTGATTCATCTTACTATTAATAATGTCAGAGAATTTTAGGCCCTTGAATTAAATAATGATAAATAGGAACCACGGAGTGCGCTAGGCCGAGGCAGCGCTGTTTATTTCAGCTCGCAGCGCTGTCAGCCCTGATAAATCGGATCCCTGAAATAGTTTGTAAAGTGCCGAATTGATGTGGCCGTGGCTGAGGGAGAGAATTAATGTTACGAAATAGGTCTGCAACCTAGATTGCATGAAAGCTGAGCAAAGGCTTTTTATATAAATGCTGCTTCTGTGTAGGAAATGGTTGCCATGCTGGAGTAATACGATTGTGTGATCTAGGGAGGCGACAGGTCAACGAAGCAGTTCAGCAAGGCCTGGAAGGATCCAGCTAGGGGTGGGAATGGGGGTCGGGGACCACAGGCAGGGCTGCTCATTTATAATAGGGAACAGGAAGGATGAAGGACGCAAACCACAGGAGAGAAATGAGTTTGCGTTAAGAGCGACCCCGCATGCTCAGTTCTAAATGGCAGTGCTTATGAGCTCCTTGTCATAGAAAGAGTCCTGGGAGCTACAGGGAACTGAGAGCCCTTCTCATTGCTCCAGCCCAGGCTGGAGATAGTTTCAGGATGTATCCTCTGATACAGATTACCTGTAATCTCTGTCTCAGTAGCCATTTACAGAGAAAACAAACTGCGCCCCCCCCCCCCCGTGTGTATGTGTTGTGTGTGTTTGTGTGTTTTTCTATCTTTTCAAATGACACCTTTTGAAAAGGCTCAGATCACACAATGAGCACAGCAGTTTGGCACTGTAATTCATGAGTAGTACTGAGCGTTGTTAGTGTACAGGCAATCCTACTGGCCTGGTCTCTGGGTCGTAGTAGTACCTGCCAGGTGAGCCAGGTGTGTGCTGCAGATGAAAGGGCCTCCTCCAGCCACTTTGTATCTGACCCTTTGTCCTCTCTGTCTTCTTTCCTGTGTTTCTTTTACCCATTTCCTCTCTCTGTCTCCCTGTCTGCATGTCTGTCCTCTATCTCTCTCTATGTCCCCACTCCTCTCTCTTCCCCGAATAAACCTCTTACACCAGATCTGTTGTTAGGCATAAATTTTCAGGGTACACAATGACACACTCGCCAAAAGTTCCCTACCGCTTGCTTGCTTATATTTTTATATTTACACTTACAACAAAATAATTATAGTATATATATATATATATATATATATATATATATATATATATATATGTGTGTGTGTGTGTGTGTGTGTGTGTGTGTGTGTGTGTGTGTGTTTGTGTGTGAATGTGTGTGTGTGTGCTCTCGCACACACGATTCTATATATGTGAGTATGTGTATATGTAACTCAGATTCAACTCTATATATGAGTGTATATAACTTGGATTTAACTCTGTGTGTATATGTACGTGTAACTTGGATTCAATTCTCATTTTAAAAATTATCTATAGATCTACTAGAAAGAATTATTTTTAGAGAGGAACCATATGGTCCTCTTTCATTCTAGCTTGTGACCTCATCAGGATGATAGTGGCCACATGTCTAGCAACCCATCATGTGAATTCACCATCTTAAGATGGTGTTTGTTTGCTAAATAAGGTATATTTGATATATAAATTTGATATATAAATTTATAATATATTATTTTTAAAATAATATTTGATATATAAATTTGTTTGCTAAATAAGGTATATTTGATAGTCAAGATTTATAAACTCCTGTTGTATACTCAGATTCACAGTAATATTTGTCTAGCTTCTTTGTCTTTTAAGCTTTAGCTATTTGGACAAACTAGCCATACAGGAAACTACAATGACTTATAATTGTGCAGTGTTAAAGAATCAGTAAAGTTGTCAGTCTCTCTATGGACTGTATCTATAATTAAAAGTTTGATTTTGATATTAAAGGAGCTTCAATTCGAAAACCGTGAGTTTTAAGGGTAAACATAAAGTCCTAGTCTTATAAAAACTTCTGAATAATTGTAACATATTAAAGATAATTAAGAAAGGCAAGTTGGCAGTCAGTTACCTATAAATAATTAAATTTCTTAATGAGCTCAGGACTATAATTGTAGTCATGCTAAGATCATTTTTAAAAATTATCTATAGATCTACTAGAAAAGAATTATTTTTAGAGAGGAACCATACGGTCCTCTTTCATCCTGGCTGGTGACCTCATCAGGATGATAGTGGCCATATGTCTGGCAACCCATTATGTGAATTCACCATCTTAACATGACCACATGGTATAAAGCATGTACGTAATCACAGAAAAAAGCCTGATTTAGGCTCCTGTATATATTTTCAAAGTAAGTAACTGGAAACCAGGAAAGTTTGTCTATTTAGATATATTTTAGATAAATAGGTGTTTCTCAAGCACTTCAGATATCTGCAGAATATGACATTTAAAATGTTTAATGAAAAACCTCTTTGTGATACAGAGCACACACCAGCTCCTGGAAACACCCCTTAATCTTCTGCAAAGAAGATGATGGATACAGAATACCTTCTACCTGGAGCTTGCTTTAAATGTACAAAGCTGGCCATTGGATAAAACAAACAAGCAAACAAACGAGCAAACAAACAAATCACCCTTCACCTCAACTGCACCCAGCATACTATCCAAACTGTGGACAAGCAGGAAACTGGGGTGTTGGTTGCCCAGCTTTCCCTAGATAAGGTAGGACACCCCCCTAAGTTCTGACTCCACAGGAAAGTCTGTCAGATCTTCTAGGCCTGGTAGCTGAAGTCTCACGCAGCCCTCCACTGACCGTGGAGGAACCTAGAGGGACTGTTTAGGTATCTGGTAAGTCTATGCCATTTTTAATAGATTTGAAAGCTGCTCAGTCTTTTTCAGGTGAAATGTGTTCTTCTCAGGTCTCTAATGGGGTTGACAACAAAGGCTAATGATTTGTAAGTTTAACAGCAGCAACCAAGGCTTCAGCTGCCTTCTCAGCTCTCTTCATGTGTAAAAATAAGGCCACAGCTCTCGCTCTCCTAGAGCTGCTACTTCTAGGTCTAGACACAGTTTACTTCATTACCAGACTCAGAAAGGAGATGAACTCACAAAGCAGACTTTAGTGCAACTTTTTACTACCCATTTCTTTAAAGGACTTTACGGTGACTGCTACTAGTTAGTCATCAGTGACCTGTGTCTCGAGGCGAATAGTCGGATAGAAAAAAAAAAAGATGTAAAGTTTCTTTAAAGTCTGAGGATATGAAAGGTTAAGTTGTGAAGATCTAAGGAAGTGTTTCAGGGTCTAAGAAGGTGTTTTAAGGTGTGTAAACGCACATTATGAAGATTGGAAGACGTGAAACTTAAGTGGTGACAAGAGGGTGATTTTAGGTATATAAAAAGGAATGAAAAATGCCTAGAATTTCCTTGCCTGCCTACACTACTTTGTATTACGATTTCAAGAATTCACAGTTTTAACATTAATCAGTGGAGTACTGATAAGCTATTAATCTAGCTCTGGTAAAGTGCAACTACTATTAGAGACACAAGCTCAAGATTTTAAATTTTCTTTGGTTGTCTTCTAAGGGTAGACATAAAAGTGCCTCAGAAACATCCAGTCTTTGGGATAACAGGAAGAAGTCCCTCTTTTATGCTCTGTGGTCATACTGAAAATCAAGATCAAGTGACCTTTTGCCCCCTCTGCTCTATGGAAAGCTTCTGTCTTCCCTGAGCTTGCCTTAAAGAGTGTTTATGCTTGTAACCCAAAATCATTCCCCAAACTTCTACTATGACACAAATGTGTGAGTCTACAGCCTTTTTCTACAATATGGGCCTCAGTACAGCTTACAAGCATCATCACCTGCCATAGTCAGGTAACACAGGTGTGCGCTGCAGATAAAAGTGTTTCCAGTCACTCCAGATCCCTCTTTGTCTCCTCCCTCTCTTTCTCTGTCTCCTCTTTCTGTTTCCCTATCTGTCTGCTTCTATCTCACTCCCAACTCTAAGTTTGCTCTCCCCTTCCCCGAAAAACTTCTTGCACCAGATCTATCATGCGGCATAATTTCTCAAGGGTACACCTTGTCATGGACCTATCAAGGTACCCAACCCACCTTCTCATTTTTATCCTATTAAGGATCCTCATGACCTGCGACATTACCCTCAGTTGTAAGTTTGAGGGCCATTTTACTCGTTGTTGGAAAGAACCAATATCTCAATGACTCTAGATGTGACAACTAACAAAAAAGATCTCCTAAAAACCAACCAACCAACCAAACAAACAAACAAACAAACAAACAAACAAAAGACCAAAAAATTAAACAAACAAATAACCAGTAAGAGACTAGGTGAGATAGTGTAGTGGACAAAGGATCTGAGTTCAGTTGCCAGAACTTACATGGTAACTCTCACATGCTGTCTTCTGACCGGCACACACATGCCATAGCACATGCCCACCTCCCGCATATATATGTACATACATATGCAATTAATTGATTAACACATCAGATAGATTATCTTCAAAAGGATATGAATAGGCAAGTCATAGGTGATTCCATCATTAATGTAAAGCAGAAAAATCAGATCAACTCTTAGTGAAGATTTTCAGGCAGGAAACAATTGAGCCAACTGATAGCATTGAGTAGATGGAGTTAAAAGGAAACATGGTAACACGGGGTTGCCAGAATAACTCTTCTTTGTACTCACTCACTGAAGATATTTTCATAAACATTTACTCTTGAGATGATTATATTATATAAGCAGAATAATTAAACCACTCACATTTTTATAACTTCTCGTGGGTCCATGATATTAAAAAAGTTCAAAGCATTATATTACTATTAAAATGAACCAAGTCAATGGTGGCATTGACTGGAAGCCTCATACCAGAATGACTTGCCTCAACTTTCAGAGATAAACAGAAGACATGGTGCCTTACAACTGCTAGAAACGTATGCTAGAACTAGACAATGTTTACAAGCAACGTGTTGGTGTTGTTTGGATATTTTACCACAGCTACTGGGAAGGAAACTATAACTTGCTGTCTAGGGAGATGTATTATTCCCTAAATTGTTTGTTGTAAAATCATGAGAACCTGAGGTTGAATCCCCAGAGTTCACATAAAAGCTGGGAAACTAGCAAACAACTATAATCTTAGTACTGGGAGGGTAGAGACCAGAGGAGAATCCCTAAGGCTGTTGGCCAGCCCTTCTGGCTTAGGTTTAGTGATAAACCCAATCTCAAAAATGAAGCAGAAAGCAACTGAAGAAGCAACTGCGGAGAACACCATAAGTGGCCTTCACGCAGGCAGATACACATATGCATGGGCACTTACAGGCACATATATTCCATCCAGTATATAACACCCACACCCACACCCCCCCCCACACACACACAGAGAGAGAGAGAGAGAGAGAGAGGATGGGAGAGAGGGACAGAGGAAGGGAGGGGGAGATGGAGAGGGAGAGGGAAAAAGGGAGAGGGAGGGGGGAGAGAGAGAAAGAGAGGGAGAGATATAAAACACAATATGTAAGTATGGGGATACATTCAAAATGTAGTTTACATTCAGTGTTTTATATGGTGTGTGTGTGTTGTCTCAGTATGTTGATGTGTGTGCTCGTGTGTGTGTGTGTGTGTGTACATGCGAGCATGCACTTGCGTGTGTCTCTGTGTGTGCATGTGTGTGTGAAGTCCAGAGGTTGATGCTGGTTTTCTCCCTTATTTCTCTTCACCTTATTTTTGTTTTTGAGACAGGGTCTGTAACTGAACCTGGTCTAACTTTCTGTCCATTGAGCCCATGGAATCTGCATATATTTGGCTCCCCAGTACTGGGATTACATGTGGATGCCACTATTCTTGGCATTTACTTTGAACATGATCTCTAGGGGATTGAAACCACACCCTCATGATTTGGCAGAAAGCATAGTACTGATTGAGCCATCTCTCAAGCCCAAGGTTTATCTTTTTACCACCACACAGTGAGAAATAATAGTGCAAAAAGCTCATTCAAGATGATGAGTCAAATGCAGTTGAGGTTTTCCATGCTGTGGGAGGACTGATTATACCATAGAAATGTCAGCTTTAGGGGAACTCTGAATTCTTGTCCCTGTGAAGTGGCGGTCCTCCGTTCCACAGCGGCAGACCTGGTGGCCTCCCTAATTTTCTCATCTGGTTTGTGCAGCTCCCAGCAGGCCTGTTCCAGTCATTCCTCTTCTTGCTGTCAATGTCCTCTGATGCTAATTTTCTGCCTTACTGAATGGGCAGTTCTAATTAACTACATCTAAAACTTGGATGTCAGTTTTTCCTCCATGGGGAGAAGGTACCATTTTTGTGGCAAGCCTTTCTTTCCTGGAGAATCATGTCATTTACATTCAAGATGATGGCAGTGTTTAAGACAATTGGGAGTCTGATTTCCAAATTGGCTTAATACTCCTTGATTGTGATTGAGTTAGAAGGGATGAACCGGTGATCTGGGATTTAAAACCTTAGAAAGATACAGGGCTTGGGCAATACTTTTTTCTGACCCGAGTTAATGTGCCTTGGCTAGTTTACATCACCACGAATTCAGTATTGTTTATTCAAAAATAGCTGCCTGGATATTGTTAAGCTGGGGCAGAATACCTGAGCAAAAGAAAAACATAATCAAATATGTAATTAACTTGCTTACTCATGGTATTCACGATAGAAATGCAAGGGAATGTGTGCCCCCAACTTGTCAATCATGTAGCTTCCTGGTTCACAAGGGAAGGCATTGATTTCAAGTGTCATCATGATGTGATGGATAGACAAATCCAGATGAACTCCCTCTGCCTCTGCTGATTACCTCTAGCCACCGAGCTGGACCCATGTTTTACATATTCAATTTAAAGCACATGGTTATTTAGGCTAACCGAAAGGTTCCATCCCATGTACATTGGACCCCTGGATTTTTCTTTGCTTGTTCTATCCACTTTGACTTTTGCAAAGCTCTCAAATTGGAGGTAATCTTGTGTGTCCTGTAAGCTCCCTCACATGGTTCAGTGAGTACAAAACGTGGCAGCAAGCAAGGCGTTGTTAAGTGTAATGGACATGACATGTCAAGAGCAATAACCCAGAGTGTCCTACAGACTCCCAGCGGTCCTTGTATGAACAGAGTCAGAGACTGGTCTAATGTCAGTCCTGGGCACTTTCCGGTGAGGAAGAGAGACAGCAGCCCACCAGGCTTTCTGTTCGCTGAATGTAAAAATTAAGCAGCAGAAACAGGTGTCCAGCTTGACACATTGGATATTAGAGGGGCATTGACTGCATCTGTTGCTTGGGAAGAAAAATTAACAATTTAGAGGGCAATCAAGATGGTAACTATAAAATAGAAGTTTAACATTTAAAACTCAAAGACAGTTCTCTGCCCCCAGATGCTTTCTCTGGGCTAAATAAGGATAAAATTATTCAGTTCCAGTTCCAAAGGCTAGAGCTGCTGGTTTTTTTTTTTTTTTTCTTACAGTCTCAATGTCCAGTGCCTCTCCCCACTCCCATGCCGCAGCAGCAACTACAGCCTTTACTATACCAATCACATACACTAAGGTCTTTCCTACCTGCCCAGGACATTTGCATATGCTCTGATTGCTGGGATGTCAGAATTTTCGCTCACACTCTCTGACAGCTTGTAATTTTTAATCTTGATAATATCGCCTTAAATATTCTCATCCATGAAGGATATTGACTGCTGTCCTTTTTACTTTCATGCTAGGATGACAATATTACTAAGTCCACAATTGTTTTATATTCCTTACCTCTTTTTTGAGGTCTTCCCTTTCTCTTGACCACTTCTTTCTTCCCCTCCCCCATTTACCTCCCTCAACTTTTCTCAGAAATGGAATTCTCCTTATATTGCACCGGTTGGCCTCAAATACCTAGGACCAAGCCAACCTCCTGCTTCAAGCTCCTGAGTAGTGGTTCTTGTCTCAACTACCTTTACAAAACCAAGAACAAAACCAACCCACCAATCAAACAAACAAACAAACAAATCCTCCAAACTGAAGAGCTAAGATGTAATATTAATGAAGAAATTTTGCTTTTAATTTTTTAAAAATATATTTACCTATTAGTGTGGGTATGTATGTGTATATGCCCATAACAGAGCATGCATGTGAAGATCAGAAGACAAATTTGTGCAATTTGTTCTGTCTTTACACCTTGTAAGTGTTTCAGGATCAAGTTTGGGTTGAAAAACTTCCACAGAAAGTGATAGCCATCCCACAAGCCCTATTTTATTTTAATTTGTTTTGGTTTTGTGTTCCATGTCCATAAAACTGAGCACCATCAAGGTATTCAGAGAGTATGTGCTGAATGATTGGCAGCTCTTTTCACTTCATTCCTGTTGCGCGACATCATCATGCCTTTTGAAGATTCAGTTGGCTGCTGAAATCAAAACACCAAGAGGATATTCAGATACCTTCACTGCTCTACTATGACTGGATCTTATCATATCTGTTTTCTTACCAATGTTTGTAATTAGACAAGCGAGACTCAGATGAAGAGAAAATAGCAAAATAATTCCAGTAAGATAGCACAGAGAACAGCTGACCTCTGGACTAGAGAGGGAACAGACACGAAGAACAGATGACGAACCAGGCTTCACAGAGTTGTGCCTACAATCACAGCTTAATTCCTCTTCTCAGTTACTCTTCCCTCTTCTCATTCCATCTTCGGTCCAGTGGCTTACACAACATTTTATTCGTTGTATGTTTGCTTTTAAAATTTAAACAAATATGTATTATATTTAAAAAACTAAATAACATATGTACGTATAATACATTATTTTTTTTCTCATTTTACATACAGACTCAGACTCAGGACTCAGGACTCTCTTCACTCAGGAGACATAACTGCTGGCTAGTGATTTGGTGTAACAGTTTCAGGCAATTTTGTATCCGTGCTTGGATTTCCCATTGTTTCTTTGTAACATGTATTTTATTGATTTCTGCCTTCTTCCTATTTCCTATCCTCTACAGTTTAGGCTCCATACTTCTGGTCTCCCAGTGTCTTCTGGGGTTGAATGTTTAACTTATCACCTTTGTAATTTTTTTTTTTTTTTAATTTCATGAACATTTGGGGGCAAATGTCCCTAGCAAGTGCTTCTGCAGTAAGCTCCATGTTTTGATGTTTTCGGTACAGCCTTGTCTGGAAATTTTTTCAATGACCATTATGCTTTTGTTTTTCCAGTAAGAAAATATTTACAAATGTTTTTCGAGGTATCATTTGGGTTTGCTTTCAGACATTCGTAATTCATCCTAAGCCAGTCGTGTTTCAGTTTGAGAACGGGATCGCTATACTTTGTACCTATTAATGGTCTGTGCCAACTTTCACATATCTTTAAACACATATCTTCCAGCAAGTAGGTAGACCTTTCAATGTTTGTATTGTTCCGTTCAGTTTCCTTTTGTATACTCTGAAGTTTCTAGTTGTACAAAACTCAGACTGGGTATAATTAGAAAATCCAATCTTACATTATTGTATTAATTAGGTTTCTTGTTTTGGTGACAAAAAATATGACCAGATAGAAGTGATTGAAGAAGACATGGTTTATTCTGGCTTTAGTAATCAGAAGCAGAGAGTGATGAAACCTTGTTACTCAGCCTGCTTGCTCCTTTTCATTCTTCCCTGGACTCCAACCCATGGTGTGGTGCCAGCCACAGTGGGAGGATTTTCTCACTTCAATTAACCTAATCCAAATCATCCCTCAGAAATATACCGGAGGCTTGGCTCCTAGGTAGCTCTTGATACTATAACCTGAAAATTGAGGTTAAGCATCATAAATATATATAATTTTCAACTTTTCACTGAATACAGAGCAAGTTATGTAATCACATTTAAAAATATTTACTAATATTTATTTAAGGTGTATGAGTGTTTTACTGGCATATATATATATATATATATATATATATATATATATATGCATGTATGTGCCCTGCTTATAGAAGCCAGAAGTATGTGTTGGTATACCATGGAACTGAAATTATATACAGACAGTTGTGAGCAGCCATATGGGTGCTGCGAACTGAATCCCAGTCCTTTGCAAGAGTAAGTGCTGCTAACTACTGAGACATCTCTTCAGCCCTCAGATACATGGTCTTAGGTAAATTATTTGATCTTAGCCAGATGAGGTGGTTCACACCTATAATCTCAGTACTCAAAAAGATAGTGTAGAAATATCACCATGAGGTTAAGGCCAGTCTGGGCTTCACAGTAGTGAGTTCTAGGCCAGGCTGTGCCACAGAGTAAGATCTTGTTCATCAACCCCCCTCCTCTTATAATTTTTTTTTTTTTACTCTTTACTGTATCTGCCTCCTCATGACAACATAAAAAAGCAACATTAGCACTCATGATATTTTGAGAGTCAAATGAGTTAATATGTTAAAATTATTCAGTGCCTAATCAGAGCCAGACATTGCAAGAGTGTAATAACCAAACCCATTATGACTGATACTGAGGTCACTGTCACTACTACCTCTAACATTTCTGCTTCTATGACTCTACCATGACTTTGAAACATTAGTCATGCTTTTCGCTGGTGTTTTGTTTAACCACCCAAACTTTATTAGCTAGCTTATTTTGGTTGTTATTTACTTGGTAAGTATGTTTTAAGTCTCCCATATCTGGATTTTAAACTTTATTAAAACAGCATTACATAACATTCTTTCACAATTAAAATAGACAAGATTAAGACACCAACTCATAGGAGAATTTTAAAATTTCATGTGACAAAATTAGCACACTTAGGACTATAGTGGGTAGTTGAAGTGTGTGTGTGTGTGTTTGTGTACACATATATATCTTAACAAAAACCCAACTTCTCTTAAAAATGGGAGTCTAACCATACCGATTTCAGTGAATTTGGGTGTAGTATTCTAATTTCAAAGAAATGTGACAGGGACTGAGGACTGTTCATCAAAGTATAGGGTGGATTTGTAGGAACCATTGATACATTTTTTTTGCCTTTATGGTGTTTGTGTTATGAAATATAATGTGGCAGTGACAGGGTAGGGGTGGTGCTTGCAAGCTCATAACAAGGAGTTCTCCTGAAAAAAAAAATACCATTCAAAAGACCTAATATAAAGGAAGTTTATTTGGGAAAAAGGAAGGGGAGTGAGGGCTTAGAGAAAGAGTAGAGGCAGACAGACTGTAGCAGAGCCATGAGAGTAAAGAAGGGGGAAGAGAGGACAGTAAGAAGAACAGAAAGAGAGAAAGATAGACTGTCTGGGAACATGTGGGAACAGAAGAAGAGGTGATGAGCTCTAGGGTGATGAGCAGTCCTTTTTTAAACCACACTTGGCAGGTAATGGTGTCTGATGATGACATAAGCCATTGCTAGGTCCCTGGGAGGAGCCTAGCAAAATAGCTAGTAAGCTAACCCTTTGGGTAACATAAAGGCCAAACAATGGATGCTCATCCTGAGTTCATTGAACTAAGTTCTCTGTGTCTTAGAATAGTGACAAAGTCAAATTTAGGGTAAAAGAAGAAGAGAGGAATCCTTAGTGAACAGGAAAGAAATTATCCCCAAGACCTTTTGGCTTTTCATGGTCTTTTTTTTTTTTTTTCCGCTAATTAAATGCATTAAAAAATTTTAAAACAATTGTGGGGTAATAAGTCACTCTCAGAAAAATCTACTAGATATTAAAAATAAAAACACATTTTACTCACTTCAAAGTGAGCGAACAGAAATGTATCTGCCTGAGTAAGACTTCTAAGTTTAGATCCTTCTTAAGAAACTTCTGTGACTGCCTGGACATTTTATAAATGATTTAAAATGTTAACATGCCTCTCTTTATTCAGAAAATGCAATTTCAAGTGATATTTGAAATTATTTTCACAGAAGTGCCTCTTGAAATATCTTGTTCATTTGTGACTTGAGCTCCAGTGTAATAGTTAGAAGGACACTTAGCACCACTGAGTATTGGTCCTGGGTCCGTGTTGTTTGAGTGCAAAGTTGAATCAATGTCTTGGTGGAGTTTGCTTTCCTATGACATGGACAATAGAAGTGACTTTGAAAAGAAACAAAAGAATAAAAGCTTACTAAGAAAGAATGTTTTTAGTGCTGATTATTAAATAAAAAAGGACTCTCAGTGATGGAAGTTGCTAATTCAGCAAGCATGGCTCAGTAAAAAGGTTTTCCTGGAGCTGGGGAGATGGCTCTGTCAGAAAAGTACTTTCCATGCAAGCATGAGGACCTGTGTTCAGATCACCAGCTGCACCAATAAAAAGCTAAGTGTGAAAAAGAAAAAAGCTAAGTGTGGCTCATGTGTCTGTGACCTCAGTGCTTGTGAGACAGAAGGAGTGAGGATCCACTCACCCTCAGTGGGGGTTGCTGGCCACGCATTCCAGGCAAATTCAGTGGGAGAACATGACTCGAAAACCATGGTGGAAAGAGAGAGAATACAAGCAACCCCAACTATTGGTCTATATACACATGAGCACACGTGTACATGTACACATGTGAACATGTACATACACGTGCACGGGACTCTTTACATGAATCGGTAAAGCGGCTTGCTTGTGTTTTTCAGATCATCCTTTGCTTAACCTGAAAGTTACACTCACCATTTTCATTAGCATGGTAAATTAAAAGGTTCACAGGAACATCCTAGTTTGGTTTAAGTCCCTTCTCAGAAAATGTGAAGATTACTGTGATATAGAAATCACTATTTTTCAGCTATGGGGTCTCTAATGTCTGGTGTATTTCCTCCCACCTTCCTTTTTGCTGTAGCCGTCCAGATTCCATTCTCCATAATCCTCAAATCCTCAGCTTATTTCCATCACCATAGAAACACCTGCTGGTGTGATCAGTTTTGATCAGCTGCAGACTCACCTTTTGTGCCTGCTGCCAGCCAAGCTCATCTCGGTGTCAGCCCGAGATGACAGGGTGAGGGTGCAGAGGTGGAAGCTGCCTAAAGAAAGCTCACCCACTTTCAAATCTGCCTTTCTTCTCACAGAGAAATGAGCCGCCATGCCGTCTCTCCTCTTCAATTTGCAATTGCTTGCATGCTAAGGTGCAGAGTCACCAAGGAAAAGCCTTACAGAAGTAAGGCAAGATCTCAGCATCCATCTACCTATTGCATCTCTATCCCTCTTTCTCTCAGTTTCTGTTTTCAAAATGGAGTTTCACCTTACTCTTTTTTTAAATTGGGTATTATATTTACATTTCAGATTTTATCCCCTTACCTCACTTCCCCCGACCACCCAGAAACCTCCTATCCCATCCTCCCTCCTCAAGCTTCTATGAGGCTGTGCCCCCACCTACCCCCTACCCCCATGACCCCCTCCCCACCCTCACATTACCCACCCCCCCCCCCACACTCTGTGTTCGTCCTTCATGGGACCAAGAATCTCCTCTGCCATCTATGCCCAAAAGGCCACCCTCCCCTACATATACAGCTGGAGTCATGGGCCCCTCCCTATGTGCTCCCAGGCTGGTGGTTTAGACCCTGTGGAGCTCTGGTTGATTGGTATTGTTGCTCTCCTCATGGGGTCACAAACCCTTTCTGCTCCTTCAGTCTTCTCTCTAACTTCTCCATTGGGAAACCCTTGATCAAGAACATGATATAGCTGTCTCCTTAGAGGTCTGCCAGAAACTGACACATTCAGAGGACAATGCTCACAGCTAATCACCTTACTCTTAAATGTTTCATTATGGTAAAAATTACCTTCATTAATCTAAACCACCATTAAAATTTAAAACATTATGTATCATTCTCCTCCCCCGTGTGTGTGTGTGTGTGTATGCATGCGTGCACACCGGTGTGCCATCTCACCATCAACTTAAACATTCTTAAATGTCCAGTGCTGCTAAGGTTATTCATGTTATTTGGAAACAGATCTTCAGAATAGTTTTTAGCTTGCAAAACTTAAAAGCTCAGCGTATCAAATAATTTTGAGACAGGGTTTCTAGCCCAGGCTCCAGCTTTTTATATAGTCGAGGGCGACCTTTAATTTCTGATCCTCCTGTCTCCCACTCCCCAGTATTGGTATCATAGGGATGTTCCATACCTGGTTTGTGTGCTGCTGGGAAGTCTAACCCCTAACCCAGGACCTAGAGCACGTTAGGCAAGAACGTTCCCAGCCGAGCCTCATTCCTAGCACTCACACGTCTACCTTTGACTCCATTATTTTGACAACTCTAGAAAGTTACCATGTCTAGAATCCTGCAACATTTTCCATTTTGTGAATGATTTTTTCCTTTTCACCTTAATATTGTCAAGATTGACTTATGTTACAGCCTTTGAGAATTTTCTCCCATCTTCCTTTTCTTTTCAGTAGTATGGATAGAACTACGGATAGAATGAATGTAAATTCATTCTGTATGCTGAGCGGCTACTCTATCACTGAACTATAGCCAAGCCCAGAATTGTCTTCCCTTTTAAGGATAAATAATTGCTAGTCTGTGTATCCCCCACAGTCTGCTTATACATTTGTGCATGTATATTTGAGTTACCTAACTATTTTGGCCTTTGTAGAAACTATCATTATGCTTGTAGATATCCAGATATCTTTTGAGTCCTTTTATTGAGCTGTTTTAGATTGGTGCCCACGAGTGTAGCTGCTAGATCCTATAGTAATTCATTCTTTAAATATATAAGCCCTTTATTGTAATCTTCCACAGCAATGACACCATTTTATATTCTTACCAACAGTACATAAAAGACCTAACCTTATGCTATGCCTTTTTGCCTCTTTGTAGGCTGCCTCTCTCCTTGTTCATAGTTATTTGTTTGTTGTTGTTGCTGTACATGTTATTTGTAAATTCTTTTTGTTTATTTTTGAAAAAAAGAACTGTTGCTGTGGGATTGTGGGATGGAGAGATATCTCAGAGGTTAGGAGGACCCAGGTTCAGTTCTCCGCACCCACATGCTATCTTAGAACTACCTTTACCTCCTGTCCCATGGTATCTGACTCTTCCACATCTCCTTGCCTCTTTGTGATCTTGAAGCATGAAATCATAAGCCCATACAGGCTCACACCTGTGCAAATAAAAATAATAAATAAATAATTCAATATCAAATAATCTGATACGTTTTTGAAAAAACCTTGTTCTGTCTTTATTTATGGTGCCATTTCCAAGAATTCATCACCAAATCCAAAGTCATGAAGATTTTGTCCTAGCTTTCTTTTAAGGACTTTGTAACTTTGGCTCTTTGATCCATGCTGAGTTATTTTCTTAGCACAGTATTTGGTACGAGCCCATTTCTCCATTCAATAGTCATGACACTTCTATTGGAAACCATTTGACCACACACACAAGTGTTTATTTCTGAGTCTTTATCTCACTCCATTGCTCAATATGCCTATGTTTATGCTAGTGTCACATTGATCTGATTATTTTAGCAAATATTAATATGGCCAGATGAATTGATTTGAAGTTGAATTCTACTTGAATTTTAAGATGAGTTTTTCTACTCCTACAAAAGAGACTTCGGAGAATCTTTGCTGGATACTTCATTATATTTGTAAATTGCATTGAGTAGTATTGATAAGTTGGTAAGCCTTCCAACCAATGACAAGGGTAAGTGTTTCCACTTATTGGCATATTTTAAGTATGCTAGTCTCTTAAATGACATAAAATGCACAATGTAAGGTTATAAACTAATGTTAAAATCTATAATCTTTTGGATTAATTACATATTCAACATATTAGTTTTAAAATCAAACAGAAATATAAAATGAAGATATAAGCCATTATTATGAGAATACAAATTTTATAACATATAGATTTACCTTTATGAAAATCTTAGTTTTTAAAAACATAGATGTTTATTGTGTGTGAATGTATCTGAATGCACACAAGGCATTGTGTATGTGTATAGGTCAGAGGGCACTTTTATGGAGTTGGTTCTCTCCTTCAACCATGTGAGTTCCAGGAGTCAAACTCAGTCATTAAATTTGGTAGCAAGTACCTTTCTCTACCCACTATCTCACTGGACCATGTGTACACTTCTTCAGATGGTTTTGAGCTACTGTTTGTTTTATTCTTTATAATTTTCACTGGCGTTTCTTACAGCCCATATTTTTTCTTCTTTTTATTAAATTATTTTATTTATTTACATTCCAAATGCTGCCTTCCTTCTTGGTTCCCTCTCTAAGAGTTCTTCACCTGATCTGCCCTACCCTTTGCCTTTGAGAGGGTGCACCCCCACACACTTAACATCCATCACCCACCCACCCAGCCCACACCTCCCTCATCCCCTTTCCCTAGGGCATCAAGTCTCTACAGGATTAGGCCCATCCTCTCCCAGTGAGACCAGACAAGGCAGTCCTGGGATACATATGTGCTGGAGGATACAGACAGCCCATATATGCTCTTTGGTTGCTATAGCCCATATCTTAATAAAAACTAAAGTCTCAGATCTTGCTTACTTGGGGAAATATTAATTTCTTCCTCACTTATAAAAAATTTTTTGATTCATTTAATATTCTTGGTTGATATAAACATATTCCCCACAGTTTTTTGGACTTGAGTGCCCCCGATAAGGAAGAACTCTACTTAGGTTTTACTGAGTGGCCTTGGCATGTGGTGGTGAGCTTCTTTTTGTTCCTTTCAGGCTTTCTTACAAGGTTACAGGTCCCTTTACTTTGAAGGAGCCTTTTATTTATTTGATTTGATTTGATTTTTTTTATATTTACAAATTCTTTGGCCACATAGCAAGGCTCTACTCTGACTAGATCATTACTAAAAATACACATTTACTTTAACCTACATTTTGCCACATGGCTGGTTACCTATGCTCAGGTACCATGTGTCCATATGTCTGTTTCCTTACCTTTCTCGAGCTACCCCCACCTCTCTGCCAGAATTCTTTCTCCTCCTTATGTCCCACCTCTTATTTCTTGCCTAAGCCATAGGCCATAGGTTTTTTAAACTGACAGGTGAGGCATCCGTACAATACACAAGATGATCTCTCTACAAGTCCCCTTTTTAGTTCAATAAAGAGTTCCTTTTCTTTCAAATATAAATTGGATATAACAATTATTAAAAACTATAAGACATGATATATATTGATGACATCCAGCCATACATTCGGTAATTTAGGTAAAGTATCTTATCATCACTCCCATCTTGGTCAGCTAGAATTCTGTATCTAAATATTCCCTATCCTAATCCGTATTACCATCCTAAAAACATCTTATATTCTAAATAATTTAAGGTTAATTCTGAGAATATAACTATCTAGTCTTCAACTCCATCACAGATTTGAGAAGGAATATATCTTATATGAGTATGCAGGAAGGGTACAGACTCAGCTTCCAAAAATCATTGAAATGACAGAGATAGCTTACCACCTGGACAGTTCCCAACATTCCTTATAATGTTTTTTTAAAGAAGTCTTACTGTGACTTTTTAGTATCATATTTTTTTGAGTTCCTTAATATTTTAGACATTTATATTTATATCTTTCATCAGCATTGATGACATTTACTTATCATTGTACCATCTTCTTTTTCTCCTTTTCATCTCCCCTTGATATTACCACTATGCACATATGGACACACATCAGGGTCTTAAGGTCTGTTCAAGTTCATTTCTCTGGAGGTTCTTCTTTCTGTTTCTCAGATATATGCTTTGAAGGTCACTTGTTTTTCTACCTACTCAAAGTTGACTTTGAATTTCTTAAGTGTAATTTTCATGTTGATTATTGTGTTTTTCTTGTCCAGGATTTTTTTTTTTTTTTGGTTTATTTTAAAAGTCTGTCAGTTTATATTTACAGTTTGTTCACATGTTGCTTTCTTGAACTTCTCCATATGTCTGTGTATCTTTAAGAAAAGTGTTTCAAAGTGTTTGTCTAATGTAGCTGCCATCATGTCTTATGTCAGGGACAATTTTGATAGATGTCACTTCCCTCTGTATTTCTTTGTAAACTTTCTTATAAAGTTTTAAAATATATTTAATACTGTCATAGCCTGAAGTCAAATCCTTATGGTTCATTATGCTTTCTGATGTTGTCGTTGGTGTTGCTAGTCTTTGTTACTTTCAGTATGTTATTGTTTGGCTACTTGTGTACAAAGAATAAACTGGATTTGTGAACTATCAGTTGTGTATTTCTTTAATCTTTTTTTTCTGGGCACATGTTTAATTCTAAGTTTTTCAATACATACAGATAATGGTTTTGAATGCCTTAGTCTTTTATGTCCATTTACTAAGAAGCGAAAAGGAGAAGAATAATCATGAGTGAGGACGTTCATTACCTAATTCTCCCATGAGCCACTTCACTAGGACAGGAGACAGTTTGCAATGATAATTGTGAACAAGAGTTACAAAGTGCTGCTTCTGAACACAAGGTGTGTGTTGACACAAGTGACCCCACAATATGTGCATAGCTCTCTGTTGTGATGTGGGAGATGGGAAGGGGATAGGTACCTGTTTGTGGTTAAAAATTGAATTTTATCAAAATTAACTGCAATGAAATATCCAAAGCTTCAACAGATTCCAATGTATCCAAGTGGTTCCACCAGACAGATTCTATCAATGTGATGGCTATCAGATAAGGGATAGATTCCTTGTGTTTTATATTCAGCAGCCCCACTTTTTATCTTACATCTCATATCTCTTTTGTGTTCCCAATGTTCTCATAATGCTTCCTAGATATTGGAAAAACTAATTAAGGTTAATGAACTCTTTTTATTATGAAATGGCTTCAGTTGAAAACCAAGATCCTTGTAGATGGTATGACTTGTATGCTCTGATTCTAAGAGTAGTGTTGGGATAGACATAAGAGTAGAATACGGATAGGCTGTTTAAACTAAATTCTAGTTTCTTCATAATTTCTTGATGTATTCATTTTACATTTTATTTTTTGTATCAATGTTTTGTTTGAATGTGTGTATGTGTACCATGTGTATTCCCAGTGCCCTGAGAGTTCCAAATTAGGCATTAGATCTTCTATAGCTGAAGTTATGAATGGACATGACCTATCATGTGGATGCTTGGAGCAGAACCTGGACCTCTACAAGTGCAGCAAGTGCTATTAACTATTGAGCAATATTTTTCAGGCCCTCAATTTTGGTTCTAGTATAATACACAGGCTACATTTCTCTAAAGTCTGAATAAAAGATATATAGATTAACCATATATTTATAAGAAAAAGTGAAACTGTATTGTAACAAGTAAATCAAGTCACTAAATTGGTTTCATCACTAAAGCCACCAGGATTGATGAGGATTGTACCAGGGTCAACTTAACCTTAGCAAATAATATTGATCATGACAATAGCCAAAGAGTGTTGCAAGGTAAAATGAAGTAGGGGTTTGTCAATGAGATAATGTGGTCTACAACTTGTTGTCATTGTTTCTCCCTAGTGGGGTTAATCCTCCTTTAGGGATGAAAAAAAATGCTAGTATTTTCTCTAAGACACTTAAAAGCTTCTATTCCCCCTACTAATTGAATTTAAGCATCCTCATTTAAGCTTTTATTTTTGGTTAACTTCTTAAGGTCTCTGAGCAATATCATGGATATCTTGTCCAGGGAAGGGGGACAACATTTGAAATGTAAATAAATAAAATAATCAATTGATGGATTATATATTGCTGATTCCAAGAACTGCTTGCAGACAGGAGACCAGTAGGGCTGTCCTCTGAGAGGCTCTTCCAGCACCTGCCTAAAACAGATGAAGATACTCACAGTCAATCAATGGATTGAACCCAGGGACCCCAATGGAAGAGGTAAGGAAGGACTGAAAGAGCTGAAGGGGATTGCAACCCTATAGAAAGAACAATATCAACTAACCTGACAATTCAGAACTCCTAGAGACTAAACCACCAACCAAAGAGCATAGTTGGTTTATGTCTCCTGACATATATGTAGCAGAGGATTGCTTTATCTGGCATCAATGGGAAGGGAGGTGCTTGGTCCTGTGACTTGTTGCCCCAGCAAAAGGGGATGCTAGAGGGGTGAGGCAGGAATGGGTAAGTGGGTGGTGGAGCACCCTCTTAGAATCAAAGTGGAGGGGGATTAGATGGGGGTTTCAGAGGGGATACTGGGAAGGAGGATATTTGAAATATAAATAAATAAAATAATCAATTAATAAAAAAGCACTCTCCTGAAATTCATCCCAAACTTAGATCATTTCACGCTCAGTTGAATTAGACAAAGAAGAAGAAATAATGACAGTTGTGCCTGGTGCTCATATCAGAGTTGTACACAGCAAGAAAGTCCCAAGAGCAGGTATGAGAACCAGAGACCCACTCCTCACATCAAAGAGTTCCATAAAAACACTAAGCTGAAAGCTATAATATATAGGTAGAGTATCTTGCCTAGACCTATGTAGGTTCTATGATTGTTGCTTCAGTCTCTATAAGTTCATCTGGAAAACCTTGTTCTCTTGGTGTGCTCCATATCCTCTGGCTTTTAAACCCCTTTTGCCTCTTCTTCCATGGAGTTTCCTGAGTTCTCAGGGGATGGATGTGATGGAATTATCCCATTTAGACTCCCTTTCTATACAATGTCTGGCTGTGGGTCTCTGCAACTGTTTCCATCTTCTGCTGAAGGAAGCTTTTCTGATGATGCCTGAATAAAGCATGGATGAATGAGTATAACAGAGAATCATTAGGAGTCATTTTATTGATACTTAAAAAATGATTTAAGAAAGTAGGTTTTGTTTTTATCTTAGGTCTTTGGGATAACTAGTGTCTGGTTCTTGGTTACCCTAGCACTGTTGGATGTGAGTCCTGTCTCTTGGAGTTGATCAAAATTCGAATTAGAATTTAGTGGGCTACTTCCACAAGGTTTGTGCCACCATTGCCCTAATATCTCTTGAAGACAAGACAGATTGTAGATCAAAGATTTTGTGGCTGGGTTGGTGTTTACATTTTTCTTTTGGTAGATTGCAGAAAACTTTCCCCCACCAAAGGAACTAGAAGGCTTTATGTAGGCACCAGATCTATTTCTCCATGCTCAGTGAACTGTGTTGGTGTTGTCCTAGGCAAAAGTGCTACTCTGCCAGCTTGCAGAGAGCAACCAATTGTCTTAGCAATAGCCTGAGTTCTTTGGGAATTTCCACGGAACCCTCTTGGTCAACAGTTCAATTAAATGCAACCCAGTTCTGCTACTGGGAGCTACATTTGGTGATAGGAGTTGTCACCATACACCTCATTATTGGAAGATTATATTAGGATCACCTTCATATATTGAGGAGAGTTTCTACTAAACTAGACTTCCATATCATGTCTCAAATGCCCCTCAGATCCTGCTGTCTCTCCCAGCATTCTTTCAATACACCCTAATCTCTCCTATCCATCTCCACTTCATTCTCCCACTCCATTTCCAGACTGCCCGTAATATATATTCTATTTCCTCTTACAAGGGAGATCCATGAACTTTCGGGTCCTAATGATAGCAGCTTGGTTATCATTTACTTAACAGGTAATAGTCACTTATAAATGAATACATATCATACTTATCTTTTTGGGTCTCGATTACTCTCTCAGGATGATTTTTTTTCTAGTTGCATCCATTTGCCTGTGAATTTCATAGGGCCATTTTTAACATCTGAGTAATACTCCATTATATAAATGTACTGCATTTTCTTTATTCATTCTTCTGTTGAGGGACATCTCAGTTGTTTCCAGCTTCTGGCTATTTTGAATAAAGCCACAATGAAAATGGTTGAGCAAATGTCCTTGTGGTAGGAGAGACCATCCTTTGAGTACATATATGCCAAAAGTGGTGTAGCTGGATATTGAAGTTGATATAGTCCCAACTTTCTGAGAAACTACTATCCTGACTTTTATAGTGGCTATACACCTTCACACTCCCACCAGCAATGGAAGAGTGTTTCCTTTGCTTCATATCTCTCCAGCACGAGCTACTGTTATTTATTTTAGGTATTCTGACATGTATGTGATAGAACCTCAAGGTAGTTTTGATTTGCCTTTTTTCCTAATACCTAAGGATATTGAACATTTCTTTAAGTATTTTTCAGTCTTTTGAATTTTCTCTTTAGATAATTCTCTTTAGTTCTGTCCCATATTCTTAATTAAATTATTTGGTTTTTTTTTTTTTTGATATATAGTTTCCAGAGTTCTTTTTAGTTTTGAATATTAGTTCTCTAACAGATGAGGATTTGGTAAGAATCTTTTCCATTTATGTAGGCTACCACTTTGTTCAAATAATGGTACCCTTTTCCCCTCCTAGGGATATCCATGTGTCTCTCATTGAGACTTACTTTATAACAAAGTTTCTGGGTCAAATAATTGCAGCTTGGCTATCATTTACTCAGCAGTGAATACTGCTTAAAAGTGAATACAGAGGTTTTTCAGTTCATGGAGTCCCATTTATTGTTTATGTTATTGTCTGTTCTATCCATGTTTTGCGAGAAAGTCATCTCCTGTGCCCACGTATTCAAGACCTTTCCCTATTTTCTCTTCAGCTTGTTTAGTGAATATAGTTTTATGTTGAGGTCTTTGATCCACTTGGACTTGAGTTTTGTATAGGGTCATAAATATGGACCTATTTCTATTTTTCTACATGTAGCTATTCAATTTGACCAGCACCATTTGTTGAAAATGCTTTCCTTTTTTTCCAGTGTATTTCTGGATTTTTTTTATCAAGTGTCCGTATGTGAGTGGATTTATGTCTGGGTCTTCATTCTTATTCTATTGATCAACATGACATTTTTATGCCAATACCATGAGCTTTTACTGTTTGTTTGTTTATTACTATACCTCTGTAGCATTGTTGAGGATTATTTAAGTTATCCTGAGTTTTTGTGTTTTTTCATATGTCCTCTTATTTCCATGTCTGTAAAGAATTGTATTGGAATTTTGATGGGGGTTGCACTTAATCTGTAGGTTCCTTTTGGTAGGATTTCCATTTTTATTATATTAACCCTACCCATCCATGAGAATGATAAATCTTTCCATCTTTTGATATTTTACTCAATTTTTTTCTTCAACAACTTGATGTTTTTGTTACTTGCTAGGTTAAACATACCCCTAGGCACTTTATATTATTTGAAGCTATTGTGAAGAACATTTTTTCTGTATTTCTTTTCAAAATTTGTTTGTCATTTGTATGCTGAAGGGCTACTTTTTAAAAAATTAATCTTAGATCTAGTTATTTTTTTGAAAGTGATTATCAGGAATTCCCTGGTTTGATCTTTTCAAATTTCTTGGATATTTTGTGGTAGGTTTTTTTGTTTACATTTAATATTTTCTTTGACACATATATCCACTTTTTAAAAATCATATCTTCAATGTCTAAGATTCTTTCTTGTATTCTGTTAGTGAAGCTTGCACCTGTGGTACTTGTTTAAATACCTGAATTTTTCAATGCAGAATTCTCTTCATTTGTGTTTTCTTTATTGTCTATTTCCATTTTCAGATCTTGAACAGTTTTATTCATTTCCTTCTACTTTTTGTGTTGTCTTGGATTTTTAAAAAGGGATTTATTAATTTCCTCATTAAGGACCTTTACCATCTCCATACAAGACATTTTAAGGTCTTTTTCTTGTGATTTAGCTATGTTGGAATATTCAGGACCTGCTGTAGTAGTATAGCTAGTAGTGGGTTCTAGTGGCTCTAGTAGAGACATATTTCCCTGGCTGTTATCAATTGTGTTTTTTATACTAGCATATAGACATTTGGTTTGGGGGGGTAATTATAGGACTAGGTAATGGTTTCTGGATTTTTATTTCTTGGGTAGGTGTTTTATCCTTGGCTACTGTTTCTTTGCTGGGGTTTTGGAGAGTGTTATGTTGTGTATTGTTTGTTCAGCTAGTGTATTCACAGGAAACTTGGGTTAGCTGAGATTACCTGCTTTAGTTGAGGGTTCCCTATGTGACTCAGGTTGGTGTTTCCCAGTAAATGCCTGCTGGTGTTGGCAGCTGGGATAGTGGAATACACTTCAGGAAGGAAGGTTGGGGGAAAATATCTTTGTGACTTTTTGGAGATGAGGTCAGAGAGTAAAAGGAAACAGCAGCAATTTTCCTGCTACAAAGCTGAGGATGCTGCTGGGGAAGTGGATCCCAGGAGTAGAATAGTGTGGATTAAACCTCAGCCTCCTTCTAGTCAGATGGTTTGAATCCCAATTGGAGCTGGAGTTATAGGTGGTTGTGAGGTGCACAACACAACTGAGGGAAACTGAATCAGGCCAAGCAAGAACAGCACATGGTCTCAACTGCCAACTCTCCTCTTCTGTCCTACACAAAACATTTCTTTGCTAAGTTTTCATTAAAAATAAATAGTAAAATTTATTCATATCAAAAAGATTGACCAGATAGTTTCTAATCAGTGAATATGTCATTATAGTTCTGGAATGGAGGGCTATGGTTAAGTTCTGTGGTTTTATTTTACTTTGCTAATAGCATTGATTATGCAGTTGCTCACATAGGCTGATAACACCATCTCTACACATTGCTGCCTAGTGTTCCTTCTCTCCTCTAAATATGTCACAGTCTGAATACCTAAAATACCTGTGATCAGAGTTTATAGGAACAAGTAAAATCATGAAATCTGTGAAATATATATTTCTAGTCACATAGTAAAGACAAAGAAAAAATAGTAAATTTAAGCACCAAACCAAGACACTAAGCCAAATTAAAACAAAATAGTAAACTAAATGGCACAGGATTTTCTTGATTCTAGCATCAACTCTTAAGTCTCAAAACATTGTAACTGGTTCTTGGTTAAAAGGGAAATAAGTATTATTTTCTATAATCTAACGCTTTGCAAAGTGTGTTCAAATCATGTTCTAAAATATACTTATTTGTGTAAACTGATAAACAAGGCTCCTGTGATGGTTAATGTTGCTTACCAACTTGACAAGGTCTAGATTCATCTAGAACACAAACTTCTAGACATGTCTGTGCAGACAGGTCTACACTGAGTCAACTGGGATATGAGATGTGATCAAGACCTTCTGATGGTCTAGGGTCTTAGACTGAACCAAAGGAACAAAGGAAGCTGAGTTCCAGCATTCGACTCTCTTTGACTCAGTATAACCAGCTGCCTCAAGTTCCCACCACCAGGACTGCTCCTGATTATAATGGATTGTAGCTTCAACTATGAGCCAAAACAAATATACTCCTAAAGTTGCCTTTGCCAGGAATTTTGTTTTAGCAACGAGAAAGTAACTAATACATCTACTCTATATCCTTTTGTATTTTCTCTTTTAACTGTCTTTCTGGTAGGTGACAGTAAATTACACAATTGGTAGATTTTCAAATGTTGATATCACCTATGATGAAAAAAATCTACTTATTTGTTACATAAAACCTGAATCATTTGATATTAAGGAGTTGAACCCAGAACAATGAAAAAGCTCTTTTCTTCACTTCTCTAAAAAGGTGCAAAGAAAATAAAACTGGACCAAGCATCCTGTAGGGGCTTCAGGCAGCCTGCAAGGTATCAGTGCGGAAGCAGCTGAATGGGCAATGTACCTGTTGCATAGTCCCAAAATGGTGTGGCATGAAGCTGAATTTTGTAGTTTTTAAAGAACTTTCTTAAGATTTAGTTTTTCATATCCTCTTTACTCAGGATGTTCATGGTTCATAGAGGTGTGCTCAAATTATTGAAGACTGAAGCATTACCCACTCACTCCTACCTATCTGAATACCCACTCTCCTTGGAGTGGGTAAATATTTCAAATAGTCGTCCTTTTCTTCCAAAGATGTGAATTTAACGTCATGGTTTTTCCTGGCTTCCAAAATGAAATAAGGCCCACTGAAAACTTCTACCAGCATCCCAAGGGAACTACACATATTGGTTAAGCAGTCCAGATTCTAAATGTGATAGACAGAGTATATGCTCTTGCAGTGAAAGGGAAGTACAGTTACTCCCAAGAGAGACTAGGCACAAAACCAATTTATAGGTTACAACAACCAGTCAATATGTGTTGGTGATTCTTGCTGATAACAACCGAGACAAAGCTCCATATTGGCCATTTAGGATTTTTCCTATCCTGTTGTTTAAGTGGAAATTGATGGATACTTCCTCTTGGGATTTCCTGGAGGTGGGCTTCCCTAACACCATCCCCTTCCAACCCTACATGGCTAAAAAGATGCTAAATGAAATGGTTGATGTTTGAAGCTAACACTACCCACTGAATTTCAAACGCTTAATATGATACTGAAAATTATCTCAAGCTTTCACATGCCACAGACTGTAAAAATACAAATTAGGCTGTAAATGCAGCCCAGCCATAATTAACACTATGATATGTTCAAACAGTCCAGCTCTCTGCAGTGGAGTTTTTTGAAGGAGATTATTATGAGCGATCATTGTTCACTAACTACTAGATGACAATTACTCCTTTCGCATTCATTCCTGCCTTGTCTGTGTTGCTGGATGCTGCTCCCGTGTTCAAAAAGATGATATTTTCTTCACATAGAGACAGCTCTTGCTGGAACTCCAATTGATATCAACTTTTGCTCTCACTGCTATCATCTGCACGGAGCCTAGCTTCACTGTAAATCAGAGGAGCAGAGGGGAATAAAACTGGACGGCTTTCAGTTCCAATCATGTCTTGTTTTACTCCAATTCAGCCAATACGTTATTGGCGAAATAATGGATTTTTATCTGTGAAAGTGAAAGAGCAGGTTTAAGAATTTTTCAAATTTAAAAATGTCCTCCTTCTGCATTTTATGTGGTAAAGCGGAAGGCTTTTCTTGATGGAAAGGGGAATGGTTCATTTTATTCTAATGTAAAAGAGTTCTCCCAAAGAAAGTCCTCTTAGTGTTTTATCCTGGAAAGGTCCCATTCTCATGGATGGTTTTATGAGTAAAGTTGAATCTGCATTCCTAAATGTGTAGCTTGAGAGGGAAGCCCATTTGTGTTCCTCTTACTTGCTCATAAACCTTAAATGTTGCCTGTGGATTACCCCAAAGCTCGACCTGTTTGTCAGAACACTTGCTTATCAGCTTTCACTGGATTTCATGTGGGGGACCACAAATGCCTTTAAACTTGAGCTATTAAAGTTCTTTCTTCATAAGCTCTCCCACCAAGATGGAGGCCTTTGCTTAAATCTCATGTTTCCACCTGATGCTCATTCCCTTATTAGTAACAAGCCATTCTTCACATCAAGGCACAGCTACTGGGCCCAGTCTTTCACTGTCCTGAATCCAATAAAATACCTAAACAAAGCCACGTTATTAACGCCACATTTAAGCTCCTTCTGGCTTATCTGAGCACAGGCCATCCACATACTATGATCTATGTACCAAAGATTTCCCACCACTGGAGGTTCCTATCTTTCTCTTCCTTCAGTGAAACCCAATTCTGCACAGTCTCCACCCATCACAGGTGGTCTGGCACTCCAAACAAAAATAAATATCTCAATTAGCTTCCAGTGTTAGCAACCTTCAAAAATGGCTTTTTGATGAAGGGGGTGGTATGTGGAATTAATATGGATACACAATTTTGAACCTAATTGAAATCTCTTTTATTTTATCTTATTGTAAAGGATCCCCCAAATCCTTTGTAGTTATAACGCAGTTGGAGCATGTTTCTCCTCACACCTCAGTACCTTTTGTGTTCTCCCCTAACCTACCCCCATTAGTCCCCTTTGTTCTCTCCCAAGATTCTCTTCTACTTTCACATAAACTGTATGTACAGGACTTCATGCACCTATGAAATCTAGGACAAACATATGAGAGAAACATGTGATATTCGTCTTTTCAGAGATTGCTTTAATTCACTTATTCTTTCTTTCTTTCTTTCTTTCTTTCTTTCTTTCTTTTCATTTTTCTGGATTTATTTAATTTTAATACATACATTAATTGTAACAAGTGAAGATCACTAGGAGAAAATATTTAACATTGTAAACCTCACAAAACCCAAATCACCTTAAGGGATGTAACGTAGTGACTATCTCCATAGTGATTTATATAAATTTTAATTTTAAGTAATGAAAATACACTGTGCAAAGAAGAGCAGCAGATCTCATGTGACTGACCGATTGGCACCTGAAATATTTCCTTTTCTGTGATTTAAGAACTAAATTATATTTGTGATGAGTTTACATGGATAGATGGCTTAGTTTTTTCCTTTTTTCTTCTTTTTTTATTACTTTTTAAAAATCAAATCATAATTTTTAGTTTTTCACAGAGGAGTATAAACACAAAAAAGCAGGATGTTGTAGGGCCCTGGACAAGGTAACTCCATTTAACCTGCAACCTTCAATCACATAGCACAGGTAGAGGTCTCCATTTAAATCTCTCCAGAGATTTAAATATTAATGAGTTATCTAAAGGCCAGGGCATAGCTAATTAAGTTATTCCCTCACTTTTTCTCCTCCCTATAAAAGTCCAGCTTCCCTGGCTTTTGGTAGGGGAAGCACATATCATCTATACCCACTCAACATGCCATGAACAATAAAGCTTTGGAAAACCGGACTCCACATGTCACCTGGTCTCACTGCCAGATTCCCAGCTTTTGGAATCCTGGAACCTTGTAGATGCAGCCATTGACCTGCCCACCGACAGCTGCATGAATGTGGGACCCTCCACGGAGGTGTGGAAGCCCGCCGCCGCCGAGACCCTGCGCCGAGATGCCTCCGCCGGACTCCCTCCCCCCCTGCCCCCCCGAGATTTTTTTCCCCACAGGATGTGGGGAAGGAAATGACACAGGAGCATAGGTGTTCAGGGGGAGTACAGATATCTTTCAGAACAGGGTATCATCTGGGTGAAGGTTCAGGGGACAGGTCATTGTGACTCTGCCTGCCTATGATTCACTTGTCCTTATCTAAGTTGGTACTATCCACCAAGGCTGCCTATTTACAAGGCCTATGACCACTCAGGCTGGTAAATTTCCACAAAAGCTGCCTGTTTACAATAGCTTATAGCCATTTGTTTCAGTGTTTTTTTCACAGAGACCCAAGATTTTGTGTTAGCAGGCATGTATGTCAGGCCTATGGCTGATTTTAGGCCTTCAGTGTATAAGCAGGGCTGCCCCTGACATCTCCTCCCTTATCCAAGTATAGAAGGGCTGTGGCAATTCTAATCTTGCAAAGGTGGGATAGAGGCCTGACCTCCAGTAATTAAAGGGGACCTTGTAATGGCTCCGGTCCTTTTGTCGTTGTCCAGTGAGGCATGAGGGCCATTCACATCCCGTTGTCTTTTTCCTGGAGAGGGGATACTTTTGACATCAACCCCTATGCAGTCAGGCTTGTCCCTCAGGGAACCCTAGTTCACTTATTGTGATAGTCTCATTTGTGTCCATTTTTCCTACAAGTGAAGCAGCTTATTCTTAGTTATGGCTGAAAAACTCCATTGTGCATTCAAATCAAGTTTATTTTCTCCATCTCTCAGTTGTTGGACATTTGAGTTAGTTCAATGATATAGTTATTGTGAATAGTGTGACTAAAAACACTTATGTCCATGCATCTCTGTGACATATTGACTTGCAGTTTAATGGATATTTGTCTAGAAGAGCTGTAGCTGGGTCATATGAAGGACTTTTTCTGCTGATGGCATTGTTCTCCTGGTTTGTCAGTTATTGTGTTTCTGCCCAGCAAAGCCCCTTCAAGTTAACTTGTTAACTTGGTGACCTGTTTATTATGATGTGTTATAAAGCATTGCAAGATGCCTTGGCCCTATCTATCTCAGTTCTAGAAGCATGTCTTTCATAGACTTCTGGCTTATTGATAGGGGGATTAATGGAGTTTGTATCCATCGATTACTGTTCTAGGTATAGATGGAACTATTGCTGTAGAGTGGTTTCTTAAAACTTTCTAAGCCTTCTTCCTAATGTGTTTGACTTTGTATTACAGCTTCTAACAATAAAATAATAAAAAAATATTTCTACAAATAACATTAATATAATTACTCATTTGCTTATCCTAACAGTTTCTTAAACATTCACAATATTCTCAAAATAGCCTTGTTATTTGTTCTACCATCCAGGGTACTGAATGGAATTATATTTCTTTCTGTGCTTTTATTACACTGGGGCTTGTGCATCTAAAATGCTGTTCTCTGATGCCAATGGATGCAATTGTTCCTGCTCTATGCTTAAAGCTTCTTACTTGAAATGCATCATTAATTTATTTCAATCTGTGTTTAATTTTGGGTCTTCCAAAAGTACATTATTTTTATTTGAGTTAACCTTTGTATTTACACTCAAAATTATAAAAGAAGATATATCTAAAAAAAAAATCCAGGGTTTTTTTTTTTTTTTTCATTTTTTTTCTCCCGCTGTAGATGATTTCTATGAGCTTTTTCTCAGTGCTTTTTTTTTTCACTTTTCTTTCTTATTGTTTCTTTTGGTAAAGAATGTAAGAATATTTTAATTTCTCTCTCTCTCTCTGTCTCTCTCTCTCTGTCTCTGTGTGTGTGTGTGTTTGTGTGGGTGTATATCTATATGTTTATATGTGTGTATATGTGTGTGAATGTATGTGTATGTGTGTCTGAGTATGTGTCTGTGTGTATGTGTGTGCATGTGTGTGTATATGTGTGTGTATGAGTGTGTGTCTGTGTGTGTATATGTGTGTCTGTGTGTATATATGTATGTATGTGAGTGTATTTGTGTGTGTCTCTCTGTGTGTATATTTGTGTATGTCTGTGCATATACTTGTGTGCAAGTGCAGCCACATGTATATGGAAAATAGAAGATCTTATTAAGTATACTACTCTGCACATTCCTTCAGAGTCTCTCTCTCTCTCTCTCTCTCTCTCTCTCTCTCTCTCTCTCTCTCTCTCTGAATCAGAGAAAAGCTGGCAGCCTAAAAATCCCAGCAATCCTCCTGCCTTAATTCCCCAGTTCTCAGGCTGCAGGCACTGATTTTTGTTTTTGTTTTTTTTTTTTTACTTCACTGTTGAGAATTTGAATTCAGGTGTCTATCCCTGCACAGTAGGTATTCTTTAACAACTAAGTCATCTTCTCAGCCAAGAGTGTAATGTTTTTATGGCATATGGAAGAGTTTGGTAATGCCCAGGTGTCCTTGTCCTCCTATATGAATCAAAGAGAAGGGTGGATAATTTTTCCAGAGTCCTGTGTTCATCTACCCATGGTTCAAGTGGAGTTCTGGCTCTAGGTTCCTCTCAAAGTGTCTCTGAGTGTGCAGGTCTTGTCTTTCCAGACATGCATGCATTGCATCCTGTCTCCTGATCACAGTGGAAGAGCTATATTTATTGGTACTCTTATTCCAGTTATCTGCTCTTTCTTGCTGCACTCTAAATGCAAACTGACCTGATTTCTATGACAAGTAATAAGAGGATGAACACCTTCTGTACCATTCTGTTTCAGATACCGTTCTCCTTGTTTCTATTATACGAATTCTCTGATACCTAGAAGTAGACAAGAATTGCTATGAACCAAGTTCAAACCTTAAAACCGGTCATTTTTGACAGTTGACTTCAGCTCACCACTTTGGTTAATAAATCCTCTTCAACTCTTGACAGACAGTTGAAGGCCATCATTGTGCTGCATAACAACCTTTGGTAATTGTGTTTTCCTACCTGCAGTAAGTCTGTTCTCTCTGGTACAGGACAAGATGATAATCCATGGCATTGCTTTTCCAGTCTCTCCACAGGGCAAGGTGACCTTTGTTGAAATGATCTCCAAATTATTTTCATAGTTAGGTGATAGAATCATGAAAACTTTTCAATTATTTTCTTTTGTTTCTTTTCAGGCTCTTGTTAAATTCCTTTCTCTCAAAATTAAGACACATAAGTAGTACGAATTTGTAACTAACAAATAGTATTTTTTTCTTTAGCAAAATAGTCAACCCCAGTATTTTTAATCAGTCTCAGATTCATCCTCTGTTTTTTTTTTATCCATTTAAATTTTGCAAAGTGAAGCAGAAGTATGTTCCTGAAAGTCTCATGTTACAAGTCATTCAAAAACATAGTCTCCACATACTGGTTTATACTTGCTGCCATCTTTATTTTTGAATGATCATCAAATCCCATGATCTGAAAGGCTTATTATTGTTCTATATGACCAGGGGTTTCACAATTTATTTAGAGTTTGATATTTATATTGATTTTCTCATATTAAGTTTTTTGCTTGCTCCCTATTTTATGTTGTACTTCGCTGCTGTGACACCCATTTTTCTTCCAATACTTTGGGAGTGCAGTCTTAGAGTTTATTTAGATATTTTTGCTGTTTATTTTCTTTTGGAGACTCACAGTATTCCTCTTGTTCTTTTTTCTTATTCTTTGGTGTTGCAGCCCGAGCTGCCCCAAGTTGGGCGCCAAAAATGTTGAGAACCACAATGCCCCATGCTTGGGGGCCAAAATATTACGAACTGTTCTGTCAATGTTGGAACCTGTGCTGCCAAAAGCCTTGGGGCTCATTCGGTTTATTTCTCTTATTTTTTTTTAAT
Organism: Arvicanthis niloticus; assembly: GCF_011762505.2. Lineage (NCBI taxonomy): Eukaryota > Metazoa > Chordata > Mammalia > Rodentia > Muridae > Arvicanthis > Arvicanthis niloticus. Next base: position 52,566,772 of record NC_047665.1, on the reverse strand, counting down.
AGTGTCAATACAGAGGTTCCTTGAGTGTTGTTTTCTGGATATCCCAGGAAATGGCTGTTGCTTAAGCTTTTGTCAGTTTAGTCAGTGAGATTCTTCTAAATGAGGGTGATCACACTGTCCCCAGCTCAACCTTGTCTCAAAGTTTCTTCTATCCCATGTTCAAGTCTGAATCCTTCAGTTTTACCTTGGAGACGCTTTGGGACTTTGCATTGCTAACTTCCATAAAGCCATCCGTGACTTCTCCCTGTGATCTTAAGAAACAGTCTATGTCTCTAATGATGAAATTGACTGTGTGTGAAGAGATAATATGCAGAGAGACCTGATCACAGAGACTGGAAATTACTCAATTATTCTAATGGTTAATTGCTATGAATTACCCTGAAGGTTGATGTTTGAGTCCTATTCAACCACAGGTAGAAATGACTTCACTGGAAACAAATGAGTTTGTAAGGCCACCATGAAGGGAGGACCTCACCCAAGCCTCGGAAATTCGCTGTCACCCATTAACTCACAAGACACCGAACTTAATGTAATCAGCAAGAGTTATATTTCAATCAGTATACTGAGGTCAAGACCCGTGACCCACACAGGGGCAGTGGGGTCTGACCCCGGAGCTTTGGATACAGAGAGAATTTAAAGCCCAAAACCACAACTCAGGGGGGAAACCACAACCCAGGGGGAGTAAAGGAGGGCTATTGGAGAGCACCTGTGGAAAGTCCCAGCCCATTATTCAGTTTGTGACAGGGTACAAGGAAGAGTCATGGGGAACATTTTGTATAGACTATTCTCTAAGAGCCTGTACGTAATCAGCCATCTGTCTTGTGGTCAGCCAAGTTCCTGAAACACAGAGCTCATGACCAAGCTGACCTCTTGGTTCTGCTTAGACTGTTAGGAGATTTTAAAATTTCTTAACCCTTTCAAGTTCACTTCCACAGAATGTATGAAATGATAAAAGTTGATGGTGGTAATCTTTGAGGAAAATAACACATACAAGTAGATTGATCACAATTCTGGATTAAAGCAGAGACTATTTGAACAGATGCAGGGAGGACATGGCCAAACACAGAACAAAAAGTTTGAGCATGGTGGAATAAATGCCAGTCTCTTGCAGGGTCTCCGGGCTACTTCCAGCCAGTGCTTCTACCAAAAACAAGACCCCTTTCATGGCCCTATACAACACTGTCTGGGTGGCCAGGAACATGAGATTGAATAGCCCAGAGGCCCAGGGCAGAACCAAAAACAATTGGAAAAAAACAATGAAATGAATCCTAATGATATCTTCTATATTCATAGACTGGGGCCTTGTCCAGTCATCATCAGAGAGACTTTTTTGGGCAGAAGATGGAAGTAGGTGAAGAGAGTCGTAGCCAGACATTATGTGATAAGAGTCTACACTGAAGGTCTCCATTGGGTTCTTCCTTTTGGAGCTTGGGGAACCCAACGAAGAGGGGAAAGAAATATTATAGGAGTCAGAGGGGATAGAGGACACCAGGAGAAGAGGATACACTGAAATAATTAGCAGGGCTTACATGAAAGGGCAAGCACAGGGGCTGCATGTGTCTCTACCAGGTTCTCTGTGTATGTGTTATTGCTGTTAGCTTGTGTTTTTATGAAACTACAACAAAGAGAACAGGTGTGTCTCTCTTTTGCCTGTTCTTTTTTCCTCCTATTGTCCAGCCTGGCTATAAGGGATTTTGCCTTATCTTATTGTATCTTGTTTTGTTCTGTTTTGATTGGCTGCTGTCTCTTGGAGGTCTGTTTTTTTCTGAAAAAGAAATGAAAGAGGAGTGTATCTGTGGGAGAGAGAGGATGAGAGATCTTGGAGGAGTGGAGAAAGGAGGAACTGTGGTAAGGATGATAGAAGAATCCCTTTCAACAACAGCAACAAAAACCTGTCACTTTCACTTGAAAATTTAAAATATTTTCCTTATTGTAATCATCAGTATTTGGCTACTAGGCTTAAATTTAAAATATGAAGTCATAGAAAAATGTGATTAGAACTTACAATAATTAAAGATATAAAAGATGGCACTGTGGGTTATCAGAAGAAGCATAATATATTCAAGCCTAGAATATGACAGCTATCAACTGTTAGATTAAAGTTATCATTTAAATTCTATGAATCTCCTTATTCTTTTCTCATGAATTATTTTATTAACTTGTAGGGTAGTTTTACTTATACGTATATACACATATACACACATATATCAAGGAAAAACAACAATGTTGTCTGAATTTACTAGATACCTTATTAACTTTGAAAAATGTTTATTTAAGATCTAAAACAAATAACAGCACTAATTTCCAAAGTGACAATCATTGGATCTCATTATTCCCACATTTTCATGTATTTCCCTTCTCTTCTGGGATACTCACTAAAGTAATAACAAAGAACTAAAAGATTTTCAATTTATAAAATCCGATAGAATGTGGTGTTAACAGAAATCAGCTTATCTGATAGAGATGAGGGAACCTGTCTGCACAGAGAAAAAAATATGCCATCCCAAGCTCTGTACACTAGAAAGGTAGAAGGAAGTTGAAGCAACTCAGTAGAATACGTCTGAGTTACATGAAAAGTCAGTTTTAAGATAAGCTAAAACAGAATTTTTGTACCCTGGTATTACCAAGAAGAGTAGAAGAGGAGGTAAATGAAAATTTGTACAAAAAGTGGTAAAGCTTCCTGGAAGCTTATCCATTTATCCATGATGGAATGCTGACTGGCTCAGTCTTGTGAAGGTCCCATGTAGACATAGACAGCTGCTGTAGTTCATGAGTGCCGGGGGTCCTGTCATGATCATAAGATATGGTTTGCTCTAGACTTCCTTAAACTCTGTCTCTGACAAACTTTCTGTTGTTTCTTCCAGGATGGTCCTTGAGTCTGAGTGCATGATGTGATATAGATGTCCCATTTGTGTTTGAGTGTTCCTCATTCAGTGTTTTTTGTTTGTTTTTGTTTTGTTTGTCTGCTTTCCCTTTGAACGGTTTTGAATTTCTATGTCAACTATCACCAGTACACAATCAATTAAACAATCAACATCTTTGATGAGGTTTCACTTCTTCAGTAATTCATGGTATAGAGATATACATTTAGAGGGCAGTTTAATACTATCTCCTTTTAGCATAATAACAGTAGCAGTGAGAATTCTAAGACTTTTATGCTCACAGAACTGAAATGAACAGGATCCTTTAAGATAAAAATTTCAGAATATTAAAAAAAACATATTTCAAGAATTTAAAATTTGATACAAAAGTGAAAAAAATTCTCATATAGGCTTCTTTCTGGGTGTTAGGTAATATCTGTAACAGAAAATAAAAGTGATAAAAAGTAGAAAAATCCATGAAAACTAGAGGGAAAATGAAGAAGTGTAAAACAAACTAATGGAAGTTTCAGGAAGCATAGTCATAAGGAAAGGAACGAAAATGAAATGAACAGAACTGAAATCCCTTGACAGTCTGATCCAGCAGAGAAACAACTAGCAGAGGGGAGCTGCATGCCCTCCTAACCTCCATTATCTGGCTCTGGGCTCACCTCACAGAATAGGTATCTTGGGGGGAACCCAAGAACACTCAGCTCTCCTGTGAAGGCCTGAAAGGCCACAAGACCAATCAGCTTGGAACATTGCCCCACTAATCCCTTGCCAGTTGGGCCTGCCTAATACATAACAAGCAGAGTTAGATCCCCTGACCTCACCTCAATTGTCTGAACCAGAGCTCCCTCTGACTTCTCCAGAGGTCCTGTTTGTATCAGAATTCTCCAGCCAATACTGGGGAAAATCAGATGACTAAAGAACAGCATAAAAACACAAGGAACAAGAACCATGGCAATACGGTGCTCCCAGAACCCAGGTATTCTGCTACAGCAAGCCCTGGATACCTTAACAAACCTAAAGCACAAGAAAAGTATCTTAAATCCAGTCTTATAAGAGTGACTGAGATCTTAAAAGGCAAAATAACTAAATCCCTTAAAGTAATATACAATCAAGCAGATAGAGATGGTTAAAGAGAAAACAAATAAATATAAAGAAATACAAGAAAATAAAATCAAACAGGTGAAGGATATGAGTAAAACTATTGAGGATCTTAACAAGGAAATAGAAACAACAAAGAAAACACAAACTGAGGCTATTCTAGAGGTGGAAAACTTAGGAAAGAGAAAGGAACTATGGACATAAGCATCACCATCAGAGTACAGGAGCTGGAAGAGAGAATTTCAAGTGTAGAATGTTGATATGATAAAGAAATCAATATATCAGGCAAAGAAAATGCAAAGTCTAAAGAGTTCATGACATAAAACATCCAAGAAATTTTAGACATTATGAATAGAGCAAACCTAAAAATAATAGGAATAGAAGGAGGAAAAGATTCCCAGCTTAATGGTCCAGAAAACATCTTCAACAAAATCATAAAAGAAAAATTTCCTAACCCAAAGAAAGAGATGACAATAAAGGTCCAAGAAGCTTACAGAACAATAAACAGATTGGGCCAGAATAAAATCCTCCTGTCACATAATGACTAAAACATTAAATGTACAGAACAAAGAAAAAATATTAAAAGCTGCAAGGGGAAAAAGCCAAGTAACATATAATGGTAAACCTATCAGCATTACACCTGACTTCTCAACAGAGACTCTAAAAGCTAGAAGAGCCATAGCAGATGTCTTGCACACTCTAAGAGACCACAGATGTCAGATCAAACTATACCCAACTCAACTTTCATTCTCCATGAATGGAGAAACCAAGATATTTCATATCAAAACCAAATTTAAGCAATAGTTTTTGACTAAGCCAGCGTTACAAAAAATACTAAAACTCAAAACCCATGAGGCTAACTACACTCAAGAAAACACAAGAAATAAATAATTTTACATGATTAAAACCAAAAGAAAATAGCTACATACACATAAAAACACACCATCAACATCAAAATAACAGGAATCAACAATCATTGGTCATATCTCTTAACATTAATGGACTGAATTTTCCAGTAAAAAGACATGGGCTAGCAGAATAGGTGCATAAATATGATCTATTACTTTGCTGTATGTACAAGAAACACATCTCAGTAATAAAGATAATAAGGGCTGGAAAAAGGTTTTCCAAGCAAACTAGCCCAAGAAATAAACTGGAATAACCATTCCGATATCTAATAAAATAGATTTTCAACCAGAATTAATCAAAAGAGACAGTAAAGGACACTTCCTATTCATCAAAGTAAAAATTCAACAAGAGGCCATCTCATCTGAACACCTATGCCTCAAATGGAGGGGCACTAACATTCGTAAAAGAAATATTACTAAAGCTCAAATCACACATCAAACCCCACACATTAATACTGAACTTGAAGGCCCCACTCTCACCAATGGATAGGTCATTGAGACAGAAACTAAACAGAGAAATAATCAAATTAACAGTGGTTATGATTCAAGGGGACCCAACATATCTACAGAACATAACACAAAGGAATATACTTTCTTCTCAGTACTTCAAACTTTCTCCAAAATTACCCATATGATCAATCACAAAGCAAACAATGTTCTCTTGTAAACATTGACACAAAAATACTCAATAAAATACTCACAAATTGAATCCAAAAACACATAAAAGACATCATCCATCAGGATCAAGTAGACTTCATCCAAGGGATGCAGGGTGGCTCAGTATAAAAATTTAATCAATGTAATCCACCATATAAACAAACTGGAAGAAAAAAAGACATGATCATTTCATTAGATGCTGAAAGAGCCTTTTAAAAAATCCAACATGCCTTCATACTAAAAGCCTTGGAGATAGCAGGGATACAGGGGGAAATACCTAAACACCATAAAGAAAATATACAGCAAGCCAATAGGCAACACCAAATTAAATGGAAAGCAACTTAAAGAAACTTCACTAAAATTATGGACAAGACAAAGTTATCCACTCTCTTGCTATCTCTTTAAATCCTAACTAGATCGATAAGACAAGTAAAGGAGATACAAATTGGAAAGGGAGAAGTTAAAGTATTACTAATTGCAGATGATATGATAGTATACATAAATGACCCCCAAAATTCTACCAGGGATATTTTACAGTTGATAAACACCATCAAAGTCACTGGATACAAAATTAACCCAAAGAAATGGGCTGAGAAAGAAGTTAGGGAAACAACACCCTTCAAACATTCACAAACAATATAAAATATCTTGGTATAACACTAATCAAACAAATGAAAGACCTGTATGACAAGAACTTCAAGTCTCTGAAGAAAGACACTGTAAAAGGTACCAGAAGATGGAAAGATATCCCATGCTCATAAATCTAGAGGATTAACCTAGTGAAAATGACCATCTTATCAAAATTACAACACAAATCTTTACAGAGCTTGCCAGAACATTTCTCAACTTCATATAAAAAAATAAAAACCCAGAATAGCTTTTTAAAAAGTCCTATAAAAAAAAGAACTTCTAGAAGTATCACCATTCCTGACTTCAAGCTGCACTAAAGAGCAATAGTAATAAAAACTGCATGGTATTGGTATAGAAACAGACATGTTGATTAATGGAATCAAATTGAAGACCCAGAAATAAACCCACACACCTAGAGACAGTTGATTTTTGACAAAGAATCCAAAACCATACAATGGAAAAACTAGAGCATCTTCAACAAGTGATGTAGATTTCTGCATGCAGAAGAACGTAAATAGAGCCATAGATACAACCCTGTACAAACACATGTTAAAGTGGATCAAATACCTCAATATAAAACCAGATAGACTAAATCTCATAGAAGAGAAAGTGGGGAATAGTCTTGAATGTATTAGTACAGGAGACAATTTCCTGAACAGAACACCAATGGCTCTAGCATTAAGATCGACAATTAATAAATGGGACTTCATGAAAATGAAAAAAACCTTCCTTCTGTAAGTAGATGGACACCGTCACTAGGACAATGGCAGCCTATAGATTGGGAAAAATATCTTTACTAACCCTACACTTGATATAGAGCTAATATACAAAGTATATAATAACACAAGACATTAGATACCAACAACCCAAAATAACCCATTTCAAAAATGTGGTACAGAGCTAAAGAAAGAATTCTCAACAAAGGATTCTTTAATAGCTGAGAAACACTTTTAAACATTTTTATGTCCTTAATTATCAGGGAAGTACAAATCAAAATGATTTTGAGATTCTAACCTATACCCATTTGCTAAGATCAAAACCTCAAGGGACAGCACATGTTGGCAAGGTTTTAGTGCAAGGAGAACACTTTTTTATTGCCGTGGGAGTGCAAACTTGTACAATCACTCTGAGAATCCATTTGGCAGCTTCTCAGAAAAATGGGAATAGTTCTACTTCAAGAATTAGATATACCACTCCTGGACAAATAGCTAAAAGATGCTCCAACATTCCACAATTGATGACTGTTTAACTATGTTTATAGCAGCTTTATTTATAATAGCCAGAGATCGGAAACAACTTAGATGTCTCTTATCATAAGAATGGATACTGGTTCATTTACACAAGGGAATACTGCTCAGCTATTAAAAATTAGGACATCATAAAATTTGCAGGCAAATGGAGGGAACTAGAAAGTATCACCTTGAGTCAGGTAACCCAGACCCGAAAAACCATGCATAGTATATAGTCACTTATAAGTGGATATTAGTCATAAATTACATGATAAACATAGTATAATCCACAGACCCAAAGAAGCCAAATAACAAGCAGGGTCCAAGGCAGGACAGGGAACTGGATGGGAGAGGGGAGGGGGAAGGATGTGGGGTGAGGAGCATATCAGTTTTAGAGAGATCATGGGAAAGAGCATGGAAATCATGGGTGGAAGAGAGCATCTCTAGGATGTTCCAGGGGATGGAAGGGAAGCCCCAGGGTATATTTGGGGGTGACCCTAGCCGCAACTCCTACTAGTGGAGGATATTGATTCTGAAGTGGCCATTTCTTGTAGTCAGGCAGGACTCCCAGTGGAGGGATAAGGTCGATTATTCACCCACAAAACATTTGACCCAAAATGTGGTCTGCCTACAAGATGTACAGGGACAAATATAGAGCAGAGAAGAGAGGAATGGTCAGTGAATGACTGGCTTAAACTGAGAATAACTCCATTGGCAAGAGCCAATCCCTGACATTTTAATGATGTTCTGTTATGCTTGCATACAGGAGCCTAGCATAATTGTCTTATGAAAGGCTCCGCCAAACAGCTGAACAAAACAAATGCAGAGACCCACAACCAAACATTAGATGGAGCATGGCTTTTGGGAGCTGAATTAAGACAAAGCATTAGAATCAATACCCAGCAGAGAACTCCTGTAAGTTGTCATCTGACTTCCAGATACATGCTGAGACACAGACAGAAACGTGCATGTATATATACACTATAAAAATACATACACACTGAAAATATAAAAGAAATTTGAATCTAGAAAATTGCCTGAAAAATCTTTAACTATCTAATTTGTGTGTGTTTCTGTGAACAGTGCATAAGGGTACATGCATATGTATGTGTTTGCTCACCTGTACATATGTATGACAAGGCCAGAGTCTGATATTAGGTGTTTTTCTCACCACAGTGTAATATTTTGAGATAGGATAATAGATAATATAATTTTAATATTGCAAAAATGAATCACCTTACTTGTGGACCTTTTTATACTTTCTAATTAAGCTGCTAGATTATGTTTTCCAGAAATCACAGACATCAGTAGAACATTTGGAAAATGTGTGTCTTTCTCCTAAGGATGGTAAGACTAATTCCTAGGATACAAGTAGCAAGGCAACCTAGGAGTGCAGGAAAACCCTTGTGGGAAAACAAAAAAGCAAATGGAACTGTTGAGGTATAGAATATAACATGACTATTTAGGAGAATATTCAGAAGTGTGGATTACTATCTAGAAAAATAATTGAGAATACATTTCTAGGAACCACAGAAAATGGGAAAATGAAGTGATTAAATTCAATATACAAATGTCAACACATGTAAATATAATCAGAGGTCATTATTTGTTCCACAGTGATCAAAATCTTGATTAAAACAGTGCAAACAGAATATTTTTATAAGCAAAAATTGTGACCTAATGGTAGGAGATATGAGACAGTGGGAATAATAATTTTTTATATCATTAGAGAAATTGATCAGTAAGCATGAAAGTAAAAAAATCAAGTCAAACAACATACTTGACTTAAAATTAATGAGACAATAGTGAGAGAAAGCAAGAGAGCTATTGAGCAAGCAAGAGCAAGAGAACGAGAGTCACACACACACACACACACACACACACACACACAGAGGGAGAGAGGGGGAGGGAGAGGGAGAGGACGGAGAGGACGGAGACACGAAGACGGAGACACGCAGACGGAGACTCGGAGACAGGGAGACGGAGACACAGAGACACGGAGACACGGAGACAGGGAGACATGGAGACACACGGAGACACGGAGACACGGAGACACACAGAGACACACGAAGATACGGAGACACGGAGACACGGAGACACGGAGACACGGAGACACGGAGACACGGAGGAGACGGGAACCAGTATGTAGAGAAATAAGACAACTCTTAGGAGTTGGTTCTCCTTTTTTCTCTGAAGTCCAGGGATAAATCTCAAGCCCTCACACTCTCATGGGAAGCTCTTTTACCTCTTGCACTGTCTTGTAAGTCTGAAAATCTTTAACATTTTTAATTGTGTGTGTGTGTGTGTGTGTCTGTATGTGTGTGTGAGCAGTTCATACATATACATGCATATGTCGTGCATATGTTGTGTGTGCTCACCTGTGTATACGCGTGTGGAAGTCAGAGTCTGACATTGGATATCTTCCTCTATTGCTCTCCGCATTGTAATATTTTGAGATGTGGTCTCTCACTGAAGCTCAAGCTCATGGCTGCCAGTGAGTCCCAGGGATCTGCCTGTCTGACTGAGCTGTCTCTTGAAAAACCGTTGTAATAATTTTGACATGAAACAAAGTCATGCAGTGTCAAATTTTCCACCAGTGACTCTATGTCAGAGCTCAGTTGTTTTGAATTTTGTAGCATTTTGTATTAAGAGTTTTTGAATTAAGGATGCTTAAACCAATAGCTATAAATTTATATATATGTACACACATATATAAACATTATATATATATATATATATGTGTGTGTGTGTGTGTGTGTGTGTGTGTGTGTGTATAATATGAATGGAACATATTCCCATTACTCTATTAAATTTTAGTGTTATATTAGGAAAATATTCATGAGGTCATGAATAATTATTAACTAACCTTTCATTTATGACAATTAAATCAATCTTACAAAAGACAGATGTAAATTATTAGGATTTAATTTGAAGACAACTAGGCAGGGAATATATGAGAACATATTACGAAAAAAAATTATAACTTCAGTCCAAGTATTTTCTTCTTTATCAGGAGCATTGACCCCTCTGAAAGCCAGGTTACCCAGATCGACCTTAACGTGTTGCATGGTAGCTACATTATGCATAGTGCAATTTGTGCAGCAAGCTGTGCACTGTAGTAGACGTTCTACTGGCATGGTGTCTATTCATGCCGTTGTACCTGGTAAGTGTTCTTACAGAGGGGTGGGTAAGAGGAGACAGGAGAAGGTAATGATGTGCTTGATTAATATTCCAGTTGCTTAACTGGGCTTGTCCTCTAATAAGAGACCAAAATGTCTGCCTAGAATTGGTCAGAAGTTGTTTGTGTCAGCCTTTTTTCAGACTCACTGATGCCTTTGAAGAGCACTGTTGTTTTGTTTGGAAATGGGGTTTTAGGATTTAGCTCAGGTTGATCTGTGGTTAGGTATGTAGGCTAAGATGTCTGAATTCACTCTCCTGCCTCTGCCTCCTGAACACTGAGGTTGTAGGTGTGTACACATTGCCTAGTCATCACTTTTTTTATTTAAAAGTTATTTTGTTTTTCTTCATTCCTGAAAATTTCACACTTGCTTATAATATAGTACAGTAACATCTATCTTTCATCTTCCTTCTTATCTTCTCCAACCCATACACCCCTCCCAACTTCCTATCTATGTATCATCAAAATGTACCTATCATTTATGTATCTATGTGTGTATCTAGCATCTATGTATCTATCTACCATCTATGCATGTATCTACATATGTATGTAGCTATGCATCTATCTGTCTATCTAGCACCTATTTATCTATGTATCCATGAACCTATGTATCTATCTATGTATCTATGTATCTATTTATGCCTCTATCTATCTATCTATCTATCTATCTATCTATCTATCTATCTATCTATCTATTAATCTATCATTTATCAACCAACTATCTATTCCTATATTATTTCTCTTTCTAGCTTACTGAGTCTAGTATGAGTTGCCCTCATGTGCATTTCTAAGACAGGTTCTCATATAGTACAGACTAGCCTCAAACTGACAATGTGGCTGAGGATTCTGCTGCTTCTGCTTCCAGCTCCTGACGTGTGGGAATCACATCTGCTTTAATTACTGTCACTTTTAAAAGTGCCTTATTAACTAAAGCATTTTTGTTGTTTGCTTTACATCTGGAGATGTTGATAAATTTCATCTAATTCACTTTTAAATGTAAATTGACATTTTAAAAAACCATAGAAAACTGCATGCCCCATGTTCTTGATTCTTTAGAAAGTCTACCATTAATGTGCCAGTGTTTTGTTCCTCAATGTGCATATACCAACTGGACCATTGATTTGATCAATGCTGATTTATTTTAGGAAACAAGTTGAAAATGGTGACGTTGATAATCCTGCAACATATCTGTGACATAAAGAAGACTAGACAACAGCTTACACCTTGAGCTGTGCTCAGTCTACAACCCTAGCTTTGGAGGTACAGGGTGCAGTGATTTCCAGCAGCGCTGGAATTCCCTTCAGTGTCCTCACTACTGATTTGCCTTTCCCTTGTTGACTTCTTTTCAATAAAGAAAAGATGTTAAAAGATGCTCCTAATGGCTGTGATTAGCTAATAATGGGTTCTGTTCAAAACAGAAATTGGTCCTGCAAAGGGGGCGACCTCTTTTATCGTCCTTGCTGTGCTCTGCATTGCAGCCGCAGCTTCCTTTGCTACTCTAGCTTGCTTCTCTAGGAAAGGTAATTACAGTTAGAATTAAAGTCTATGGACTGTGTCCCACTGCCTCTCTTCTGTGTGATGTGAAGGGGAGGATAACGTGCGCCTGTGCGTTCTCCTTGTTTAGAAGATTCATGTTTATCTAATGGGAAGTCAATATTATTGTCCAGGAAGAGTTAGGGGATTGCTAACGATCTACCAGGGAGTGCTCCTGAGTGCCCCTACCCACGCTCCAGTGACTCAGAAACCACTTAGCTCACCCGGAGGCCCATCTCCCTTCACACCTCAGCACAGCCCATCATGCACCACATCTGAAAATGATCTGCAGTAAAATATCTCAGGGTTTTAATGACGGGTGGGGCTGAGATACACAGGGAAAGACAAGCATCGCCAGCCAACCTCTCCACAAAGCCCTAATTCACGGACTGCCCACACACGGAGGAAGGGCTCAGGATACCAGGATATTTTCTGTTTATAGAAAGTACTAGAAGCTGACTGGCAGCCACAAAATCGCAGGTCTGCAGCACACCCAAGTGCTCTTTCCTCTAGCTTTTATGTTAGGGTAGGTAGCATAGTATGTATAATACTAATTTTATACTGAAGCCAAAAAGTGCTAAGGGACTTAGTAATTATTTTTATGTGTATTATATTTGGCAATCTCAAGAAATAGAGCAGGATGCTTTTAGAAGTGCATAGGTTTATATTATAGTATCTGATCACACACACACACACACTAAATGGTTTATTTGGGTGTGGAAATAGAAGCCTGCCAAATCTGTTCTGTCTGTTCTGTCACTTACATGCTAGTAAGTGACAGAAAAAGGCTGGTGTTGTTTCTGTTTAAATTCAAAGGCAAGAGAAATACCATAATGCTAAGGCTTTGTGTTCCAGGGCCACCAGTTTGAAGAATTCTCCCTTATGTCAATGCTGGTTTTATAGTCTAGGGTTCCAACTAATTGTATGATACTCACCTCCATAGCAGAGGACAGTGCTTTACCCACTCAACCTATTCAAGTATGAAACTCTTCCAAAACCACCCTCATAGTAATACATAGAAAAATGTTTCTCCACATGTGAGAGTGCTGTGTGAGCCTGTCAAATGGACTTATAAAATAAACTATTTCTGTCTAGTGAGGTAGTACAATAGGTAAAACCACTTGCCTCCAAAGCTAACCAAATGATAGTTGACTTTTGCAAGTTGTCTTCTGGCCTTCACAGATGGGTTATGACATGCATGGACACACACACACACACACACACACACACACACACACACACACACTAAAATGTTAATCAGCACATGTATATATACATACACATATACATATATATGCATTATACATGTACATGCATACAGATCTGATTTGGAGACATAAGAAAAGACATTGATAGATTTGTTAGAATAGTCATAGAAGAATAATAGTAAATTTTTTTTTTAATGTAGAGGACATGGTGCTCCAAGCAGAAACATTTCCTCTTAACAAACAATGGTAGTAGGAACAGAAAATTCTGGGGGGCAGGTAGGAAAGGTGCTTTACACGGAATTCTCAAGACAATGCAAAAAAAAAGTAAAGAGATAACTCTTTGGGATAAGGGAAGAGAGTTTTTCTATAGATCAGACAAATAAAAAAGATCTTCCCCTGTGGCCTCTGTGCCCCGAGTGAATTAGACCTGGCACCTTCTTTGAATTCCGTTGTTGCTGCTCGTGCACAGGGGATTTCTCAGCTCTCCCCCTGGCCAACCTACTCCAGTGTCTGTCTGCACATTTTGCATTAATCATACACGCATGACACTTCCTGTTTAATCGCTTGGCAATTATCTGGTTTATATCTTCTGTTTTCATCTCCTAAACAAGATTTGCCTCATCAGATCTTAAAATTGCATTTGACATGGTGACGAATAGTTGAATTATTTGTTCCCTACAAATGTAATTATTTACCATGTAATTTTCAGGAAGACACAGCTTCCAAGTGTTCATATAAGATTCACTGTGCAATTACCAGACTTGCCACCATCCTGCTTCACAGCTGAAAAGACTGCAAGGGCAGCCATCAGAAAGACACCGAGGGAGTTGCTGTTCACCGAGGAACCAATACTGTGAGCACATAGGTGACTTCCTGTGAGCTGTCAGTCTGCTTTATGACTTTCTGGGGAAATCACTTAATTTCTCTCTGTGTCAGGCTCTTCAACCAGAGCAAGAAGTAACAAAAGGGAAGGGAGGCTGTAGTAAAGAATTAGGGTGAACTGAGGAGAAATTGAGCCTACGCAATTTCCTTTGTTATTAAAAAAAATGTTTGCTGTTTTTGTGCAATATTCCTTTAAAGAGTCAGGATTCTTCTGTGGGTAGTAATTTGGAAGATACCACCGCAGACAAATCCCTTGAAGAATATAAGGAATCTAGATTAGGGTAGGTAGCCTTTCCTTTGGGGATGAGGAGATATACTTTGGAGTTACTGAGAAGTGCGTTGGGGATTTCTTACAAGCAGAGGCAGGCTGGGTTGAGGAAACTTGGTGCTGAAGGAAAGAATCATGGAGCAAGTACAAAGCAGAACATAACAAAGAGATATAAAAAGTTTTGTATTATATCTGTGAGAAAGAAACTGTGGCTATGGTGACTGTTGAAAGAATTTTACTGCTACCATGATTAAAGCAGCACCAGTGAGATACCAGGTAAGTAACACCACATTTCCTCTTGGTCTCCATCTTTTCTTGTCATATATTTGATCCTATGGGAATTCTTTGGAAGGTCTGTTTAAGTGAGATATATATATATATATATATATATATATATATATATATATATATATGGAAATGTGCAAGGTAGCCAGATTTCAAGTACACAACTCATAAACAACTGGGTCTTCACCTGCTTCTTCCATTTATTATCTCCCTAACTATGGGACAACAGAATTTCCCAAAGGTTTACACGTCCACTTTAAAACCCCTGATTAATAAAAGGACTATTGTCTAAAGAGTCTGTTGAATGTAAGAGACTGAATATTCCCAAGTTATTTTAATTTTACCACTTTGATTTTGCAACATTTTTTATCTTACAAGATTTTTTAAAAAAATGTGTTTTATGTATGAGTTCTATCTGCATGTATGCCCACATGTCAAAAGAAGGTATCAGATCCTATTGCACGTAATCACAAGCTACCATGTGCTTGCTGGGAATTGAACTCAGGACCCACGGGCAAGAAGCCAGTGCTCTTAACTGATGAGCCATTTCTCCAGTTCCAACATTTTATAGGAAGCTTTTACAATAGTTTTTGGCGTTGGACAGAGAAAGGAAAAATTGGACTTCCATCTGCTTGGAATTTAAAATTTAAATTTCCTTTAATTTAGTTAAGTTGCAACACAAAAACATCTGGTTGGTTAAATGATTTTATCCTCTAAATAAAAATATTTGGCCTGATTTCTCTTGTTATTCCTTTCCCCAAGCCAAATTATTTCTTCTTTAGTCATCAAAGGTAAAATTCATCTAACTTTAATGGGTACAAGATCCATGGAAATACAGCAGAGACCTGTTTAACAACAACTTGAATATTCCTAACACTATTGTATATCTGAAAGTAGCTATTGGATGTATATGTATAATGTATATGTATAATGTATATGTATATGATGTATATGTATATGATGTATATGTATATGATGTGTATGTGTATATACATGTATATGTGTATAAAATATATACATTTTTGCCTATGTATGTATATACATATGTACATCTATATGTACACACATATATTTATTTATAGCACATA
This sequence comes from Arvicanthis niloticus, assembly GCF_011762505.2. Taxonomy (NCBI): domain Eukaryota; kingdom Metazoa; phylum Chordata; class Mammalia; order Rodentia; family Muridae; genus Arvicanthis; species Arvicanthis niloticus. Next base: position 52,550,938 of record NC_047665.1, on the reverse strand, counting down.
TATATTTATAGTGTATACATGTGTTTTTATTTGTGCCTGTGAGCTCCTTGCTCATCTTGCTTTCTGACATGGTATTTCACTGGCTAGGAACTCACTCATTCGGCAAGTTTCACTAGCTGGTGAGTCTCAGCAATAGACTTTTTTTCTGCCACTATGGTGGACTTTTAAAATGTGAGTTCTGGGGATCTAATTTAGGCCTTTATCTCTCAGAACAAGTATTTTACTGGCTGAGCTGTGTCCTTCCTTACTACAATGGCGTTGCCAAGTTAAACAATGACTTCTCCATGATGATCCCATGGCCCCATTCATCTTTCATCTCTGAAAGTCCATCATATTTAACGTGGTTGATGTCTTTTTCTCTGGTCTTTGAGCTCAGGCGTTACCTCTTTCTGGATGTTCTGCTATTTGGATGATCTCTCTTCCCTGTTCTTCAGTGCTTCCTTGACCTCTAAATTTGAGGCCACCCAGGGTCTAGCCTTTGAATGTTTTCTTAACTTATATTGAGTCCTTTCTTCAGGCTGTGGAATTTCCTTACCAGCTACAAACGTGTAGGTGATTACAGTGTGTATTTCTGACCCAAGCTTTCTTCTGAGCAGAGGAATTATTTACCCAGCTCTATGAACCTTCATTTGAGGTAGACATCTCATACCAAACACTTTCTAAATGGACTTTCTGATCATGGCCCTCTCTCCCTAAAAGAAAATGTAGCTTTCTTATCCCTCCAGCCAATCAATATGTATGTATATATATATATGTGTGTGTGTGTGTGTTTATATATATATGTATATATATAATGTATTACATATATAAACAATATATTATTTGTATATACATATATATACAATATATTATGTATGTATGTATGCAAATATATGTATATACACATATAGGTATATTACATATAATGTATATATCATATACTTTAATATATGTATATATCATATATACATATACAATATATACATATGTATCATACATATATATATATATGATGTTCACACACATATATGTATATCAGCATCTTAAACTAATTTTGATCATCTCAAGAAATCCTTCTGGTTGTCCCTAAAAATGATATCTAAGTGTGTTATACTGGTACAATGCCTATGAGAGTAACAATATTCATCTCACTCTTATATCACTAAGAAGCTCATGCCAATGAAAACCTTAAAATTTGTAAATATCTGCCTAGACAGAGTAATCAGCCCTTAATAATTCTGCAGCACTAAGGTCTGTCAGATGATCCTGGGCCAGAAGGCAGAAGAACAGATGCTCCAACGTTTTGAAGTAGAGCGAGTATCCAGGTGTTCAGAGGTCTCTATAAATTGGCTAAGTTTTAGAAGCTATGCTTTGTGCTTCCCACAATTATAGTCAACTCAGTCATTCTGGATTTCTGATGGGGTTGAAAACTTATAGCTATTTACTTTGAGAGAAAAGATCTGAGTGTATGGTCATCAGCTGACATTCATCCTAAAGCCAAGGAAAAAGCCAGGATCAGAACTAAGTGTTTTAGTTAGGATAGATGACAGAGGTGCTGGTTAGTCAACAAAAGGATGGACTGGGTATTAGGACTATCTTGTACCTCACTGGTACAAATAGGCATAATTATGCTCTAATTGTATTTTGAGAGAAAAGTTTCCTTTTAACAGGAAGGGTGATGTGTAGGAGGAGCTAAGGTGGGAGGAGTACTGAGAGGAAGAAAAGGAATAAGAAGAGGAGAAGAAGAAGGAGAGGAGAAGCTAGGTGATGAAAGAGAGAAAGAGGGGGGAGACAGGGAAGCAGATGTTCATGTATCTCCACCAGTCAAAGATAGTTGATATATCTAGGTTGGGTAGTGGTAGTGGGTTACACCTCTGATTGAACAATACCAAACTTATAAAGCCTATGATTAACATTATTTAAAAAAATGTATAAATGCAAAAAGGAAAAGGGGGTATGGGATAGGGGTTTTCTAAGGGGGGGGGGAATGGGGAAACGGGATGGTATCTGAAGTGTAAATGAAAGATCTAATAAAAAAAAAAGAAAAAAAGATTCAATAAAGCTGAAAGGGGGCAAGGTGTGTCATGGGAGGGATGGGAGGAAAGAAAAAAGTGGGGAATAGTGTAATTACATTTTAATTTCTAATAAAGTATATAAAATTACTGCAAAAAAATGATATCTAGAGCAGTTTCCCTTCCATACTTCCATAAAGAACATCATCACCTTTGGTCAATACATATTTTTCTCTCATATTAGTAATGTCATTTTCCAAAATGTACACAAATTGATTATTCCCCAAATCTCTAGTGTTCTTGGTTATTGTAAGTTACAGCCTTACCGAGTCTTTAACCCCTGGGCTCCTGAAGAACTTTTCTGGGCCCATCCTATCAATTAATTCACTTCCAGTGTTCCTTATGTTTTCACCACCCCTTTGAAGGTTTTGACAACCAGTCCTTCCACTGAGGATGCCTTTTCTAATTATCTTCATGGCTTGTTGCTTTCCCTCTTTCAAGCTTTTGTTCAATTCTTAGATGTCCCTATGAGATTATTTTTCTGGCATACTGATTTAAAATTTTAGCTCTAGTCTGTCTTTCTCCCTTGTTGTGGTTTTTTACTGTTTATCATCTTTTGTAATATTATTTCAGTTTTTATTTTTTCAATACAAGCTCCCTGAGGACAGATCATTTAGTAGTGTGTTTATTGCCTTCTTACAGGGCCTGGCATAGCACCAGCTCAAATCAAGAACTTAATATGGACTTGTGCATTGAATACATGGACATTAAGAAATCCAATCAAAATCAGTCATTGCATAAGATTTTGTTGAAGTGTAAAAAGCAAAAAGATGGGGTCCTTGGGTTCTAAGAGGCAATTCTCATATTGGCTTTCTGATGATCTGCTCTCAGTAGCCATGCAAAATGCTCAATCTTTATATATTTTCCTAAGGAGGCTCTCTTAGTTGTAATGGAGGAGGATCTCTATGTCTTTTATGAAACTTTTGTAAAAAAAATTACTTGAAAAATGAGAAATTTAATATGAAAAAGGTGTGACACACTGTATCTTCTCATTGTGTTTACCCAGGAAATATCTGTGTGGCCTGGGTGTTTTCATTGCTCTTCTGTTTGTACATAAACATTTCCTCTCTGTGCAAATAGTTATTCTGGACAAGAGAAATTTAATTCAAAAATAGTTTACCAATCTGTTTATGTTGATGCAATATCAAAATATAGTAGAGAACTATACTCATGTATGTAATACTGAAACACGCATATTCATGGAAATATATACTCATTTGAAAATATTTGTTCTAGTGGTGTGTGTGTGCATGTGTGTGTGTGTGTGTGTGTGTGTGTGTGTGTGTAGGTACCCACAGCAACCATAACATTGTGTTGGATTCCCTGGAGCTAGAATTGGACCTCTGGAATGGATGTGATCTGTATCACATGGATGCTATCACATGCTCTTAACCACAGAGCCAAGAAACAAAACCTGAGAGAAGAGGTTCAGAAGAAGTGATAGTCCCCAAAGAGATATTCCCAATAACTCTCATTCCTTTCATGTCTCAACTCTACACTTCGTTCAGTTTTTTACAGCCTATCAAGTCATGAGCCACTTTATATATTCACACCGTAAAGCTTCCAGTAGTGAAAGAAACAACCAGTACTCTGTTCCTTTGGCTCTGTGTAGTCCTCCACATCACTTTCAAGAAATACATCTTTTTTCCCTTTTATTTCACCAGAAGCTGTAACTGTTTTACACATTTGATTTTTTTAACAATGTCACATTCAGGAAGACGAAGTCTTCAAACATATTATATTTGGTTAGCAAACATGAAAGGCTGTGAGATAGCATATAATGCAAACTATTTTCAAATTGGATTTAGGAATTAGAATGACAGAGGGAATGGATTCTAGGTTTGAAGAACAAACATTGAATGTGACTTGTTCATTGTTGGCCACGCTGATTAGATTAAATGCCACATTTTAATGCACAGTTTAAATATTGGGCTTCAGCTTTATTCTTTTGATTAAAGTTGTTTGCTTGTCTGTGATGATTAAATATGGGTTAATAAATATAACCTTTGTTTAATCTATTGTGACCATTTTTTTTCTCTTTCTAGATTGAGGAAAGAACAGGTAACGATGATCCATTAAAGCTGAGTGATGGAGGGGGGTAATTCACCCGATGATGAACCCAGGAAGCAAGGAGAGAGTGAGAAAATGACTGTGGGGAAAACATGACTTTTAACTGAATACTACCAATGGCCTATTCTTTTCTAGTATGTTTACATCTTAAGTTTCCATCAGATCCCTATAGCCCATCAAGTTATGAACCTGCCTGTGAATGAACTCATTGATAAGATTGGAGATCTCATGATCTATCCACTTCCCCAAAGTCCCACTTTGAAATCTGCTGCACTGCTGACTAAGACTTCACTCATGCTACCTGAGTGGTATTCCAAATGCAAACCCTAGCAATTCTTTCAAATATTTTAATTTTACCCTTCAATATTTCCCAGGTAGAATAGAATGCATATTTTACTTATGAACAACAAGGACAAAAAACATTTCTCAGAAGCTTGCACAAAGTTCTAAGTTCATTTAGCAGTTATAAAAGGAAAGAAAAAAGCCAAAGAAAGGACAAGCTGATGTTGATGCTTTTGGCCTCAAATCAAGGAACTACCCACATCATATCTGTGTTTAAACAACATGTGTGAAACTTTCTGGATCCATAAAATAAAATTATTGATTTTCAGAAAATGAGATAAAATGGAAAAATAATGGAAGTTGAAACAATAGCACTCATCTAGAGAAATCCAATGTCTCCACATATTTTTGCCATTATCTCTCCCATCCTTTGTTTGGTAACCGTGATTGGTTGATTGATGATGGGAGAGAAAAGGAGATAGCTGAGAAGTTATTGCAAAACCATTCTGCTCTGTCTAATGCTGTGTAGCAGCTTAGGAAAAAGGGAAGGGAGAAACATACTTTCATATAGCAGGGTCTAGGGTGGAAATGGAGACCAGAGATACTCTTCAACTTACTGTATCTTGACCACTTCTCTAGATCAATTTCATGAGAAGTTGTTGGTCTATTTCAAAGGTACTTGTTGTGTAGTTTCCTCTGAACTGAGACAGTCTCTCCTAGGAGGGCATTGGAGGAGAGTGGCCATAAGATCCAGGAAACTAAGCAAACTCACTGGGCTCAGGAAACAAAGGAAACTTCAAAGATCACAGGTTCCCTGCACAGACAAGGCAGCAGCCTCTGCACACAGTTGCCGCAGGGAGGGGAGACTGTCTCAGATGTCTGCTGTTAGGGGATCTAGAGACACAGCTTTAGTGAAACTCCAGTAAACATATTTGCTTAACTAGATTTACATGGGTGGATTTTTTTTTTCTTTTTGGTTGTTTGATTGGTGGTGGCTCTTCTGGGATTAAAACATATATTATGTTAAGATCTCTTAGAAAATTTACACAGCAGCAGTTCTTAGACATATTTAGGCAAGTGTGGACATCTGGTTAATTTTTAAAAACGAAGCAAGTGTAAGTGTGTGTGTGTGTGTGTGTGTGTGTGTTTTCCTGAGAAAGGAGTTTGGGACTTAGATCAAGTTCATGAGGCTATGAAAAAAACTGAAAATAAGAATAATATGCCAATCTGTCATATGTGACTGGAAAAAAAGTTGGGGGTTTTATACAAATGTACTTATATATAAACACACAATCCATGCATATTCTAGTTTCATTTCTGTCCTATTCTTTTCCCCTCTTGCCTGCTTCCTCAGGCCTTCTTTAATTTCTCAGAAGAGGTCTTGTGTAGCCTAAGCTAGCCTCTAATCTACTGCATAACAGGGAATGACCTTGAAATTCTGATCCTCCTGCCTTCACATACCGAGTGCTGGGATTGCTGCATGTGTTATATCACCATGCCTGATTTATAAGATGCTGGGAATTGAATCCAGGACTCCAAGCATGCTAAACAAGCAATCTACCGATGGAACTACATTCTGAGCCCAAGATTTATATTTTACTGGGTTCTTTCAAAGGTCAAAAGGTCTTTAATTAAAAGGATTACTCCATCACTTACTGTACGGCTAATTATTAGAAGTAAATATATTGGAGGATCCTTTGGAATCCCCTCAAATCACAATCTGTCATTTTCTCTCTACTCAATGTACTCCTCAGCTTAGCCGTCCATAAAAATAAGGCCAGTGCTTGTGGATTCTGCTCCATGCTTTTATATTAAAGCGGCTTTAGGTTATTCTGACCTGATTTAAGCCCTCATGTTCTTTTCTGAACATGACTCTAATTTTGATTGTTCACATTGTTCTAAGCCAGAGTAAATGCTCCCCAGAGATGGAGGCTATAACACTTGTCAAAGAGTGTGTGCCTGATTCATCGCCTAACCTTACCGTTCTTTGTGCCATGCTAAGCACTCCATGGGTTCTCAATAAATATTAATAGAACGGAATTGAATTTACACTTTACTCATTTCACAAATAGGTTAAAGGAAGATTAACAATGCCACAGCAGTACTAGCAGGCTGAAGTAAAGAATAGCAGTATACATGTTGCAATGTCTTGAATTTGTACAATAAAAGCGCCATATTCTGGAAAAATCGAAAGCCAGAGGAAAACAATGTTTCTTAATGTGTTACCTACACTTATTATTTGAAAGAGATTTGTTCATTTAGATTATGGTTATTAATGCTCCCTCATAGCAAAGGAGTACAAAATACCCACTGAGGATTTAATAATTTTTCTGTACCTTTTCTAATTCTTTTTGTAAATACTTTTTTAGGTGTGTGCCCAAGTGTATGTGTGTGTGTGTGCACGCGTGTGTCTGTGTGTGTGTGGGCGTGTGTTTGTGTGTCTGTGTCTGTGTGTCTGTGTGTCTGTGTATAGGCCAAAAAGGGCATTGGATCTCTTGGAGCTGAAGTATCAGACTATTGTAAGCTGTCCCAACATGAGTATTTGAGACCACACGCAGATGCCCGGCAGAAGCACCAGGTGCTCTTGAATACTGAGCCTCTTAATTATTTACTAACAAGAGAATAAACTGCAGAGTAATATGGTAATGGTCCATGTCACAGTGTAAGGCTATATTGCAAAGCAGTCTATTGAACACATTCTTAGGCTGGGAGTTCTGTGGTGAGTGTATGGCTAAGGATTTTGAACTTGGTTTCTTTTCTGTATGTTGATTTATGTCTTAAAATGAAAAGTGAAACAAGTCCCCTCTCACTTATGATCATCAAAATTTTATGAACACTGCTTTCAATATGTAGCTACAAACACTCTCTGTGTCCCTGTAATTAAACTGACCTGCCTTATAAAAAGTACTACATGTGAGAATAGAATGCTCAGAATATTCTCTCTCTTTTTTTTTTAGTTTTGTATTTCAAATAAATACACCATTGCTAAATTCTTTACATTTGGTTTTGTATTTTAAGAGCATCGAACCTCATATTCACCAACCCCCTGAGATTTCTAAACTAGTATACATTTTCTCAATTACTAGATATGCCTAGTATAAAGTATTTCAGATTAAATAAGAATTGAGAAAAGGCAATATAGCCTAATTTTGTAGATTAATATTCCAATTTTTTTTTATTTAAAGCGTCTGAAGAGTTTGCCATAAAAAAAGCAAAATTGCTTCGATAGCATCTAATAAAGTGAACTCTTCATTACAGAGAACTTAACCTGAGACTCGTTGGTGTGAGGAGTGTTTCTCTAGGTTCCATAATGGCAGCAGTTCTAAGCAGCACAGTGAGCAGTAATTCAACTGTTCTATGACTTTTACTGGAAAAATGAACAACTCAGAACTTTCATGATTTTTTTCCTGGCCAATTATATCTCTTGTTTTACAAGTATCTTGTGCTAGCTTGAACAAGAAATCCTCCTCACCAACTCCTACATTGGAGCTACTGGTCCCTGGTTGGTGGTACTCTTTGGGAGGTCAAGAAAACTTCAGGAAGTAGAATCTTTTTGAAGTAAGCATGCCATTGTGGTGGAGGCTTTGAAGTTTAAAACATCTTCCCACTTCCTTTGATGTTTGCTTCTTGATTGTGGGTGAGGATGTGCTCTCTCAGCTTCCTGTTCCTGCTGTCCCCATGGCCAATTGTTTCCATGCTTCCTCATCCCCCACTAGTACATACTGCTAACTCTCTGGAACCACAAACCAAATTAAACTCTCCTATCAGTTGCTTGTGGCAATGGTGTTTTATCACAGCAATAGAAAAGTAGCAATACATACCTGAATTTTACTCATACAGGTAAATTGCTCACGTGAAAAGAACCAATCATGCTACTGAATCCATAATGTATAATGTGTACTAATCAAGTCCTGCCTCTATCTATCCAACCCTCCAGTTCTGAACCTCTAACAATACTTTTATGCCTTGAGGTTGTCCACTTGTCAACTTTTTCATATGCCAGAGAACAAACGTGGTACCAGTTGTAGATTTTCTGAATCTTCCGAGTTGTCATTTTTCTAGTGTAAGTCATAGAGCAGTTGAGTCACTGTTTGTTGTACCATCAGGAACTGCTGCCAGTACAGAAGCTGGTGTTTCTTGATTCTGTGTTGCTTTATTACACAGTTGTACCACAGTGCAAAGCTTCTTCTTCTTTTTTTAAAAGATATTTTATTTATTTACATTTTAGATGTCATTTTCCCTCCCTAAAAATCCCCTTTCACATTCTCCCTCCTCCTTTTTGCTTTTATATCATTTTAATTACATGCAAGTATTAAGGTCAGATCTAACAATGAGAAACTAGCAATGCAATAGATGCAAATAGTCAAGGAACAAGCAAGACAATAAGCACAAATAGACCAAGAATAAGCAAGGCAATAAAGTTCTGTGAACATTCCCATGATCACTGTTTCTAAGGGCTTATCAGGATGACCAAAATATCTGAGCCAACTTCCCTGTCCTAGCCCAAAGTCATTTTCATGTCTGAAGCTTACTTCATTGTTCTAGCCTAAGATTTAGATTCCTGCCTGAAATTACTTCTTTGTTCTAGCCTAATACTTAGATTCCTGCCTGAAATTACTTCTAAATCTAGCCTAAGATTTAGATTCCTGCCTGAAGCCCACTTTTTTGTCCTTGGCCAACATCAGGTTCCTGTCAAGCAGCCCATTTCCTTGTCCTTGGCCCATGTCAGATTCTTGCCAAGCAGCCCCAAAATCTCTCTGCCTCTCCCCCGTTTTCATTTCATAAACAAGACTGAGCCTGTCTTATTTTTTTCTGCCAAGAATGCTTTCCTTAACCATCCTGGAATTTGCATTATCAAAAGCAATGCACTTATGTCTTAGGTTGTTAAGACTCTGTGCAGAATCTTACTCATCCTTGGCTTTCCAGCCTGTTAATTTAATAACTCTGGGATTCCATTTTCAGTTTTAAGCCATGTACTTCAGCTGCCAACATGTTGATGTTGTTTAAGACAAGCTTTAACACAATGGGCAGGAATAAAAGTATTCCCAGTACAAAAAGGGCTAGCATGATCAGGATATATATGCCATTTTTGAAGCTTGACCAAAATAGAAATACTGATCTCAGGCCATGGGTAATTTTATCCACAGTATCAACTCTCAGCAGAGCAGCAGTCTTTAAATTCATAAGCTCACTATGCAAAGTTAAAACATCCAGAGAAGTGTTAAAATTATGCCAAATACACTGTAAGTATCTTTAAACGTTTTCCTAATTATAATAGCTACCACTGTAAATTTTAGAACTAACATGAACCCAATGGTATTTGGCATGACACTGGAGATGGCTCCTTACTCTTAAACTCTTATCCTCCTTCCCATAATTTGAATAGGATAAAGAGCATCAATTCATTGCTCCAAATGCCTATCTAAATCCCCTTGTATATTCAACACATTAGTAACATTTTTTTTGCTAAATGATTAACAAAAGTAGCTATCTTAACTTCTGTCAAAGCTATGGCAGAAGCAGTGGTGCTAGCAATTAATGTAACTAAAGCTGTTATACTGTTAATCAAGCCCACTATCCTCTTGTTTCTGCTTAAAGCCTGACTCACTTCTTCCAGTACTTGCAAGCTTTTTTCAGAAGACCAAAGTTCTGTACTACTCGGGGCAATAAAACAAAAGCTGGTTGATAGACCTCTGAAACTGGAACGCCGGCTTTCAGCACACTAACAAAATTACAAAGTGCATAATCAGTGCAACTTACATTAAATACTATAGAAGAAACAAAAGTAATTTTAACTTGACAATTAAAAGAGTCTTAACACATGTACTAACACTTGTCTGAAATCCAGATCCTGTCCCAACTTTACCTCTTGCTAGCATAACATCATAGAGAACTGCAGCTAACTTCCAAATATATCTCTGAAAATATCCAGAACCAGACTTCCAAATGAAGACTGTTATTTCCAATATTGGATTGATTTCTAGACCAGTACATGATTTAGTCTGAATAACTGGTCACATTTAAGAAAAATACAAGAGTCATTATAACTTCTCTTTTTGATTCTCTGTTCCACAATGTCTAAAAACTTGAGGCAAGGCAGCTTGTCCCATCAGAGGATAGGGAAGCAATGGTGGGTTGGGAATGCATGTCCAGTACAGTTTCCCAGTCACCATTATCAGGGCACTCAGCAAGCTCACAGGTCAGCATCATCCTTTGTTCTGGAATCAGAGCTTCTTCTTTAAAAAAAAAAATCTCCATTTAGACATTGCATTTAGTATTCTATGTCAGAGATATGATGAAGGAATCTGTTTTATTATTTTCCTTACCTGAAAAATACACATTCACCTTTCATGGCAATAATTTTTAAAAATTTATATATTATTAATTTTTAAAAATTGTATACATCTATAAAATATATTTTGAATATCTTCTTCTACTGACTGGTCTACCTCCCCACATTCAAACAAATCTTTCTTCCAACTTCATGTCCTTATTTAGCAGCCTATTGCCTTTAGGGCTCAGCTACCTCACCAGTAATATGTCTGTATTAAGAAATAAAGATCTCAGTGAGTTCAATTGGTGTTGCACAAAATATCAATCTGATAGAAAAGTGGTACTCACCGGGGCAATAGTGGTATGACTGTTAGGTGTAACCAACCACTTTAAAACTTGTATTTGAGACCTGCTCTATATGGAGAATTTTGTTCCTGGTACTGTAGCAAAAAGTTTGTTTGGTTAAGGAAATTATAGGCTTTGGTGGGAGACTTAAAGTTATTGTCTTGCTAAACAATCATGTTGTTGAATTAGCTTCTCAATATTCTTGCATGATTGTAAATAGTGTCTTAGTTAGGGTTTTACTGCTGTGAACAGACACCATGACCAAGAAAACTCTTATAAGGACAACATTTAATTGGGGCTGGCTTCCAGGTTCAGAGATTCAGTCCATTATCATCAAGGCAGGAACATGGCAGCATCCAGGCAGGCATGGTACAAGAGGAGCTGAGAATTCTACATCTTCATTCGAAGGCCACTAGGAGAAGACTAACTTCCACATGGTTGGGAGGTCCTTTTTGCCCACCCACACAATGCCACATTTCCTCTAACAAGGCCACACCTCCTAATAGTGCCACTCTCTAGGCCAAGCATATTCAAACCACCACAAATAGTAAACCAAAATAATAATAGTAAGTTTTGATGAATAAGAGTCATTATAACTTCTCTTTTCCTTATTGTAGAAAAATCAGAGAAAATGTTTGATTACTTTTAAAAATTAATTTGATCCTTTGGGAAGTAGAATTTGAGTTTAAAAACTTTTAAAATATTGTATTTAATAGTTTTTGATAATTTCAGCAACATATTTTGATCATATTCACTTCAACTCCTCATAATTTTTGCAAGATACAGCTTTACTTTCCTAGCCCTCACCTTTCCTAATTTCTGATTTTTACATTAAAAAATTAATAACCCATTGGGTCCAATTTGTACTGCCTGCATACTCTTTGATGTGGAGTCATCTATTGGAGGATATCAACCTTCTCCCTTAATGAAAACTAATCCTCCCTTCCTTAGCAGCTACAATTATCCATAGAAGGCTCCAGGAAGATTTTCCATGGTTTCCTGGATAAGAGAAATTAATTGAGAAATAGTACACAGTAGAATTCTAATTTTTCATGATGGAAATGCATAGATAATTTATGTAAGAAGTAGCACAACATAGATTACTCCTATGGTCTTTTTTTCCTTTCCTAGAAGCATTATAGAAATATGAAGTAATACACAAATGTACAACAGTCCTCACAGTCATGTTTTAATAATCAATTATAATGGAAATGTGTATGGATATTTTTCCATATAATTTTCTTTATTTGAGATTGTAAAGATTTTTAGAACCCAAAGACGCAAACTATATTATATGCCGATGGTTCTTTAGTTTCCTTATTTTAAATTATCAACCCCTTCTCCAGTGCTATACCTATTTTTAATATTTTACAAGTCTGAATAACTGATTAAAACTTCTGTGAAGAGCTGAGATGTTGCAGATTAGAGACCGATTATCTTGGGCTATCTCCTAATAGACATTGTGTGTGTGTGTTTGTATGTGTCTGTCTGTCTGTCTGTCTGTCTGTCTGTCTGTCTCTCTCTCTCTCTCTCTCTCTCTCTCTCTGTGTGTGTGTGTGTGATATTATGAGGTAAAATCCCTTTTTTGGCACAAACAAACACATACTTAGCTTCATCAACCCAAAGGCTAAGAGTGTCATCAGGCAGCTTCTGAGGCCTATAGCAGAAACTTACATTTCTCTAGCTGCCTACCTGGTGTTTTTACCAATACATTGAAAAATACATTCATATGTCACTTTGTTTTGTTATTATACAAATCCAATATACTATACATTGTTGGGGGCCGACTTTTAGCAGAAAGCAGCTATCAGCTTTGCAGCCATCTTGAGCCATATACCCTGACATGTGACTTGGATTACAATAGCCTACAACAGCTGAGCACACTCCGATAATCTTGGTTTAGGTACCTTGAGATTAAAGGTGCTTGAGATTAAAGGTATGTGACTTAAGAGTATGACTTAGAAGTATAGAGATCAGAGTTAAAGACAAGACCTAAGGGCATGATTAAAGGTGTAACTTAGAGGCGTGGCTTAGAAGTAAGACTGTAGAAGACAGAATCGGATGAATCAGACACATCAGACATTAGGTAGAATCTGCCCTCACCCTCGCTCTTGCTGAACCCCGACCCGCAGACCAGAGCGGCAGCTTGGGCCGGGATACAGTGGCTGCCCAAACGTGGGTCGGCCCGGGCCTCAACATTTTGCCTGGGCTGCGACGTTTTTTGGCCGCCCCAACGTGGGGCTAGTGTGGACCCCAACAATACATATGCACTATATGGCTATTTAAGAGTCTAGAGATAGCCCAAGGTAATTAGTCTATAATGTGCAACATTTCAGTGCACCACAATAATAGAAGATTTAATCAGTCAACCAGCCTTGTAAAAAGTAGAAAATAGATGCTGTATTGGGATGGCGATGGGGATGGGGGTGGGGATGGGACTTGAGTTGACAATTTAAAATAAGGAACAATCTTAAAAAGTTACAGCACTGGACCACAGAATTTGTGGTAACCTGAATCTGTGTTCCAGGGCCATGTCATTTATTTTGGCTTCAGAATAAAATATCTCCTAACTCCTTTGAGGGGAGAGATGTGGTTTTACATCATCAAAGCACAAGGCGTGACAAAATGACCTTTCTGTACATTTCTTGAGCTAAGCTCAAGGCTGTATACTTAATGCTATTTTAGTTTTGACAATTCACCATAACTTCAGGCTATGGATTAGTTTCTAGGCCTATTAACTCTGACTAGAGTGTCTTGGGTTCACTTGGAAATAGAAATATAGTATCTATCCTGCTTCTCTGAGACATCCCTGAGTACCAGCAAAGATTGTTCTCTTCAGATTTATGTTTCACCCATTCAAAAGATATTTAAGACGTTTTGATTATCCTCTGTGCAGGGGAATAACAAAATGAAAGGGAATCATTGGCCTTCATGAAATATCTGCCCAGTGGGGGAGAATGGCCATTCAAAGAGAAACAAACACACCAGGATACAGAAATGAATACAGTCCCTTTCCTCAGACTGGGGCAGTCAGCAAAGACTCCAGAAGAGGTTATAACTCACATAAATGTGACAGATGAGGCACAGTATTGATAATGAGGGCAAGTGAGACTTCTAAGTAAAGCAATGATCATGGAGTTTCAGGAGTATGACTTCTCCCTAAGCAGCTGCAGAACCAGTTGCCTGTGTGTTGCTGTATGCCATCTTAGTGAGTGTTTTGTCAAAGAGAAGAGGGATGGGGCTTGGGTGGTCCTTATGGACCACTAAATGTTGTTCTCTTTATAGAGATAGGGGTTAGGTTTCTGAATTTTAAAGGAAGGAAATAGAAAATGATTGAATACCTAAGATTGGAATATGGCAAGACAATTTAACCTATGAGAGAGAGAGAGAGAAAGAGAGAGAGAAGAGAGAGAGAGAGAGAGAAAAGGAGAGAGAAGAAGAACACTAATAATCATTCCAGGAACACCCACCATCTATGTGTACTGAGAAGAATATTTGCATATGATAATGCCATCAGGACTCATCTATTCTTCATCAAAGACAATAAACTTCACTTCTTCATAGATTTTTGAGAAGGTGTATATTTGTTTGTTTGTTTGTTTGTTTGTTTTTTCTGTACTTAAGATTTGTTAAGGGAATAAATTTGGTTTAATTCCTTAGAGGTAGAAGACAGAGAACTACCTATCCACTCAGCCTTGGGTCACTAGATGAACCATTCCTTAGTTCATTCACTTCTGGGGAATCTTACGTACTAGTCCTGGATCAGTATAAGGAAGCTTTTGTGGCAAAAGATATGTGGAAATGAAATACATGTCAGTTTCCAGTATCCAGTATCCAGTATCCAGTAGTATCAGCATTTAGTAGATGCTGTGTACTTCACTTTGGAGAATAGTTTTAAGGATTCAGCTAAGTCATTTAAATGAGATACTTACCTGGTAAAAACTCAATGGAAGTTGCTAATTGTTTATAATGACACTCTTGTAAATAACTATAACCAAATGCAAAGAACTTCATATAAATTAATATTTTTGTCCTTAAAATATAATCAAGTGAAACACCATGGATTTTCTAATTGTTCTATCATGAAGACATTTGTTGAGTTTGAGCTTTAGAATTGTCTTTAACATGATGGAGTAAGTTCATAAAATTTTTTCAATAAACCAATAAGAAAAGAATGAATAAAAGAAACAAGAGAAGTCAGTGGTTGATTGAAGGCAGCATTTTTTTATGTCAAAAATAAAGAGTTCAGGGAGTTTGATCCTTTGCCTTACAAAGTTTATTAAACTTCTCAATGAGCTTTTAGCATCTTAAGCAATCTCAAGTAACTGTCTGTGGAAAATCACCAGGAAGCTGCATACTGTGTTAGGGGGTATCAGGTTTAGTGATTGCCCACTGACACACTCAGAACAGGCTGTCATCTCTAAGGGAACAGTGTTCTAAGTGACATTACAAGAATGACAGGGATTTGTAGTTATGGTCTTTTGATGGTGGATATTAGTGAAACAAGCATGTTCCAGTCTCCATCTCTTCTTGATACAACTGACTGGAGAATATGTTGGTAAATTTTAAATGAATGATTTGCTTTGAGTTTTCCAATTTTTGTCTTCTTAAAAAAGCTAATAGAACAAGATAAGAGATGGTTCAGTGGTTTTAAAGTGCATGTTGCTTTTCCTGAGGACCTGAGTTCAGCTCTGAGCAACCACCTTTGGCAGCTCACAAATGCCTATAGTTCTAGCTCCAGGGGATCTTACACCCTCTTCTGGCTTCTATGAAGATCAATACTTACATAAAAATAGCCTCATACCCCATACTCATATCCAAAATCTAAAATAAAATAAATCTTTAAATGAATTTTTAAAAATTAAGACTGAAATTTTAGAGAAGCAACATGATAAATTCTATACCAAGATTAAGGATATATACATGTTTGTTGTAAATACTTAATCTCAATTCAAGGTTTCTACCCCAACTTTGATCACCTAGTTTCCAGATATAAGACACACAACATTTATATTTATAATAAGCTTTAATCAGCACTAGACCTGGTCAGATATCTACCCTCTAAGCTATTAGAATTTACTTCCCTATCAATAACACTGAATTATAACTTGCTATGTTCAATTCTGGGTTGTTCTTAATTGTAATTGGTCAACCCTCATACCATGCATCCATAACTCACTTAACTCGTGGCATCTCTGCTTTCTCCAAGTTTTGTCCTCTTTCCTCATGGTCTTCTCAGACCCCAAGTACAGGAACCCAAAAATCCCAAAAATCTCTCTCCTGCCCTGTTATTGGCAGTAGGCATCATTATTCACCAATCAGAGATAGGTATGTGGGGCAAGGTTACATAGTATCATTTGTGTACCAGCAGATTCTTTCATTGCTGGGAGCAACCAGATCTTGTGGACCAATATTTAGCATTAGCACTGCAAAACATGGCAAAAGACCAAACCTCAACACGTATTTATGTGTTTTTATATTTAATATGTTTAATAAGTTATTCTTGTTTAAAATCTCAACTCTGTGCTAGTTTTATCTGTCTGAGTCTCGAGTACCAAAGATGACACGGAAGTTTCTCACAGATGTCTGATAAGTGGAAATGTCTAAATAGACCTAGGACCCAGGCACTTCCAAGGTAGTGCTACATTCCTTGTTCAGCCCTGAATTCTTTCTCTCACGGTTACTTTTTTTTCTTTTCTTTGAAAAATAAGTCACTGAAAGAAAAAAAAAAAGCCTTTGTTCTCAGAGGCTTCTGTAGTGGGTGTCTTAGTTTGGGTTTTATTGCTGTGAAGAGACACCATAACCAAGGCAACTTTTATAAAGGAAAACATTTAATTGAGGCTGGTTTATAATTTTAGAGGTCGAGTTTATTATCAGCATGATAGTAGCATGGCAGCCTACAGAAAGACATGGTGCTGGAGAAGGGGCTGAGAGATCTACATAATCTACAGGCAGCCAGGAGACTGTCTACAGCAGGCAGCCAGGAGACTGTCTGTCTACAGCAGGCAGCCAGGAGACTGTCTACAGCAGGCAGCCAGGAGACTGTCTACAGCAGGCAGCCAGGAGGAGGTTCTCTTCTGTACTGGGCGGAGCTTAAGCACTAGGAGACCTCAAAGCCTGGCTACACAGTGACACACTGTCTCTGACCAGGCCATACCTATTCCATGAAGGCCACACCTCCTAATAGTGTCACTTCGCAACCATATTTGGCCCATTACCATGGTATATTGTAATTGGCTACACTTTTGTAAGGTTTTATCATGTGACAGTACTGAGTACTTTGTGTCAGCCGCTTGCTTTGTGACCAACAAGTCATTTTAAACAGAACAAAAAGAACTGAACTAAGTTATGCTTAGTAAATTACTCCATTTTCTAAGCTGTATAATTCTGTGGAGGGACTCACAGTCCAGGCTAATTTAGAGACATGCTTGCTTATAATGCAAAAGGACAAACATTGCTTTGGGATTATTTTGAGTAAATGTGAGATTGATTGATCATACTTAGGTATTTTCTGACATAGAAAACCATTAACATTAAAATAAAACATTTTAAAGCATTTAAAAAACAGTAATCAGAACTCTGAGGGAAGGAGCTCCTGATTCTAGTATCCATTATGAACAATAATACTTCAAAAAAATCTGGCTAGTATGACACAGTAAGTTTTCTATGAAAGGAGTGATAGAGACATTGATGAGTTAGTGATTTCATCTTAAGACTAATAAGCTTTGAGATGCAGCCAACATCTCATAACATTCCCTATGTTCTAATAACTTTATTGTAGTCTATGACTAAATCATGTTGTTCTCTGGAAATGCCTTTTAATGGGAAAATATGCAATTAATATTCTTTTTTTATTATTATTTTTTTATTATATATTTTTATTAGATCTTTCATTTACACTTCAGATGCCATCCCCTTTCCCCATTCCCCCCCCCTTAGAAAACCCCTATCCCATGCCCCCTTTTTCTTTTTGCATTTATACATTTTTTTAAAAAATGTTAATCATAGGCTTTATAAGTTTGGTATTGTTCAATCAGAGGTGTAACCCACTACCCAACCTAGATATATCTACTATCTTTGACTGGTGGAGATTCATGAACATCTGCTTCCCTGTCTCCCCCCTCTACCTCTCTTTCATCACCTAGCTTCTCCTCTCCTTCTTCTTCTCCTCTTCTTACTCCTTTTCTTCCTCTCAGTACTCCTCCCACCTTAGCTCCTTCTACACATCACCCTTCCTGTTAAAAGGAAACTTTTCTCTCAAAATACAATTAGAGCATAATTATGCCAATTTGTACCAGTGAGGTACAAGATAGTCCTAATACCCAGTCCATCCTTTTGTTGACCTACCAGCACCTCTGTCATCTCTCCTAACTAAAACATTTAGTTCTGAACCTGGCTTTAGGATGAATGTCAGCTGACGACCATACACTCAGATCTTTTCTCTCAAGGTAAATAGCTATAAGCTTTCAACCCTGTCAGAAATCCAGAATGACTGAGTTGACTTTAATTGTGGGAAGCACAAAGCATAGCTTCTAAAACTTAGCCAATTTATAGAGACCTCTGAACACCTGGACACTCGCTCTACTTCAAAACATTGGAGCATCTGTTCTTCTGCCTTCTGGCCCAGGATCATCTGACAGACCTTAGTGCTGCAGAATTATTAAGGGCTGATTACTCTGTCTAGGCAGATATAATCAGTCGACTATTCTGCAAGTGTGTCCTTTTCTGGACAGTAATTTGTCTGTAGAAGGAAAGTGGCAATTCTTGCCTAGTGGCTGTCTCACCACAACTGGAGTAACTCCAAGGATGCTCAACTTCTTCTTAGAATTTAACATAGGAAGCTGTCCGGAGCAGACAGGTCTCTAATGAAAATGAACATTAATACTGAAATGTTTGTCATGTCAATTCTAAGGATTTCTGATGTTTTGAAAACCAGCTATCCATGTAAGGTAATCTGGACTGTTGCCTGTTAACTCCACTCAGCTATTTCTAAATAAAACATAGAGAACACCCTTATAATAAACTCCAAGTCATGAATTTGCTATAGTCCCTTAACTCACAGGCTGACCATCTCAAATCAGTTAAAAAAGCTGAAGAAGGACTGGGTCTAAGCTTTGTATTCCTAAGTGTGTTATACTGGTACAATGCCTATGAGAGTAACAATATTCATCTCACTCTTATATCACTAAGAAGCTCATGCCAATGAAAACCTTAAAATTTGTAAACAAAGTAAATTGGTGCCATTTAAGAATTTATATCTTCATCTTGATATTAATTATACAGATTTCTACTAATAGGTTATGGCTATGCAATAAACCCTAGCTAATCCTCTCTATTCCGACAAAACCACTACTTTTCCCTAGAGAGACAGCCCAACATTTACCACCTTAGTCCCCATGCCCAGGGAATAGGGGCGCTGACTCATCATTAGCTTCTTCAAGCTGATTATGGGCGTTGAGATATTAGAAGAGGAGTGGGGGGGGGGAGAGCAAATTGACAATCCTCTGATGCTGTGTCTTCGCTGCCTCCAGAAGGAATTCTCGGACCTCAGAGGTTTGAGCAGGTCTGCCCAGCTTGCTTGTTGAGTAGATACACCAAGGCTGATCATTCTGCAATATACAATTCTCAAAACAAATTTTAGTATCAAGATAGTTTTTTTTTTTTAGAAGAGGGCTGACATTTTATTAAGAATGTTGGTTCTAACCGCTTTTCTATTTTTCCCCTCTTTTATTGGATATAATATTTACATTTCAAATTTTATCCCCTTACCATATTTCCCCCACCACCCAGGAACCCCTTATCCCACCCCCCCTCCTCCTGCCTCTATGAAGGTGTTTACCCACCTACCCCCAGCCTCCCTCCCCACCCTCAGATCCCCCCCCTCAGTGCTCAGCCTTCAGGGTACTAATTATCTTGTCTCCCACCTATGCCCAACAGGGCCATCCTCCCCTACATATACAGCTGGAGTCATGTGTCTCTCCCTATGTGCTCCTAGGCTGGTGGTTTAGACCCTGGGGAGCTCTGGCTGGTTGGTATTGTTGCTTTCCTCACGGGGCCACCAGCCCTTACGGTTCACGGTTCCTCCAATTTACTCTCTAACTCCTCCATTGGGAACTTTGATCAGATTAATGGATAGCTGTGGGTATCTGTCTCTGGGTATGTCCGACTCTGAGAGACCTCTAAGGAGACAGCCTTATCCGGCTGCTGTCAGCTTTCCCATCCTGACATCCCTATCAGCATCTATTTTTGGTGACTGCCTATGGAATAAATACCCAAACGCAATGGTCTCCCTACGACCCCCCCTTCAGATTCTGACCCACACTTTGTCTCCATATTTGCTCCCTTGGTTATTTAGTTACTCCTCCTAAGAAAGACCTAGGCATCCTCACTTGTTCTTTCTTCTTCATGAGCTTCATGTCGTCTGGTAGTTGAATCTTTGTTGTTTCAAATTTTTTGGGCTAATCTCCGCTTATCAGTGAGTAAATACCATGTATGTTCTTTTGTGATTGGGTTACCTCACTCAGGATGATATTTTCTAGTTCCATCCATTTACCTAAGAATTTCTCGAATTCATTATTTTTAATAGCTGAGTAATATTCCATTGTGTAAATGTACCACATTTTTTGTATCCATTCCTCTGTTGAAGGGCATCTGGGTTCTTTCCAGCTTCTGGCTATAATAAATAGGGCTGCTATGAACATAGTGGAGCATATGTCTTTGTTATTTGTTGGGGCATTTTCTGGGTATATACCCAGAAGTGGTATAGCTGGGTCCTCAGGTAGTGCTATGTCCAATTTTCTGAGGAACCGCCAGACTGACTTCCAAAGTGGTTGTACCTGCTTGCAACCCCACCAACAATGCAGGAGTGTTCCTCTTTCTTCACATCCTCGCCAGCATCTACTATCACCTGAGTTTTTGATCTTAGCCATTCTGACTGGTGTGAGGTGGTATCTCAGTGTTGTTTTGATTTGCATTTCCCTGATGACTAAGGATGTTGAGCATTTCTTAAGGTGCTTCTCGGCCATTCGAGTTTCCTCAGTTGAGAATTCTTTGTTTAGCTCTGTACCCCATTTTTAATGGGGTTATTTTGTTGTTTGGCGTCTAATTTCTTGAGTTCTTTGTAAATATTCGATATTAGCCCCCTATCAGATGTAGGATTGGTAATGATCTTTTCCCAATCTGTTGGTTGCCGTTTTGTCTTGTTGACAGTGTGCAATTAATATTCTTAAAGAGAGGTACCACACCATTGAAAGCATTTTCTCAATGTCCTTAGAGTTCAAAGGTACAACTAAATTGTGATGCCAACTATGCATCAATTTAGCTTATATTTTAAGTCAGCTTTATTCTTATTCTTTGAAAATCTTTTATCAAATAACCCTACATAAAATTGGAAAGATTTGGCAAAAACTTTTTGGTTTTTTTTAACTATCACATTATCTTTCTTGAAACTGTAGCTAGGACACATTTTAAACTACTTGTAGTTTTCATTAGTCCAATAATGAGACTTTTTCTTGCATTTTCTAGTAGAGGATTTTATAGCATGATGTGCCAAACAGAATTTCAGTGTTCTCAGTGAGTCTAATGATAATGTCACATTTTGAAGCAGAGAGTGACTGACTGGATTCTAAGCAGAGCAATTTTCAAGCCTAAATTTTAAGTCAAAGCTCACATTGCAATCTTCTGCTATGCTCTAATGCAGCTAACTTGCATCTAAATCTAGCCTTGCTGGTTTTCCTGGCCACATCTGCAGAAGGATAGATCTTTCATAAACAAATTTTCTGGTAAATTGTTCTGACTCCCAGGTTTTCTTTTAAGGGGAAGTGTCAAGTGGTCAAATTGATGCTATTTTGACCCCATTCACAATGATTGACATAAAGACAAGTCACACAAAGAAAGTGGAAGCGGACCATTTATCACATTCAAGAACTGGAACCTTAAATATATGTTAAGATGGTTAGATGTGTTACGAGCAAAGGGTCCTCTTGCCTTGAGATTTCCCTGCTAATTATTTTAGGTACTATCTGACCATGAGGAAGCAGAGAGATGGAAGACTATAAATACTGACAGACAACAAGGGACAAGGGTCCTTCATTGAGGGAAGTTAACATAAAGTGGTAGTACCTGGCTGGGGGTATCTTTGAAGTCACCAGGCCAGTCTTCTCTCAAGCTCTGTTGTGCCTCTCCTCACTCCTACACACATGCACATGTACATGCATGCATGTACACACACGAAATTATCGATTGTGCTGTTTTTTACACAATATTTTTATTGATTGGGAATTTCACATTGAACACAATCACTTCCCAGTCATCCCTGGTCTGCCCCCATCTCATACCCCCAGCGGAAGAAGAAGAAGGAGGAGGAGGAAGAAGAAGAGGAGGAGGAGGAGGAGGAGGAGGAGGAGGAGGAGGAGGAGGAGGAGGAGAAGGAGGAGAAGGAGAAGAAGAAGAAGAAGAAGAAGAAGAAGAAGAAGAAGAAGAAGAAGAAGAAGAAGAAGAAGAAGAAGAAAACAAGGAGGAGGAGAAGAGGAGAAGAAAAAGAAGGAAGCACGAAAGGAAGGAAGGAAGCAAGAAAGAAAGAAAGAAAGAAAGAAAGAAAGAAAGAAAGAAAGTCAATTTGTGTAGCCCACATACTCACTGAAGCATGGTCAAACTCTCAGTGGCAATATCCTTCCAAAAAAAAAAAAAAAAAACGGAGTCCTTCCCCACCCGCACCCCTCTCAAAAGCCGTCACTTGTGGAAAGCTATATTTTAGCATCCTTATCACAATTTTAAAAGTTCTTACATGGCTTCCTGTCTAGACTGATAAAGTTTTTAGGGTGAGGGGCTGGGGTAGAGTTGAGGTAGGGATTGTCATAGAAGCCTTCTTTTTTTCTTCCCCCTCCCTTTCCCCACAGAAGCCTTCCATGTCCCTGATTCTTAACTGTGAGTGTGCAGTCATAGATACCACTGAAAAAGTAGTTTTCTCGCCCTTTACAGAAGCACAAATTATGGACTTCCACATGGTTTCTGGTGACAACACAGACTACAAACTTTCACGTGGCCTCCCAGAACAGCAAGTGCCATGGACCTCAGTATAATCTCTGGTGGCAGTACCAATCATGGACATCAAGAAGGCCATCTGTTGCAGCATGGGTCACAGACACCATCACAGCCTTTGGAGGGAGCATAGGCCAAAAATATCAACATGACCTCAAGTGTCAGTACAGGCCTCTCACATCAACATGCTTCAGTCTCCAGCAGCATGGCTCATAGATACCAATGTGAATTCAGGCAGCAGCAAGACCAGAAACATCCAAATGGACTTCCACAGTAACATTGCCCAGGGACATCAACAAGGTCCTTGGCTGCAGTAGGACCGTGGACTGAGACATGGCCCTCAGCCACAACATGGCCCATGGACATCCACATGGCCTCAGGTGACTGTACAGGCCACTTACATTGGTCTTCAACAAGGCCTGAGACAGCAGACCACAGATGCCAATGTGGTCTCCAGGAGCAGCATGAACCATAAAGGTCTTTTGAGACGGTCCAATCCAGAAAACGTACCTTTATTTCATCTCAGACATCCTGTTGCTCAGAACCACCGCAATTGTTCAGCTAAGCAGCATGTTCCACAGCTGAGTTAGAGCAAGCTCCAGGCTGCTGCACACCACCTTGTTGGCTCTACTTAGCAGGGGGATATTTCTCCACCCACTGCAGCCTTCTCTCACATCTGGAACTACTATGGCACCCCTAGTTCTGCCTTTCTTCACTGCACAGTCATTGATCCATTCTTCCACATTTCCTACTTCTCCACTGCGATTTTTTTATCACAGTAAGATTGGGAACTGCGTTGCATCATAAAGTATATATATATATGTGTGTGTGTGCATGTATATATGTATGTATGTAAGTATGTATGTATGGCCCAAACAGCTCTATATGCATATATTCACTGCAACGAATGCATACAATCATTGCAATGGTTTGTTGGTCTGGTTCAAAGTTTCTGGTTTCTGAAGCACCATAAATACTGGACCATTGCCCAAAGTCGCATTGTATATTCTACTGTTGCCCAAAGATAGAATGATGTTGCAGCTAAGCAGGGTGTCCACGGATAGGTTCTGTGAGAGCTACTGGCTAGCACATACATTCCCACCCTCTCCCTTGACATCTGCTTCCCTAAGGCTCATCTGGTTGAATCTTTGTGCTTGTCGGCTGTGAATAGTGAAGCTGCCCCACATTCTCCATCTCCCAGCCAGGCAAACAGCACTGGTCACAGCCTTGGTGGCTCCATCCTGGAGCCTATTGGTTCTGGGACCCTCCAAGCAGTTGCACATTTCTTTATCCTAGGTGTAAGCAGCCCTGGGGCTCATCAGATATGTATGACTTTTGTGGTTGTAGCCTGCTGTCTGAGATGCTGCAGCAAAGGGTATAGATTCATCAATCTGCAAGAACTGCTCTGTTTCACCACCTTTCTTTCCAGTTTTGTGAGTCCGCATCTTAGAAACATATTCCCCCAAGACTTGCCTTTCCTCACCTCCATTTTAGTTGTTCAGGAGCTATTGCAGGCTCTGCAGACTCCTTTTTTTGTCATATCATCTTTTGTAGCCTACCTGGATCTTTCAGTCTCCTTGGAGCTCTGTCTTCTGCAAGAGCCTGCAGCCACTACCGTCTTTGCTTTCTCCCTGGTTGTGCTGTTCTTATCCTTAAAAATTTTGAAAGAACCTATTTGCCTGGCCATTCTATCTATCTATCTATCTATCTATCTATCTATCTATCTATCTATCTATCTATGCTTTTCAGGAGGTGCTTCAAGAAGTATTTGAAGTTGATAACCAAGCACTATCAGAAAGATCAGTATGAACTCTGTCAATGGTGAACTTATGCTGTAGATATAGTATTTTCCACCAGTTAGACAAAAAAGAAAAAAGCAATTCCACCTCACAGTATCAGTCACTTATCTGAAACTGAATTTTGCAGTGTATTCAGCAGCTGGAATCTGGGCATCCAGTACAAACTTCTGTTAACATTAACATTCTATGGTTACCAGACTTGGTGAGGTGGGAATAAAACAATTAGAGACTTTGGTCTTGACAAGAGGTAAACCATTTCTCTTTGAGGAGAAATTCTCAGCACTGAAGACGGACTAGCAAAACAGGAATGCTAAGAAAATTCTGGAAGTAATAAAATTGCCACTTTGTAGCTTAGTTTTAGTTGCAAAAAATCCCAGTTCTCCATATAAACCAGAAGCTGCAATATTTTTAATATGGTTGGACCAAGGGGGCTTTATTTATACAGGTTGATACAAGAAGGTGTTCTGAAATCTAGAACACAAAATATATACCATTTTTTGTGTGGAATCATTTGGTACAGTAACTAGGAAAATATCTCCAATAAATCATTGTATACACTTGTCACTTGTAATAGGACACTCTGGAGGGAGATTGCTGTGAATCACAGGTGAACTTAGATCACAAGGAGTGTTTCAGACTAGCCATGGTGTGTGTTATCCTGTCACAACAATAACACAAAAGGCAACAAAACAAAAACTTAGAATTGTAAAATAAATGATTGTACATTATGCAACTTGAATGGCCACTTGGGAAAATTTGTAAAACATACTTATAATTACAAACTGCTCAAATAGTAGGCCAGCTCACAACACTTCTAGTATGGGCATATTTCAGTTGTCTCTGATTTGTAGTTTAAAAGAATACATTTATTTCATATACATACATATACATATACACATACACATACAATACATGTACATATACATATACATATACATATGTGTGTACATACATATATGTATACAAGATACACACCCATACTTTTATTTAAAGTTCTATAAAATTAGTATTTTACAAATGGAAATATGCATCTGAATACATATCTGCACGATATACATATCATTCTTACCATTAATATCACTTGAAACTCCATCCCCAGATCTAACAATTATTCAAACATAAAAACAGAAACACAAGAAATATAAGATAGTTTATTTTTCATAAAAAAATCGCCCTTGTTTATAGTTGTCCATGTCATAATTAGTTCACCAGGATGCTAAAAGCTTTGTCTGAACAAAGGTAAGAGTCCCACTTGCCCCTGGCAGTCACAACTGTACACTACTGCTCATTAGAAACTCTCTTTGCAGTGTAAACTTCTTCCTCCAGTTCAGCATAACACCTTTTCTAATCAGCTCGGTCAAGACATCAGCAAAGACTTGTAGTTTTTGAGAAAGATCCTAAGGGTGAATTTTCAATATTCTAAATAAGTAAGGTTTCTGATAAGATTATAAAGAAGTTGGGCATGTTTGGTGCTATTCTGGTTTGTTTGTTTTTCTTTTTATTATTATTTTAGAAGCCTGTAGTCTAATGAGAGAGAGAGAGAGAGAGAGAGAGAGAGAGAGAGAGAGAGAGAGAGAGAGAGAGAGAGAGAGAGGGTGTGGGTTTGGATGGGTGGGGAGTATTGAATGAAAGAGGTTGGAGCATAATGCTTTAGATTCTTGAAGAACTGTTTCTTCTTTAGTGATATCAGTGTACATAGTTCATATTTTATTAAGTAGATGCTTTGGGAGAAGTGATTTTACTGTCATTTTAGGGTTTTGTTTTGAGGAATTCCTGCATTTTGCGTTTTAATACTCTTTAAATTGTGAATAGTTATCCTCTCTAAGGGTCAAGTTGATCATTTCTAAGTACAAAACAGGTGCATTTAGTCCGAAGGGGCATAAGATGTTCACTCATATTTTCTATCTTTTCGTTGTTCCCTAAACAAAACAAAACAAACAGAAAACAAAAATCAACCCTGCAATGCCTAATCATTTTAACAATGATTCAGAAAATATGCTGCAGACAATAATTATTGTAAATAAATAAAGTACTAAGGCTGGGGTAAGTTTAAAGTTTAGGGTATAACATGCTGGACTTAGCATTCACCGGGTTCTGGGTATAAATCTTAGCATTGCAAAAGGAAAAAAATAATAATAAGAATTTGTCACACCACAGATGAGTACCTACATGACAATACAATTTATACATTCCAAATAACTTTCTTTATTATGAGTTTGAACTTCTTTCTAGTTTAAAGTCAAGCAGCATCCTTTGTAGGAATAGTAGGATATTACAAAAGTCATTTCAAAAAGTTGCCTAGCTTTGGATCAATAACTAAAAACATCACAATTCCTTAGCATGCTGGAAGGTATTGGATATATTATAGTATACTTTTTCTTCTACCTAAATAAGTATTGTTGCCATGGGCAATGTGCTCATCCCCCTCAACACCCATTTTTCAGAAACATCTTTCTGTAGTGATTGGACACTTGAATAATGATTAAGTCTCATAAACACCCTCTCACTCTTGTCAGCCTGGCAAGCATCCTGGGATATGTATGAATTCATAAATGAGATTGCAAATTACTTTTTCTACTTTATTTTTTTACTTGTGATGTATCTCTCCCATAGAGCATCGACTGTCAGAGTTGTTTCTTTCCTTAAAACAAGCCCACAAATACTCTCCTCCGTTCCTTTTCTCTATACATGAACACACAGAATAATGAGGCTCTGTTGTCACAGAAATCTACTTAATCACACGGCTCTCATTTCTTAGATTAAGGAAAAGAACATAGATGTGTCAGGGGAAAAATTGAATTAAAAACCCTGGGAGCGTATTGTCTGATTATTAGAACCCAGAGCTTGTAAGACTGCCTTTCTTACTAGAAGTTGTGAGACAATTCTGAAGAATTTTCATAGATCTTCCAGGCAGATTTCTTATTTTGCCTGAAGTCTGAAATTGCAAATTGTTCTGCAATGTAATGTCATCGACTGCATATTGCTTCATGAGCGTTCCTTGAGAAATATCACTGGGAATCAGAGGGGCTGTAAGTTCGGATTAAATTACCATTGTAACCCTACCACGGACTTTCAGGAACTTGCACTATTTTATAAAGAGGCCTCTGAAATATACAGGAGACCATTGAGGTACTTTTCATGCCATAGCCACATGTAGGAGATGGAAGTTTAAAATAGCTGTAAATTATTTAATGTAGCTATTTTTTGGAAGGATTGCATATGTATAGGGTATTCATAGCAACAGCTGTAACAAGTGAGCTATATGTAGGAAAGTCTAACAAGGTAAAAGCCATTCTGTGATCAGCATGTCTCACAAACCCTGGAACCCATAGTGATCTTAAAGTAATAGAAAAAACTCATAGTGATCTTAAAGTAATAGAATCAACAATACAAACACTGGGAAAAACCTGGCAAAGTATATTTATTTCTCTTTTGATTCTTCTTATAATGCTAACTCCACTATGATCATAATCTCAACTGGAGGAAAATTGCTGCTGAGTATTTAGAATTACTCTTAGTATTTTTCTACTCTTCTGTCATCATCAAGTTTTCATACGTCATGAACTTCTTTCCATGTTCTGTCAAACACAAACATGCACGCAACCACACACAAATAGGCATTGTAATCATTTGTTTAATAAGAGGTGGAAATATATATATATATATATATATATATATATATATATGTATATATATATATATATATTTGCTTTTTAAAATAAAATAGTCTACCAAATATATATATATATATATATATATATATATATATATATATATATTTGCTTTTTTAAATAAAATAGTCTACCAAGAATGGGACTGGTTAATCACAGCCTCACTTGCATCTTCTTTGTAATATATAGTTTTAGATGACTTCCTGAAAAGGTTTGTCTCAACTTCTCCCTTGACAAGTTGAATATGAGAAGAGAGCTTTTTCTTTTGTTTTTAAGTTGGTTATTTTATTTATTTACATTTTAAATGTTATCCTCCTTTCCACTTTTCCCTCCACAAACCTTCTATCCCTTCCTCTCCTCCCACCTTTATGAGGGTGCCCCTCTGCCCACCCATCCACTCCTGCCTCAGCACCCTAGTATTCCCCTACGTTGAGTCATCAAGCCTCCACTTTGTTTTTATTTTTATTCTTTTGCTTCCACAGGATGTTATGACATTTAAAAGGTAAACATTTGTTATAGTTCATACAAATTTATCTCTCAGGATGAGTTATATTTGTTTGATAAATTAAAGTGTTAATTATTTACTTTATTTGTCATGGTGTTGTGATGGTATCTTTTCATTCAATCATTTAGTTTTTCTCTTTGGCAAATCATTCCTGTCTTGTATTTTTCGTAGCATTTTAAAGTTGTTCATTAAAATTTAATATTGGGATTTTTAAACTTTCAGGAGCATAGAGGTTGCAAAAGACAAGGCTACCTTGAGTCCATGGGCAACATGTTTTCAGTACATACAGCAATGGTTTTATATAGTTTCTTTCTAGAGTTACCAATAGAAATTGTTGTTATT
Organism: Arvicanthis niloticus; assembly: GCF_011762505.2. Lineage (NCBI taxonomy): Eukaryota > Metazoa > Chordata > Mammalia > Rodentia > Muridae > Arvicanthis > Arvicanthis niloticus. The sequence continues at coordinate 52,521,561 of NC_047665.1, read as the reverse complement.
ATTATTATTGGTGAACTCAAACCACATCAATCCATTTTAATCTATTTTCTCTCCTGAGCATTCTCTCTCTCTCTCTCTCTCTCTCTCTCTCTCTCTCTCTCTCTCTCTTCTCTTCTCTTCCTCCTCCTCCTCCTCTTCCCCTCTTTCTCTGTCTATCTGTGTATGTGTGTGTGTGATTCCCCGTTTCTCTTTCTATCTCTTCCTTCAAATATATTTGATATTTGATTATTACCATTGCTATCACATTCAAGTTCAAGTCACCTTCAGTGATATAAGCACACAACTATCCACCTAAGAAGATACCTTGATGGTAGCTGTAATGTCCTCCTCACTTTAGATTGGCCTTATTGGAATGTCCTCATGCTTCAGAAGCCTCCTTCTCTAGTCACTTGTACATCAGCTTTAGAACATGTGCATCTTAATCTGTCCACCCCACCTACATGTGCATCTCTGAGTTGCAGGGTAGAATGCTGTAGCCCCTCCCACCTCCTTGTGCAGATGCTTCTGCTCAGAAATAGCCTTCTAAATGGAATTAGAAAGAACTCTGTAAGTGGCAAACTTCTAGAATCCTTGAGTAACAACTCAGCCAAAGATACTGAGTAGGACTGTTTTGCATATGTTGTGTCAGTGACTTGCTTAGGTTTTATACAGCAATGATAAAACACCATGACCAAAAGCAACACGGGGAGGAAAGGGTTTATTTCAGCTTACAGTCCATTATGAAGGGAAGTCAGGGCAGGAACCCAAAGCAGGAGCCTGAAGCAGGCAGGACCTGAAGCAGAAGCCATGGAGGAATGCTGCTTACTTGTTCCCCATGGATTACTCAGTTTGTTTTCTTAAGTACTCTAGCACTACTGTCCAGAGGTAGCATATCCACAATGATGGGTCCCTTTCATATTAATTAATCATTAATCAAGAGAACATCCTACATGATCGCCTATAGGCAAATCTCATAGAGGTATTTTCTCAATTGAGGGTCACTTTTCCCAATCTTGAATCTTGTGTCAAGTTGACATAAAACTGACACAGCTGGTGTGGGACTAAAGGATTGCAGCCTTCCACCTATCTAAGCTTCCAGCTTTGATTGTTGCATTATCCTCCAGAGGAAACAAAGGAGAGAATTAGCAGGCCATACGTCACCATTCTTTCTTGACTTTCATATGACATACAGGAGACAACGTCCCAATGAAGTGATGGTCAGTCCTAGGAACAGCCCAAACATCACAGTCATGGGGCCATTGTGGTTCATGTCATCTTTGGAGGAGTAATCACAAAATGGAGCAACAATGTCCTTGGTATATATGTTCAGCTCTTCACTCCATACTCCATACGCATAACTCATACCAAATTGTTTACTTCTCAGAGTAATCTTCCAGAATGAGAGATCATTGCTAACTCCTCATGGAGAGTTGAGGCCCAGACTAGGGTATCCCCAGTGATAGGGACTGGGACTAGGATTAAAAGTCAAGCAGCCTTATTTCAGTGCTGGACCTGGGTTAGGACCCGACTCTTGTCCATCTGGGGACTGGTTGATCGCAAACACTGGGAAGCAATTTGTGTTTCATTCCATTTGTTTTGCCACCCTGCAACCAATTAGTCTGCTCCAGTAACACAGAGCTGGGTTTCTGTGCAGAGTACATAGCTGAGTGGATTGTTGTAAGCAGGAGTGACGATTGTAGGAAGGCAGTATCAAGATGAATGTGTTTTCTTACAATCAGGCACTTTTAGGTAATTGCTAATAGTAACTCCAGGGTATGTATGTGCACTAAGGTATTGCAGTGGTATATGTTATTTTGAAAGGCCAGAATACATTTAAATTATTAATACTTCTCTTATCCACTATGACAAAATCCATGGCAGAAGAAACTTAGGATGGGGGTGGGAGTTAAATTGTGCTCAGGGTTTCAGGAGAGAAGTCATTATGAAAGCGGAAGTGACTACCTCCATGGTGCTGGAAGCTTCCCAAAGGCTTGCTGCATGTCATATTTTTGTGTGGCAGCCAGCAGTGCTGAGCCCTGAAGCAGGCTGGGCTTTAACCTTTAGCTCCATCTCTTGCAAACCATCTCAGCCAGCCATACCTTCTGCCCCAAAGCTTCCACAACTTCCCACAACAGGGCTTCCACCTAGGGAACAATTATTCCAACTCATAAAGCCTGTTGGGGGATATTTTGTTTCAACTCATAATAACACTAAGATGAAAATACTATTATTCTCCTGGACAGAGGACTAAAGTGCTAAAAAAATCTGTTAAAACTGACTCTGTTCAGTATTACCTAGAGTCACGTGACGTGGCAAGGTGTAAAACATTTGCTGCAGTTATAGAGAGAAAGAGGGGGGCAGATCTCCTAGGAAGATTTTTTTTCTGTAGTATATCCTGAACTGAAGCTCTATTGAGAGACATTTGAGAAAAAGCACGGGCCAAAAAAAAAATTATATATGTAGAGAGAAAGGTAGAAAGGAAGAAGGGAGGAAGAAGGGAGAGGAGGGAGGAAGTGAGAAGATGGTGAAGGAAAGGAAAGACTGAGGAAGGAAGGGAGGAAGGAGGGTAGGTGGGATGAAGAGAAACAAAGCAAGGGCAAGTGAGCTCCACTGTGCTCTCAGAATGCAGGCCATTTCCCCATCAAGCTACAAAACAATGAAGAATCGGAGAGTGTCTGAGAATGTCTGGAGGCTGCCCACACTAATCAGCCGTCTTGAGTGGAGATAAGATAGCTGGCAGTGAGGAACAAATGAACAACATGTCATGCACGTGTCTTGAGTAATTAATATCCCAGGGACTGGAGTGCTAGCATTATCGCCTGCCCGGCTCGGCTCTCTCTTTATTTCCTCACTACACTATTAAGAAATGAATCACGCACACCTACATTGCATTTTGTCAGGATAATGATAAGCCTTTTTAGAATTACTCACTGTAAGGCTGGGTCAGCCACACAGACTGCCCTATGTATCATGGAAGAGGAAAAATGTCCTTGTCACATTTTTATCGTGCCGATAGGCATTCAGGGTGGAGAGATGGTTTGCTTTTTGCAAAAGGTGACAGTTTCCTGAAAAGCAGGAAGTGCATCTAATGTGCTGAAAACTTCCATTCTATTCCAGGCTCAATGCATCGTTATCTGTTGAATAAATAATATAGACCATTGTGCATGTTATTTAAATATTTTTTGGCAAGCAGAGAGGTAACAGCCTTAAGGACTTCCCCACACTTCTTAATTAAGATTAATTATTTCCAAAATGACCTATAACAATGTTATTGTGTAAGTTATTTTTTTTTCTAGAAAGAAGGCTATGGACATTTTCAAGAAAATGTGTAGAAAATTGTGTGTGTGTGTGTTTATGTGTGTGTGTGTGTGTGTATGCTCATGTGTGTCCTATGGGCTTTAGGACTGTTAAGGTTTTTATTGTAAGTTTGCTATTCTTATTTTAAATTCATGGTGGGATTTGTAACATACACTTATGCATAGCAAAATAAGTACACTGAGGGAGATAACTTTATTTGTATTGCTCGGTCCTAATTGGAAAATTACATTCTTAACCATGGAAACACTGAACAGGGGCAGCCATCACTATTCTGTCCTTTGAGTTTCACAAATATGCCAAATGTGCTCACTAAAGAGATAAAGCAGGGAGCAACAGAAGTTACTAGTAACAAATTATACATGCCACAGCTCATAAATGTGCAAATATGGTGCAATGGGGGTATATACAAATGCTTCCTATATTATACTGAATGTTGTCATCAGGTCCTATAACGAAGGCATCAGGCTCTAGAACAGGTCCCACACTGATGTCTTTCTTCCTGAGTTTAGGAAATTCAAGTCATCAATGTGTTACCCCTATGTTAAGGACTGCTGTCTGAGGCTCATACTGGTTGCTGGTGTGAGAGCACAGAAGAGAAATGACAGATTGAATTATAATGTTCTCTCAGAGATGGATATACAAAAAAAAAACTAACTATAATTCCAAGGAAATGAGATAAAACATTGGCATGAAAATAAAAGCACACGGTTGAGAAAAGAGGGAAGGTTCAGTTAAATGTGACTGGAAAGTGCTGAAAGACTCCATGGGGGAGTCAAAGTTGAACTTTTCTCTTTTTAATTACTTTCTTTGTATATCCATTTGTTCAGGAAATTCCTTCAATCTTTCTTGAAGTTCTCTGTCATCTCCTTTTTTGTCTTTCTCTCCTTCTCCCTCCATCTCTCCATCCCTTTTCCTACCTCACCTCTTCTTTCTTCTCCTCTATACCCCATTGACTACTTCTAGACTGCCCATATACTTACGTCTATTTATTTTTGGAGTCTGGTTTTCCTGCCATTGTAGCAGCATCTCTCAAGAACAATACTCAGTGTAACCCCATCCTATGTGCTGGAGTCAGTACAGTGGTACAGTGCTTCCCTGCTGGATCTTACTTGTGTCTAACCTTTTGCCTAAGGAGAGCCTTCACATATCAAATAGCATTATTTCTTCACTGAGGCTTCAGAAACTTTCCTGCATTAGCAGAAGGTATTACTAACTTTTAGCCTTGGCTACCAGATCAAATAATGAAAGAATAGCTTACTTTGGCTCCCAATTAAAGGACACAGTGCCTTATGGTGGGAAAGGCATGCTGACATGAGCATGTGGCAGCTGGTCATGTGTTTCCGGGAAATGGTGAGAATGCTCAGCTGATTTCCCCACTTTCTTCTAGTCTTATTTAGTCTGGTACCCTTGCTCTTGGGGTGGTACTGCCTATACCAAAGTTAGTCTTCTGTTCTTAGTTCTAGGTGATTTCAAACCTAGCCATGCTGACAATGAAGATTAGCCATCACATAAAATGATTACAGACTCAGCCTCAGTCTTCCCTCCTGCTCATCCATCATCCCCATATAACCAATATTTCAATGTGTGCTGTCCACCGTATCTGTTTAAATCCAGCCAATGGCTTTTATTTTCTCTTTAGGGATTCATTCTATTTCAGAAATCTGTGGAACAATAGATGTGGGATCTATCTGATGGACGAAAGTTACTGCAGACAAACCTTTAAAGGTTGTGCCCTAGACCAATTTTCTTTCCTACTCTCTGTTTCTTGGTCTTTTGTAGTCTGAGGACCCTCTACCATATGCTCCTTCTTTCACATTCACTATGAACTGAACCCTCTGAAACTGTGAGACCAAGCAAGTCCTCCCTCCTAAGCTGTTTCTGCCTGACATTTTGTCTCTGCACTTATCACATTCCCCAGGCAGATCTGTCATTCTTCCTTAGATTTTGTGGTAGAGTATCATCAAAAAGAGGTCAAACATCTGGGGACTCCAGAAGGCATGGAAAAACAGTGGGATAAAGAGGCAGGAAGGGAAGCAAGTTGAGAGGGACTATGGGAGAAGACGGAGTGAGGACAGGGAAGGTGGAAATTACATAATTGAATTTAAATTTTGAAAAGTAAAAAAAAAAAAAAAGAAACAAAACATTAGGCAAAAGGTTAGACACAGGTAAGATCCAGCAAGGAAGCACTGCACTGGCTCCAGCACATAGGGCAGGGCTACACTGAGTGGTCTGGAGAGATGGAGCCCATTATGAAGACACCTGGCATGTAAGGATGAAAATCATGAGGGACTAGGTAGGATCCCTAGCACTCATGTAGAAAAAACCCTATATATTGTATCTATAACTTCAGTGCTGGAGGGCTGGAGGGACAGAGTCAAGGGAATTCTTTGGAACATACTGGCTAGCCAGCTGGGCTGAATTCATGTTCAGTGAGAGATGAGTATGAACACACACATAAAGCATTAGAGAGAGGGGGGAGAGGGAGAAAGAGGGGGAGAGGGAGAAAGAGGGGGAGAGTAAGAAAGAGGTGGAGAGGGAAAAGGAGAGGGAGAAGGGGAGGGGGAAGGGGGAGGGGGAGGGGGAAGAGTGAGAGTGAGGGGGGAGGGGAAGGAGGAGGGGGAGGGACAGGGGGAGGGGGAGGGAGAAGGAGACAGATTGTCAAGCTTAAAGTTTCTTTCCAGCCAGTCTGCTCCAAGTATCACATTGCTACCTCCTAGAAGATTCTGAACTCAGACTCAAAAATAATTCTCAAGCTCGGGAAGATGTACAAAAAATCACATGGTGCAGCCTACGCTGGTCTTAAGAGATAGTCTCGTCTCTTTTATGATTCCTAAACTTAAGACACCCTTTTATGTAACAGCACTGCCTGGAGATTAGCTACATCTTTGCCATGCCTTTGATAACGAGGGCACTTTTACTCAGTATCCTCTTGAAAGGATAAGGAATTGCCTTTCTCCTTTACCCTGGTCCCTAATTTCACGCTGCCTGGGCTTCTGCTGAATGTTCTCTTTCTCCTGCACACTAATTGCTTAGTTCCTAATAATTGATATCTTACAGAGGTGCTGGGTAAATTAATTGGGCAATGCTCAAGAAAGGATGTGATCCTCAGATAGAAGATGATATAAAATGAGAGTTTTATTTAGTATTTGCACTGAACCTTAATTTACGCTTCTTTGTTGTCTTTATATCTCTACTGGACTGAGTGTGTCCCGTGTGTGTGTGTGTGTGTGTGTGTGTGTGTGTGTGTGTGTGTGTGTGTGCAACATGCTAGATTGATTTACAGGCAGGCACAGGATGCAGTGAGCTTGTTGACTTAAGAAGAAGTCCTGTGGCCACCTGGACTTGTAACTTCCCATCCTATCACTCTCTCATTAAAGTATCTAGTTATTCCTTTGATTTGTCTGTTCCTCTTAAAGACAAGCCCTCTCTGAGCATACAAATAGCTTATGAAAAGGGTTGTGTGAATGATCACATCTGTCCACTGCTAACACCTCATTCTTTCTCCACTGTGAAATAGCAGCCAGCTGAGAATTACAAGAGGTGAAGAGTAGAGAGACATGTAGAATATCTAGTTCTACAAGGAAATTCACTTGTTTTTCATGTTGAGTAGAGCACTTCTGGGGTTCTTTAGATCTCTTCCACTGGCATGTGGTTCCCAGTTAAAGTGATTGAAGTAAATGTCTAGATGGCTCTTATGTTTCTTTATCAACTTTTAGTGTTAAATCCATGTGGTTGTGCTTTTGAAATGAATATTACATTGTATTTATGCATGCATTTATTTATGCATATGTATGTATATGTGTGTGCTTCTGTACACATGTGCTCACAAGCCTATGCTACAGCACATGTGTTAAGATCTAAGGACATCTTGCCCAAATGGGTTCTCTGTGTGGATCCTGGGGGTTGAATTCATGTTGCCAGGGTGAGTTGCAAATACATTTACTTGCTTTGCCTTTTCACTAGCTTCTCAATGACTAAACAGTCATGCTGATTTTTCTATCATTGGAATACATTCAAGAAGCCAAAGCACCAAGTGCTAGCTAGTCAGTCTGTAGACTCATTAGAAAATGTGTCATAAATATATCCAGCATATAGCAATAGTGAACTGATACATGATGTCACTCTTGAGGAAGTCAGGAGAAGACACGCAATCAATATACCTCTAGGCAAGAGCTAAGATATAGCTCAGTGGGTACAGTGAATTTTTAGTATTCCTGACTTTCTGGCTTCTGGCCCCAGTGGCAGAAGATCAGAGGTACAATGTCATCTTGGTTGCATAATGAGTTGGAATCCAACCTAGGGTACATGAGACCATGTCTCAAACAAACAAACAAACAAACAAACAAAAAACAAAATACCAAACAACAGAAAGATCATTACAAAATACCTCCAAGGAGGAAATAAAAGATTTCACTATATACCCTGGGACCCTGACATACCAAGAAAGCTCTAGGAAGTCTAAGTTCCACTATGGAGAAGGAAAAAGTCTGGAATGGTCTTGATTTTGGAGTTGGAGTTAGACTTAGGTAGCACTCCATTATGTGAGAAGGACACTGTTCCTTACAGTCATTCTGTGCTCACTTAAGGTGCTCACTGGAAGCGTCTCCTCCAGTATGCATTCCACCAATCAACTTCCTTGTTTGCTGCCCTCTGACTTAACCTGCCATGAGCTTCACTTCTTAACATTTTCAGACAGAACAAAACCTGAAACGCCACTACTTTATGAATATAATCACTTATTGATTGCTCTTTTTTCCTCAGGGAAGTGAAATTGGTGTATAAGCATTTACGAAGAGAGTCCAAGGACGGCATTTATACCCTGGATTTAGTTCAAATCTATTCAAGCACATTTTGTAAAAAGTAGCATTTCAGGCATTGTGTCGTAGATAATCATTACTTTTAGAAAGGATTCATCATGCTGCTTGTGAGAAAAATTCTCACTAGGCAGACAATATTTAATAAGTAAATCAATAATGTTCATTTCAGGGAAAAATTAGGTATAGAATATAGCTGGGGAAGATAATAAAACAAGATTGAGTACTAAATCTCAGAGCTGATGAGCCATTAGAGATAATGTGATTTGCTGTGGTGCCATGCAGTGGTACTGAGTGCAAGCTGCTTCCTAAAGCACTGGGAATGCAAATCCAACCCAACATATCATATGATTAAAAGACAAGGGGAAAGAAGTCCCATGTAATTGAATGTAACAGTTTTCACTATGGTGATTTTCTGCTGAGGAAGAGAACTTAATGGGTTCAGGAAAGGTTCTTTAGTGAGAATGTGCCCATTGTGCTGAAGAGTGAACTTCTTAGAGGACTCTGACGGTTAGTTAAGAGCATCAACTTTACATGATTTGGAATGGTATAGGAGAATGAAACCTTAGGACAGGTCTTTGAGGTTATTATGAGACAGATGGGAAGATGAGCCTCCACTGTGTGCTGTTCTGTGATACGATTCCAGACTGATGAAGCCAGCAACACTGAGATCTCTCCTTCCTGGGTATCGGTGAAATACCTTGTGCTCCTGATGCCATGCCTTCTTTGCCATCTCTGCAACTTCAAACTGAGAGCTCAAATAAACCCTCTCTTTTAAAGTGCTTGTTGTCTGGTATTTGATCACTCACATAAACTCCAACAGAAAAGCATCTAATATAAGGGCTAAAACCACTATTCACAAGTTCCCCTAAATGTAATGAAATTCAATTAAAAATTAAAGTTGGGATAACTATTTATATTTCTTATCCTTTAATCTCTCTCCTTCTACAAGGGCCACACTGTTGAGAAATCAGCTTGTTTCTTCCTGTTGTATTTTTGTTCACTTTCAGACATAGTTTCAGGCTGTCCTCAAAAGCTGAAGCTGCCCTTGTACTCTGAACATTCAACTTCTACCTTTTACGTGCTGGGCTTGTAGTCACAAAACACTATATGCAACTAAGCCTATTTGTTCTTAAATGAGGAAGGAGTAGTTTGGCCACTGTTCCAAGCTGATATTTGTTAAAAATACTTTGTTTTCATGGATGGGTATCTTATTATAACTCTACCCCCTACTATAGTATGAGCACCCCCTGGCACTTGCTTATGTATTACATACTTTATGTGTATTTTAATGTAGCTATTTTGTTTCCCTTCAGCCTTTCCTCCCAAGATCAACAGCTCCAGATATGTCAATAATTTTTTCATTTAATGTGAATTTCAGACTGTCTCTAGCTTTTATATCCTGGACATGTTAACAATCAGAGACTGTGTTCCTAATTCTTATGTATTCTAGAAGACTTTTCATCCATAGAGTTTGCCCCATGTCTTTGGCCAGCACTCAGATGGATGGTTTCATTACATTTTAACATTTAAGGTTAGAAATATGTTTTGATTACATTTTCCCATTTCTCCCAGTATAGAGTGTTAATGAAGGGGGAAAGGAAACAGGGAATAAGAACAATGTTTAATAGCTACATGGAAGGTTAAGAATCTAAGCAAAGGTAATTCCAGAGGTGGGGAGTTCAGCAAAATGCAAAGGCCATATGCTGAATACTATGGTTGCTGACTGACTTGAAAGAACCAGAAAGTGACTTAGACAGTTCTTGAGTGACATTATGAGCTTGGAAAGAAGAGTAGGGATTCCTTATGCTGGTTAACAACTTGCATGTCCAAAATAAAACCAGGTGAGGGAACATATAGGATAGAGAAATGCATGAGATGCTTAAAGAGAGACTGGCTAAGAGGAAGGAACTGAGGACCACGTTTGAAGCTTTCAGACTACACGAGCAGAACATGGAGAATGAAAGACTCAAAAGCAACAAGTGGGAGAAAACATGTTGAGTTACACTCGCATTTGTAAGATGCCAGAGATGGGGAGATGAGACTGCAGTGTACAGTCATGTCAAATAAACTGACCTCCTTAGCAGTTAGCTTTCTTAGTACACACAGAAGAAAGCAGAACCAGAAGGATGCTCCCCAAAATCCTTCTGAAATGAGATTCTGTGTCATAAGACCTGGCCTGTCTTGGAGGAGCAAGTAAGCTACTAGAAGACACTACAGATTTTTGGCTAACTTCTAATGAGACCTTAGGCTGGATTTTTTGTCTTTGATTGCATTTAGAATATCATTTATCATGTTCTGTCCTTAACACTTATGTTGTATCACCTATAACAAATATGATAACAGCAATGCATGCCTTTAATATCTTAAGTCATTTGGCTCTTGCCTTCTTTTCACAGCAGTACCAAGACCTTCACAGTGAAAGCAAAATAATACAAACACTAAGGGGAAATGTTCTAGACCCAGACTCTTAATTTTTTTTCCTGTAGGAATGGTGGCACAGGCATGCCATTCAGATTCTGCATGTAAGATTGCAAATCATATTCTCTGCAGACTGACTTTGTACTATTTAGCAGTGCGGTTAATCATACCTGCTCTGAATTGGCAGGATGAAAGGGGCAGTAATCCCTCCCAACTCACCAGTAACTTTTTATGAATATATTATCATTCAACTCTCTGGTTTATTTTGCTCTCTCCAAATATAAATAACAGAGAGCAAAAGATAGCTTTCTATGTGTTATCAGTTTTGGGCCCTTTAGTGCCAAGAACCTGTGGGCTAGGCTAACAGTTCTATGGTTGATGGTTTATGACTAACAGGCTTATGGCTGCTTATACACTAAAGGCCTGTAGTTGCAAGCTGTAGAGGCCAGATATTCACAGCTTTAGGTGATTTCTGTAGCAGCCCTCTGTTGTCACTGACCCCTATATGCTGGGACTGGTAATCAATGTCTCATAGTAACAGCACTGTAAACGTCAGGTGATGAGCAGTGTTCTGGTTCTCTATTCTCAAACCTTTGGCTTTGGAAATCTTGGCTCCTAAAACTGGATACAGGTATAGCTCCTGAGACTTGAGTCTTGGAATGCTCTACTCTTAGGCTATGGCCATTTTCTGAAATGCTTTTAAGAGTGTCTACAGCTTCTAATGTTTGACTCTTCCCAATCTCTCTCCTCCCTAGACTTAGCTTTCCATCATCTCTTCCTATCTTTGTTCTCCTAAGGTTGTTTATTGTCTTATATTTGTATTGACTCCTACCTCTGGTCACTTTGTATGGGTGTCCTTGCAGCCATTGTAATTACGGGCTCAGCTTCATGTTAGCAGTTCAGCACATTCTACCTACAACAAAGACAATGAGCTTCACTGGAATCCAACTCTCCAACATCATGGAGCTATTTTTCCTAATCTAAGACAGTCATTCTCAACCCTGAATGAAAGCTAGAATCACCTCCAGAGCTCAGATGGCTAAGTCTCAGCTAGAGTCTTTGAGCTTGGTCCTAGCTTTTTGACAGTTTAACAACTTAAAGATGATTCTCATGTGATGCCAAGATTTGGAATTTGCTCTCTGTGAACCAGTCTTACTTCTTAAAGATATGCAACTTTCTTCTAGTTAACAGCACTGTAGAGCACTGTCCAAAAGAAAAGAGAATGTATAGCTGGTATAATGGAAGTTTGTCATAACCCTGTATAGTAGGGCTGGCGGTTGATCTGTGCCTTTCCCCCCTGGAGGCATTTTATGGATGATTGGCCTGCTGTGCTACATTATACTATGAAGATATTTGGTTGCTTCTGGGTAATTTAACTTTCCATAAGAATTTTAATTGCCCAACTTTTTCTATCTACTGTAGAAAGATTCCCTTTTTAGCTTGTTCAAGTGGAAACAGAAACATGTCAATTAAGTGGTTGGCCTGATTGCTGAGGGTTTTATGGAAAATCAGCACTGCACACTGATGAATATTTTAATGATGGGCATATATTAACTGGTGCAGAGCTGTGGTTATCTAAAAAAGTATGCTTAACATTTACATTGCATCTTCTTGGAGGGCCTGGAAATGTTTATTTAAATATTAACTTTAAATGTGTGGTTTTTTTTTTTTTTTTAGAAATTTATATATGGGTATTTCTATCATTGATAGTCTCCTTCTTCCAAGTCCCTCTGTATCTCCAACATTCTTTCTCAAATTCATGACCTTTGCTTTAATTATTATTGTTGTATAATATATAGCTATATACATCATCTACACATATATACACATACTTAAATATTCATATATATTATGTAAATATATGATATATCATATATAAATATATCTATTCATATGTAAATATATATCCATGAATATATTAATACAACTTCTTGAGTATATTTAGTGCTGGTCATATATGTATATGGTTAAGACTGACAACTCAGGATTGGCTAACCAATCAGGAACCTCATCCTGAAAGAAGATTGATTCTTCCTCTCTTAGTAGCCATTAATTGACTGTAACTCTTAATTTAGGACTAAGGTCTTGTAAGATTTTTCCCATGCATGCTGGGATGTCAACTGGTGTTATCATTGTGCTGGTCTTGTTTAGGCAATTACGTCATTGAGATTTTATGGGTATAGCTTCCTTGTCGTATATAGAAGACAATCTCATAACAGATATCTTAGTTTTCTGGGTCTTAAAATCTTTCTGTCTACTCTTCCATGACATGAACTTCCCTGAGTCTCATGTATGTATAGTTTGTGTTATAGAAGTATCTTGAGGAATGGCTAACTTATAGATTATGTAAGACTTTGATTTATGAATCAATTCTGTAGGACACTACTGGAATTTAAGCTAGTAGAAACCCAGTGCTGTAATTTGTCTCATCAAATTCCTTTGTATACTGTAGTTGGTCAATTGCTCAATCATACAGAATCATTGGTTTGTGTGTTACACATTCTTATGCACTTAGTACACAAATGAGGAGAGCTCATGTTTGGGAACATTGTAGAGCTTTAGTAAGTGAAGCTTGATGGAGGAGGTAAATCACTTTCTGTGTGATATAGCTTAGCCACACTTCCTGTACTCTCTCTCCTTACTGTTTATCAACACGACATGATTACTTCACATTTCTACCACTGTGTCTTCTCTACCACAATAGACAGCATCATCACAAATTATAGGACCAAATAAAATTTTCCTTTAAATTATTTCTTCTTGCAACAACTTAAAAAAATTACTAATTCTTGTTACTGCATAGAATAGGCTCTCTCTTTTTTTTAACTTAAAAATGCTTCCAATGTGTAAGTGACATTGCTTAAATGGGAGGCAGTCCAAAAAGCCATTCAGGACAATTTTTTTGGAAGTCAAGCTTTGAGGACAACCTGGTATAGATGAATAAATGTGGTTTTTAGAAACAAGAAGTCCGTTTTTGAGCTTTAGAAATGTTACATGCTGTATCTCTGTGCATTTGTAAAAGTTAAGCATTGAAGCAGTTTTCCTGTCATAGAACAGTTACATGGGACGAATGAATTAATTTATTGGGAATTACTCTCTAATTTATTAATGATTCGGATAGTAGTCTGTTATGATTGCTCCGGTGATGCTATGCTTTCTAATAACAGTAAGCCAGCAACAAGAAAAAATAAAAAAAAAATTACTGAAGTTACTCTGGTGTTTTTCATGTTTCTCTTCATCTTGCTGTTTATGGAGCACCCCGTCACTTACAATCCAGCTGTAATTGCAATGTACAAAACCAGCTCCATATGACATATAGACATCACTTTCAACATGGTAGTGTGGCTCTTGGAGTATATCTAAACCCACTGTACTGGGCACATTTTTAAGTTAAAGAACATATACTAGTTTCTAAAACTATAGTTTATACAATGCCTGTATGTGATCACTCCAATGCTCAACCCAAGTTTTTTGAATCAAGTCAAGCCATTCATCATGTTAACAATAAAGTATTCTGCATCTACTCCCTCTTGGACTTCCTTTCCTTAGCTTCCTTATGCAATTAAATAAAATAATGAAGTAAAAACAATAGCTAGACTTATATATACATGTTAAGGGGGCTTACATATGGCATAGTAAACTTAATGCAGTGAGCTGTTACACACAATGGTTAGAGCCCAACTCTTTATTTTTAATATGAATTTCTCTGATGCCTGACATTGATGACAATCAGCGGCAATGCAATTAGAGACAATGATCCTTATTTTTCATGGACTGAATAATGGGTCACAACAATAAGTGAAAAAAAATACTACAAGAGTTCACTGTATATTAACCAGGTATCTTATCTTACTTGATTGAAAAAATCATTTCCACCATGAAAGGTCTGTGTAACCTCTGTTTCATTGAAACAGCTTTCTCAAACTTAATTTAATATTTTAAATTTAATTAAGCTTAATTTAATTAAAATTTCTAATTTAATTTCTCCACAGCTTTTTCAGAAATTGGTTAATTTTCTGACATTTGTTTACAGTTGAATGAAATGCAGAGAGAAACTAAAGACAAGTACATTTATTAAACTATCCATTTACTTATTCATGCAATAGATTTCAATATAATTTTCATGGTTTACATTTTCAGGTCTGGATGGAGAAACCATGTCCTGTAGCTTAGAAAGGATGTAGGCAGGGTGTTTTTATATATCATACCATAGCTGTGTGATCATGGTTTATTTATATGGCTTCTCCAACCTTCTGCTTCTTTACCATAAAACAGACAGTATTGATTACCTAAAATTTCATGTAGGAATTAAATTCCCTGAAGGGACAAACATCCTAAATGTCAAGGGCTGATAACATCCATCTCACTTTATATGAGGGTAGCGCTTCATTATAGCCTCCTTAGGTTCTTGAATATCTCTTTTTTCTTGTTTGTAGACTGTGATAGTTAATGTTCATTATCAACTTTATGGGATCTAAGGAATGCACCTTTGACAGTGTTTATAGAAAGAGTTTACTGATGAGGAAAGACCAGCATAAGTGTGTGAGGCATCACCCCATGGTTCCACATGTTGGAGATCTTTAAACTCATTGTACAGATTTTGCTCCTCATTCAACCTACCTATCAGTAGGGTGACCATTATAAACACTCTTCTTCAGAAAGCAAGAAAGAAATGGAAGCACTGTGATTACTCATCTATTGGCATGTCTTCAGTTCTTCATGGACAGTGTTAAAGGCATCAGCTTGATGATGGAGAATTCTCCCTTTAGAGAGCAAGCTGCCATGTCCCCCCATTAGCACATGTGCAGAGGTGGTTGGAGCAACTGGTGCCATCAGATGTGGCTCCTCCATCCTGTTCATACAAACTTGGGGACACAGAGGTCAATTTAGATTCCAGACAGCGACAATTTAGTTTAATTAAGGCTGATGATAAAACTATTTTTTTCTATTCCTGACGTTAGCAAGCTGTAGGTGTCAACAGAATTCTAAGATCTATAGTACTTTTCTCCCTCTGCTTCTTTTCTTAATTATAATTGTTTGAGTTTATCTGACTTATTTTCTTCAAAAAATAGGTTTGTGTGAGTATATGATGTATATATATATGTGGTGCATATGTAGAGGTCAGCTGACAACAATACAGAGACAGTCTTCTCCTTCCACCTTTACATGGATTCTGAGATTAAATTCAGGTACCAAAGCTGTGAGCCATGTGTCTTTATCCTCTGAGCCATTTCACCTGCCTGGCCTTATCAGACATCTATAGGACCTTGCCGTATCTCTCTCAAGCTACTTCACTCCAATTTCTAAGTGTTTCTTAAAGCTCATCTGAAATAGAGGGGTTTAAGAAAAGACATATGAAACAAACTCCAAAATTGGTCTTTGCTTTAATGCAGTGTTTTAATAGACTCTTAATCAAATTTTCTTGGTCAAAGATGTTCTCAATTTTATTTTATTTTTAGTGATGAGAACTATTTTCTTTTCTAACCCTTTTTTAAATTTCTAAATAATTTCTTCCCTACTTACCATTTCTTATATACAAATATATTCTCTGCTACGCTCATACTTTTATATTATTTTAATTTATGTGTCTAACATCTCTAACCATGTTAATATCACTTTGTTTCAAAATTCTCTTTGACCAAGTCTTGAGTTAACTAGGATGGTATCTGTGTCCCAGGTTGCATATTACAGTTTCACCAAATGTGTTGCAATTGACAGATTCTTTCCAAATCTGAAAAAATAGTTCTACTTTTGTCAAACTCTGATTCTGAAGCCAGTCTCAATATTTTAACTTCTGTGTTTTTATCAACATCCTACTTTAACACTAATTTAAAGAGTTATTTATTTTTTATTTCTGCAAGTGAATGTTTACTGGGTTATTCCCGGTGGCTAGAAGAGGATGTCAGATCCGCAGAATGCAAGTTATATAGACGGTTGTGAATTGCCATGTGGGTGCTGAAAACCGAATCTGGGTCCTCTGTAATAGCAGAAATGCTATTAACCATTGAGGCATCTCTCTAACTCTTATTTCTAATTTTTATGTTATTTTGCTTTGCTCAGCCTCTTATCTTTGTTTTTTTTTTGTATTTTTGAAATTGTAATTAAATTGTTTCCCTTACTCTTCTCTTCCCCAAATATACCTGCCTAGTTGTCCCATTATATTCTTCTCTGCTTTCCTTCAAACTCATAACCTCTGCCTTTCATTAATTGTTATTGCATGAATATATCTTCATTCTTTTAACACCATGTAACTCTGAGCATCATTCAACAACACACATTTATGTCTCAGGAAGGCCTTGGGTTGACTCTGGGTCTCTTTGGTTTGGAGTTCTGCTCTGCATAAATTTTTCTTGTGTCTGTTCTCTGATCTCCATATGCTTCCCTGTTCTGGGGCACAGCATGGAAGACTAGCTCCGTGCTGAAACACAAGCATCTTGTGGCAGGAGGAGAGAACAGCAACTAAATTAATCTGCTATATGTAGGCCCACTGATGCCCACTGTGGATAGAACTGTGAACTGAGCATTCCCATTTTATAGGCCAAGCTACATGACCATGTTATTGCCTCATTGAAGAACTTTTATTTACATGGTGTCTTTTTCCAGGCAGAGTTAACACCATTAAGAACAGCTTGCAGTTTTTCATGTGTTTAATTTTAAAGATGTATGGTCTGAGTTTATGTTGCCATTTCTAGATGTTATTAATACACAGATCTACTCTGTAACTCCAATAAATTCCACTGTCCAGTACTTCCAACATTACTATATAACAGAGACCTGTATTGTCATTGACTCTTACCCCAAATTGTACTTGGAAGTGAATGCCATAGTATTTACTGCCTCAGACTCAGCAGAACCCTCCTATACTATTTTGTTTCAGGTACTAAAAATAAAAATTTTGATTTTCTTTTTCTTGTCGTTGCCCTTTTGTTCCACACTTCATGGAAGGAAGTATCCAAAGTACTTTTAGCAGGCTTGATCTAATGATTCTCAGTGGGCTTAGCTTCTGACTCTTTATTTCTTCTGAAAGCACTGGGCCAAATATGTATTACATACTTTGGTCAGAACCCTAGTCTTCCCCTCTAGCTAATGTCAGATCTAATCACGGGACTCATAGCAAGGTCTTTTTGTCTGTAGAAGCTTCTTGAGAAAACTCAAAAAAAATTCTGTATATTATTTTTTATTTTGTGCCTTCAAGATCAGCCCAGAGGAAGTACATCTCTTTTGTTTCAGAGCAAGCTAAAACTTCTGTTTGCCTCTAAAAAATTCTGTTCCTGAAATGCCAAGTGTGAAGTAGTTGCAATTGATGCTACTAATAAAAAAGAGGACATGAACAGAGGAGTAAGATGGGTCCTGGGGGTAACTGGAGGGAGATAGTGAGATAAGAAGGATGTAATGTACAAATATTATACATACGGATGGAATTTTCAAAGTATAAGTAAAAATATTAGTAAAAGTGATCTAAACTATAGTAAGCATCATGGCATAGTGGGTAAATATGACAAAAAGAATGCCTAAAGTAACCATCATATAAATAGCTAATATTGATTGATGACATTGTGCCAAACATCAAGCTGATAGATGGCAAGATACAAGTCCTCTTCCCTCATGGGTCTCACAGAACAGAAAGCATACTGAAACTGTCCTGAAAGACATATGGAATATAATGATAAAAACATTCTTGACAGAACTCCAAACCTCTTCTACTTAAAAAGAAAATATTTGTGTATTCTCAAAATTAGAAAAAAAAAAAAACCCTCAAAAGTATGTGAGAGAAACTTCTGCAATGTACTAGAGCCAGGGTGTTTTAAAATTCTGGGATAGGATCAAGGAGGAGGATTTCTTTCAAGATGGATTACAGAAGGGGGGAAAGACTTTGAGACTTTTTTCACTGAGCCTCTACCTGTAATGTAGGTAAATCTTTTCCAGTCCATGCTTATAACATTTATTTAAATTGATTTCATAATTTCACAGGTAATGAAATTTTTAATCAAATTATTAACTCATATGTATATGGTCTGGTCTTTTAACATCTTTATGTGTTACAATAAGGCTTAATTTTTGATTTTCTAAGGAACAATACAATAGGAACCACACACTTTACTCAATAGACCTTGAAAGTCACTACTAGTACAAAGTTCCTGTGAAATTTTTTTGTACTTAAGTGGAGATGTCAGCAATGACATCCTGTAAAGGGATAGTAAACATGATAGGATTTGAGAATCCTAGACAAGACAGAAAGTAACACAATTTAGCTAAATGTATGTAGTTTGCATTCCTTATAAACTTAAGTGGCAGGCTGGACTGAACTTTGACTCTAAGCCCATATATTACCTGTATGGTTACTTTAACCAAATGCAGCACACATATTTATATTGGTGCAATATTCTTTAGTCTGTGTCTGTTTATATAATTGATTCACTTTAAAGATATTAACAGCTATTTAAAATAATACACGAATTCAACAGCAATGGTTTCAGCTTTCATAAGAAGCATGCTTTACATAAAATCCTTAAACATTCAACTCTCCCTTAAGTCATTTCTAAGATAGTTCCACCATGAACAATTTCTATATAACATTGTATTTTTAGCATTAACTACAGCAGATATTTCTTTGGTGTTAGTCACAGAGCATAACTCAAACTCTAAACTGTAAATGGGGAGGGTTGGCTGTATTAACAAAAGCTGTGAAATGAACCACTTCTGTATCAAAGCCAGTCACTAAGTGACTGAGTCAGTTTGAACATTAGGAATTCTGCCTCTCCACATGCCAGCATGTCTAAGAACGAACCAACTTTATTTATACTAGAGCCAATAAACTTTCTCCTCTTTATAGGGGGGGGATGCTTGGAAGCATCTTTTATTTTTACACACATACACACACATATTCACACACATTCATACACACACAGTAAAATCTCTCTCTCCCCCTCCCTCCCCCTTTCTCCCCCCTGTGTGTGTGTGTGTGTGTGTGTGTGTGTGTGTGTGTAAATTACCCAAGCAACTCAACATCTAATACCCACACTAAAAAAAGGTCAAAAAATGTAGGGATGTGAGGCTCTGTTGTAATCTGTTGACATTTTTTGCTTTTCTTTTATGCAAATTATCTCCATTCTTTTCTGCTATTTGTCAGTAAGGGAGGCTGTCATTGTTAAAGAGATGATCCTTCCCCTTACCTGTCTTTCTCTCAGTGTAGCTGAAGCTAATTCAGTGCACTGATGTAAGATTATTATCAGGTTGAGCACTTATCTGACAAAATTTATGATGATGAGTCTAGCACACGTTGACTGTGCCAGTGTTCTCCCATCATGGGCTTTTGTGCCATTCCCATTAGCTGGTGACAGCTGTCAAAAATACGGTTGCTATCGTTTTATTTACTTCTGACATTTGAAGGTCACTTATAGTTTTAATTAAATTTTTCCTTTGTCAACTCAGAAATACCACTCAATTTAGATCTTGATTGGTCTTGAAGCTGAAAATGGCATTCTAGGAGCCAGTTATGTCAAGATTGCTTCCCTCAGCCAGTTATTGCGATGATAATAATTAGTGAATGCCACAAATACATTGGTAAATACAAGCAGTGGAGAAATAGATGAAGCCTGAAGGGTGGACCACATCCTCCAATAAGGGATATGTGCTCCTAGATCTGAGACATTGATGAAATCTTACTGCTATTCCTCCAGGTGACTATGTATGTCGTATTATCCTCGTTTGTTTTTCTTTTCAAGTGACAGTTTGCTGTTATGATAGGAAGCTTTTCTTTTCAGATTCTGATATTGTTATCAGTCTTAAAGCTCATTGATTATGGATTTCTCTCCAATGGAACACCTCTGGCCCTGTGTGGAGATAAAACACTCTGATCTACTTCAAAGGTTAAAATATAGCACTGTTGTCTTCTTCTTTAAGATTTAACTCAGACAACTCTGTCAATCACCTGGTCAAGAGACCACTACTCAGCAAGGCTGATTCACTAAAGTCCCACGAAAGAGATGGAAGGAATAATTATCTCACGGATTCGATAATGTACTAGAAGCCCAGGCCTTAGAACAGCCAAGACACTCTATTAAGTCTGCCTGATTTTCTGACTCTTAATTCAAAAAAGCATTAATTCTTTTCTCTTCTATTGCTGGTATTTCCCAAAGCCAAATCCTGTTCCTTTTGGTACTTCAGGTTTCTCACTCTTTTCTTAAAGCTGTGTTCTTTCCCCACAGGACTACTTGTCTATCATGTAGATACTTTCAGAACAGCATGACTTCTTGTTTCCCAGCATTTACAGCTTACCTGCCCTATTGTTTTTCACTTAAACTGTAATGAAATTACTTTAAGCTTTATTCTGATTCTATTAAATTTTTTAAATGAGACTAAGAACCCCAAAAGGGGGGGGGGTTCCCATTTTGCTGGTAACATACGATGCCCAATGTGGGCCTCTCAAAACTTGTAGTGACAATTTATTTCCTCTCATGTGTTAGCTGAGAACAATGAGCAATAAAAGTTTCAAATGCAAGTTTAAGATTTTATTGAGGCCAGAGGATTTTGACCTTGTGGTTTACAGCAACAGATATTGTACAAGTAATTGATTCTTGGTTGTGGTGTTAGACCACAAGGGCTGGTCAATACTTTTCATCTCAGGCGGCATTGGATTTTGTGGAAACTTTTAGCACATAAGAGTCATTTCTTGTAGTAGACTTAAACTAAGATCGGGTTGGAGCTCCCGAGATTGCTGATTGTAGACTATACACGTTCTTCTTTATTAAGCAAGTTAATCAAGAAAGATTTGACCATGGTGAATGAGTGGAAAATAAAAGCTTTCCAGCTACAGGACTTAAGCAATCTTTGTCAGCTTTTAATGGCAATTGGCATTTCCCTGTTTTACTCACTGTCAGTTTGGCTTGTAACATTTTAAACCAAGGATAGATTGCGGGTTATATAGATTGCCACAAAAGTTGCAAATGATATGCTTCATTTGGAAGCAAGGGGAAGTAAGGAGGACTTAACATTAAATTCTTGTACTCAAATGTCATAATCTTGAGGATTCAGTTGATGCTGAATTAGGTAATAACAGATGAAGAACTTTGACCAAAGTGCAGCTTCTCTTGGCCTGAATAGTTCCACATAAGAGAAAAAGTGTTAGAAGCTGAAGCTGAAAATGCTTATATGTAAAAAGTGAGAATCCTGGTAGATTAGGCAGAAACTCACTATCCTGTCTTGTCCATATTCTTCTATTAAAGGAAACATAGTATTGAAGTTAAGATCTATACTATTTATTGGAATTTTTAAATGTTCATTGAGGGTCACAGAGCAAAGACCTCAAATTGTATTCTGTGTATCTCAAACCAAAACAATTCATTCCTTCTACTTCTTTCTGATCCAACCAATAAGATGAACCAAGTGGAGTGTTGGAGGGATGTTTTGTCTGCTCCAGTTTAGCCCATTCTCCTTTGTTAATTGTGCTAGGCATTTCTCCACTACTTATCTCACTTCTTACTTCTCTTGAGAACATGTTCCCAGTGAGAAATAAATGGTCCCAGAGAAAAGCAGTTGGCTTTATCCTTGAAGGCATTAAGAGTTCTAGAGACCTCTGCCAAGTCTCAGGGAGTCTGGAGAAGTTGGAATACTACTTAGCTATTTAAAACAATGATTTCATGAATTGTTTTTCAGGCAAAGTTTCAGTGGGAAGAACAACAATATCAACTAACTGGACCCCTCAGAGTTCCCAGGGACTAAACCCATTGCAAAATTAAAGGAAAGGTACACATAACAATACCATTTCTTTTTTATTAATTATTTTCTTTATTTACATTTCAAATGTTGTCCCCCTTCCCAGTCTCCCCTCAACAAACTTCCACCCTATTTCCCCTTCCCTTTTCCTCTAAGATGGCTCCACCCACCAACCCACTTCAGTTTCACCCCTCTAGTATCCCCTTTCACTAGGGCAACAAGCTTCCACAAGAACAAAGCTCCTCCTTTCTCATTGATAACAGACAAGGCAGTCCTCTTCTACATATGTAGCTGGAGCCATGGACCAACTCATATATATTTATTGGTTGGTGGTTTAGATCCTGGGAATTCTGAGGGGTCTGGTTAGTTGATATTGTTGTTCTTTCTATTGGGTTGCAATCCTCTTCAGCTCCTTTAGTCCTTCCCTTAATTCTTCCATTAGAGTCCTGGGCTCAGTCCAATGGTTGGTCATGAGTATCTGCATCTGTTTTAGTCAGGTGCTGGCAGAGCCTCTGAGAGGACAGCCATTTCTGGCTTCTGTCTGCAAGCGCTTCTTGCCATAAGGAATAGTGTTGGGGTTTGTTGTCTGCAGATGGGATGGATCCCAAGATGGGGCAGTCTGTGGATGACCTTTCCTTCAGTCTGTGCTCCAATTTTTTTTTTTTGTCTCTGCATTTCCATTTATGTCCTTTTGGGTCTGGGTTGCCTCACTCAGGATGATATTTTCTAGTTTCCTTTATTTGCCTGCAAAATTTGTGAAGCTGTCATTTTTGATAGCTGAGTAGTGTAAGTGTAAGTGTACCACATTTTCTGTATCCATTCTGCTGTTGAGGGACATCCATCTTACACCAATCAGAATGGCTAAGATCAATAACTCAGGAGACAGCAGATCCTGGCATGAATGTGGAGAAAGAGGAACACTTCTCCATTGCTGGTGAGATTGCAAGCTGGTACAACCACTTTGGAAATCAATCTGGTGGTTCCTCAGAAAATTGGAAATAGTTCTCCCTGAAGACTCAGCCATACCAGTCCTGGGCATATACCCAAAAGATACTCCAACATATAAAAAAGGACACGTGCTCCATTACATTCATAGCAGTCTTATTTATAATATCTAGATCTGGAGACAACCCAGATGTCCCTCAACAGAATAGATACCGTCTCTATATTGGTTCTTTTAGTATTGAACTCATCTTCTAATTCTCTTATTGGATTCTGGTCACTGGATGTGAACAGAAAATGGCCAATTTGTGGATACTCTGAATTTTATAATGATCCCTGATGATATAACCTAGTTTATCTTTCTTTAAATATTCATTATACTTTTGCTTGTTAGGCTAATGTGTATAGTGTATGGTTCTGGAAACTTATAGAAAGAGAAACCCTATATCATTAAGAATGGAAGCTATATTATGGACTCATTCTAAGCCATATATATGGCTAATAAGTTCACATGATTTTTTTGTGTAACAACTGTTCAAAGCTTGTCAAGCAGAAACTACTATTATTCTAATTTACAGCTATGGAAGTAGATAGTCTGAGAGGTTAAATAAAATGTCCAACTTATAGCAATGACAGATTAGAATCCAGTGACCACAGCATGACAATGATCTATTGAGTACATTATACCACCATCTCTTTCCCCTACAGCTCAACTGGAATGTATTTAATGAATCTATAAATTAATATAAGTAGGTTAGAGGAAAGAGGGATTGACGTAAAAGGCAAGTCAGAGAAAATGACAGTTCTGTGTTTTATACACAGAACTTGTTGTCAGCCTAGTCAATGTGAAGAGACAATGCACAGAATGTGTTGATGAATTCAAAAGTACTTTCATGTAATAGCAACCTTTATTCATTTGATGTAATTTTTGCCTCGGAGGTTCACTGTCTCTGTTTGCTAACCTATGCCTAGTCCTGGAATCTTCTAGTCTCTGTACAATGTTATCTAAGCCTAGAATGTTTTCAGCCCCTGAAATTTACTGATGAATAAGCACGCCTTTCCCTGGTTCTTTCTGATCTCTGACTAGCTGATTTGCCTCAGCTGTTCTGACTCAAACTCCCTTTCAAGCTGAATGATCCAATCTGGCTTCTCTCAGCTTCTCCTGAATTGCTCTTCTTGGCCTCAAACTAACTCTAGCAATCTGTCCACATCTTCTGCCTTCTTTTTCATTCTCTGACTCTTTCTGTCTTCATCTATGTCTTGCTTGTTCTATCTTTGCAACAGATGTCTATACAACTGTCCTTGTAAAACTGCCCTTTCTTCTCTGTAATGCTCTCTATTAAGCCACCGCTTTTTCTTGTTTATTCTCATGAGCATTGGCATAGCCTATTCTGTCAAATCTTTCTCTGATTCATCACTCTGTCTGCCACTCAATTATACATTGCTTTCAAACATAAGTACTTCCTTCTACAAACTAATGTTACCGTCATTGTTTGAGGTTACAGGTGTGTACTGGTAAGTGTATGTCAGTAATTTCAGCCAGAAGGGTTAAAGATGAGTGCTTAGGCTGAACCACAGCACAACTAAAACAGGTTTTTGCAGTAAGAAACACAATCTCTGGGTTTGCAGGTTGATAAAGTATTCTTCAACACTTTGGAGGGTCTGAGAAGATGATTCCGAAGTTAAGATCTGTAGAGAGAAGGTTAAGTTCTGAGTGTATTTGTATTGTTGTCATTGGCACTGCCATTTCAAGGACCCTAATGCATCAGATCCAAGGGAATGACAAAGCCTTCCCTGGGACTAAGTATGGATATTTACAAGTAATTGATCTTTAACCCTTTAATCCCTGTATATAGAATTTATCAACCTCAGCTTCTTTTGGATCACTGTAACCTGAGACTGATCGTTTACAGAGACTTCCTACCAACAATAGATAATGTGCTTCCCCCTCCTTCTGGCAAATAAATAAATAAATAAATAAGGTGCTGTGTTTCCAAGTTCTTATTAGCACATCTCCATCAGAGTGCACTGCCTATCCAGTCTTAGTTATATATATATATATATATATATATATATATATATATATATATATATATCTGTAATTCCTTTATTGCTCATCACCTCAGGTCAGTTCCAAAGCTGTGTAGATTGTGACAAAGAACTCTCATATTAGGTAGCTCCAACCTCAAGTAACTCGAGCTTCAGGGATCTGACACCCTCTTCTGGCCTTTTCAGGTGCAAGTGTGTACATACATATGCTTACACACTCATGCAGATACAAATGCACACACATAAAAACAATATTTGGGGATGGGCAATTTCTTAGTAGTGAGTGCTTCCCTGCCACCTATTAAATGCAAGTTTAATTCTCAATGCTTCAATTTTAATTGAAATCAAGAAACAAAATGATACAAGTTGTCGGAAAGAAATGTCTTGGACCAGAGTCCCGAGGAGGGCTTGCCTTCATAGTAGAAGGTCAGCAGCAAGTGCAGGATGCAGAATGCACATGATAATTGAATCTCCTGACATCCAGGGGGATGTGTATTGGATGGAAAGAAAAGGTAGGGATGTGGAGTAAGTCATGTTAAGAGCAAAGTGCTGACACTTGGAGCCCTACGACTCTATTACAGGAAACAACTTTCCAGTGATTCATATTGTATCTGAAAACTTCTGAATGACAATACAGGTAATTTATTATCCATCTGTCTTTAGGCTTAGGATTCCAAGTTTGAGAGAACAAAATTTAAAGTACAACTTTATTATTTCTTCTGTTAAGTATCCATCTCATATTTGAGTCACTGGGTCTGAAATAAATAAAATAAAGTTATTAATGTACAAAACATACAATGTAGAATGTTTAAATAAAGAAATAAGCTTATGTTATCAAGAAAGTAGATCATGGGGCAGAGGACTCATCATGAGAGTCTGAACTGTGCATGGGCAAAATGTCCAAATCTTAGCTGTTGATGCACCTGAGCTTTGGGGTGATTTAATGAAATTGCCTCTACCTAGTTATTTTAAAATTGTGTTCAGAAAGCAAATGAGTCACAGTCTATGGAAGCCTCATGGGCACACTTGCTTCATGATCTCTAACAAGCCTTCTGCTCCAGTAATTTGGAGTCTGTCATATTGGTGCCAGCCCAATTGTTTTTATTCTTAAATGTTATGCTTTAGTGCTTAAAGCAATCTTTCTAGTATTGTGTACATTTAAATATTTGTTTATCTAACAGACATTCAGACAGATGCAATCCTCTCTTTGGATATGCAAGCGGCTGAGGAGCTCAGAGTCAGAAGAAAGCAGCTCAAATTTGTTTCTCTAATATGAAGTACATGCAGGTGTAGTGGCAGGCATGGGCACAGATACATGCACAAGCATACACATACCAAACTAAACGCACCTATAAGCAACAACTTCCCCTTCTGAAATGAACTGTAAGTTTGTTCTGGTAATTTCCATAACTGCTAATTATCATAATAATTACCTGCAGAAGTTAGGAGGTGATGGACAACTGGTAGTTATACTGTAGCTTGTAGACAGTGAAAGTGTGAAGGGATTAATTACACCATGTTCAGTGGGCAATGACATCTCTGTCTAAATGGCGCTATGAATGTGTAGAGTGGGAGCTTTGCATTCTGATCATACTATTCAGGATTTCCAAAGTAGATCATAAAGAGCAGAGTTTGGTTTTTTTTTTTCAACTCAATGCTTATAGAATCAAGTAAGTCTGCAATAGAACCCAAACAGGTAAATAAAAAGTGATTATTTGAATGTGCTGATTGTGCACATTACATTGCAATTTATTATTTTTTAACTTAAGCATCACATTTTGCCTTAAGCAAATCCTCTTTTAAATACATACTAAAGTTTTCAGGAGACAGAAAAGTGTGTTCTCATTAGGCAAACTAGTGAAGTCTTAAAATGAAGTTCACATTTTAGTACTAATGCCAATATTTCTTTTACACAGTTATTGTTTTTCAAAGCAAATAAATCATGTATGGTTGTGTATATTCATTGTCCTGACATAAACTTTATTTGTATTTAAGCTCTTTCTCAGTAACTAGGCAACTTATCACCTTGTCTGAGTAAGTATACCAGGCATACCTGGAAGTACTTCATAGCATGGAAGAGGATGTAATCTATGTTAAAGAATGGGCCTGAGACATCACAACTTGTTCAATAAGGTGAGTGTTGTGTTTGGAGTTTGAGTTCCAGTCATTGAATCTGCGACATTATCTCATGATTCTGGCATGAAGAGGGACGCGGGACCTCACTGTGCTTGCAGGAATATTACATGTTTACTCTCCTGAGTCATAGTCACATTTGGTCACGTGGTTGAGAAACTAAGTGATATATATATATATATATATATATATATATATATATCCATCCAGCACTAATACAACCCAGTGGGTTGTAAAAGGAAAACAGCACAGGAAACTGAGGAGGAAATAAGTGTGTGTGTGTATGTGTGTGTGTGTATGTGTGTGTTTTCTGTGTGTGTACAGGCTCTGGATGGAACTGGAGAAAAAGTGGGGAGCATGTGATCAAAATATATTGTGTGCAGGTATGAGATGTTCAAAGAATAATTAAAATCTGAAAAAAAGACACATAAAAGTACTTTTGATACAGAAATATTTTAAAAAGTAAAATAAAATCACTATACCTTTAAAGTGGTATGAAAGGTTTCAGAGTAGTCTAGAGAGGTTACTACAATTTAGAGGCTAAGACTTCAGGTTTGCCTTTTGAAAAAGATGACAAGTTGATAAAAAGAAATATGCACGAAAATGTATGATATCTACTGGCTACATTACTCTTCACATTAAAACATATTTAAAAATAGTCTAGAATGCCAAGTACATATACTATATGTCCAGAGTTCTAAGAACATTAAGAAGCAGACAACATGCCCTCATTGTCTATTCCCTGCATATTTTCCCTTTTTTGCATCTCTACAGGATCCAGCTTGGCTACAGTCTCCTGTTTCTCTTGCCAGGCTGACCTACTGTCATTGAATGACTAGATAAATTAACTAACTTTTATTTAAAATATGAATCCCATTAACAGGTAGTGAAAAATATTCAAAGTAGTGGAGTTTTAAATATTGAAAAGTTTAAAGGGGGTGGGAACTATAGCCACAAATGCAGACAGAAATCATATCTTCTTATTTTAAAAAATTCATATACGTGATGGTTGCTTTAAATTAGCAGCTTGACACAAGCTAGAATAACCTCAGGAGGGATTATGGTTGGGGGTCACTACAACATGAGGAACTGTATTAAAGGGTGGCAGCATTAGGAAGGTCTAGAACCAATGTTCTAGATGATCTTCTAGGGTCTAGAATCTAAAATTATTTCTTGGAGTAACTATATTTTTGCTGCTGTTATTCAGCAGATATAATTCAAATATCTTATGTATAGGATATCTGATATGTGACTTCTGTGAATAGATCAGTTGACCTTCAAAGGAGTCTCAAAGCATAGTCTGAGAATCACTGTTCTAGAATCTAGAATAACTAAAGCAATTTCTGGGATGAGTCTTGAAAATGTACACTTTCCTTGGCATCAACCAAAAACCAAATAGAGATTCTTCAAAGATAGTGACTATAATAATAGATGGACATTTGAACGGAAAGATAAGCACTATTGCTAATTGCACATTTAAGGAAGCAAAAGAAGAGAGCTTTTCAAACTGAAATAAGCAGGGTTACTTGAATTATTTTGGGATGATAATCCTTGACCACAAGGATAGTGTTAGTCTAAGGCAGAGGTTTTTTTCTCGGCATATGACTCAGCATGGGTATGAGTATTTTTTGTTTAAGGTGTCATTTTGGAGATTACCTTGTGATCAGGTGCCCAGAGTTTCCACCCCAAGTTATTAAGCATGAGATTCCCATGTTTATAACCTCCTATCTTTAATTATTGGATATTTTTATTACCTTTTAACAAAAAGGACTCCAGTTTGGTTGTGACAAATTTTCCAGTTGCTAGATCTCCTAAGGAGGACTAGGGGAGGTGTTCTTACTCATGGGCTGAGAGTAAACAATTCCATCCTCCCCAAACATACCTCACAGCTTCCAGGATATTTTTTTAATTGGATATTTTATTTATTTACATTTTAAATATTATCCCCTTTCCCGGTTTCACCTCTGCAAACCTCATATCCCATCCCCATTTACCCTGCTTCTATGAGGATGGTCCCCCACCCACCTACTTCTGCCTCACTGTCCTAGCATTCCCCAACACTGGGGCATCAAGCCTCCACAGGACCAAAGGCTTTCCCTCCCATCAATGCCAGATAAGTCCCCTTCAGCTCCTTCATTTCTTCCTCTAACTCCTCCACTGGGGTCCCTGTGCTCAGTCCAATGGTAGGCTGCAAGCATTTGTATTGCTTGGCATCTGGCAGAGCCTGCCAGGACACAACTGTATCAGGCTCCTGTCAGCAAGCACATTTTTGGCATCCACAATAGTGTTTGCTTTTGGTGTCTGCATCTGGCATGGATCCCCAGGTGGGGAAGTTTCTAGATGGCCTTTCTTTCCTTCAGTCTCTGCTCTAATCTTTGTCTCTGTATTTCCTTCAGACAAGAGCGTTTCTGGGTTAAAATTTTGGAGATGGATGGGTGGCTTCATCCCTTAACCAGGGGGCCATGCCTAACCTCTGGATATGGTCTCCACAGGTTCTCCCTCCCCTTTGTGGGGTATTTTAGACAAAGAACATGGAATACCCATGATACAATTCATGGACCACATGAAGCTCAAGAGGAAGGAAGACCAAAGAGTGGATGCTTCAGTCCTACTTAAAAAGGGGAACAAAATTATCAAGGGCAGTAGAGGGTAGGAGGGACTTTGGAGGAAGGGA
Source organism: Arvicanthis niloticus (assembly GCF_011762505.2). Taxonomy (NCBI): domain Eukaryota; kingdom Metazoa; phylum Chordata; class Mammalia; order Rodentia; family Muridae; genus Arvicanthis; species Arvicanthis niloticus. The sequence continues at coordinate 52,491,516 of NC_047665.1, read as the reverse complement.
AGAGGGAGACCAGAAAAAGAAGGGAAGGATCAGGTATGGGAGGAGTTAGAGAAGATGTACAGAGGGTCAGGAAATTGAACAGAGGTATGTAGCAACGGGGGATGGGGAAATGGGGGTAACATCAAGGAAGTTCCAGATGCCAGGAAAGCAAGATCCTCCCAGAACCCCATGGGGATGACATTAGCTTCCAGGATTTGTTAACATTTGCTAATTTTTTGAGTGGGGCTGGTAATTCTACCACTTACTTCATTTAGTTTAAAACTTTCACATCTTTAACTGCAGGACTGGGAAACATTTTTCTTTGGAGCCACGTTGGTCTGTGAAATGTTCAGCTTTGAACCAGAGTGTAGAGCGTAGCTGTTCTGTGAGACCCTCCTCTGCTTTGGTTGCTCTTGACATCAAGTGTAATTGAGTAGATAAATCATCCATGCTTCCCCACGAATACTTACTACACCTTTTATCTTCCTGGAGACATTGCAGGAGGAAAAAAAAATCTGAAAAATGTGTGCTCGCCTTGGCTACCGTTCATAGACATTTTGTCTCCAATTCTTCTTTTGACAACGTGGTGAGAGATTTTTCTCTCCAACTCATGCTGATGCAAAGAGAATTTGAGATTCTGCTCTTTTTTCTTCTGCACTGAGTTTAATTTGTGATCACCATTCCCTCCACCCTGGAAGATGACTGGAAATTAGTCTTCTGGACATTGATGTTTGCTGACATTTTAAAAAGAAAAGCTGTCGAGACAGACAGAAATTTATTCACTCTTAAAATAATCTCTAGATGATTCCGGACTTGACTTTTACTTAAAAAAAAAAAAAAAAAAAAAAACCTACTGTAATGTTGGAGGCCAACTGGAGATCGTTTTAAAGTGACAGGGTAGTCTCTAAATCAAAAGCTCCTCACTGAGATTTTTTCCCATGGTTTCTGTCATCTTGACAGGCTTACAATGTTGAACACCTATTACAAAACTTGTATGTATAGGTTATGATTTTCTTAGCAACCATTTAATGTTCTTATAGAAATACTTGATTTAAAAACAAGCAACCTACAATCTCTTCTGTCTTCTTTGTGCCCCTATTTCAGGAACTAATCCTGTGCCTTTTTGCCTTCATGAACATTGACATTCGAGCATCTTTGGGAAGTTGAACAGACAAAAGTCTTGTAGGAAGTAGTAAATGAGACCTAAACTGGATGTCTTTCTTTTCCTATTGCTTTGTTAAAATACCATGACAAAAGCAACTTAATAATAAAGAGTTTATTGTGAATCCCACTTAAAGAAAGTCTCTCATGAAGATGTCAAAGCGGCAGTAACTTGGAACAGCTAGTCACATGCTGGAACAGCTAGTCACATGCTATCCACAATCAAGAAGTGAAGAATGTGAACGAGTGCTCTTACTTAGCGCCTACACCACTAATAATAGTAGGCAAGGCTTCCTTCATAAATTACTATAATAAAGACAGTCTCCCAAAGACGTGCCCACAGTGACTCTAGATTCTGCTTAGCTGGCGGTGAGCATTAGCAATCACAGTGGGATATGTTTGCATTTTTATTTTCAGAGATTTTAGTAATTATGAACCAATTTAAACACTTGTTTACGATCTACCAGTTTTATAGAGTTTTCCTAAAATTTCAAGATGTGAGCTGAAGAAGAGCCACTGGGATGCCACAGATAAGGGCATGGTATGGGATGTCAGAGACCAGTGTTGACACTACAGGGTAAGCCAAGACAGGCAGCAAGCTGTGTCATCAGTGGAGATAGGGATCAATGTTCATAGTAGCTGACAGGGTCAGCATAGAAGAGTTGACAAGGATTGGTGGTGAGAGCATCCAAAATGGCAGCCAGTGACTAGAGAAATTACTCAGGAAAGTTTTCTCTAGGGGAACAAAGCTTAATTCACTGGGGCTGGCACTCCCTATGGCCAGTGAAAAACTCTGAACTCTTCTAACTCTTTAGGGGTGTGTGAGGGAAAAAAAGGAAAGAGAGAAAAGACTCTCTCTTTTCTTTCTTTTCTTCCCTCCCTCCTTCCTCCCTCCCTCTCTTCCTCCCTCTGTCTCTCTCTGTCTCTCTGTCTCTCTGTCTCTCTGTCTCTGTCTCTGTCTCTGTCTCTGTCTCTGTCTCTCTCTCTCTCTCTCTCTCTCTCTCTCACACACACACACACACATTGAGTGGACAAAACAGGCTCCAATAACTTCACACATACACATACATATAGGCAAACATACAAATATACATACACACAGAAAAATTGATGGATAGGTATGTACACGTTCATACATTAAATGGACAGAACTAAGTTTCAAAAAGCAGGCTCCAAACATGTCACACATAACATATAGACACATACACATATATACATAGAAACACACAGTTGGTGGATGGAGCAAGCTCCAACATCACTTTGTTTTTTTCTTTCATAGCTTATATAGCTCTGTGAAATCTTCCAAGCAGGGCAAAATCACAACGTGATTACATTTCTATTTTTATCTTCTAGTGAATGACTATGAAAAAAGATTGTGTTCACCAATACCTTTACAAAAATAACATTATAACAGGTAAAGAAAACGAATTTTTCCCAAGAACCCACATATATTTGCACTTAAGCAATTTTGTTAATAGATTGACAAAGTATGAGCAAGCAAGGTACTTTTCTCAGCCATTTTCTATATTTCTGGCAGGTAGTGATTTGTGGTTACAAAGAAAGAATCAACTATTTTATTATTCATCATAAAAAGTAATCTTATAGGAATCTTAAAAGAATCACAAATCTAAACTTTTATATAAAAGAAATCAGATCTACCTTAAAACCTCACAATGCATATTTGCTTATCAGCAATTTTTATTAAATCATATCAAGAAGCTGAGGGCAAAAATGATTACAAAAAGTCAATCATCATCACCAGTCCAGCCTGAACATCACATCAGCCAGTGCTGCCATTGTTCTTATTCCCTGGCCTTATAATTCCAGAGCTTAACTATTAAGCATGTCTTTCTGAACCTCAAATTGTTCCCTAAGATTTTCTACATCAGAGCCATTAGCAAAAACATCTTAACCTAGCTTCAGTAACAATTTTAGTTTTCCAAATGCTTTCTAAGGTTACTAGTCATTGCTGACAATTAACATTTTTAAATTTTTCCTAGGGTGGTAGTAACACCTGAAATAGATCAACCACTATTATTGTGAGTACCAGTGATATTGCCCAGAGAGAGGTTGGAAGCTCATTTAGAATTTATGTGAGAGCAACAAGCCAAGCAGAACTTCACAACAACACAAAGTCCTCAGGACGTGTATTCTTCGGGGCCATACCTGTCCAAAGATAAAACCATTGTGGCTTGTGGCCGTGCTCACCAGTGGGCCACATCCCATGAGTTCTAAAGCTGTGTGCTTTTCCTCCTGCATGACCCTTAGCACATGACATAGTAATTTATCCCTTTATGGCTTGCTTAACTCCTAGTAGATTATCTCTATGTAGGAGCCCTTGTCTCTGGTTACATTCAATTCTTAAGTTAATGAAATGCTGTCCACAGTTTTACCTCATTGTGACCATGTACTTCTTTTCTTTCTTTACACAGATCTACGGACGTGTATTCTGTGTGTGTGTGTGTGTGTGTGTGTGTGTGTGTGTGTGTGTGTGAAAGATAAAGTATTGTGGGGTGGTTAGCTTGCGTGTGTGGGCAGGCGTGGGTCCTGTTGGGAAGAATTGTGGTTCCTGGGGCTCCAGGGAGCAGAAGCGCAGGATTTTGGCTGGGTGGATGCTATCAGGCTCCGGGAGACCTCACTCAGTCTGAGGTCCCTCGGGGGCAGGGCTTTTGAGCTGAAGGGGGCTTCTCTAGGCTGAGGCTGACCCAGAGGGTGGTGGTCTCCGTCTTTGGGCCCCAGATGCAGCTGAGAACAAAGAAGCTAGGCATAAGGCCTGGACTGGGCCCACAGCCTAGAGGAACAAGAGGAAGGGACCCCCCCGTTCCCCCCCCCCAACACACACACAGCGCCCTGTGTGTAGAGACTCTGTTAGTGGCACTCGCTTAGCTGGATCAAGGCTGGCTTGCTTGAGTTGGCAGGGCTTGGCCACGGAATGTAGAGAAATCTTTTGGCAGGAGAAGATGCTCAGTAGTTAGAGGCCTTCTCCATGGGTCCCCACAGAGAGTAACAAAGACACGAGGAAGTCCATGGTTTAAAAGGTTTATTGTCACGGCAGATGGTGGATGAATCTGGCTGTCCCCCCCGAAACACAGGCCAGACCTGAATTAAAAAGGGAAGGAGGGGTGGGGGGAGGATCGAAGAAGAAATGCTTAATTGGCTACACCATCTGGCCTTTAGGTATCCCATTAATATGAAAATCTCTTGAGGCTGAGGCCTGTAGTCATGCCCTCTACCTGTGGAGGGGCTGGTAGGGGCTTTGCTCTATGTGACTGAAAGGCACTGATCGATGGAGGTCTTTGGATGTCAGGAGCCTGGGGTTTGGGAGCATGGAGACATGTATGCTGTCCCTCGAAGGGTCTCGGGCCATTTATAGCCAGTGCTCTACCAGAAACCAAGCTATCCTTTTCATGGTCCCACAAACGATTATGAAATTCACTTTTAAAAACCTTTATTTATTCATTCATTTACTCATCTTAACTATCATATTCATTTATTTGTGTATGGTATCACACATGCTAGTACAGGTATGAAGGTTGGAGGATGACTTTTGGAAGTTGGTTTCCAGCTAACACTTGTTGAAATGGGGTCTCTTCTTTTTCTTTTCTTCTTTCTCTCTCTTTCTCTCTCTCTCTCTCTCTCTCTCTCTCTCTCTCTCTCTCTCTCTCTCTCTCTTTCTTTCTTTCTTTTCATCTTTCTTTCCTTTTTGTTGTTGTTCTTTACACTTCAGACTAGTTGGCCAGTGTGGTGGTTTGGCTATGCTTGGCCTAGAGAGTGGCATTATTTGGAGGTGTGGCCTTTTTAGAGTAGGTGTGGCTTTGTTGAGGAAGTGTGTCATTGTGGGATTGGGCTTTAAGACCATTTTCCTAGCTGTCTTGAAGTCAGTCTTCTAGCTGCTGTCAGAGTAAGAGATGGAACTCTCAGCTCCTCTAGCCCCATATCTGCCCAGAAGATGCCATGCTCTGAACCTGAAAGTCAGCCCTAATTAAAAGTTGCTCTTTATTAGAGTTGCCTTGGTCATGGTGTCTGTTCACAACAGAAGAACTCAGACTAAGTCAGCAGAAAGTTTCCAGGTGACTTTTCTCTCCTCTCCCATCTCACAGTAGGAGTACTGATATTACAGATGCCTGTCACTGCATCTCGATTTTCATGAGGGCTCCAGGGATCAAATTTGGGTTGACAGCATTGCACAGCTAGCACTTTCACCTGCTGATCCATCTCTTTGACTGGAGCTATATGATTCTTTGATCAAGATATCTTGGTTTTGTTCCAGAATGTCTGAGATTTGTGTGTCAAAAAGGTAATGAGATGTACAACAGATTCTGTATCTTTCCTCAACATTCTGGTGCCATATATGCTCTGGATAATATAAAACATGAGGAAGGGTTGTTTTTATGACAGCATACAGTATCATTTTGTATTCTGAAACCCATCCCTAAAGTGAGTATAACCTCTACAGTACACTAATAAGAATTTTGAGTATTCAGTCCAGGTATGGAATATGATGAATCCCATTCCAAAAATATCTACCAAATCCTTTGCCTCCTTGATTACAATGTAAAGTGCAAGTTTCAATGGTTTATTTTTATTCAGATAGGAAGTAAAAACACCTTGCTGATTTGGCAGACCCATGGGTCTTTATAGGTTTTAGTTATCTCCCTCTGAAGCTCGTGTGTTCAGTGAAGGGATTGGTAATGCCAGCTAGTTTCTGGACACATTGTCCAATTTGTACAATGTTATTATTGTGACTGGACATGATATGATGAGAAGTATGTGGGTTGTACAGGCTATTATATGAGACAAAATTATATAACATTCTATAGTACAGTGTAGGATGGTTACATGTCACTGTTTCAGACCCTTGTTGTATAGAATAGAAATGAAAAACAAGATTTTCAATCAAGCAGCAACCTTATGACCTATAACAGGAACTGTGATAAGTAACTTTAGCAGAAATGATCCTTTGGGCTTGCTAATAGCTGTTGAGATTTGTTATTAAAACATTCTATTGTCTCTTTCCAAGATCAATGTGATTTCTGCAGAGGTATAGTGTTCTTGCATTATGAACTCTTGGGTTAGGAATCAGATTATTTTCTTATGGAGTCTGCTTGATAAATCATTTGTCATCTTGTTGTTGTTATTGTTAAAAACTGAATGTCACCTTTGGTGGATGGCCCTACATTTTGCCCCTACTAACACCATAACCAGGCTAATGACCCCTGGTGGATTAGCAGCCTGTCCTCCCAGGCTTTGACATTGTTGTAATAATTTTATTCACCTGACTTCTAGCTGTTAAATGCCACAATCTATCCTTTAATACTTTTATTGTAAGAATTTATGCTTTCTGTCACTAGTAATGATACGTCTCAGCTTCACTCAAATATAGGAGAGAAACTTTCTTTTTTTAAGCACTTCCAGGAAGAAAAGTTTCAATTGTGTCATTGTAGTTTCTTTGGCCATTTCTCCTTTTCTTTCATTGTTTTGAGAGGATAGCCTTGAAAAAACTATCCCCAATGATTAATTTCCACAGAATATCTTTTGTCTATACCTTTACATGAAATAACTTCCACCACTAAATTAATTATGGGTATTGTTATAATTTATTTTTTCTGACTATTATTTACACTGTATTAAAATGTTTCACGAAATATAATGGAACCATGATAGTAACATTATTAAGAAGTGACTACTAGTAATTAATACTTATTTATGTCAGGTTTTTATACTTACTTGTTTAGTGTATATAAATAATGTATCTATAAATGCAATTAACCCCCTTTCTACTCTTAGTATGCTACAAAAGAGGACAAAGAGTCATGGAAACTTAAGACTGAAACTTATCTGAGTGTTTGGAGATATCCTAGATTGTGCATCACTGCCCCCAAACCTCCTGTGCACCATGAATATTGGTGAGAAAAAACTCTGTTGAAAATTTCCCTCTCTCGAAGTTATTACAAAATGTAAGATCCAAATGCCAGTCAAATAATTGGCTCTATATTAAGTATCTTTCAGTGTTATTCTTTCCAGACGTACAGTCTTTTCACAGCTCATTACATCCTATCTTTTTTCTTCTCTTTTTAAATTAATATCTTTCTGAGCCCAGAGCTGAACTCACTCAAGTCAAAAGTTATGAAAAAGCATAATGGGGTTTTCATTAGAAGCTGTGTTTCTAGCAAGTCATTTAAATGAAGGAGTTGATCATTTAAAGCATGAAAACGAATAGATCATTTTGAACAATAAAAAAGAGTGAGTTGAGTTTAAATGATTTCTTTGATCTTTGTAGTCCTTCAAACTTCTACAAAGAGGCAGAAGGCTGTTGGGTTAAAACCAAGAGGTATAATCTCATACATGACTGTTGTCCACCTTTGCTGCACAAACCAGCATTAGAACTGCTTATTTGTGCTGACTTGTTTTTGAAAATGTCATTTATTCTAATTTGTGAAGACACACTTCTTGTTTTCATAGCATGACTACCCAATTAAAAAATGGGGTATAGAACTAAACAGAGAATTCACAACAGAGGAATCTCAAATGGCTGAGACACACCTAAAGAAATGGTTAAACTCCTTAGTTACCAGAGAAATGAAAATCAAAACAATCCTGAGATTCCACCTTACACCAATCAGAATGGCTAAGAACAAAATCTCGGGTGACAGCACATGTTGGTGAAGATGTGGAGAAAGAAGAACACTCTTTCATTGCTGGTGGGATTGCAAACTTGTACAATCACTCTGGAAATCAATTTGGCAGTTCCTCAGAAAATTGGAAATAGATTCACCTGAAGACCCAGCAATACCACTCTTGGGAATATACCCAAAAGATGCCCCACCATGCCACAAGGGCATGTGCTCCACTATGTTTATAGTGGTCTTGATTGTGATAGCCAGAAGCTGGAAACAACCCAGATGTCCCACAACAGAAGAATGGATACAGAGACTGTGGTTCATTTACACAATGGAATACTACTCAGCTATTAAGAATGAGAGCATCCTGAGGTTTGCAGGCAAATTGATGGAACTAGAAAATATCATCCTGAGTGAGATAACTCAGACCCAAAAGCACATGCATGATATGTATTCACTAATAAGTAGATATTAGCCAAAAAAGTACAGAATACCCAAAATACAGTCCACAGTACTCAAAAAAGTCAACAAGCTGAAGGGCCCAAGTGAGGATGCCTCAATCCCACTTGGGAGGGAGAAAAAAGCAATTACAGGTGGGGAGGGAGGGACCAGGGAGAGAAAGTGCCTGGGAAGGGGGGTGAAGAGGGGAACCCGATCTGGTATTGGGTGAGGGAAAAGGACTGAAGCCCTCAGGGCCAGCAGAAAGAATGGAAACAGGCAGCCTTGGAAAGTAGCAAGTTGGGGGACCCTCCAGAATGCACCAGAGACCTGGCAGGTGAGAGACTCTCCAGACTCAAACGGAAAATGCCTGACAGTAGGGAGAGGGAACTTATATAGCCCACCTCCAACAGGAAGATGACATCAATTGAGAGAGGGGGTTGCCATCCCACAGTCAAAATTCTGACCCATTATTGTTCCTGTCTGAAAGAACTGCAGGGATGGAAATGGAGAGGAGCCTGATAAAAAGAAGGCTCAGCAACAGGCCCAAAGTGGGATCCAGCTCAAGGGGAGGTCCCAAGGCCTGACACTATTACTGAGGCTATGGAGTGCTCACCAAAAGGGAACTATTATGACTGCCCTCCAAAAGACCCAACAAGAAGCTGGAAGAGTCAAATGCAAATATTTGCACCCAACTAATGAACAAAAGCTGCTGAGTCCTGTGGTTGAATTAGGGAAGAGCTGGAAGAAGATGAGGAGGAGTGTGATCCTGTAGGAGAACCAGCAGTCTCAATTAACCTGGACCCCTGAGATCTCTCAAACACTGGGCCACCAACCAGGCAGCATACACCAGCTAACACGAGGTCTCCAACACATGTACAGGAGAAGACTGCCAGGTCTGGGTTTAATCAGAGAAGATGTACCTAACTCTCAAAAGCCTGGAGGCCCCAGGGAGTTTAGAGGTCTGGTGGGGTTGGCAGTGGGGACATCCTCATGGAGATAGGGGGTGAGGAGGAGGCATGGGATGTAGAATGGTAGGAGGGTGGGCCAGGATGGGAATAAAATTTGGAGTTTAAAATTAATTAATTAATTAAAAAAGAGCAAAACTAGAGCAAAACCAAACCAAGCCAACCAACCAAACAAACAAAAAAGAAAAAAAGACCAAAATAGATACTTAATATTAGTATGGGAATATTTGGCAAACCAAAGAAGTTGAAATGACTCTGTTGTAATATCCTTGGGCATAGGTCCAGATTTATGGGGTTTTCTTGTCTCAATCTCTCCATGCCCAAATCAAGATGAAAGTTGTCACTACTGACCTCTACAAACAAGAGGATGTACAGGGCTGCAACCAGAATTCCAGCTTCACAAATACAAAGCATCCTCTTATCTCCCTTCTTCCCTCCCCTGAGACTGCTGCTAGACACATTCATATGCTTATATAGCCATGCAATATCACACATGCCCTTCTTTATACATGCACATGCTTGAAACCAACAATGTGAAGACATGCATGTGAGTACACATAATACATACATTTGGATACAAATACACATGTCAACAGGAGCATGCATTTCTAAGATATTATGGCATGTTCATACATACATGCACATGCTAAGAAAACTCTCAGACAAGAACAATGTCACCTCATTACAGGATCAGACCTTGACCTCTAATTCCGCTTCTCATGAAGTTAAGCCTATAGCAGAGGCACAAATGACTCCATTGTTTTGCACTCTTGTCCTCATTAACCCTTTTTCTCATTCCCATAGAGGTAGAACACAGGACTCTGGCTCACCCCATTGAAATCAGGATGAAGAATCAAAGGGTGGTGATTTTTCCAAAAGCATTTTATTGTCATTATTTTTTTTATTACTAATAATTTTATCCATTTACATTTCAAATGATGTCTCCTTTCCGGTTTCCCCTCCCCAAATCTCCCATCCTATCCCCCTCCCCTTTACCTCTCTGAGTGTGCACATCCACTCACCAACTCCCACCTCACTGATTTAGCATCCCCCTATGCTGGGGCATCAAGTCTCCAAAGGACCAAGGGCCTCCCCTCCCATTGATGCCAGATAAAGTCATCTTTCCCTACACATGTAGCTGAGCCATGGATTCCTCCATGTATACTCTTTGGTTGGTTGGTTAGTCCCTGGGAGTTCTCGGTGGTCTGGTTGGTTGATATTGTTTTTCCAATGAGGTTACAATCCCCTTCAGCTACTTCAGTCCTTCCTCTAGCTTTTCCATTGGGGTCCCCAGGCTCAGTCTGATGGTTGGCTGTATCTGTATCTGTAATAGTCAGGTGCTGGCAGAACCTCTCAGGGGACAGCCATATCAAGCTCCTGTCAGCAAATGCTTCTTCACAACAATAGTGTGAGAGTTTGATGTCTACAGATGGGATGGATCCCTAGGTTGGATGGTCTCTGGATGGCCTCACCTTCAGTCTCTGCTCCATTTTTTTAAAATTAATTTTTTCATTGGATATTTTATTTACATTTCAGATGTTACCCCCTTCTTCCCCCACCAGAAACCCCTATACCATCCTCCTTCCTCCTGCTTCTATGAGGATGTGCCCCCATTCACCCACCCACTACCACCTCCCTACCCTTATATTTTCCCAAACTGGAGCATCCCACCTTCATGGGAGCAAGGACCTCCTCTCCCACCTATGCCCCACAAGGCCATCCTTCCCTAAATATACAGCTGGAGCCATGAGCCCCTCGATATGTGCTCCCAGGCTGGTGGTTTAGACCCTGGGGAGCTCTGGTTGATTGGTATTGCTCTCCTCATGGGGTCACAAACCCTTTCTGCCCCTTCAGTCTTCTCTCTAATTTCTCCATTGGGAAACCCTTGATCATATCAGTGGTTAGCTGTGAGCATCTGCTTCTGTGTATGTCAGGCTCTGGCAGACCTATAAGGAGAAAGCTATATCAGGCTCCTGTCAGCATGCACTTCCGGGCGTCCAAATCAGCATCTACCTTTGGTGACTGTACATGGGATGAATACCCAGGTGGAGCAGTCTACAGACAGCCCCTCCTTCAGTTTCTGTCCCACACTTTGTCTCCATATTTGCTCCATGAAAATTTTGTTACTCCAAGAAGGACTGAAGTACACATACTTTGGTTTTCCTTCTTCATGAGATTCATGTGGTCTCTGAGTTGAATCTTGGGTATTTTGAACTTTTGGGCTAATACCTACTTAGCAGTGAATGCATATCATGTGTGTTCTTTGGGATTGGGTTAACTCACAGAAGATGATATTTTCTAGTTCCATCCATTTGCCTAAGAATTTCATGAATTCATTGTTTTTAATAGTTGAGTAATACTGCATTCTGTAAATGTACCACATTTTCAGTATCCATTCCTCTGTTGAAGGACTTCTGGGTTATTTCCAGCTTCTGACTATTATAAATAAGGCTGCTATGAACATAGTGGAGCATGTGTTGTTCTTATATGTTGGAGCATCTTCTGGGTATATGCCCAGGAGTGATATAGCTGGATCCTCAGGTCCAGTTTTCTATGTCCAATTTTCTGAGGAACCACCAGACTGATTTCCAGAGTGGTTGTATCAGCTTGCAATCCCACCAACGATGGAAGAGTGTTCCTCTTTTTCCACATCCTTGCCAGCATCTGCTATCACCTGAGTTTTTGATCTTAACCATTCTGACTGGTGTGAGGTGGAATCTCAGGGTTGTTTTGATTTGCATTTCCCTGATGACTAAGAATGTTGAACATTTCTTTCTTTTTTTCTTTTTTTTTAAAGCTAGTAGCTAGTGATTTTATTAAATTTTTTTGAGAAATGTTTAGTTTTACTATTCAACATTAGTCTCTCTTTCACTAAATTCTACTATAGCTTCTGGCTTTTTGTGCCTTGACAAGTATGCACTTGTAATAATTTCTATCATTCTTTAGGCCTTCTCTTTGCTCTTTTGATAATCTCTTGCACTACAAGTCAGACTTGGATTTCCTGTCAGCTGTTTGTCTATTCTCATGTTCTCTCCTGTGTTTAGGAATTAAGTTCAAAACATCCTAATTCGTTTCAAATTTCTGGAGTATTTCTCCAGCTTCTGACTTTAAACAAGTTTATTAGTTTCAGGTCTTTGTCGTCGTCTTCTTCTTCTTCTTCTTCTTCTTCTTCTTCTTCTTCTTCTTCTTCTTCTTCTTCTTCTTCTTCTTCTTCTTCTTCCTGGCTTTGTCACTGCTGAGGCACAGGGCTAATTTCATTATTCTATTTGTGAATAGTGAGTTTTTCACCACCATTTGTGGAAAAGACAGTCTTTTCTCTAATAAACTCCTTCCTTTGCTGATATTCCACTGGATGCATGGGTTTATTTTTAGGCTTTATTTCTATTACTGGTTTCTTTGTTTTTATGAGAAAAATCACAAAGGGAGACTACCCTGGAGATAGAAAACCTAGGAAAGAAATCAGGAGTCATAGATGCAAGTATCACCAACAGAATACAAGAGATAGAAGAGAGAATCTTATGTGCAAAAGATACCATGGAAAACATTGACACAACTGTCAAAGAAAATGCAAAATGCAAAAAGCTACTAACCCAAAATATCCAGGAAATCCAGGATACAATGAAAAGACCAAACCTAAGGATAATAGGTATAGATGAGAGTGAACATTCCCAACTTAAAGGGCCAGTAAATATCTTCAGCAAAATTATAGAGGAAAACTTTCTTAACATAAAGATAGAGATGCCAATGAACATATAAGAAGCCTACAGAACTCCAAATAGACTAGACCAGAAAAGAAATTCCTCCTGTCACATAATAATCAAAACATCAAATGCACAAAACAAAGAAAAATGCTAAAAGCAGTAAAGGAAAAAGGTCAAGTAACATATAAAGGCAGACCTATAAGAATTACACCAGACTTCTCACCAGAGACTATAAAAGTCAGAAGATCCTGGACTGATACCATACAGACCATAAAAGAACACAAATGCCAGCCCATACTACTATACCCAGCAAAACTCTCAATCACTATAGGTGGAAAAACCAAGATATTCCATGACAAAACCAAATTTACACAGTATATTCCCACAAATCCAAAGGATAGTAGATGGAAAACTCAAAAACACAAGGAGAGAAACTACAACTTAGAAAAAGCAAGAAAGTAATCTTCCAACAAATCCAAAAGAAGATAGCTACACAAAAATAATTACACCTTTAATAATTAAAATAACAGGAAGAAACAATCACTTTTCTTTAATATCTCTTAACATCAATGGACTCAATTCCTCAATAAAAAGACGTAGACGAACATTTCTTTAGGTGCTTCTCTGCCATTCCAATTTCATCAGTTGAGAATTATTTGTTTCACTCTGTACCCCATTTTATATAGGGTTATTTGGTTGTCTGGAGTCTAATTTCTTCAGTTATTTGTATATATTGGATATTAGCCCTTTATAGAATGCAGGACTGGTAAATATTGTTTCCCAATCTGTTGGTTGCATTTTGGTCCTATTGACAGTGACCTTCACTTTACATAAGCTTTGAAATTTTATGGGGTCCTATTTGTCAATTCTTGATCTTAGAGCATAAGCCATTGGTGTTCTGTTCAGGAACTTTTCCTCTGTGCCCAAGGATTTGAGGCTCTTCTTCACTTTCTCTTCTATTAGTTTCAGTGTATCTGGTTTTATGTGAAGGTCCTTTATCCAATTGGACTTGAGCTTTGTACAAGGAGATAAGAATGGATCCATTTACATTCTTCTACATGCTGACCTCCAGTTGAACCAGCACCATTTGTTGAAAACGCTGCCCTTTTTCCACTGGCCGGTTTTAGCTTTTGTCAAAGATCATGTGAACATAAATGTGTGGGTTCATTTCTGGGTCTTCAATTATAATCCATTGAACTTCCTCCCTGTCCCCGTACCAATACCATGCATTTTTTTTTTTTTTTATCACTATTGCTCTATAGTACAGTTTTAGGTCAGGGATGGTGATTCTCCCAGAAGTTTTTTTATTGTTGAGAATAGCTCTCATTATCCTGGGTTTTTTGTTATTCCAAATGAATTTGCAAATTGCTCTTTCTAACTCTATGAAGAATTGAGTTGGGATTTTAATGGGGTTTGCATTGAATCTGTCTGTATATTGCTTTCGGTAAGATGGCCATTTTTACTACATTAATCCTGCCAATCCTTGAGCGTGGGAGGTCTTTCCATCTTCTGAGATCTTCTTGGATTTCTTTCTTCAGAGACTTGAAGTTCTTGTCATATAGATCTTCCACTTGTTTGGTTAGATTCACACCAAGGTATTTTATATTATTTGTGACTATTGTGAAGGGTGTCATTTCCCTAATATTTTTCTCAACCTGTTTATCCTTTGAGTAGAGAAAGGCTACTGATTTGTTTGAGTTGATTTTATATCCAGCCACTTTGCTGAAGTTGTTTATCAGGTTTAGGAGTTCTCTGGTTTTGGGTCACTTAAGTATACCATCTTATCATCTGTAAAGTGATATTTTGACTTTTTCCTTTCGTATTTGAATCCCTTTGACTTCCTTTTGTTGTCTAATTCCTCTGGCTGGGACTTCCAGTACTATATGGAATAGGTAGGGAGAGAGTGGGCAGCCTTGTCTAGTCCCTGATTTTAGTGGGATTGCTTCAAGTTTTTCTCCATTTAGTTCGATGTTGGTTGCTGGTTTTCTGTATATTGCTCTTACTATGTTTAGGTATGGGCCTGGAATTCCTGAACTTTCCAGGACTTTTACCATGAAGGGATGTTGACTTCTGTCAAACACTTTCTCAGCATCTAGTCAGATGATCATTTTTTTTTCCCTTTGAGTTTGTTAATATAGTGGATTACACTGATGGATTTCTGTTTATTGAACCATCCCTGCATTCCTGGGATAAAGCCTATTTGATCATGATGGATGATTGTTTTGATGTGTTTTTGGATTCGCTTAGCAAGAATTTTATTGAGTATTTTTCTATCAATATTCATATAGGAGATTGGTCTGAAGTTCTCTTTCTTTGTTGGGTCTTTCCGTGGTTTAGGTATGAGCATAATTTTGCTTCGTAGAATGAATTGGGTAGTGTTCCTTCTGTTTCTATTCTGTGGAATAGTTTGAAGAGAATTGGTATTAGGTCTTCTTTGAAGGTCTGATATAATTCTACACTAAAACCATCTGGTCCTGGGCTTTTTTTGGTGGGGAGATTTTTAATGACTGCTGCTATTTCTTTAGGGGTTATGGGACTGTTTAGATGGTTTATCTGCTCCCGATTTAACTTTGGTACCTCTTATCTGTCTAGAAAATTGCCCATTTAATCCAGATTTTACAGTTTTGTTGAGTATAGGCATTTGTAGTAGGATCTGATGACTTTGAATTTCCCCAGTTTCTGTTGTTATGTCTCCCTTTTCAGTTCTGATTTTATTAATTTGGACACTGTATCTGTGCCCTATGGTTAGCCTGGCTAAGGGTTTATCTATCTTGTTGTTTTCCTCAAAAAAACAGCTCCTTGTTTTGTTGATACATTGTATAATTCTTTTTGTTCCTACTTTGTTGATTTCAGTCCTGAATTTGATTATTTCCAGCTGTCTACTCCTCTTGGGTATATTTGCTTCTTTTTGTTCTTGAGCTTTCAGGTGTGCTGTCAAGTTGTTAGTATATGCTCTCTCCAGTTTCTTTTTGTAGGCACTTAGCTATGAGTTTTCCTCTTAGCACTGCTTTCACTGTGTCCTATAAGTTTTGGTATGATGTGCCTTCAGTTTAGAATCTCCTCTATTTTTGATCCCTGCCCTTCCTTTAGACAAGAACAATTCTAGATTAAAATTTTTGATATGGGTAGATGGCCCCTCAACTGGGGCCATGCCTATCTACTGGAGATTTTCTCTACAAGTTCACTATTTCAGTTAACATCATCCCCATTGGGTCCTGGGAGCCTCTAGCTTTCCTTGTGTCTGGGACTTTCTAGTCACTACCCCCAGTTCGCCATACCCTACTGCTACATATTTCTATTCAATTTCTTGACCCTCTTGTACTTCTCTCCTGTCCCTTCTCATACCTCATTCTGTCCTCCTTTTTCCTTCCCCATCCTCTCTTCCTCCCAAGTCCCCCTTCCCCCGCCTACCTCCTGTGATTATTTTGTTCCCACTTCTATGTAAATTTGAACCATCTACACTTTGATTTTACTTCTTCTTATGGTTCATTTAGTTTGTGGGTTGTATTGTGGGTACTTTGCTGCTGTTGTGCAGTGAAACCTAGGACCTTCTTGAAATCTTCCTTGATGGCATTCAGAAGTAACCTGGTTAAAAGTGAGTTTTATTTATTTATTTATTTATTTGGGTATTATATTTGCATTTCAGATTTTATTCCCTTACCCCACTTCCCCCCACCACCCAGAACCCTCCTATTCCATCCCCCCTCCACATGCTTCTATGAGGCTGTACCCCCACCTACCCCCCACCCCTACTACCTCCTCCCCACTGTCATATCCCCCCCACTCTGTGTTCATCCTTCATGGGACCAAGAATCTCCTCTCCCACCTATGCCTGACAAGGCCATCCTTTCCTACATATACAGCTGGAGTCATGGGTCCCTCCCTATGTGTTCCCAGGCTGGTGGTTTAGACCCTGGGGAGCTCTGGTTGATTGGTATTGTTGCTCTCCTCATGGGGTCACAAACCCTTTCTGCTCCTTCAGTCTTCTCCCTAACTTCTCCATTGGGAAACCCTTGATCATATTAGTGATTAGCTGTGAGCATTGTCCTCTGAATATGTCAGTCTCTGGCAGACCTCTAAGGAGACAGCTATATCATGTTCTTGTCAGCATGCACTTCCAGCCATCCACATCAGTGTCTAGCTTAGGTGACCGTACATGGGATGGATACCCAGGTGGAATGGTCTCCAGATGGTCCCTCCTTCAGTTTCTGTCCCACGTTTGTTTCTATATTTGCTCCCTTGAGTATTTTGTTACTCCTAAGTAGGACTGAAGCATCCCCACTTGATCTTTTTTCTTCATGAGCTTCATGTGGTCTGTGAGTTGAGTTTCTGCTATTCCAAGCTTTTGGGCTAACATCTGCTTATCAGTGAGTAAATACCATGTGTGTTCTTTTGTGATTGGGTTAACTCACTCAGGATGATAATTTCTAGTTCCATCCATTTACCTAAGAATTTCTTGAATTCATTATTTTTAATAGCTGAGTAATACTCCATTGTGTAAATGTAGCACATATTTTGTATCCTTTCCTCTGTTTAAGAACATCTTGGTTCTTTCCAGCTTCTGCCTATTATAAATAAGGCTGCTATGAACATAGTGGAGCATATGTCCTTGTTACATGTTGGAGTAACTTCTGAGTATATGCCCAGAAGTGGTATAGCTGGATCCTCAGGTAATGCTATGTCCAGTTTTCGGAGGAACCGCCAGGCTGATTTCCAGAGTGGCTGTACCAGCTTGCAATCCCACCAACAATGGAGGAGTCTTCCTCTTTCTCTGCATCCTCGCCAGCATCTACTATCACCTAAGTTTTTGATCTTAGCCATTCTGACTGGTGTGAGGTGGTATCTCAGGGTTGTTTTGATTTGCATTTCCCTGATGACTAAGGATGTTGAGCATTTCTTAAGGTGCTACTCGGCCATTCGAGTTTCCTCTGTTGAGAATTCTTTGTTTAGCTCTGCACCCCATTTTTAATAGGGTTATTTGGTTGTCTGGAGTATAATTTCTTGAGTTCTTTGTATATATTCGATATTAGCCCTATAGGATGTAGGATTGGTAAAGATCTTTTCCCAATCTGTTGGCTGCCATTTTGTCTTATGTCTTTTGCCTTACAGAAGCTTTGCAATTTGATGAGGTCCCATTTGTCAATTCTTGATCTTAGAACATAAGCCATTGGTGTTCTATTCAGGAACTCTTCCCCTGTGCCTAGGTATTCGAGTGTCTTTTCAACCTTCTCTTCTATTAGTTTCAGTGTATCTGGTTTTATGTGAAGGTCTTTTATCCACTTGGATTTGAGCTTTGTTCAAGGAGATAAGAATGGAAGAGCAATTTGCAAATTCATTTGAAATAACAAAAAACCCAGGATAGCAAGAACTATCTTCAACAATAAAAGAACTTCTGGGGGAATCACCGTCCCTGACCTCAAACTGTACTACAGGGCAATAGTAATAAAAACTGCGTGGTATTGGTACAGAGACAGGCAGGAAGATTAATGGAATAGAATTGAAGATCCAGAAATGAACCCACACACCTATGATCACTTGTTCTTTGACAAAGGAGCTAAATCCATCCAGTGGAAAAAGGACAGCATTTTCAGCAAATGGTGCTGGTTCAACTGGAGGTCAACATGTAGAAGGATGCAAATCAAAAGTAAGTTTTAAAAGAGCTGAACTTTTGCTTGTGTCTGGTATAATAGGAATAACCCAGTTGGGTAACTTAA
The DNA here is from genome assembly GCF_011762505.2 of Arvicanthis niloticus. Lineage (NCBI taxonomy): Eukaryota > Metazoa > Chordata > Mammalia > Rodentia > Muridae > Arvicanthis > Arvicanthis niloticus. The sequence goes on along the minus strand of NC_047665.1, from coordinate 52,472,935 downwards.
GTTTTCATTATTGATTAATTAGATCTTGTTATAATCTTACTATTAACAAGCCATGCTGGGCTGAGCAGGCTTCTGCATACCTCTCCAGGGGGTGATTTCAAGAATAATTGAGAAATTAGCATGGAGAGTTGTCAAGTAACTCGTCATGTCACCTTCTCTTGTATTAGTGAAGTATCTTGTTGAGGACAGTACACAGGTTTTATTTGTTTAATAAAATGCTTGGTGTATCCAGATGCCTCTAGTCTCTCCTTGATGTTTTTTTTTTGGTTTTTTTTTTTTTTTTTTTTTTTTTTTTTTTTTTTTTTTTTTTTTTTTTTTTTTTCCATTTTCTGGAAACCCATGAAGAAGTTCTCCTGATTTTCAGTCAGAATGTCTCTGGCAGTTTCTCATATCTTGCTTGGATAACTTTTTTGTTTATATCAATATAGATATTTAGTTTATATTTTGGAGCAACAATCATTATCTCTTTGCTATTTGTTTGTTTATTCAAAATATTTAGCTTTGTCTATTGAGGACCATTTCAACTTTGCTCCTTTGATATTCTGTTGTCAATAAGGGAGTTGGTGTTTGTAGTTTGAACATACCTTATTTTCTGAGTCTCCACAATCTTCTATCTTCCTCTCTGTATTTCTTGTCTCATTGCTATAATTGGCTATACCTTCAAAGAGCCCAGTTCCCTATCTTATAAAAAGGTATTAGAAGACACTGTATGGTTTCTGAGTGGGTTTGTTGCTTTAGGATGATGTATTTTTCATATCCATTGAGCTAACAGGCCATAGAAATTTACATATGATCTCTCTCTCTTTCTCTCTCTCTCTCACTCTCATTCTCTCTCTCACACACACATATACATAATAAATTTTCACATGTAGCCCTATCTATGTGAGATAAACAGGAACCATTCCTAATGCTACCAATTCATATTTAGCACTTACTGATTCATATCCATCTGTGGGTATAACACTTTTCTCATCCTTTTGCCTCTGCTGCTTTTTCAGCCGTCTTTCCTGATTCTTATTATATGACAAGGTGAACAAGATTTTAAGCATTCTCAATACAAGGAAAATGATAAATATAAGAGATGGTCCATCTGTTGCTTCATTTGATCCTTCTAAATTATGCACATATTTTAAAACACTGTGCTATATGTGATAAACATAACACAATTTCTATCAATTAAAATCAATTGATAAAAAATTCTTGCTACCATCTTCCATCTACTTAGTTTCCAGTTTGTAAGCATACATGGAATGTCATGGGATATGTTAATCTAGAGCTGAGAGTATAAATTTATGTACCAGTGTATCAAGCTACATGCAGTTACATTGCATATAGACTCAACGAGATTTACAGTATGCTATTAACAATTTAGGTAAGAAAAATGTTTGTATTATTGCTTAAATTGATTTTGGGTAAATTATTTGTCAATTCACTACACTGTTTTTATCCTTTATTGTCACATGTACTTTGCTTTGCTGGTACTTAAATACCCCTTTTCATTTTTTATACATAAGTGTTCTTTGCTTAAGTGTTCACTGCATTTTTTAAAATAAATTACAAATAATATATAGTTCATATTTTTGGTTTATAATTACTGAGTTTCTTAAGCATACAGCAAATCAAAGTAAAAGAATAACTAGCAAATGACAGGTAGATTTATGATCAAAAGGTATATGGCAGAGAGTGTTTAATGATAGATGATCGGCAGATGATAGCTTATTCTATTGTACTTTCTTTTCATGGTTGAGCTTCCAAGACTGAATTCCTCTTTTAACAACAGGATGAACACTAGTGATGTCAATTGGAAATGGCTCATCTTCTAGCTTTTTAAAAAAAAAATTTAGTAATCATTCCATTCATTTACATCTCAAATGATATCCCACTTCCTAGTTACACCCTCTACCCACCTCCCATCCCATGATATCCCACTTCCTGGTTACCCCCATCCTCTCCCCCATCCCACACCTGCCCACCCCTTCCCTTTTGCCTGTATGAGAGTGGTCCCTCAACCACCCACCCACACTCTTCCACCCCACTGTTCCAGTATCCCCCTACTCTGGGGCATCAAACCTTCCCGGGACTAAGGGCCTCCCCTCTCATTACTCTCGGGCAAGGACATCCTCTGCTACATATGCATTTGGAGCCAAAGATCTGTTTCAGTGCACTCCTTAGTTGGTGGTCTAGTCTCTAGGAAAACTGGCTGTTTTTAAGGATGCAGTGTTTTGACTCAGATTGTTTTGCAAGTGTTCCCTCCCTACCATAGAGTTGGTAATGGCTGCTTGTCCCAGACAAGGGGTCTTGGAGGATACTTAACAAAAATGCATAGGTCTGCAATAAGGTGGACAGTCTCACTTTTTGGCCTGAATGAGATAAGAAACCAATTTCTGAGTTATTTCCAAAACACATGACAATTTACTAATATAGTCATCTACATTTCAACCTACCATAGAATCTGTGTGGTCTTTTTCGTGTAGAAATTATATGATACTTTCTATATTACACAATTCTCCCAAAGATGTAAAAACTGTAGTTGGTGGTGAATCAAACCCAGAGTTCTCAATTTTTATGTCAAGATACTGGTGAATGTTTTATTTATTTTATAGCTTTTTTCCAGAAAAAAATGCATGCCTACATATGTACAAAGATGTACTCAAAAGTTTGTAAGTTCACGCACCACAGGTACCCAAATCTAAGTCAGTCCATTTACTTCACTAATTAAAAATGATTTTTTAAACTTTTTATTTATTTTTTGTGAATTGCATAACATGTACCCCAAACCCACTCATCTCCTTGTCCCTTCATGTCTGTCCACCACCCTTGTAAGCTTCTCTGCAAAAGAAAATTAAAAAAAAAAAAAACAAAAATTAAATTAAATTAAAAAATACAAAAGAAAATAAAATCTTATCATAGAAGCTGTAGTCTGTCTGTCACAGTGCAATAGTGTCTTCCACAGTATACCCTTTTGTCTACACATGTTTACTTGCAAATATTCCTTGAAATGAGTCATTGGTCTGGTTTGAAGTCTCCAGCTTCTGCTATTCTATTAACATTGGATCATCAAGAGGACTCCTCTTGGTTATCTTGTTATTGCTCTGTATAATGGAGATTTTGCAGGTTTGGATCTGAAGGACTACCACCTTCCCTGGCTCAACACTTTATATATGAGGTACATGTTGGTGTGGGCCAAATCAAAGTCCTGAATCTGGGCGTGGGTGGCAGCTGAATTTGCTATCCTGACCGTTCTCTTGCACATACACCACCAGTGTGAGCTCTCAGCACTACCCTAGTTAGTTCACTTAATGCTACAGTTGTCAAGGGGCAAGGGTAGGTCTCTTACTCTCATGCCCTTGGGGCTGGCTCACTAGCATCCACACCACCAAGACCAACTCTATTCTGCTGCCCAGGTAAGACACAGGGTCCACACTCTAGAGTGCTGACCCCAGCAATAGGCAGGACCAGCTCTGCTGCTCTCATGACCTATGGGCCAGCTCTCTGGACTGCTATAGAAGGAAAGGACCATCTTTCCCTCTCCCATGCCACAGCCACCAGGGTCGGGTCTACTGTGCAACCTAGGTGAGGTACAGAGCTCGCCTTCTGAGTGCTGAATCAGTCAAGGGTAGGCCTATCTCTACCGGGGCAGTGAGAGGTGTCCAGCTCTGCTCAGCCCTTGGACACAAACATATTCTTAAGAGGTAGCCCAGACCAGGAATGTTCATATGGCATTTAATGGTCATATGAACCACAGACATTGACAAATACCCCTGTTGCTTCATGGCCTCAGACCCAGACATAGTGCTCAGCATCAACCCAGAGTAGTACTTCACCATGGCCTCAGGTGGCAGAACAGGCTACTCACATCACACTGTTTCTTGTCATCGTTTAGTCTCCAGTTCTTCTTTTCTTCATAGTGTTCAGATAATTTTGTTTCTCTTTTCCCATTTCTACACCACATACTCATGCATCATTGTGGCTCCTGCTGTGGGTGGCGCACACATCTGACAGGCTTCTGGGTGCTTCTGAGCAATGTAAGGCACGGTGGTGGGCTGGCCTCCAGTTTCTTCTACCTGCCTCTGAGTGTCTTCTGCCTGCCTACACTGTGCAGTTCTAGAAATATTTTCTTATTCAGAACAATTGATTGGTTTTTACATTCTGCAACATAAGAGTTGAATCATTATAACATATGGTCATTATTATAAGAACAGCTAATAACAATTTACATTTTTTCCAAATCTTAATGGACTCTTTAAGACCTATGAAAAATGACCATAGAACATATTTATTATATTATAGACATAAGAAAGATCCTAGGGGCAGGGAAAACAGCTCAGTAGATAAAAGCACTTGTTGTGCAAGCATGAAGATCTGAGTTCAAGTACCTAGCACACACATAAAAGTTTGACCTAGCCATGAGTAGGTTTGTAATGCCAGTGCTGTGGGTAGAATTAGGAAGATGGCTGGGGCTTGATCATTGCCAGTCCAGTTGCAGGGTCAATGAGAGAGCCTGTCTCAAGGCAATGTAAGGTGGAGACAGAAGACACACAATTCTTCCTCAGAATCCTGGGCATGTATAGTACTATATAGTTCATACAGTTTAAGAACAAGTCAAAGAATAAAAAATAAAAGATAGATGACAGATGGACACACACATATACATTTTTCTGTTAGAATCTAGTTTTTATTGCTCACAAATTAATTTTTGTTATTGCTTTGAAGACTCAATGAGAGTCTGTTAGAAGGCATCTCAGTATATTTATCTATTTTTTGTGTGTTTATATGAGCATATATGTATTTCTAGACGTAGTGGCATGCAATCTTAAAGGTTAGGCAAAAGATGTAAAACAGGAAGCCCTAAAATAATTAAAGTACCTATTATTAACTTTGATTAAAACTACAAAAAATCAAAATGCTTTATTAAAGCTACTTGGTAACTCTCATGTTCCCATATTTAATAAGATTTTAGTCTGCCAATAATCCTGTATTTGTTCTACTATAGTGAAACTTTTTATTAGTCTAATCTTTGAAAGATTTTTAGAAACTTGTACATTTACTTTTAAAAAACAATGGTTAAAATATTTTCTATAGTGTTGTATTCTATAAAATAGTATATACTTTCAAATAATTTATAAACCAATCTTTTAGAAAATCAAGTTATTCTTAAATTATCCTTTGTGTTTGGAGTAAGTAAATGGCTCAAGTTTCCCATTCTTACCTCTTAGATGAAATACCCTTAACTTTTTTTTTTATAATCACATAGCTTTATGTTTATAAATGCACATAGCTTTATGTTTAGGGAAAAATGTGCACTGAGGAAGAAGTGGAACTTGAAATTAGGATAACCTCCCACAACACACACACACACACACACACACACACACACACACACACACAACTTATTTTCTGCAAGCATAATTAATTTTGAGTTCAGGCTGGTCTTGAACTCACTGGTCTTGATCAACTTCTGTTGAAAATTTTGAATCAATCAGGCCCCATGGTTATCAGGGATGATGGATGGGATAGTGGAACAATGAAGGACAGTTGAGCAGAGGCCTTGCTATGAATTTACAAACGGCTCCCAACTGAAACTTGGCTTGGACAGAAAGGTCTATCTTCCTACCCCCGTCTCTCTCTCTCTCTCTCTCTCTCTCTCTCTCTCTCTCTCTCTCTCTCTCTTTCTCCTTCTTTCTCTCTCTTGTATACATCTCAATATATTTATGAAGTTATGTGTCTATATTTGCTCATTACTATTTACTGACAAGTAATCACAGCACATTTTGAAATGCAAACTGGTGAACATGTAACTTCAGGAGTCAGGGACTATAATCAATGCATGTAGGTTGAAGCTGAATTCAACAGGAGATTGGGCTGTGCCAACATCTCTTCAGAGGATAAGGTACCAGCATCTGCTGGCTGTCATACCAGTAAGCTTCTATGCCAAGAGATGTCTATTGAGTGCAATTTAGTTCTACTAGAATTGAGCAAATTTATTTTCCCACTAGCCTCATATAAAATCTTATATTTAGCCTAAGAAAATTGACTGATGTATTTGTGTGTGTGTGTGTGTGTGTGTATGGGTGTGTGCACATGTGTGTAGAGGTGTAAGTGTGTGTGTATGTGGAGGTGTGTGTGTGTGTACATGTGTGACACATGTGTGTCCATCCCTACAACTTTTGGGAATCAGTTCTCTTTCCACCACCGAGCGTTACAAAAAAATTAAGGATGATATAAACTGATGTAAAATGTTAAAACCACAGCTTGGTCAAATTCTTATTTATATCTAAAAGACAGCACTTAGAAATGACAAAATTTACATAAACGAACCAAATGAGAAACAAAAATATAAACTAATGGAATGGTTATGATTAAGAAATTTTTAAAATTGCATGTAAACTCACTCTGTACAAATAAAAATTACAAAATACTGTAAGGAAATCTGGAAGGAAGTCAACAGTTCTCTACAGATAATTCTAGGTCATTCTTATAATACACACTGACATTTGCAGACTCCTGCAAAAAAAAAAAATGCCCTCTTTGTGGTCTGTTAACAAGCTGTATGTTGATTTCTTCAATAAGATATGTTGCTAAATAGTCTTAATTAAGATAAAGTCAAATGATCTTTATCTTTCTTGAAAAAAATCACCCATGAGTTCATGTAATTTATTTTTCCTCAGAACAAGATATTTAAAACATTCTCAAGGACATTATGTCTTCCGGCTTTAAAATATCAAGTAATTATCAAATCAATGATCGTTTGGGGGGAAAGTAATGAAGTATGGAAAATAACCACTTCAAATTACATAAATCATTAAAGCTGATGTCATTAGGAAGGCGTTTTAAAAGAGAGTGTTAAATGTCTTCAAAGTTTGATAAAAACTGGAATCATATTCAAAAGTAAATTTTAAGAAAATATATTTATATTTTTATACTTAATCTGCTATCGATTTATTTTTCCCCTAGAAATTACATGATTAAATAAATAAGCATCATAATGTAAACAGAACAGATTTCATCTCTATCATTTTAGTTTGACAAATGTGTATTTCAAGTATTATGTTTGCTTCATTATAGAAGAACCTTTAAAATTCAATTTACACTTTCATCTTTTCATCCACATCTTAGAATTATCTGAAAATTATCACTGATACTTTTTGATGAAGGAAAATATCTTAGTGTACTTGGATTTTTTCCCCTATAAATACATAAAACTAATTTGCATGAGTTCATCTGGTACACTTCCAGCACAGAAACATCTGGATTGATGTATGGACATTTACTTTTTTCAGCAGTTTTGATGATTTTTGTTTTGAGAGACAGAATGAGCTAGCCTTGAACTCAAAATATAGCAGGGAGTGGTCTTGAATTTAGGATCCTCTCAACTCCTTTGTGCTGAAATTTCAGAAATGTGTTACCACCACACCCAGTTGTATTATAGGAGATTAAATCCAGGAACCCAGGGTTTCATGCATGCTTGGTAAGCACTCTAACATATCAACTATATCTTCAGTCCCAGTCTTAATTTTTTTTGGGAAGACAAAGGGTTTTATTTGTTGTTTACAATGGCCAAAAGAAATAAATATTAAAAACTGTATTTTTAAGCAAAAGACTTTTTATATTAAAACGAGTTTTCTTTAGTAATTTCCCAACTTCATACACTTATATACATTCAAACACAGATCCAGGATTTTTCCATGACATTGTTTCATTCCTTGTGGTTCCATTTTTCTGTTATCTTACCCACGGTACTTGGTCCTCACCTTATCTATCTAAAGTGATACTACAAGTCTTTGAGGAACATGGTAGCTAATGTAGAGACTGCAGGGCTTAAGGAACACAGCAGCCTTGTACAAGACCAACTATGGTAACTTCTTTGAGTCTTTGAGGAACATGGTAGCTAATGTAGAGACTGCAGGGCTTAAGGAACACAGCAGCCTTGTACAAGACCAACTATGGTAACTTCTCACCAGTGCATAAAGTTTACATGTCAGCTCCTCTGGAAAAGTCAAGGACAGTCCTAAATTATTTTGTAAATTTTATTTTTATTTATATACATTGGTGTTTTGCCTGTTTCACAATATATGTCTGTGTAAAGGTGGTAGATCTTGGAATTACAGACAGTTGTGAGCTGCCATGTGGGTTCTGGGAATTGAACCCGGAATAGCATTCCATGTGTTTAACCACTGAGCAATCTTTCCAAGCCCCCTTTTAAGAATTTACTTTTATTTACATTAAATTCTTAGTTGTGTAAAAAGTATGAAATATCAAAGATAAAACCAAGTGCCCTATTGGATACACATTACCTGTAGAATCCTTGTTAAGTTAGGGTCTAGAGCAGTGATTCTCAATCTGTGGGTCTTGCATATTAGATATTAACATAATAATTCACAAGTAGCAAAATGACAGATAACTAGTAGCAATGGAATAATTTTATAATCGAGGATCACCACAATGTAAGGAACTGTATTAAAGGGATGCAGTATTAAGTAGTTTGAAAACCACTGATCTAGAGGTTGACACAGTTCTTGAAATGTTTTGTGCACATCAACATGAAGCTATATGGGCATATTTCTTTACTAAACTGTATTACCTGTATGTGTTTATGACTTATGTATTAATACTAGTATATGTGTACATATGTATGTATAATAAGTTTTTGTCATATATGTGTGTATATAACCCCACACTATTGTGTGAAATACACAAGCACTAATATATATGTATATATATATAACTAAAATATATATAATATGTATTTTGTATTATATAGTATATATTTATATATTAGTATATGCCTTGTACAAGACCTTGTGTGTGTATATATATATATATATGTGTGTGTGTGTGTGTTGTTGTTGAAGAAACAATGCTGCAAGAGATGATACAGCAATAACTAAGAAAGAAAGGTGTATTCAGCCACCTCATTCCAAGAATTGTGAAAGTACTTTACCCATGCCCATTGTTATGATTATCATAAATTTCAATCAAATGATCAGAAATTTATATTAAATTTTCAGAAGCAAACATAATGTTCCTAGCTGTTCTTTGAAGAATTGATTGAGAGTTAACTGGTAAATCATTCTAGGTTTCTTTCCAACTCTTTTTATTCAATTGAGAACATATTAAACACCTCCAAAACAATAACAACAAAAGAGAAAAACAAACAAAAGCAAACAAACAAAAAAACCCTGAAGTCCACCTTTAATAGTTAATGCCTTTCTCTAACTATTGCATTGTTCATTATTATATTGCATTCCTAGTGGGAGTGTGATGTGCTTTTGTCTTGACAAATAGGATGTGTCATACTGTGAGAGGCTGTTCTGCCTCTACTAAAATGGGCAACAAGGGGGAGCATGCACAGATACCTGAACATATGGAGATGACAAGTCATCTTCAGAGTCTTTTTACTGCTACTCCAACTTTTTAAAATTGCTTTGTGTTAGGCCCTATGCTAGGCCAGGAGTTCACTGATTTGGATAAGATGACTGGCCATCAAGTGCCTAGTATTTTCCTATATCCTCCTCCTGATCCCTGTTATTAAGGAATACATCCTCACACCTAGATTTTTATATGAGTGCTGGAGACCTAAATTTAGGTCATTTTATTGATTGAATTATGTCCTTGACCTGCCGATCTTAGCCAAACAAAACAAAACAAAACAAAACAACAACAAAAAACATACTTCTAATTCCAAAAATGAAGTCAAATGTGAGGACAGTATTTTGGAATTCTCTTTTGTCTGTATATTAGAAGTGACAGTCAGGATCTTTGGGGCAGGATAATCATTGTCCAACAACTGACTTAGCTGGATATGTAGCTGCCCAAGTATTCAGGCTCCAAGCACAACCTGGGGAAAGTGGTTTCTAGCTCCACTTCTAAGCAATCCTTGCACAGCTTAACCTCTGACCCCGCTCAGGCCCTGCTTTCTTTCCTTGTTTCAATTATGGGACTCTGCCTTGGCCTGTCCATGTCACTAATGCCAGGTCTGTTTTGTTCCTGATAATTTCTTTTGAAAAGCTCATTCCATTTTTCCTGGTGGAGGGTCTCTCTCCTCCCTTCCAAATGTGATGTGCTTTATGCAATTCACCCCACTAGCAACCTCAGGCCAGTGGCTAGAACTGGCATCTATACCTAAGTAGAAGTTGAATGAATATATTCCACCTCTTGCCACACATGGTGGATGAAAGTGGATGAATATCTGAGTAAATGGATGTTACCTGTCAGCCACAATACTAAAATGGATGACCAACAATCATACATTGCTTTTAAGTATTAGGATTGTCTATTAAGATATGAGCACTGTCCATTTTCTGAACTCAGGTAAGGATGTTGAAGCTCTTGAAGATTAAGAACAGGAAAGTTGTGTTAGCTCTAACATTCATCCTGGCTGGGTTTCATTGGATTCCGCCTTCAGAAGGTCAGTTTGTTAACTCCTTTTGATCTTTCTGTCATGGACTGGATGTAAGCCAGCTCTGTCTTTCTTAGTACAGCCTCCTTGTACAGCCTCCCCTGGGTTCCCTTTCTCCCTCATGCTCTCAGCCTGCCTTTTCCTGTGCTGCGGTTGAATTATCTAGGTGTTATTTTTAGAACATGAATTACAGCACTCTTTTGCCCAAAAGAATTCAATGAATTTACATCAAGCATGGGAAAAGACACAGCTTATAGTCCAATAACCATATAATTAATCATCTAACCCAAGACAACTCAGAGAACAAAAGAAAAAGTTATTAAAAAATATTGCCAAGACAAGACAAGCTGATGTTAACTAGGTGTTTCAGTTAACCGCACAAAATACCTAAGATAATCAAGAGTCAGAGTTTGTTTTGGGTCAGTGATTCAGACTGTGTTTAGTTGGTCTCACTGCCTTTGAGTCTGCAGTGAGGCAGCACTTCATGGTAGGAGGATGTGGGGGACCAAGCTCCTCAACTTATAGAAGGGAAATGACAGCAAAAGGAGACAAGTGTCCCATGATCCCTTTTGAAGGCATTTTCCTCAATGACATAAATGCCTCCTACTAGACTACATCACTAAAAGGAGCTACCACCTCTAAATAGCTCCATAGAATGAGGACCCCACCTTTCATTTGTGGACCATTAGGAAACATACAAGACCCAAACTGCAACACTCAGGTTTCTTAAGGAAGAGCAGTATGTTTGCTTTGGCGGCCGTCCTTAGGCTCACCCAACTCCATGGGTCTTTTTTTCTGTATCCTGGACATTTGATCATTTTTTTCCCTGTGGCCTGTATTGAAATTAAGATTGCAATAGCATCCTCACAAAGCCCTACCTTCACTATAAATACATTTAAATCATGTTTCATTGCCTTTTTATGCTCTTACTGCCTGAATTCTCTGACATCCGTGAACTGGCTCTTTCAACTTCCTGGATCCAACTAGAGTTGTTTCAAGTCCCTACCCTGACCTATAAATTTGCTCCATCTTTTATTCCAAATAATCTTCACAACTCAAGTATTTAATTTTTCTAAGTAAAATGCTAAGCTTCACACCTTGAACTTATGCTATGATTTCCTCATGCATGTTCTCTTCTTACACATGTTGATGGTGAATTGTTTTTCTTCTTAGAGCACCAGCTTCACGGACACCTTCCCAATGATAGCCAATTTTTATGACCACTGTAGATGATGCCATAATGGTTTTTGGTGATTGCCAATTTGACAGGATCCAGAATCACCTTAGAGACAAATCTCTAGGCATATCTATGGGGGAGATTTTGGTTAGTTTAATTGAAATAGAAAATCCTAAGTGTGGATGCCAACTACTAGACAGCTTCCTACTCCTCCTGTCTTGAGCTTCCCATCTGCTGTCAAGTCATTGCCATGAGAATGGAATGATCCCTTCAAATATAAACTCTTCCACTGTTAAGTTGCTGCTTGTCAGGCATCTAATTGTTCACAACAACTAAAAGAGTAACTAATAGACAAGATTTGACCTCTGAACTTCTAGGAAAATTGCCTCCATATTCCATATTACATTTCATTATAAGATGCAAAGTCCTACTTCCTTTACTTCTGTAATACTTTCCTACCAAAGTTGCCATAACAACTGATTAAAATAGTGTTTATAGATTGTTCTAATGATCAGTATGTTATTTTACTAAGTATCTGTCAAATGGATAAATAGAAGAGATTGGTTACAAGTTTGGTTGAGTCTCAGCTGGCACATTTGAATTTTATATGCAACAGAAAATTGACAGATTATGATATGGTTGTTTATAAAGACTGAGGTTTGAAGACAGTAAGGAAAATGTCACTGTGGGTTCACCAATGGGCTAGTCATTTATAGAAATGCTGGAGAAGAATCAACCATCAGTAGCCTAACAGATCACCCTTCCCACATCTCTTTTCAGGGGAAAATACTAATTTAAATTCACACCACTAAGAATCTTTCACTAAATAAATACCACTGTTCTTGATGGTCACACAGAATAATTTTATCTAGAGGTAAAGAGACAAGGTAATATATATCAATTTTGGTGTTGTTCAGATGAGACTATTTTCCTGAATTTCCCTACACCCTGCATAAATTTTGTTGTTGTTGTTAAACTTCCCTGCAGGGTTACCTTCCTCCTCAGCTTCTTTAAGCCTTTCTCTAATTCAACCACAGGGGTCAGCAGCTTCTGTCCATTCATTGGGTGCAGATATCTGCATCTGATTCTTTCAGCTGTTTGTTGAATCTTCCTGAGTGCAGTCAGGCTAGGCCCCTTTTTGCAAGTGCTCCATAGCCTCAGTAATAGTGTCAGGGCTTGGGACTTCTCCTTGAGCTTTGGACCTGTCAATAGGCTCTCTTTTCCTCAGGCTCCTCTTTATTTCCATCCCTATCCTCATACAAAGTCTTGAAAAGATGGCAAGAGCTAGAAAGCTGGTCATGCTTTGGAAAGTCAACTGTGATGTTAAGAAGTATCTGGTTCTTCTATTGTTAAGTTCTGGGATTGGAAAGGAGAGATGGAGTCACTTTATGCACACTTGTGGTGTAAACTCCTGTTCTGGCAGTCATGACATTTGAGAGCTTCTATACCTGTTCTTTATATACTCTACTATGGCAGGTATCTGTTAAGCTGGTAATGAAAAGGTAAATAGTTTATTGCAGGTGGCATTTAGCAAGCAGTCAGATAGTTGGAAGCATTTCCTTGCAATGGAATATGAGTAGTGACCCCATGGATGTTCTAAAGGATTTCAAAGGAGCCATTTCAGGGATCAGTGGCCACTTCATTATGGTTTTCATGGTTAATCAATGAAGCACACACTGTGACCATCCACACTTCCTAGACACATGACTGCATCCCTCAACTTCAGTCCTCAGAAAAGGTATACCTTGGAGAAATGAAAGCCAACTGAAAAAAAGGCTTAGTAAATTTTCTCCTGTAAAGGAGAGGAAGCCAGAGCTCAGCATGTTTTACTTCAGTAACCAGGGAAGATTAACACAGAATTGATGATATGCTTGGTAACCACTTATACTTGTCTTGGTGTGGCTGAACAATGCATATGTCATATTCAGAAATAAAAAAGCCTTGTTTTAAAGAATAAAAAGCCAATGAAACCAAAATCAGGGTACATTTTGAATGTTGCAGAGTGTGTAATTTTTAGAAGTTCTCTTTGTCTTTGTATTCACTTAGAAAGTAAGTCCCAGTGTGAATTATGCTAAGGAACAAAGTAAAAGACACCATTTAAACAAATATGAACACACAGAATCTAGCTCTTTTTTCCATCCTAGTTGCTATATAATTTTCTGTGGTAATTAATATTGAATTTCCTATTACATAGAGAATACCAAATTACTATCAGATAATGAGATTTACTATAGATTTTGTTTTGGAAATTCTTAATTCTGTTTTTCATAATCTAATATATAGCAATACTACACAATATTTTCTAATAAATTCTGTCTAGAATTTATGCATATTTTCTGCAGCGATTCAAGCTTTAATCCCCCATTTTTACTTCTTGGTTTCTCTTCTACTGACATTAAACTCATGGATACTATTTGGATAAAAGTCAGGACAGAGCTGTTTCTGACACCCTCACAGCGAGTGTTTAAATTTGTTTTGATAATTTCATAATCTACTTAAAGGGATTCATTATTTGTGTCTATTAGATAAATACAATATTTAAAATGTTTAGACCTTGACTGCATACAAGCTCATATACAGTGAATTAGTCTATAAAATTCCCAGAAAAATTTGATGAGGTACTATTTCTATGATGTACATGCAAAGGTTATGTCCATTTTGTAGAATATAGTAGTATGTTTGGCCCTGAGAACTATGAGTTTTCAATTTGTGAGGACTTTGGAATATTTATAGTATGAAGCATATGTTTCATCCCGTGGAGTAAGTCTTATACTCAATCATATGGAGCTCAATGGGTTCACAGGTGGATAAGGCTATTGACACCTACCAGCACCCAGCATCCTGTATAATACATTGTGTGAAATGCATAAAACCTGGAGACATTTTTAAAAATTTGCAAGAACTATCAATAAAATCTTATGCATATGTTCACATATTCTCTATTCAAAGATATTCTGATTTATTAGAAAGTGATATATTTGCCTTGAAACTTCAGTGACTTCACATCTCACTGGATTCGTTGGTAATTCTCATAAGTGTCCCAGTATTTCCTAACTCAGCTGCTCTACTAAATGGAGTCTGTAGTCTGTTGCTTTTTTCTTGATTCTCTGCCATTTTCAACTCTAGAAATGGTCAACTGCACAAAGAAGAAGATGTGAAGAGTCACATCCCATTTTTGAGCTTCAATTAGAAGACATTGATCTCAAACTATACTTCCCTGGTTACTACTATCTGTTCACCTGATCATTCTATAAGAAGGCTGTGAGATATTACTGAACATGTGGCTACTCTGTGAGCACTACCAATTGTCACAGTTGAGAAATGGTTGATATTGATAAATTGTATAAATGACTTATGCAACTTTGCTGAATAAACACACCTAGAAGTCAGACCAAAAGATAAATGGCACAAGACTCCATGTTTCCTTTTCTCATTTATTTTATACTACTGACTTGCTCATTTACTACTTTCTTCTTATTTTATTGTAATAAAAATCATTTTAACTGAGTAAAAATGCTACATACCTGCAATCTTAGCACTTAGCAGGCTGACAACATACCATTACTTTGTGCCAGCCTAGGCTGCATACTAAGTTCCAGGCCAATCTTTGCCACAAAGGAAGCCCTTGTATCAACAAACAAACAAAAACCACAATTTTTAATTTGCTTTGCATATTTTTAAATGTTTTTTAAATAAATTAAATTTACTGTTGGATTAATGAGAAACAGTACTTGGAAATGTCCAGGTGGGAAGATACTGAAAAACATGCAAAACACCCAGATTAGTTATGTAGTTTGAACCTCATTTGATTCTGCCCACAATTTCATGGTGTTATTTGGGAGATTTCTGTCCCTGCTACTGGAGCATAGTTTATATGAGCCAGGTAAGACTCATATCTGGAAGAGCTTACAAGATCTCCATTACTAAGTTCCACTGATGACATATATATATATATATATATATATATATATATATATATATATATATATATATTTCTCTTACAGAATAAGGTTGTTCTGCCACTCAAGTTTACGGAGAAGGAACACCCCAGAAGGGAGGGTAATGTCTATAAGAACTCATATTACAAAGCCTTGTTTGGCATCAGTGCTTAGTCCTATGGTGAGCTGATGTGCCAGGGTGGTTGGTACTCAAGAAGGGGGCCTCCTTTTTCTCAGAAGAGAAGGGGGTGGCAGAGGGGCTATTTGAGGAGGGTACTGGAAGGAAAGGATATGTCTGTTATGTGATGTAATGTGAATAAGTAAATAAATTAATAAAAAGAGAATTCGAATTACTGCTAAATTTGGAGGAAATAACTTTTGTCTTGTTTTATTTTGCCTTTGTCTCTCTTCTGTTTATCTCTTGGAAGAAAACCTGCTTAGAGAAAATATGACTTATCTTTTAGCCAAAAATCTTACTTCAATGTGACCTGAGAGTGTTTCTTCCTAAGCTGTACCTGTCCTTGCCCTGTTCTCTTGGAGAGTTGTAGCTGCCCAAATGGAAAGCATCAGTAGGTAGCTACTCTGAAGGATGTTAGGCAGGGTGATGGAACCTGCATCTCCCTTGGTCACTATTGGCTCATCAATCCTTTATTCTCTTTGTTTTTTACACAAAGATATGTTTGTGGTGAAGGATGGTGGGGAGAGAGCATTGAGAGTTAATATAGGATGACCAAGATTAATTATAATTGGGTGTAACTGAAGCATTTCCCCTATAGTGGGTTTCTATGACATAAATTTATATGCAGAGTTATTTCAGGGTCTGAATTGGGGACAAAATCTTGCAAAGCTTATGTATTGCCAAACAGTAGCTCATGTATGAGGGACGTGCCTTCTCTGGATTAGATCAGTTCAAAGATTTACTACCTCAAATCAGGACAGTAGCAACAACAACCAAGTTTCTATTCTTAGTTCACACTAGTTTTTTTTTTTTTTTTTTTTTTTTTTTTTTTTTTTTTTTTAATATTAGCATCACCAGATGAATTAAAGCAGAATCTCAGGGCAAGGACATGGATATTGATGTCATCTTCAAATGTCTCTGTTATTTTTAAAGCATGTGGAGGGAGCATTCTCAGAGGAGTTTTGCTGAAATGAACAGCCTTGAGTTGAAAGACATTCCTCCAGAGACCTCCCATCAGGTAGATTCTGACCTCCTATGCTTCATTTGTCAGAAACATCTTTTCTTTGTCCTTTCTTGTCAGCAAGATTGCTTTTCTGACTTACTTTTAACGTGTGAGAACAACGTTTCTTAAGGTCCATATCCTAGCTTGCTCTTTGAGGGTGAAAGTCTGGTAAACTTGTCTCAGATCACAGAGTGATATCATGTCCCCTGTCCAACAAAGTCAGCCACCTACCTATAATTGAGTTGCTCAACTTCACTTGTATTTTTTAATTTTAAAAATTAATTAGTCTGTCTGTCTATCTATCTATCTATCTATCTATCTATCTATCTATCTATCTATCATCTATGTAGGAGGAGCTAAGGTGGGAGGCGTAAGGAAAGGAGGAGTAAGGAGAAGAAAAGGAAGAGGAGGAGCTAGGAGAGGGAGAGAGATGAGAGAGGTAGGAGACATGGAGAGCCACACAGGTATGGAGAGCAGTTGCAGGTAACAAGTTTTATTTAGGTTAGCTAATTGGGAAACAACATTCTTTGTATAGGCATATTGTTATTGAACATTACTAAATATATAAAGCCTTTGATTAATCTTTAAGCAGTAGAGTCTAATTTTCTTACTGGGCCTGCATGGATGGCGGGGTGGTCTGGGCAATGCCCAGCCTTGTGGAGACAGTGTGGAAGATTGGCAGGGCCATCTCCCACGTTGGCGTCTCGTGGGTGGCAGGGCTGCTGTTTCTGGCTGGCTGTTCCTAGCTGTGGCGTGCACATGGCCTCTGGCCACTGAACATGGCAGCTGAGTCAGGCAGAGCTGCCACAGTTTAGATAGTTGGCTTGACTAGAGGACGTTTTTAAAATAATTACTTCAACACCTCTACCTGTCTATCTATTTTAGCTCTAAGCCATGTTGGGAAGAACTTTGAATGATTTTATTCCTTTCCCTTGTCTGTCTCACACTGCTTCTTTTTTATGAGTTGCTAGCAGTATCCAAGCACATAGCTAAGCTCGTCTCTCTATCCTACCCCATAGATACCCTCCTATACCCCACTTTGTATTCTCTGACTGATTGTTGGACTCTAGAAATATGATTTCTTCCTGCAGTCTCTCCTATCAGCATGTAAGAAGCCTTACAAAGGGGATGAAGCTATATCCCTTCACCTAGACCTCTCTGAGTAGGAGTGGGGCTCCTTTAGCTTCCTTTCTCTCTCCATAAACCGATAGAAACCACTTTTGTTACTCCAATAAGTTTTAAGGTCCCAGTGCTTTCAAATGACTTATTTAGACGTTTTGACTGCATTAGATTCTGTTGTATTGCCCCAAACCTGTTTAGTTTGTGCAAATATTCACTTGATAAGTAATTTTAGTTGTTCACATATTTTGTATAATTGCTACTTCAGTGCAATCTGGCACACAAATATGAAATAAATTTAAAAAAAGATTCAAAGTAGCACAAAAATGAGAAAATAACATGGGTATCACCTGTTCTAATATTCTTACCTGGGAGCAATTTACTGGTTGGTGCCATTTGTAATAGAAGACAATGCTGTCAAAGGGGCTGTAAATGTTTGTTTCAAATGCTTTCTCAGCTGTTCAACAGATGCTTTCTATCTGTTGAAGCATGATGACAATTAAACATATCTCATATAGGAAATTATATAAGGCAATTTAAAGAAAGCGTGAATAATGTTAAATGTAGAAGATAATGTTTTTATTTATCTAGTACCTAGCCCACTTATTGAGAAATTTTTGTGCACAGTTAAGAATAATAGACTCTAATACATATGTACATATGTAAGGGCTAGAGAGATGGCTTAGCAGTTAAGGTTAAGCACATATTGCTCTTGCAGAGGACGTGAACTGAGTTACCAGGTCCCAACTTAGATGACACACAACTCATAATACCTACTTATAACTTGAGCTCCAGGTGAGCCAATGGATACGTCTGGTCTCTATGAGCACATCACTCATGGTCGCACATATCTCTGTACAGACATGCATGAACACACATAATTAAAAAAATAAATCTAAATAATTTATTGGCCTTGTTTAACACTAGAATGTACATAAAATCTTTTGCTAATAGTTTTCGTAGTTAGAGTGATGGGATAGTTTATAAAATAAAGGGTTGTGTTACAGTAAAGAGAACACTTGTATGATGACTAAGCACACTCAGTGACGCTACTGTATTAGCCAGATTTTTTTTTCATGAGCAAAGTACTAGATAGAGAAACTTATGATGTATATTTAGCTTATACAATTTTGGAGGTTGGTCCCAGATGGCATAGCACAGATGTTCTGGAAGAGACAACCCATGGCAACATCATCTCATGGCATGTGTAGCATAGCAGTGAAAGCATCAGGAGCACAAATTAGTGTTGTATCACTGACTCTAAGAGCATCCTTCCATTTGTCTGTGTACCTGCCCTTAGGCCCATTATATCAGGCATCATACCAAATACCAGTGTTGTGGGAGCAAAACTCCAGGATTCTTCAGTGAATCCTTGGAGAGGTTTCAACGCATCTAAACCATAGCAGAAACTTAATCTGCAAATCCACCCACAGAAACACTGAGCATGGCTACATATGTACCAATAACACAAACTTTGCTGGGGGATGGAGGTAAAAGGATTGGTGAGACATGAGGGACTCAAGTCATGCTCCGAGTTCAGCTGGAGACAATTATTTCCAAGGAATGAAATAGATAATGATAAAGCAAGAAACTCAACTTGTTCCTCTGGCTTCATCTGCATGCACACCAAATACACATAATTCTCTCTCTGTCTCTCTGTCTCTCTGTCTCTCTGTCTCTCTGTCTCTCTGTCTCTCTCTCTCTCTCTCTCTCTCTCTCTCTCGCTTTCTAATGCACACATGCATGCATGCACATACACAAATTGATACATTTTTCTGTAATGATTTGAATATAGATTATTGTTACCAGCAAATTCATTTCAAGGGAAAAAAAAGCAAGAATCACATTTTATATTTCTGCTAGACATTACATATTTAGCTGAAGGCTATGTTGTGTGGTTCCATTCACTTGCTGAAATCAGCAAAACAAAAATTCTAATAATTAATTTTACACGCATGATTAAAGAAATTGAGTTCTACAAACCTATAGATTCCAAAAATTAATGAACTGAAGTAAAAGCATGCTTTGCAAGAATGAATAACTTAAAGTAGAGGGGTAAAACATAAATATACTTTTCTCTAACAAGTTGTTAGAGAATTCCTAGAGGCTTTCAAGATACTATTCAATAATTCTATGAAAAAAAGTCTACCTTTTCATTACACTTTTCAATTATAGTCTCTCATTTCTATGTTAGCAGAAAATCTCTTACAACTGCTTGTCGCCACTCTCAGCACTCTTAATGAACATAAATTAAACACTTTTTATTTGCAAAACAGTTACCTCATTTAATTACAATCAAACATTAACATATTTACTCAAATAAAATAAAATTTTTCTCTTCCTAACAATAGTTACCTATGCCAGATTTGTTCATATAGTTTCTTTATATTTTCTCCGTATACATCTCTAGAATGATAATGAATAGGCAACGAAATACAAATTTTTTGTTGGTGTATGGATATTTAATACAAAAATGTATCGTTGATTTCAACCATGCTTAACAGCATTCAGATCAATAACTAGCACCTATTACATTCCTATCTTGTAAACCAATCTCTGATTCTTACCCCTGCTATGAAGCTCAGGTAAAATTGATTGCTTCTATCTTTGCATCCTGTATTTGGCTGTGAGCTACCGAGATCAACTCTTAATACTTTAAGCAGATATGGAAGTTATTGGTAAAGCCAGCTAGGCTTTTGTTATAACTTACCACTGAGGTGGTTTTTTTTTTTTTTTTTTAACTGTTGACTCTTGATCATCTGCCTGCCACCAAGAGCTCAGCTTCACAGTAGACATGGCAGGTCACTTTACCAGTCTCTTTATGCCTTTATTATCAGGAAAAAAAAAAAAAAAAAAAAAAAAAAACCTCCTTGGCTTACATGGAATAAGACCCGATAGTGTAACCATTGATTCTTAGAAAGAAGAAATAATTACTCTTGGGCTATATTGGCTGACTCTTTGCTTCTTATATATTAAAACAAACAAACAAAGAAAGAAAACCCGAAAAAGTGTATTTGTATACTGGAGTGCTCACTAGCCAATGGTGGCATAAGTTCAAAGTCCGCACAACACCCATACAACCTCCTTTATGAACGTAAACCATTGCTTTGCTTTTTTACTTAGGTGGCTACACATTTCTCACCTCCCCCAAGGACAAATACAGTGTTATGTTGCCATGGACATTTATTATTTCTTGAGTGATATTAGGATCTTTTTGAAATACATAAGTTTAATTATCACCAACATACTTTATAGAGAATGCTAGTAGTCAGGCAGGAACAAGTATGGTACACATTAGTAACAGTGCATAAGTGTAATGAGTAAATTATTAACGTTCTGAGTTTTATACCATGCTATCAGTTCATGGGAGGACCTAACAATATGCCTTTTCCATTATAACCCAGCAATACATCTGCATTTGCGTTCACAAGCTTTCAAGATTGGGGGATAATTTTTTCAACAAAATAGCACAAATGTGCATTATTGATGATTTCAGTATTGATCAGATTATACTACACCATCTTTTAGCAATGCTTTGAACACTGGACCTGGCTTACAAAGATACACTTAGAAAATATAGCCTGGGGCAAGCTGTGGGATTAGCACAGAGAACTGTAAGTAACGTGAGTTTGTCTGTGGCTTGTTTCTTTTAACCATGCAAGAAGAATGTGAATATTCCTTCTTAATGTAATTGATTTATTTTTATTTTATATGTATGTATGTATGTTTTGCATGTATGTATGTATGTATGTATGTATGTATGTATATATGTCTACCTTATGCATAGCTGGTTCACAGATGAGGGGATCAGATTGATCCCCTGAAACTAGAGTAATGGATAGTGTCAACCACCATGTAGGTACTGGGACTGGGTATCCAGGTCCTATGCAAGAACAACAGGTGCTTTTAACTATGAGCCAGGTCTTCAGCCCTATTTTTTTTTTTTTGGTTTTTCGAGACAGGGTTTCTCTGTGTAGTCCTGGCTGTCCTGGAACTCACTCTGTAGACCAAGCTGGCCTTGAACTCAGAAATCCACCTGCCTCTGCCTCCCAAGTGCTGGGATTAAAGGTGTGCGCCACCACTGCCCGGCTGATATTCTTATTAGTAATCCCTGTGACAGAAAAACAAGTGGCAAAGAATTTTCTTGGAGGTCTGAGACATGATGGGAAAATTTGCAGAAGGCTACAGATTTGTCTTCTTATTGTAGGTCAGCTGACCAGAGTCCCATGTGGGCAGGTGGAGGAGCATTACTGAGCCCCCTCTGCTTTCCATTATCAGTAATTTCTTTAGCTTCAGGGGTCCCATCTCATAAACTCTTAGAACTCAAAACACCGTGACATGTAGAAATGAAGAGTTCTCACTCAGGCTTTAGAAAAGGACTGCTCCTAGCTTTGGGCATGTGAGCTGTAGATACTAAGTTAGCAAGATGTGTGTGTGCGCGCACACGAGCGAATGTTTCTAAGTGAGCTCAAACATCAGATGGTTGCCTACTGGTAGGATGTACTGTATACCAGAGAAGTGCGGTCTCATGTTCTTTTGTGACGCCTGCTTGGCCACCATAGCAGGAAGAGATGATGTTTGCACAACTAAAACTGACCAAAGATATGATAGCTGACAATTATAAGAGAAAACTGGATTTCTTTTAAGATTAATAATAATCTTTTAAGATTAAAAACAGTTCCCTAAATACAAACTATGACTTTCTTGCTATATGCAAACCAATATTAGTGGTTCTTCAGTGCAGTACTAAATTTAACTTGACATCATTTTGAAATATTCAAATTTGTGGAAAAAAGCATGTTAAGTATTCTTTTAAATCAAGCTGAGGAGACTGATAAAGACGTTGACAGCAGAGCCTAGGACTATAGGACCAGATGTGGGGGAAGTCTATAATTGCAATGCTTAACCATTGAGAACAAGCCACTCACCTAAGTCTGAAGAGGGCAAACAAGGATTCTTCACAGCTTTTACTTCTCATCTGTGGAAAATTGAAAAGACAAAGTTAATAACTGGTTCCTTCAACCCACCTTGAAATTGTTATTCTTGAAGCTAAAATTAAAATTTTACAATTTTCTTTAGGTCAGCTAAAGAATCACCTCAACGGCTTTCATTTGCTTGCCAAGCAATCATAATAATTTGCTTATTTGTTTATTCTTAAACTGTGAGAAATACATAAGAGGACCCTTTCAAAGTGCTTAGCATGCATATGTATATGTGTTGGCCCTTTCTCTGCATGTGTGATGATGATTATATGCCTATCAAAAGTGAGAGAAATCAGCAGTGCAAATATAACTGAGGGTCTTAGAACATGGCTGTCAGCAAGTTAAGGAGAATTATTGAGCAGGCACAGTTGTCTGAATGCATTAAACTGTAAGTGGATCAAAGTGGGGAACAGTTCACAAAGATTTGATACTTAAGAAGCTCATGTGAAAAGCTGAGTTATCTCCCCAACCCCCACAGAAACTGCTGTGTTTGCACTGAAAGTTTTCTTCTGCATTTGTTGAAAGTTACAGGATGGCTCAGTTCAGGAGACTCACAGGATGTAGCTTTCTATAGGAGTTTAAGACTTGTGCTTAGACTCAAGACAACACTATGATTTTGTAAGACGGGTAGATCAGTTACTACTGCCTTGTGGGATGTAGTTTCATCAACTGCAGTCAACTACGCTTTACTTTCTTTTTCCATTTTTTGTTTTGTTTTGTTTTGTGTGTTTTGTTGTTTTTTTTTAAATAGGGTCTCATGTAATCCAAGTTAGCTTCAACTGCACTATCAAGCTTAGGTTGACTTTAAACTTCTGATTTATTTGCCACAATCTTTTTAATGTTGTGATTACATACACATGCCATCATATTGAATTTATGTGGTACTGGAAGTTGAAGTCGGATCTTCTGGTATGTTAGGCAAGTACCCTGCTAACTAGCTACATGACTAACCCTCTTATGCTTGAATAAGTAAAAATGGAAATTCAAACATTGAGATGCTAAGGTGCTTTGTTTCTTGCAATGGGTTGTCTAATATTCATCCATTCATTCATTCATTCATTTTTGTTGACCTCCTCCTCTGCTTCCTGCACTTTCTCCTTCCATTGTGGGGTAAAACTCTCTTTGATTATTTAACTAGGTCATTTTATTCTCTCTCCTTGGTTTAAAACAGAAAGATTCATTAGATTAACTGTGGCAGGGATGAAAGATAGAGTAGAGCAAGGAATCCAGTTTCCCACAATGTCTGTTTTGGGTAAGTTTTCTCTCTTGATTAACCAAAATATAAGTTACAAAACAGAAAAAAAATTACAAAAGTCATTTACTGTTTATGGATTAAGCCTGTTTGTCTGAAATCTATATACACAACAGATACCCCAAGCAGAATGTATATGTAGCTATTGTCTCTTTTGTTTCAGAAGGGAGAGTATTTTTGGGATAGGTGTTATAAATTGATCCATCTTGTGGCCCATTCAGCATCTAAACTTTCTGAATGAGATATAGGATGCAATGGTCAACTCTGGTCCTCTGGTGGGATTCTGAAACAGTATGGATATAGGACCAAACATTGTAAGCTGCAACAGCCATTGGGAACAACAAACATGACAGTTCCTGCCTACTGTTTCAATATATTTTACTAAGCCATTGTGAAGATAATGGGGACAGTCTCTTCTTGGAGTGAAGGTGGAGGGAAGGGGGTGAAAATAACCTTTAAATGTATAGACAAAAATAGAATAAAAGGCCCCAGACTGAATATCATTCTTCCCTTAAATGAGCTGTTCACACATCTTACATCATAGATGTGCACAAGGTAATTGACAAGCATTGAAGGAGACATCCAGCCAAACAGGCAGTATAATTTATAATAAGAAATCCTATTAAAATATTTTAATAAGAAATTGATAAAGTCACAGTTGTGATTAAAGGTTCTGGGATCCATGTGTTTTGTTTTTTGAAAATTTCACAACAGATTTCTATTTTAATTTTCTTTTGTTTCTTTAAAATGTTTATATTATTATAAGCATTTATAGTACCTTTACAAATTTTTAAATATACTTATATCACCCCCTTCGCTTTTCTCCCTCAAATCCCTCCTACAGTTCATCTTGACTGCCAACATCACTGCATTAATAAACACCTAAAATACAATCAGCTCTTCTCAGGCTAACTAGAGGTGTAAAAGCACCTTGAATACATCTTGCAGAACCCATGGATTGGGTACCTGTGGATTGATAGAAGGAAACTGAAAAAGGCTCCAGGCACAGGTGTCCTCTCTCTCTGCTCCCTGACCAGTATGATGCAAGCTTCTTTTCTCTACTACATGCTCCCCACACATGCAAAAAGTACTACCTAAAATGTTTCTAAAAATCTTTGGGGAAAATGTAAGATCAACATTTAAATTTATTATTATCATGATCATTATTGTGTGTATGTGTTTACATAAGTGTGTGTTTGTGTCTGTGCTCATGTGTGTGCACATGTGTAAATACAGGGACATGCTTTATACATTAGCATATGGAGGTTAGAAGATCAACTTCAGGAGTCGATTCTTTCCACTATGGGTTCTGGGGATGGAATTTAAGTCAAAGACATTTTTTTTTATTTCTATTCTTGACAGATAAAATTTTAAATATTTCTCTAATATTTACAGTGAAAAGCACATGGGTTTTGTTTTGTTGTGTTTTAGACATAGAATCTCACTATTTAGCCCAGGTTAGCCTTGAACTCGTGGCCTTCCTTCCTTAGCTTTCTGAGTGCTGGAGTCACAGATGTTCGTGAGTATGTTCTGATAACATGAAAATTTTCATAAGCATTTTTTCTCACTGTTCAATGTATCCAAATGTTAACATGCAAACAAAGATTGTTTAGCATAAATTTGTTCAGTTTAATCAAAGTACATTGGCAAATGCAAGCTGCATATCATCAAAGCATATATCAACACAGTGTGGTAAATATAGAGAGTGTTCTTAATTTCATATTTAAACAAAACGAGTGAGTAGACTTAACTATACTGAGACGAGCATGAAGCAACACAGCCATGTGAAAGACATAAATAAATCATTGAAGTTTATTGTAAGTAGTCAGTGACTTGCACAGGCAAGATGAGAAAAAGAATTGTTGAGAGAAGGGATAATTAATTTTTAGCATGTCTTTGAAGTTGATAATACAGATAAATCTATGTGTTACTTTAATTGTAACAATGTATAGTCTGCTTTGTCTTAGATCAGTATAGTCTCATTCTAAATCATATTATTATGTGAATGAAAGTGCTACTCATAAATTTTAAACGTTATTTTATATGATTATATCTGGTACGGTGTTCTAGACTTCTAAAATTTGATGCATTAAAATTTTAAAAACTGATCCTTGACTATTTGCATCTATTGTATTGCTAGTTCCTCAACTAGAACTGACTTTAATACTTGCATGTAGTTGAACTGGTATAAAAGCAGATTGGGAACAAAAAAGAATGTATAATCCAGTGAAAGGTATAGTGTCTATTTTTTCTATGTGGATACATTTAACAAATATGCATTAAAAACTGATATAAAATAAAACAAAACTACCATATATAAATACATATCCATACATCCATCTGTATACATACAGGTAAAAGCAAACCCTTCCTTTGATACCACAGGAATATGCTCTGGCAGCATAGGGGCAAAAGTTAAATCTGAAAAGTAATCATCATGTTTGCAGCAAGAGTATTTTTCTAATTCTAGTCTCCAAAAAAATGTTTCCTGGACCAGTATTTAACAAAGAAAGGATGAAACTAAACTCTATATGGAAAATAACAGTCGATTATTTAAAAATCAAAATCAACCAATCAATATGTTTTTCTAACATATTCTAGACATGCAAAGTCTAAATTATAATGATTTTATACTGATGAATAAGAGCAACCCAATTTTCAAACCAGCAACATAATGTGGTCGATCCTTTATTTTTGTCTATAATGTCTATCACTCTTTCTTTTACAGAATAGTTTACATATTTATTTATTATACCATGAAACTAGAGGTTTAGTACTTTATTGATATGATCACCAACCCTGTGATTATCATTTTATGATATTCTTCAGAACTTCTGTACTGTCTTTATAATTACCAGTCTTTTATGAAACATAGCAGACATAAGTAAAAATGGTACAGATCTAATGAAACAAGCACCTGCTGGAGGCCACCTAACTGTGTAATCTTCAAGGTGACCTACTGCAATTATTCTGCCCACACAAAGGTTGTTATTAGTTCCCATGTTATTAGCAAAGGTATAAATAATTATATGGTAAATATCAGCTCATCATAGATAACAATGGTCTAATAAAGTGCTTCAATGATTCATATGTCTTTCCAAAGAACTCTTACTGTAGAAACTCCTACCTCAAAAATCCTGAAGTATAAGCTTTAATATGCCCTTTAACAAATTTGTAGTTTAGGATAATTTCATGTACTTTTTCAAAAAAAAACTCTGATTATAGTTCTTATTTGAAGAGTGAAACTATATATATATATATATATATATATATATGTGTGTGTGTGTGTGTGTGTGTGTGTGTGTGTACACATGTATACCTATATGTATAGACACACACACACACACACACACAATTTTGTCTTATATTGAGCTCTGTACTAAGCAGACCTTGAGGGGAAAACATATGCTGACTTTTTAATGACAACTGCAGAGCCTTTAATGAAAAGCAAGTCTAAAGAAGCAAAAGTAAGGTGCTAGGATGGTAAATAGTTGTCAGGCTAAGAGTCTCTACCATTTTGGGGGTCAACAGGGTCAAGTGTCAGATATTTATATTATGACTCATAACAGTAGCAAAATTACAGTTATGAAGTAACAGCAAAATAACTTAATGGTTGGGGGTTACCACAATATGAGGAAATTTTCTTTCATATTGCTGTAATTATTTTTTTTCAAATATAAGAAATTGCAGTTTCCACATGATATAAACTGCCAAAGATCATTTAAAACGTAAAGAAAATTGCCAGTTTGCTTTGTGGGATTATTTTAATACCGATGTCATTATTGCTGAACTAGTAAACAGAAAAAAATACATATCACATTTTTAATTACATAGATGGATGTGAAATCAGGAAATGCAAAAAGAATTAACTGAATTTCGCAGCTTATTTTGTTGCACCTAATAACACGCTCAATGCAGTATTACTTCTAAGTACAAGTAGATGAGGAAAAAGATGTAAAATCTAGGGAAAAATTGATTTATCAAATGAGCTCATAGAATAGGACATACCATGAGCCATTAAGACAGTGCAAAACAACACTGTAAAAATTTGTCAGTAATATTTTCTCCACAGCTATGAATATATAAATTCATAGTTCAGAGTATTTCTTTTTTCCATATTTCTCATATTAAGAAGTAAAGGATGATGGAGTAACAAAATTAGAAAATAAATAAAATCTTAATATGGATACAAGAAATTGCATACTATTATTAAATTTAAAATTTTGACTTGAAAAATGCTGACATGTTAAGTTCACAGCCTTGTGAAAAAGAATGAATATTCTATAAATATGGAGTTTCAATTATGTGGAAGGATATAAATTCTACTCAATATGTATACTTACACACACACACACACACACACACACACACACACACACACACGTGTGTGTGTTATATTAGTGCCTCAAAAGCACACATATATGTATGGATGCCACAGTTGTGTCAGAGGACAACTTTTGTGAGTTATTTTTCTCCATTATGTGGGTCCCAGGGACTTAACTCATGGTCAGATTTGGTGGCACCAACTTTACACAAAGAGCCATCCTGCTGGCCCATCCTTAAGTAGTTATTGTCTGAGATTACTATATTATTTTGTAGTAAGCATAGATTTTTCAATCATAGTCAACTTTTTTGAAGGAGGTATTTAGGGGGTGTTATAGTCAGGGTTTCTATTCCTGCAAAAAACATCATGACAAAGAAGCAAGTCAGGTTGGAAAGGGTTTTCTAAGTTTACACTTCCACATTGCTGTTTATCACCAAAAGAAGTCAGGAGAGGACCTTGGAGGCAGGAGCTGATGCAGAGGCCACGGAGGGTGCTGCTTACTGGCTTGCTTCCACTGGCTTTCTCAGCTTGCTTTCTTAGAGAACCCAAGACTACTAGCCCAGGCATGGCACCACCCACAATGGGCCCTTCCCTCTTGATCACTAATTGAGAAAATGCCTTACAGCTGGATTTCATGGAGGCATTTTCTCAAGGGCAGCTCCTTTCTCTGTGATAACTCTAGCTTGTGTCAAGTTGACACACAAAACCAACCAATTCAGGGAGTTAGGCATTTAGATAACATTTATTTTCCTTTCCTTGCATTTGTTCCTATTCTGTCCCCCTCTCCTTAATCCTTGCTCTTCTTCCTGTCTGTAGGTTCATGGTCAAAAAGATCTTCTTGATGGTTCAGTCCTATACCCAACTCTCTATGATAGTTTGTTTTGATCTCTCTACAACAGTCTTTCAGACCTGGACCTCTTCTCAGTTTTTACTGCGGACTGAAAGTTTCCCCCTCTCTTTCTGCTCAGAAAGACCTTATTAATCCCAGTGAAGACTGTACTTATTTGCATGAATATAATTTTGAAATTAGTGCCTTTAGTCCAAAGCTCCTCGCATAGATTTGGATACAGAAATATGAGAAGACTTCACATGTCATTTACAATAAATTGTATATGTTGATTGAATTTATACTCCAGACAAATATAGTCTGCCTTTAACATTCTCCAGAATTTTTAGAGCTTTCAAATGTTTTGTCCCCTGTATCTCTGTTTAGAAGTAGTTTCTTGGGGGAAATTCTATTCTGTCAGTATCTCAGCAGTTTAGTTCAACAATATCAAGATATCAAACCCAAATTGACAGTGGTGACTGGATTCCACCAGCCATCTGCCAAATGAGTCAACGAGATTGACCAGGTCTAGCCAGGATGCCAAGAGAAGTCCTCTGTCATGCCTCTTTCAATGAAGCAGTGATCAGTGAAGACCAAGATGCAAGACCAACAAAAGATTGTAAAGCTAGCTATGTAAGTGCACTGTTACTGTCCCTTGAGTCTTATTTATGCTCCCTCTAGACATCATGTATCTGCTCTTGGGTCTTGTCTCAGCAAAACACCACAGTCGTCTGTCTTAGCAAACCACCAAGAGAGTCTATATTATCTAACATATCCAAAACTTTCCACTTCAGATTGCCACAAATAAAAGAGAATTTTAAAAAGACAGTTCACTTCAAGACTCTTCAGGGGGCCCCCACCCACTCAGAGGAGAAGGCGAGGGGAGGAATGGGGGACGGATTGTGGGAGGGGGTGACTGGGAGGGGGCAGTAAGTAGCCTGTAAACTGAATAATTAAAAAACTAAATTACATAGCAAAAAGAAAGTTCACTTAGTATTTTCCCAGAAATAAGAGTATAAACTTTTTATTTTTTACTATAACTTTCAAAACTTACCTCACAATCTTTACTCGACATTTCTATTGTCATCATTGAAATGAATGGCCCAAGGTTGCTATGAATATTTGTAGCTTTCTTCATCCTTACTACCCAAACTGCTTAAGTAATAATGGGGACTTAGCAAATGTGAAAGATATTTGATGGATGAATAAGTTAGGAAGACAGAAATACTTACTGGATTACAGAGACTGATGACACAATACAAAGATATTAAGGCCAGCACTGGAAAGACATGAAGTTGCATTTTTGTGAACTATCATAAATAATAAGAGGAAAGAATGGTACAGAATGCTGAATGTGGTGAACTGTCAGAACAATTTCTTAAAAAGGCACGCGGCAGAGAGAAGTGATGAGTAGGGAGACGGCATATGTCATATCTCATTCTATTTTTTTTCTTTTGGTGATGCAGTTGTTAGTGGGACATTCATACTCTTCTTGTAAGTAACCCCCACCCATGTTCTTGTAAGAGAGTCCTCAGCCACACTCCTGCCAGTAACCCCAATAAACTCAGAGATTTATTGGACTTGGAAGAAGTTATTCCTTTGATCTGTTGTTGATTTGTCTGGGGTGTGTTGATATTTCCTGTCTTCCAGGAAATGGTAAAAGAGCAAGGAGCCACAGTTTGCAATTTTAAAACAACAAAGTGGCAGTGTGATTTTCTTCATACCCCCAAATGACTTGATGCTCTTCACACTTGCAGAATATACAGGTTGGACTATTACACTTTACATGTTCTTAATCTTAATAAGTATTTCTGTGAAAATAGGAAATATATTTAACACATCCACATAATTTCCTATTCATCTGCCAAAACTTTATTTAAACTTTTCTAGTGTTTTGAATCTAAAACACCACAAATAAAATTGTGGAATTACTAAGAAAAATGAAACATAATACACAAACATTTCTCTAATCAGGGTGGGTGCTCTCTTTTCTCTGGATTTATCTATATCATACAAATCATTTTAGAAGCTCCATTTGATCATCATCATTCATTAATGACAATTAATATATGTAATTACTGACAAATAATTTTATTTGTGCAGGAATTCATGTAAACCCAGCTTTTCTCTTTTTCATATCTTAATATAGGCTGAAAAAGCCTTGATAACAGAGCCATAATAGATATCAAATGCTTTGCTGGCTTAAACCAATGGAAGAAATCGAATTTGGAAACTCTGTATAAAAAAGGAAGGAGACCCACTGAAGATGTGAGCTTTCACATGTTATATATTTCTCTTGGGACATATTAGCTGCCCTAGGAGATTTTACCCACAGGTAGTATAGACTAGAGTAACCCCAATAAACTCAGGGAGGCTACAGACCTCCTTTGATCCTATACTTCTATATTCTCTTTTTTTCTTTCTGACACACAAAACAACACAAATGCTAGTATTTATTTATTTTGTTCACTTTCTTTGCAAAGATGGAACTCAGATAATTGTCTAATCTGCGCTTACTGTTAAATATGTATGGAAAGGTCCACCTTATTTCACAGCCATACAGTGGGTACTTACTGGAATGTGGTTGTTTATTTTCTCTTTATTTACATACTATATTTCAAAAATTATGGAACTGAAGTTATATTTTTAACTGAAGTTAAAAATTATGTGAAGTTATCTGGACATTCAGGGAAAGGTTAACTAGCAATTTATGAGTAAATCTAAGATTTAGGTAGAGGTGTCTTGTTCTACAGAGCCTCAGGATGCCTGGGCAGCAGAAGTTCTATGTGGAGGCCTGGTGGAGACTTGTGTTACTTCTCATTTTTCTTAGATGTAAAAAAACCCTAACCAAACAAACAGAAAACAACAAACTTTATGGCCCGTGGAAATGACTTTATCAGCAGAGTATATTAATGACATTTGAACAACCATGTAGACCTGAGTTTAGATCTCCAGTAACTATGTAGAAAGCCAGGGTGAGTATCTGTGATCCCTGCTCTAAGAAGGTAGACAAAGGAGCTTCTTGTCCAGTCTAGATAATTAGCAAAAGATCTGGAGAGACACTTTCTGGAAACAACATCAACAAAAACCTTTGATGACAATGAAAGACATTCGGTGTTGTTGACCTCTAACCTCTACATGCACCCACATGCATCATATACAGGTACATGCACAAACACATACACACAAAGCCATATAATCGAGAGAGAGAGAGAGAGAGAGAGAGAGAGAGAGAGAGAGAGAGAGAGAGAGAGAGAGAGAGAGAGAGAGAGTTTTACTTTTGGCTCCTTGTTTCTGCTAATCTTGTTACTTAAGATCTTTGAGAAAAAGTCAAGCCTTATGTAGTATAGAATGCCTTTTAAAGTTTTATTTTTCTGTTTCTGTTGCTACAACCAAACTGCATTCAGAAGCAAATTATCATATCAAGAAGTGAATGGCTTAGATAAATGTTTTTATTGAAGTGACATGCCATGGAAAATGGTGTCATTTATGGAACATAGCTGCCTAATTTGCTGCTTTGTTGAAGAAGGTGACTGTCTTGGAGAAAAATCAAGATGGCAGGAAAGGGACACAAACATATTTACAGAAAACAAAGAAGCTGCCAGATTATTGGGGCTCACTGACGATCAGGAAACATTGCTGGTGTGCTGCAAAATTTGATCATTGGGGGTTAACTCAGTTGTCTTCCTGTTGATTTCCCAGACAGTCCTCTTTTCATCTTCTTCCCTTCAGAAACCTTGTCGGTTATTGCCCACCGATTGCGCTCCTTTTGGAGCCAACTGTAGGTAATGAGATGCTGATTGGAGATTCTAGAATTCACTTGCCGATGATTATGTGTTATTTTAACAGGAGAATGACAATAATTTCCTGTAATGCCACTTGTTAAGGTAATTATGGTATAATTGCCTTATCAAGGTGTCATAGAGGAGAGGGGAGAAATTCCAGGATTTCACAGCTGCTCTCAGGCTCCTTTAAGATTTGTCTTGAAACTGCATTGTCAGCCGTGAAGGTAACTTCCCTTTAAACTTGAGCATAGCTGCTCTGAGTAGGGTAGATGATCTGAAATGAAGTTTTTCAAGAGCCAATTTTGAAAATTCTAGTATTACAACTGTATGATGAATGTACACACATACACACACATACATATACTATGTATTTTTGAATGAATTTGAATGAAATATTATATATAATTTATATATAATATATTTATTCAATGAAATATATAATATATAAATTATATATAATATTTCATTCAAATTCATTCAAACATATTTGCAATTTATATTTGAATGTTACCTCAAATGTTTTAATTTCAGTAGAACATAAAGTTATTTTATTTAAAAAGTTTAACTTTTTCTTCCAATATTTTTTATTCACTTTACATCCCAATCACAGGCTCCTTCCTTTGTCTCCTCCCATTAACTGTATGTTTAAGAACAAGTTAACTATTAAAAATGTAATAGCATGTATTACAGAATACAAACCAATCTATTCCAAGAAACCAAAAAGTATATAATTTCATCTAAAAATCTAATAGAAGACAATGTTCTAGACTAGGAGATAAATTAGCAGTATGGAACTGTATTGGATCAGAGTACAGAGTAAAGAGTACAGGGTTGAAGGTCCCTCAACCCAGGTTCCTTCAAATGAGAGGATGGTAGGAGTTGGCTACCTTCCCCTTTCCAGCATGGAGCCATAAATCCAGATGCCCCGCCATCAACCCTAGTAAGAATTAAGAATTTGTTACCATGACAGTTATCAGGTTTCATTTATTGTTTGACCTTATAACTCTCTCTCTCTCTCTCTCTCTCTCTCTCTCTCTCTCTCTCTCTCTCTCTCTCTCTCTCTCTTTCTCTCTCTTTCTCTCAACTCTACAAGCCCCTGAGTATAGACATGAAGCATCTTCCAAAACTTCTGACCTGGCCAATAATACATGGCCATACAAACCTTTCCCCCAGAGACCCTGGACACCTCCCCAGGGGCATAAATACTTGCTTTTCCCCAATAAAATAAACTAGTTCTCCAAAGATGTTCCCGAGTATGTACATTGCCTGTGCACTCACTACTGACAGGGATCCTGCACTGCACTCATCAGAGAGCCCCAGTAAGATAAGCTTCCCTCCCTTCAGCCAGCTGGGATGGTACCTGATGGGCCTGAGTACCCCAAGGAGGAAATGAACATGGGGCAGCAGTAACATGTTTGACACCAGAGGAGGATTGATTAGTAATTTATGAATAACTCTGAAGTGCTACTAAAGAGTCAATATTCTGCAGAGACTCAGGATACTTGGACAGCTGATGTTCCAGCTGTGGGCAAGTTGTTTGAAGACACATTTATTAGTTCCAACTTTTTAAATTTTAAATGAAAGATGAGGGGTTGGATAGGTGACTCGGTTCATGTAGCATATCATGTAAGAACAATAAGTCTCTGTATCATTACAGTAGTTGCCAATAGTACAAATTTATTCAGTAAATAATGGGCTGCGTTATAAAATAGTGTGAAATCCTGTTCCCATAGAGAGGAAATGTGAATGTTTCTTTTGTACACATTGAGCTTGGATTCTATTTGTAAGAACATACAATTGCATGTGCTAAAACAAAGTATGTTGACATACAAGAGTGAGCAGGAAATATACAGAGGACAGGAGAGGAGACAAACTGAGTGACAGTGGTTTGGTAACGTGGCTTGTAGAAAGGCACTTTTTGCAATTGGGATATCAGAAGAGAAACGTAAGCACCCAGCCAGCCACAATGCACACCATGCACCTTTATGCACAATGGTGTAGCTTCTGTGAGATATGCCAGGGCAATGATGGCCAATTCATTAACAGTGTTAACAGAGTTTCCCATGTGATAAGTTGGTGAAAAGTTTTGTGCTGGTTATTTTTAAGAAACAAGTGGTTGACAATTTAATATATTTTCTGGTTTAGGGTTGGGGATACACATCTACTTCTTTAAGCTCTAGGATGCCATCTAGTACAGACCTTTGCAGGCCCTGCGTATGCTGCCACAGTCCTTGTGAGTTCATATACACACTAAATCTGTAGATTAAGCAGGTCTTGTTTCCTTCTTGTCCTCCATCTTTGCTGGCTCTTACAGGTTCTGCCTCCTCTTCTGCAGTGCTCACTGGGCCCATGAGGGGAGCAATTGATTTGATGGAGACAACCCATTTAGGGTGGAGTGTTTCAAGGTTTCTCATTTTCTGTATAAGGTCATATGGTCTTTGTCTTTGTTCTTATCTGCTGCAGGAGGAAGCTTCTCTGATAATGGCTTAGCAAGGTTCGATCTATGAGTATAGCAGAGTGTCACTTAGGTGTAATTTTGTTTCTACTTGAAAAAAAAATGTTTATAGTAGTATTTAGTTTTACCCTAGGTCCCTGTGCTATGTAGTCTCAAGTTCTTGGTCGCCCATGCAGTGTCAGATATGTTTTGTATCTTGTGGATAGTTGGCCTTAAATCAATGTAGATTTTGGTGGGTTATTCACCCAAGCTTTGGGCCATCTTTGCTCTAGCATCTCTTACAGGGGGTATACCATTGTACATAAAGGGCTTGTGGCCAGCTGGCTGCTTTTGCTTCTCATATGATAGCATGTGGAATATCTTTCTGTACCAAAGATGCTAGAATGCAAGGGGTGAAGGCTCTATACGGTAAACAGCTCAACTTCTCCATGTTCAAGGTGTTGTGTAGGTGTTTTTCCTTTGAAATTTTTGCGGAGAACAACCTATAGTCTTGGCAGTAGCCCAGGTTGTTTGGAGGTTTCTATAGGACACCTTTGGCCAGCAACTCAATTAGATGTAATGGAATTCCCATACTGGAAGCTTCAATGAGTGACAAGAGATATCAAGTTGGGCTCTGTCTCCCTCATTATTTGGGGATTTCATTTAGATCACCTTCCTATATTTATATATTTCAGGAAGCTCCTACTGTATTTTCAGATTCCTTCTCAAATTGTGTCCCTAGATGTAAAATTTGTATTGGGTTGTAAAGACTGAATCTCTGAGTATCACAGACAAGAAGAACATAACCATGTCTCCTTTTCAGGCTGATTTCACCTTGCACAGTCCACTATCCCTCATCTGTTCACACTTGGGCATTTCTAGTTGAGAATTAACACTTTATGTGTATTTATTAGATGAATAAAGCAGAATGAAACACTGTCCAGAACATTCCATCTCGACAATGTATGCTCCAAAGCAACAGGAATGAAGAGAAGCTAAGAGTGGTATCTCATAATTCATTTGAATATATTTTTTAGTATTTTGCTACACAATTAGAGATTGAAGATGCTGTAGTTATAAAGACACAAAGGTGCTTGATTGTCGAACAATTTCCCAGTGAATAAGGGGAAATTAATTTATCAGCATTACACGTAGCGATAAATATTAAATGGGATACTCTTTTTGACAATATTACTCCAACATGCTTCACTTACCTAGCAATGATATTTCATGCTTAAATTGTTTTGTAGCTGGGGGTCATTTTGGTTTGTTAGGATCTTACTGAATAAAGATATTTCTTTTGATACTGACTTACTTTACATTTAATGAATGTAAGTCTTGCAACATTTTTTTGTTTTCTTAATTCAAAGACCCAGAACAATTAAAATAATAATAGAAATAATTATCTAATGTCTATTTTAAGACCCAGTATCATCTTATATTTTCTTGACAAATGTTTTAGATATTTAGATATTTAATGTTTCAGATTTTAAAGTATCTTCTACAGTGTCAATTGAAAGCATGTTGTTTTGATGCGACTTTTTTTTTTTTTGGAAAGGCTTTTTTTTGTATGTTTAATTTATCTTACTTTTATTTATTTTTGGGGAAAATGCGTGCTGGACAGAAGACAACATGCAGGAATAAGTTCTGTTTTAAGAGGTCATCAGGTTTGGTGGTAAGCTCTTCACCTCACTAGGACACCTCACTAGCCCAAAGTTTATCTTTGTACATATGACAGAAAAATATGACATAAAGTGGGCCATTTTCTGTAATAAAATATATTTGTAATAAAAATTTACAATGAGGTTTTAATGTACACTGTCTGAACTTGTGGATCAGCACTGGACCAGGTGGGCTCTTTGCTTGTTACATACCAACTTTCTTGGAAGAAGTTGACTGGGCAAATATTTTCAAATAACCTTTAGTTGATTCTATGATGCCTCTGGCTGAAAAAAAATCTAATTAAATTACTAAAAATCCATAATATTTATTTAAAAATATCATTGTCATACAGCTCTCCTTTGCATGCATAAAACATAAGTGAAATAAAACCCATTTTACAAACTTATATTCCAAATAAACTTTTACCAAATTATCAATTCTTTATATTCTCTAGTGGCACTGGCATTTTAGAGTAGTATGTCACAATATTTTACATTCCATTGTTTTCTAATAATTTATTTCCAAATCACTGATATTTGGTCTAAACATCCTAGTGCTCATGTTCATGAAATAAAAACAATGTATCTAGCAACAGAGAAAGACCTCTCTTTTCAAATATTGTAGAATCAGTGAAATGATGTAGGTATTAAATTTCTTCTCTCAGTACTTGAAATAAAAATAACACATGGCTGGTTATTCTTTTAATGTCTTTGGCTTCAACCCAGTGTTCATATTAACTAAGTGGATATATAAGTTACAAAATGATCATTTCAATATTCTCTTAAACTTTCTCATACTTGTTTATGATATACTGTGAGTGAAATGAAGACACAGGATCTTTCTAGGAAGATTTTGATATATTTTGGGGTATTATTACTATTATGGGGGTATTGGTATATTGTGTAGATGACATAATGTGTGAGTTTTGATGATTTCATTGATTTTTTTAAGATTATGATTACATCATTTTCATTTTATTTTCCTCCCTCCAAACTTTCCCACATGCAATTCCTTCCCCATATACACCACTCTTTCAAATTATGGCCTTTTTCATTAGTTGTTAATACATGCATATATATATATATATATATATATATATATATATATATGTGTGTGTGTGTGTGTGTGTGTGTGTGTGTGTGTGTGTGTTCTTAAATATAACCTACTCAGTCTGTATAATGTTACTTGTATGTGTATGTTCAGTGCTGACCATTTGGTATTGGATACCAATTAATGGGTTCATCTCTGGAGAATTTTGTGTTTCCCACTCTCAGTATTCCTTAGTTATCTGTAGTTCTTTGTGTAGGAGTAAGGACTTGTGGGATTCCACTTCAGCATGTCTAGCATTGGTGTTTGATCAGCTCCCATTTTTGTACTCATTTTAGTGAGACTTTATGTGTGCAGTTTCTGACATGACTAGGAAACACAATTTCCCAGAACACTTTCTGATCCTCTGGCTCTTATAATCTGTCTACTCCCTCTTCTGTCATCTTTCCTGAAGTTTAGGTGTGAGAGTTGCTTAGTAAACATAGCCACTGGAACTGGGCTCCACAATTCTGCATTTTGATTGGTTGTGGTTTTCTGTTAATGGTCCTTACCTGTGGCAAAGAAAAGTTTTCTTAATAAAGGAGTAAGGATGAAACTTATCAGTGGGTATTAGGACAAATATTTAAAATGTAATTAGGAACTATGCTGGTTTTGTAAAATGGTAGAAATAATTTTTTTCTACAAGAGCCATAACATCGTTAGCCCTGGGTAGTTTGAAAAGGGCCTCCCTGTTTTAATTTATATGGAAAACTAGAGAAATAATTTCTCAGTTATTTGTAGAAATGGATTAGAATAAAAATAGCTAGAAATCCCCATATGTGTGAGTTTTGATGATTTCATTGATTTTTTTAAGATTATTTTAAGATTACATGTCAGTGTAAGACATGAGTTTGCACCTTAAATAATCTCAGAAAAATTGAGTAGGAATTCACCAGTTCACAATCACCATTTTGGATGTAAAGAAAAGCATAAGTTGTCTGTACAACAATCACAACCAACTCTAAGCAAGGTAAACATAAAGAAATCCATAGATAAACCTATCATAGTAAAGTTGTTTGTAGTCAATGATAAGATACAATAAAGAATCAAGAAGAGATTTCATATATTAAAATCTCAAGAAGACAGTTTACTTCTCATTCAAAACCATGAAGTCCAGAAAGTAATGAGATAACATATTGAAAAGCCCTGGAACACAAAGATAGTGAGTCAAGATCCTCAACCTAAAACATTTGTCTTCATGTGGGAGAAGAGATTCTCACATACATAGAGAACAGAGGGCTGGAGAAGTAGGTCATTGGGCAGGAGCTTAGAGTGGCTTGAGTTTTAGATCGAATTATTTGAAATGGGAAGAAGTAGAACAGTATTCTGCTCCTGTAACTAAGCCTTCCTTGTTATGGTCTGGTGTATATAGTCTATGATAGTCTACATGGTCTATGATGGTCTATATAGTCTATAATGGGCTTCATAGTCTATGATGGTCTATAGTATATGATGGTTTTATAGTCTATGATTGTCCATATAGTCTATATCCACTGACTCTTCCTCCCTTAAGAAGTTGCTTCTTGGTGTTTTGGTTTGTTTTGGTTTGTTTTGGTTTGTTTTGGTTTGTTTTGTTTTGGTTTGTTTCTGGTAACAAGACCCGAACAAGACTAACTAAACTAAGACCCTACTTGAGGATCTCAATTCACACATTGCTCAGATCACAAATTTTTGGTCAACTCAGATTTCAAAGTGAACTTTCCTAGTGAATTTGAATTCAAAGTATTATTGTTAGCATATCTGAGACTGACCACCTGCTACATTAACTAGGAACTGTCTAGAATTTCTATTTGTCCTATCTTCTTTTTAGGAAACTATTGATCATGCTATGTGATGTAATTCTTCAGACATAGCAATTATAGTCCCTTAAACATAGTCAAAGGTGGAATCTCTAGGATTCCTCATGGAAATTTTGTACTGACTACACCTTGCCTTAGATGTGGACTATCCTTTCTTCTTTGGGACAGCATGTGCACTCAAGCTATGTGTTCCAATGAAGCTATTTTGACTTCTGTGTCTTGACTTGTCAGATGTAATGAGTTTATTTCCTGAAATTTATCAACATAAAATAGATATGTACGCCTATAAAATATGCTTGCTTGTGTACGTTGTATAACATTTCCATAATAATATAGCTTATGGGTGAAAGCAACCCTGGTTGTCACATTTTCACATACTTTGTAAATACAATCTGAGCCGCTTTTTTTTTGTTCCATTTTTCCACTATGTAAGATTACATGGGATCTACCTAGAAAACTCAGGATATAGGTTCCAACCTCTACAGTACCTAACCCACAACTTTAAATACTACACACACACACACACACACACACACACATATACATATACACATACACATGTGTATATGTATATATATATATATACATATACACATGATATATATATATATATCATGATATATTTGCGGGTACTATTGATAATGTGAGAACCATTGCTCTTACCATTTTCTCCTGAATGAGTAATATACATTGAATTTAATTTTATAAACATACATGTATATTATGTTATGCATTTATATTTCATTCTTTCTCAAAATTATGCTCTGGGATCTGGAACACCACAGTTTCTTTTGTTCTATTCTTTATACACTTTAGGAATTTTGAATCTCACACTTATAAAATTGTGTCCTGGATCCCAGTCTTCATGTCTGTTTTCTTCAATGTGACTCAGGTAACTATGTTCTGCAACATTAGCTTGATTCATCCACTGGCCTAAGGGAGGCATAGCTAGATTCACAGTCATGGTATCCTAATGTCAAAACATCTTATAAACCTTGTGTGTGTGTGTGTGTGTGTGTGTGTGTGTATGTGTGTGTGTGTGTGTAGGAATTTGTTTTTTATCTCAAGACAAGTATAATCTGGTAAAACATTTGTTAGAATTAGAGGTATACTCAGAACCATAGACTCAGAAATAAACATGAATTATTGTTGATAGGTGATAAGTAAAATAAAAACTTGTCTTATTTTTTAGAGATGTATTTGTGAGTATGTGTGTGTGTATGTGTGTATGCCATATAGTTGTGCATATTCATGGAAGCCAGAAGAAAGGATTAGATCCCCTGATGCTGATCTTGAGCTGTTTGATATGAGTGCTGGGAACTGAGCTTTTGTCTTCTCCAAGAGCAGCTATCACTCTTAACCGCTGAGCCATCTCTTTATCCCCAGTAATCATTCTTTATATATTTGACAGAGATTAAGATTCTTAGAACAAACATGTAGTTGACAAGATTGGTGGTCAAGAAAGCTGAGGTTTGTGATGACTTTCCTGGATCTAGGTTCTATAAAATTATTTTCACTGTAAAAATGTGGAATACCTTCCCCTAACTGGGCTGCCTTGTCTGGCATCAGTGGGAGATGTGCCTAGCCCCTACCTTCTCAGGGGACAAAAGGAGGGAAAATAAGGAGAGGGACTGTGTGAGAGGGGGACCAGGAGGAGGGCCAGTGATACAAATGTAAAGTGAATAATAATAATAATAATAATAATAATAATAATAATAATAATCTACTATAAATCCATAGTAACTTTCCTACATGAGAAAACAGATTCTGAATGCTGGATCCAGCCACTGACTATCTTATTAAAAATCACATTTAAATGGCCTCTTTTCCCTTTTTTTAATTACTGACATCTGTTGCATTCACATACTCAAATATTCTATTCATAAAGATGAAGCCCTTATTACCTCCCCAGGGGCCTACCTGGTCTCATCTATCAATATGTTAAAGTGAGGATTAAATTTAACATCAATGTTTGGGAGGATAAACCATAGCAGTGTGCTAAACATATTGCTCTGCACATAAGAAAGGAAAGTTAACGCAGTTGAGGGCTGGAAAGAAATTCTTCACAGGAAAATAAGACTTCAGTTTTTAAATAAAAAGTATGGAACAATCAATATTTTTCTCATCCTCTTGATGCAAATTAATTACATGTATGATCTAAAGAAATAGATTTTTTATAAACTACCCAAATAAACACCTGTTGATTGTCCAACCTTATTCCTGACTTTGTAAAATATAATTTTGTTTCTTCTTATGCAATACTGTTTTGCAAGCAGTAGTATGTTTTGAAGGCAAGGAGGATATCAGTTACAAACAAAAATAATTTGAAATGCTACCTAATATTTATCCTGTAAGGAAATCAATGTTTGAAGAATTCTTTTCTAGTTCAAGTGACATGTTGATTAGACCTAGAGACTGTCACATACCTCACCTCTGCAACTCCTGTGAAAGTTGCTGTTAATTAACTAGACAGAGATCTA
The DNA here is from genome assembly GCF_011762505.2 of Arvicanthis niloticus. Taxonomy (NCBI): domain Eukaryota; kingdom Metazoa; phylum Chordata; class Mammalia; order Rodentia; family Muridae; genus Arvicanthis; species Arvicanthis niloticus. Next base: position 52,430,491 of record NC_047665.1, on the reverse strand, counting down.
GGTATAAAACAGAAAGCACTGTACTTATGCACTGTACTTATGTAGCTTTGTGAATACACATTTTACAATATCTGAGTTTTTGTTAAAGGCTGGAGATATGACTCAAAGTGTCCACCTAAAAGATGTGGACTCTTTTTTTCTTCCCCAGACCTGAAATGGGTGGAAAAGAAAAAAAGGAAAAGGAAAGAAAAAAAAACAAGGTTTATCAAATGCTGTTAATTGATTTACATGAAAAATTGGCTATGAAAAAAGGGGTTTTGATTTTTCAAGTTTTATCAGTAAGTATTGTCAGTAGTGGGGCATAAAGCTGAGGTACCACCATGTTGTTTATGCAGCAGCTTCAAGAGTTCTGTTTAGAGAGTTCTCTCATCAGGGGGAGGTGGGGTCTTGATTTCACAGTAGAAAAGGATTTCATGACAAGCCAGTACAAATCAAAGTTGGAATTTATTAAGGAGAAATTTCAATATATAATCTCTGTACTTGTTGACCAGGAATTCAAAACCAACTTCAGCTACATAATGAGTTTGAGGACAGAGTAGACTACATTAGACTTGGTCTTAAAAAAAAAGTTTTACTTAACATTTTATTTATGAGGAGGATGGTAATGGTGGTGGCACATATGTGTATACATGTGTGTGTGTGTGTCTGTGTGTTTGTATGTGTGTGTGTCATAGCATACATGTGCTCTGAGAATGGATCTGAGGTACTTAGACTGCTACTGCAAGTGTTTTTATCTGCTGAGCCGTCTAGCTAGCCTCCCAAACTGCTGTAATACAGATTTAAGCACAAGAGTTAATAATAAGAGAAATGCTTAAAGATAAGGCACATCCAGGAGTTGAGTTTGGGATCTTCTTTGCCATGTACGTGATTTTTGGCAGCATCTGAAGTTTCATTTCTGAAGGTTGGTAAATAACTTAGGATCCTAAGGGGTTTTCTGGTGTGTGTTTGATAGGATGACAGCTGGTAAGGAAAAACCTTATGTCCCAAGGTTTTCAGAGGAATTTAAGACCTGTTCTTATTATGAACCACAGCTCACACCACTGTTTTTGAGATCCCAAAACAATGTACAATTATAGCTGGGAAGGAGGATGCTTCATTGTGAGTTTATCATTCTTGTAAATTTCTCTACAGAAAAGGATATCATCTCTGCACAGATGACCTTCACAGCATGTCTGTGAATTGTTTTGGAACTCTTGAGTCTCTGCTCTTGGGGGGAGGTTTTAAGCAGAATCTGCAGAGAGGGGTGTGTTTCACTTTCCACTTTCCCTTAAGGTTCCTTGTCTCCTATACTGCCTCAGTAGCAATTGTGTTTAAAGGGTTCTATTACATAATATTTGAATGACTTGATGATAGAAATTAAGAATAAGTCAGGGTCATTACCTAGGCAGCTATTCAGGGTCAAACAAAAGTGTTGACATGTCCTGGAGAAACTGGAATCTACTTGAAGAACACAATTTTATAATAAATTCCACAATAATCGCTGATATGTTAGAAATAGAAGCAGATGGTTCACTTTAAGTGGAGCCTCCAGCTAGGTTATGCCAGACACAAACCAACAGAAAACATTAGACCTCTGCTAACATCTGCTGTCTAACTATTCCCTTGCCTAAACTCTGTTAAACTAACCCACCCTCCCAAACTAGAAGTTTAGTGTAGAAAGGAATCAACAGGCAAGCTTGCCTGCACTAAATACTCACAATGCAAAATGGAGAGATGAAGCCATGCACAGGTTTTGTTGAGAAAAAGACAAATGTTTAGAAGCAGAGGGACCAATGAAACCTGGGTGGTACATAAGATTTCACCCTCTGAATTATTCTAACAAGAAGGATAGGCCACTTGGCTTCAATATGCTCAGGTTCCCTACTTTCCAGTCTCTTTGTCTTACAAAATGAGGGCCAGTTTCTCACACCAATGAACAAGTAGAGTTCCAGACACTGAACTCCAAAGTCCCAATCTTTGATCTTTTTACTTCCTGATTCTTGCTCCATCTTGGAGTCTTTGGGTACCTTTGTCCCAGACTTTTTCTGGGGAGGGAGAGGGGTGAGGGTGGGTGGGTGGAGCTCTTTCTGAGACTTCATTCTTGCACCCTACTACTTGATCAATCACTATTCTCTTTGCACATACGTGTTAATTAGAAAAATCAGACTCACCTCAACTCAATGCTAAATCAAAATTGGATTGTAACTCATTCCCAGGATATAAAAATCCTGGTTCAGATCACCTCCTGACAACTTACTTTTGAGTCTCATGTCATCATGTCTTGCAACCTCTTAGTGTCCAGTTCCTGTCCCAGTCCGTGCCCACCCTCTCCCACCCTACTCCCAGTTACATGGATCTGTTGCTTAACTTTTCAATGCAGTCTGTCTTTCTTGCACTTCTGGCTTAACTTCTGGCTTACTAGTAAATTAATGAACTTGGTTCATATAGTAAAACCCTACAACATCCCTTAGTACAAATTTATCTACTAATCAAAACACAGGAAAGAATATTTTGCATGCAGAAGCCTGGATTCTGGGGGCTGTATAGTCCCTTAGTCTTAGTGCTGTGAAGTCTAGTTTTTAGTATCTACATTCCTTTGTAGCTTGCCTTGACATTTTTTAAAAAATCATTTTAATTTCCATCTGCTATTTGAAATGCAAAAGAAGCAGAGGCTAGGAGAAGCATATATACAGGGTAAATGAATGTAACCACACTCATCTTCCCCCTCCTCTGGAACCCTAGTAAGGATGGCTTGCATTTCCTCTAAAAAACATAAATAGCTTTATTTCTCATTAATGGAGTAATTTATATGGACCCTAGTATCTTCATCGACAGCACTTTTTATCCAGGAGCAAATGTACCCCATTTACGGAATCAATTACTTGAGTTACGAAGAGGGGCCCCGAGCTTCATCGCATTCCATTCTTCTCAATAACAAAGGAGAAAACACATTAAAAACTAGCATTGATGGGTTGTTGTGAGATCCGGTCAATGCGCTCTCCCAGAGTTGAAATTAAAAGGCAGTTAGGAGAAAATTGTTTGCTCTGGTCATCAGTCACAATGTGAAAGGCCCTTTTTTCCACAATGATTAATTAAAAGCCCCAAAGAGTGAGAGCAAGAGAGGAAACTTTAATAAAGAAGCTGGCTGGTTCACGGTACCATCTTGAGTTAATAGACGATGCTTTCGCTTGGCTAAGTGTTATTGCTGCAGTCCATAATTTCATCTTGAAAATGGGCAAGGGAGTGAATCTTCCTCCTCGTAATTGAGTATTGATTTGAAAATAAATGGCGGTGAAACTCCCACTGAACTGTCAGGATATATTCTGGACAGTGCTGACAATAAGTGATTTCTGGCTCTTGTGAAAGTTATGGATCAGCTTGATACTTAAACACATAGAGAGCCTGGGCAATCTGTCTTCCGTTTTATCAAGTTTCCCAGGGTCAATACATGACACAACATGAGGATGTGGCATTCACATCCCTGAGGCCCAGCTCAGACTCCATTATCATCCTCCTTTGTAAAATGTTTCCTTAAATTTGGAAAGCAATTTTAAAACAGCAGGTTCCGACATTTGCCTGCTCTTCCAAATAATAGCTTCCTTCTAAATGCCGCACTTAGGAAATACTTTCCAATGCATTTTCAATGGAAGGGAGTTAAAATGTCATTATAAATGTTTCAACGAACTCGATAGATTTCCTTTACAAGTGGTAAGTAGCAAAAATTGGGTGTGATATAACCAGGCACAAAAAAAAAAAAAAAAAAAAAAAAAAATTACAAAGAACACTTTTTCACCCTGTAGTTTAGTGTCATTCAAAGTGTTTATAGATTGCCCAGCTTCATCAATGGGCAGCTATAGTCAGTAGTAAAAGTGATTTCTGGGGAAAAACATCGAAGGAGATTTAAAGGGATATAATAGGATTCTAAAACAGGAATGCTCTTTTGAAAATACTATTCGGCTGGCAAATCCTCTGGGGAAAAAAAAGAAAACAAAAAACAACACACCTGAGTTCATTATACCTTAAAAGGGCCATTTTCTTTCTTTTTGATACTTAGGTCTTTTAAAGTCAAAACGTCACATTTTATTCATGTATGCAAGGTTGCCGAATTTACCTTTTACTCATTAGGAATTGTATATTGTCTAAAACTAAGAACTAAATAGCCATCACAGAAGGGAGGAGGGAGGTTCTTGTAGTTTCCTTGCTAATTATCAAGTTGTGCGTGGCTGAGGACACAGGAAGCTGAGTGTGTCTTCCAAGAAGAGTTTGGTGATTTTCCTTATTAAAGTGGAAGAGTTCCTGCTTCCTGCATTTTTTTTCCCCTAAAGGGTCCTTTTTGTTTGCTTGGTTGGTTGATGTTTTGGGGTTTTGTTTTGTTTTGTTTTTTGTTTTTGTTTTGTTTTGTTTTCTATTTGGAACTCAAATAACCACAAGGCTCTGTGAACTTCTATGGAAGCTGCGAAATATCCATCTTCCCTATTCCCCATCAATATATAGAATCCGTTAGGCATTATCGTCTGGTTAGTACTAATTGGAACAATTAAACACAACTTTATAAATTGTACTGAATTGGCATTGGGCAATTGTGGGTGGCTATTATGGAGTTTTAATGTCATTCTGTTATTCTGTGTCTCCACCCAGAATTATCTCAGAGACGAAATAACTGCAATTCCACCCCACATCCCACCGGTGCTTTATTGATTGGCTGTTTGATAGCAATATTCTCTTTCCAAAAGTAGCAAAAGTCATTGGAGGTTTTTATACATGTGGATTTTGAACAAAACACGCCGCATCAAACTATTTTAAGCAATTTTACATTATAAACGCCTATCCGTTAAGGTACATTAAGCCCACGAATTAGATTTAGTGTTTTATTATAAGTTTGGACTAAAATGCTTCCGATGTATCATGAAGAATAAATGCAACCTGAAATAATTATCTTATTTGTTCTTTGGTTGCATTTTTGGACTGCCATGAAGTCACTTTTAAAATATCTCTGAAAACTGAGCATATGTACTCAAACGTTTATAAGAACAGATGCTTATAAACAGATGTTTATAAGAAAAATGTATACCTTTGGTTTTTTTCTTTTCATAGTGAGGAATGAACCTGAAGCATGTTGTAGCTGTGTCTCTAACCTTTGGCATTTTGATAAAGGGTCTTTCTGTACAGCTAAGGCTGGACTGGAAGTTCCTATGTAGCTCAAAGAAGACTTAGACTCATGATCCTGAATCCGCTTTCTAATGCTAGGATTATGGCACACTCAGCTGGTATACTCATTAATGACAATTAACTATGAGTTGTTTGTGAGTGTGTTATTTATGATAACTATAGTCACATCCAATCATCTATAACTACTAGAATATATGGTTTTCATAAAAAGCTGCTGCACTCCTGACTTTTTCCTTTAGAAATCTCTGCAGAGAAGACTGGAGAAATAATACAGAGAGTGTTTAGTGACTAAAAGATTGAAACTCAGGACTAACACTGAAGTCCAAGCTGGAGAGTATTCTGTACTGCAAACGGAAAGGTGTGCTTAGAAGTCATGAACACAGGGACCAGTGGAAGGGCTTAGTGTGCAAAGGCACTTGTGGCCAAGCCTGACAAGTTGAGTTCTGTCCCTGAGACTTACACAGCAGACAGAGTGAACCAACTCCTGCCAGGTGTCCTTTGACCTCCACACATGTAACACCTGCCTGTCTTTTATCTCAGTATAGATACAAGAATAAAAAAACAGAGAGAAAATGTTATGGAAGTTGAGAACATGACACCATCATTCTGACCTCTGTAGCAAGGCTAGTATGTTTCATTATTCTCACAGGAATTTGCCCTCCAAGGAGGCACTCATTAGCGGCAATCTGCTATTCAACCAGGAGGAGGCACCCTTTCTCAAAATTTAGGTCAGCTTGACCACTTCTTAAATTTCCCCCTCCCATTAATTATTTACTCAACATAAACACTCCTATAGGTTTGAATCTACATGTTAGTGATGAAGTATCTTTTTATTCTAACGGAGATAGTCACCACAGTTATTTTAAATTAATAAATATCCCTAGCATATTAAAAAAAAACAGCTAAAGAAATTGAGTGGATAACCAACTGTTTAACATTTATGTTTTACTACATTTTATTATGTGTTTGTGCATCTGTCTGTGAGTTTGTGTATATGACTATAGATGTTCATGGAGGCCAGAGATATTGGGTTCTCTTGGATCTGAAGTTACAGGCGATGGTGAATCACCGGATGTGGTTGCTGGGAATTGAATTAGCCATTACTGTAAGAACAGTATATGCTCCTAGCCCTGAACCATTTCTCTGGCCCTTGATAATCCACTCTTAACTAAAATGATACAGTTTCAAAAATATAAAACAAGATGAAGAACAAAATGTAGTTTAGAAATGTAAGCAGGTAGCATGTTACAGAGTGAGGAAGATATAAAATTGCACAATACAATGTAAAATAGAAACTGAACTATGCTTTTACTAGGCAGTTTCCTTATATGCTAAGCAGCTTGTTATTATGACCCTTTAGGAAGCCCAGAGGTGAGGTCTTCCTTTGCTGAGTACTGAAGTACACTCTACACACAGCCAGCCAGTGGCATGCACTGTCTGCCTCAAGTGTCCCAGCAGAAAATCTACAGCAGCCGCGGTAGCTTGAGCTTCTTTGTACATCAGCCATGATTGATTGGTTGTGGTTCTGTGGGCATGGGTGGAGAGGAATGTGAGGTCATTACTTTGCTAGGTTGAGAACTGCCACGTTAGATTAATGTTGCCTGTGATAGACTTCAGAGGGAATATACAGAAGCACGCTCATCTTGTCCAGTATTTAGGGCATGGCCGATGATGGAATGCACTGCAATGGGGCACTGCAATGGGGGATGCTAATATGCTCTTCTCTCCCTCCCGACTTACTCCTCCTTCATCCTCTTCCCCCTCTTCCTCTCCTCTCTCTCTCTCTCTCTCTCTCTCTCTCTCTCTCTCTCTCTCTCTCTCGTGTGTGTGTGCAGGTGCACTCAAGTACCAAGTTACAATTTCTCAGAAGAAAATCAGGTTAGCTTCATGGCCTCTATTCTCCCATTAAGTATTTAATCATTTTCTCAGGATTAATACTCCTATAGATGTGCCGTCCACATGTTAGTGATATGGCATATATGTGGATGTTTGGGTGTATGGAAACCACATTAATATCGGTGACCTCTACCATTACGCTTTATCTCAGGTTTTTCAAGATACAGATTTTTTTTGAAATCTAGTTTCTCGATGACCCTGAATCTCACCCATTTGGCTAGACGAGATGGTTGGCAGGCAAGCCCCGGAACACAAGGATTACAGATCCACACCAGCCAGCCCCCCCGTACATCGTGCTGCAGAACAAACTCAGGCTTCTCATTCCTGAGTGGCAAGAGTTTATCAAAAGAGTGATTTCTCCACACCCCAGTCTTTGTCTTTTCAGTCTTACAAAGTCAACTTTATTTTATCAGTCACAGAACTCAAGTCCAACTGAAGCAACCATATAGCCACACAGTGAAACATTTGAAACTTTCAGTTCAGGTCTTCAGGCATCCCAATTTCCCTCACATATCCCTCAGATGTATTAAGAAAATAATCTTGAATTACTTTATTTAGATATTTTAAATAAAGTACTCTTTATTTTGGACACATTTTCAAATCTCAGGGTGGGAGGTCACAGCTTTATTTAACATTGCTTTTCTTTTGCTTGCCTTCTTTCTCCACACTGTTGTTAGCTTTAAGAGGTCAAGAACAGAGAGAAAAAGAGAAGGATCTTCAACAATGCAAAGCACAAAATGCATGAAGAAAACAAACAAGAGTGTTCTCTGCTACACCACTGCCCTTCCAAACAAGAATGCTAAGAGGAAGCTGGGTTTGCCTGGGAACTGGTACGTGTTCCTTTCCTTTCTGGAGAACAATCACTTACTAAGCTCTAAGCAGACACATATGCATATAATAGTGAAAGGGAGTCTTCAACCTTGTGAGTGCCAGACCAAGTCTAGCAACTATCAGATTTCGTAAACATCTTAGCAGGAAAAGGTTTCAATTGTACAGTGACCTTTGGTGATTGTAGGTTTCCATAAATGCACTTTATCCCATTATAAATCTGAAAAAAGTGGTTTATGTGCTCAAAAATAATAACTGAGTGAAGGTGTTAGTAACAGTATCAAAAAACTACTAAAGTCAGAAATGACCTCTATAGAGCTAATCTAAACCATTTCTCGACTTCTGAGCTTATTGTCAATGTTTGTTTTTCTATTCATCAGAATAAATTGATCCATTTAAAACACTATTTTTAGACTAGAGAATGTTTCAGGCAAAGCTATGGCCATTAGGTAAGTGCGTGTGCATGTGTGTGTGTGTGTGTGTGGAGAGAGAGAGAGAGAGAGAGAGAGAGAGAGAGAGAGAGAGAGAATTCGATGTGCTCATGGTATGCATTTGAGGTTTAACAGCCAAATTCCAATGATCCTTGGAACTATTTCTGTTTATGTATCCTAATGTGTGTTCAACTGATAATTTTGCATTTTAAAGTGAGTTTGGAAAGAACAAAAAACCAACACAAACCCCCCCCCCCCCCGAAACCCAAACCCACAGAGTTGTTGGTTTGGAAGCATGCTGAGGAGAGTACCAAAAACCATGCTCTTGTTTGTAACTGGCTGCTGATTGTGATGCGAGAAGCAGTTTTCTGATAATGCATGCAGAATTGGTCAGAAATCATTCTGCTTGAACCTGCGGGGCTAACTCATGGTAACATTTTCTCATACCTCCATATTCAAGGCTAGTGGCCTTGATCATCACTAATTCACTCAATAGCTACACTGTTTCCATGTAAGGTCGACCCTAAATCTACTCTAATGTCTTTGACCATAACTTGATAACACCCCTTTATTCTCTGGACAAAACAAGTCTTAGCTTTTATTTTCCAAGGAAATGTTTTAAGATTTCTGCCTTATGGTTGACCATCCATTTCTGTATTGAGTTCTCTACATCCAATATGCCTAGGCATACAGCCAAGGATCTGTTTATGATTCTTTTCCTTCTATGTCCCACAAAAAAATGAAGTCTCTGGTGTGCTATATGTGCCCGAGGAAGGCAGGTGGCAGACACTATGTTCTTGTTACATAATAAAAAAATACTGAGAAAAAAAAATCAATGTATAGCACGCTCAAGAAAAGATGGCAAAACAATATTCAACATTTGTGAGTAGACCCTCATTGTTGGATAGACTTTAAATATCCACGAAGATGTTCCAAATGACAATTCCTAGAATTTAATTGGCAATGTTCCTCTCTCTCCCTCTCTCTTTCCATCTTTCTCTCTTTCTCTTTCTGTGTGTCTGTATGAGTGTGAGTGTGTGTGAGTCTGATTGTGTGTGTGTGTAAGTCTGAGGGTGTGTAGGTGTGTATGAGTCTGGGTGTGTATGTGAGTGTTTGTGGGTATGTGAGAAAGAGTAGGCATGTGTGAATGTATGTGTGTGTGTGTGTGTGTTATATGTGTTTGTATGTTCCTGAGCATACATGAGAGCCCCAGGATAATGCTTGGCTTCTACTTCTATCACTTTCTGCTTTATTCCTTCCACACAGAATCTTTCAGCAAACTTGGAGCCAGGCCAGAGCCAGAAAGCCTCAGTGCTACTCCTGTGTCTTCTCCATGAAAAACATATTGAGTTACAGGACTTTTCCTGACTGTCAGAGCCTGACTTTTTACATGTGTACTGCAGCTTTGACCGTAGGTCCTCATGCCTCTATAGTACTCTTACCTATTGACTTGGTGGTCTTTTCATTATATCAGTTCAAATGATTTAGTAGTCCAAATCTAGAGCACAAAGCTAAAGGATTGCCCAAGGCAAATTTCAGTGTACCTTTGCATTCCTCATGGTAGGGAACTCTCAGTGGCTGTGATGGTTTGCATATGCTCAGCCCAGGAAGTGGCACTAGTAGAAAGTGTGTCCCTGTTGGAGTAGGTATACCAATGTGGGTGTGGACTATAAGACCCTCATCTCAGCTGCCTGGAAACCAGTCTTCTAGCAGCCTTCAGATGACGATGTAGAACTCTCAGCTCCTCCTGTACTATGCCTGCCTTGATGCTGCCATGTTCCTGCTCTGATGATACTGGACTGAACCTCTGAACCTGTAAGTCATCTCCAATTAAATGTTGTCCTTTGTAAGACTTGCCTTGGTCATGGTGTCTGTACACAGCAGTAAAATCCTAAGAATGGAGTTGGTGTCAGGGACTGGGGTATTGCTGTGATAGGCCTGACCATGGTTTTGTTTGTTTGTTTTGTTCTGTTTTTTTTTTTTAATTCTTTTTTTATTGGATATTTTACTTACATTTCAGATGTTATCCCCTTTTCCCATTTCCCCACAACCAAAGAACCCCCTATCCCATCCCCACTCCTCGTGACTCTATAAGGATGTGCACCCACCCACTCCCATCTCCCCACTCTTGAATTCCCCCACATTAGTGCATCCAGAGTTCATGGGACCAAGGACCTCCTCTCCCACCTATGCCTGACAAGGCCATCCTCCCCTATCTATACAGCTAGAGCTATGGATCCCTCCGTATGTGCTCCCAGGCTGGTGGTTTAGACCCTGGGAGCTCTGGTTGGTTGGTATTATTGCTCTCCTCATGGGGCTGCAATTGCTTTCAGCTCCTTCAGTCTTTCCTCTAACTCCTCCATTGGGAACCCCATGATCAGTTCAATGGTTAGCTGTGAGCCTCCACCTCTGTATATGTCAGGCTCTAGCAGACCTCTAAGGAGACAGCTATATCAGGCTCCTGTCAGCATGCACTTCCTGGCATCCACATCAGCGTCCACCTTTGGTGACTGCAAATGAGATGGATACCCAGGTGGAACAGTCCCCAGATGACCCCTCCTTCAGTTTCTGTCCCACACTTTGTCTTCATATTTGCTCCCATGAGTATTTTGTTACTACTTCTAAGAAGTATTGAAGCACCCACACTTTGGTCTTCCTTCTTCATGAGATTCATGTGGTCTGTGAGTTGTATCTTGCGTTTTCCGAGCTTTTGGGCTAATATCCAATTATCAGTGAGTGCATACCATGTGTGTTCTTTTGTGATTGGGTTACCTCACTCAGGATGATATTTTCTAGTTTCATCTATTTGCCTAAGAATTTCACAAATTCATTATTTTTAATAGCTGAGTAATACTCCATTGTATAAATGTACCACATTTTCTGTATCCATTCCTCTGTTGAAGGACGTCTGGGTTCTTTGCCAGCTTCTGGATATTATAAATAAGGCTATATATATGTTATATATATATATATATATTCTCCATATATATGGATATTATAAATAAGGCTATATATATATATATGTTATGTATAACATATAATATAAATATTATATGTTAGAGCATCTTCTGAGTATATGCCCAGGAGTGGTATAGCTGGATCCTCAGGTAATGCTATGTCCAATTTTCTGAGGAACCACCAGACTGATAAACTAAATAGAGAGAAACTTGAAGCAATCCCAGTTAAATCAGGGACTAGACAAGGCTGCCCACTCTCGCCCTACCTATTCAATATAGTACTGGAAATCCTAGACAGAGCAATTAGACAACAAATGGAAGTCAACAGGATACAAATAGGAAAGGAAGAAGTCAAAATATCACTATTTGCAGATGATATGGTAGTATACTTAAATGACCCCAAAACCTCCACCAGATAACTCCTAAACCTGCTTCTGTTTTAAAGAATGTGAATTTGAAGACTTTGGATTTGGAAAGCCATGGAACATTTTAAGTGAGGCCTAATGATCCATTTTAGTAGGATATGGAAGACTTTGTTGCTGTGAGTGATTTTAACTGTGCAGACCTGACCCAAGAGGTTTTAGTGGGGAAGAATGCCAGTTTGTGGCCTAGAGATTGTTTTTGTAATATTTCGGCAAAGAACGGATCTGTTTTCTGTCCTTGTCTGAAGAGTGTACCTGAGGCTAAGGTAAAGAGATTTACATTAATTGCATTGACAAAAGAAGTTTCAAAAAAGCCCAGTAGAGACTTTGTTCTCTGATTAAGTCTCATGAAGAACATTTTGAACAACTGTAGCAAGCTTAGAAAGGAAAAATATAAAGTGGCAGCAGGAAGTGAAATGGAGCTGAATCCTGTTTTCACAGTTATTAAACTGAATTAAGTGAGTGATGACCTTGAGGCAAGTTCCTACCTGGCTAACATTAGGTCCAGACAAGGTAGTACAAGCTTTTAATCCCAGGAGGCAAAGGCAAGCAGATCTCTGAGTTCAAGGCCAGTCTAGGACAAAATAGGTTCTAGGTGAAGAAAAGCTTTAAGTCTGGGTGTGGTGCTGTATACCTTTAATTCCAGTGTTCAGGAGACAGAGCCATGCAGATCTCTGAGTTCAAGGTCAATCTACAGAGTAAGTTCCAAGAGATCCAAGCTTAGGCAGTGAAGGAGTTAGGAAACAGAAAATGATAATGTAATAAGACAAGGGGGTCATGTTCCAGCCCAGTAAGAAGCAGAATTCAGCAGTTTTGGCCATTTGGCTCTGGCTTTATAGTCAAGAATACAAGGGACTATGGGGGCAATTGGTGCTGGTTAGCTGGAATTAAGAAATTATCAGTGATTAATAAGAGACCGGCATCACTGAGGTGAAATCTTCTGGGAAGTGTTTTCTGAGACTACAAAGAAGGTGTGTTCCAGAGGTAGCCAATGTTGTACCACATGCCACAGCTAAACTTGGTAATGTGTAAGAGTCACCCAGGTAGTGGTGGTTTTGAAGGCATGATGGGGTCATGAAGAACAGCTGAGGCTCGACACTGAGAGTCCTTGGAAGGCCATTGGTGAAGGTACAGGCTCAATTGCAGTTGATGGCCCAGGACTGAAGGGTAATGCAATGGAGTTGAGGCTTGGTACCATGAAGAGACCCTACTGGTGAAGCCTGGTTGCCGTGGAAGATCTTAGCATATTAGAGATGCCAGTACCATGGGATGATTACCAAGAACAGCAGCGGCAGTGGAGTAGATCAACCTGAGCTTAGAGTGCAAGAGAGGGCAGAGCTGGAGAAGTGAGGCCAGCCTTTTGGAAGAGCCCAGGAGATCATGTGTGGATCCTAGACACTGAAACAAGAAACTGTAACACTGAAATTTCCTTGGAGACAACAAGATGTTTGAGATGTCAAAGCTATAGAATATCTGCTGAGAAAAGTTGCTAACAGGGAGTGTAACCATCCCAGGTGAAAGAAGTTTGTTACAGTCAACAAAGATTAAAAACAAAAAGAGTTGGAGATCTGAAGAGTGCTTTGAAATCAGACATGAAGATGCAGAGTTTGAAGTTTGCCCAGCTGGGTTCCTGTCTTGTTTTGGGGATTAAAATTAAGTGATTGGATGAGTCTCAGAAGAGACCTTGAACTTTGGACTTTTAACACTTTTGAGACTGCTATAGACTATGGGGACTTTTGAAGTTGGATTAAATGTATTTTGCATTATGCTATGTTTAGGTATGGTCCCCATAGACTCATATGTTTGGACGAGCCTATAGGGCCAGGGAGTGGAATTTGATGTTTTATATATCCTTGGCCCAGGGGATGGCACTATTAATTAAATGTTGTCCTCTATAAGACTTGCCTTACCTTGGTCATGGTGTCTGTTCACAGCAGTAAAATCCTAACTAAGAATGAAGTTGGGACAAGGAACTGAGATATTGCTGTAATAGGTCTGACCATGTTTTTGCTTTGAAGAATGTGCATTTGGGAACTTTGGATTTGGAAAGCCATGGGATGTATTTATTAAGTGGGGCTTAATGACTCATTCTAGTAGGATATGGAAGACTTTGTTGCTGTGAGTGATTTGAACTGTGCAGACCTTGAACTTTCTTTTTTCATAACTTGTTTTAAATGTTCATCTTTCAAGTGGTCAGAGCTACTTTGGAGTACCTGCCTTGCCCTTTTACCTTTCTAGAAGTGATTTCTGATTTTAGTTTTAACTGATGAAAATATTGAGTATAAGGACAGCAAAGAATGTATTCTCCCCAAACAAATCCAATGGGTTGGGGTAGAGAGATGCTCATCCATTAAGAGCTGTAGGTGCTTTCCCAATGGACCAGGGTTTGACCCCCACCACCTAAATGTTGACTCATAACTGCCTATAACTCCAATTTCAGGGCTGTCATCCCTTCTTCTAGCTCTGCAGTCACAAGGCGTGCCACACTGCATGTGGTATACAGACACACATGCAAGCCAAACGCCCATACATGAAATAAGACAATAAAATTAGAGACAAAACAAATCAAACCCAAAACTTAATGAATGGTCACACAAAATGGCATAGAGAAGTCTTTCTAGCAAACAGGAAAATGGACCAGTACTCTGGAAAGATGTCTCAGTGGCCTTTCCTAGCTTCGCCCTTTTTAACATTACCACAACCTTGTTTGCATTTTGGATTATAGTTCTCCTGCTATTCCAGTGTCATGCTTGCAATTATCAGAAAGTATCACACTGTTTCAGAAAAATTCAACCCAGATGTTACATGTGTTCTTGCTGCTGTTATGACAGTTAAATAATGCTTGTCAACCTGATGGGATTTAGAATCATCTAAGAAATAAATCTCTGGCCGTGGCTGGGAGCCAGTATCTAGGTTAGTTTATTTGCTATCTGAAGACACACACCAGAACTGTAGGCAATAGTACCGTTCTGTGGTCTGGATGTAATAAAGAGCACAGAACAGACTGAGCACCATCACCCATCACGCTCTGCTCCCTAACTGAGAATTCAGTGTGAAGACAGGTGTCAATCTCCTGCATCCAGGACTTCCTACCCTAAAGGACTGATTCTCAAACTGTGAGCCACACAAACCCTTTCTTCTTACCTTAGGTTTCTTTGGTCCGGGGTGTTTGTCATAGAGAGATAAGTAACTAATAATATGAAGTGTTTTGTGGGTCCACAGAAGTGTAAGTAGGCATTTCATGCTTTTCATAGTGTTTAGTGTTTCTTTTCTGTTTCAAAAGTAAATTTAGAAGAAATGACAGAGATTACTTAATGTTTTGCTTCTCTTTTGATGTTTCAGTACTACATTAAATTTATGTAATACTACCATGGCTTAGTTATGAAAATTACTGTCTAACCAGTTATGTAAGGAAATACAAAATATTTAATACTAAGCCCCAAAGTTTGTGTTCCTCTTTTTTTTTCTTTTTAATCTCTTCTTTGATGTTAGTGCTGGGAATTGAATTAAGTGTTCTGTATGGTTTAGGGAAGGCTTATATCTCTGAGATATAGCACTGCTTACATTATATTTTGTGACAGAATCTCCCTCAGTTGCCAAAGTTGCCTTTGAACTTACTGTGTAGCCAATGCTTGCCTATGACTATTGACTGTCTCCCTTCATCATTCAGGTAGCTAGGAATACATGCCTGTACCGCCAAGTGTGGCTCCACTGCAAAATGTTCGAGCATAGCCATATATGCTTCAAAAGAAAGGACATATTCAATGATATTTCCATCCAATACACAGTTTGCTTGTGCATCTCAGGAAAGCTCTGTATTAGTAAGCTGGTATTAATTCTATTTTTACTGAGGACTAAAATTTAGATTCTAAATTACCCACCCTTCATTGTGCACAAATAGATATGAGTCTGGACTACCTCTGGCCTCCTGCCTCTGAACACAATATACACCCACACTGTTATTTAAGGAATTTGCAAGCATCATGCACTTCATAGCAATTTAGGGTCTGAATTTCTCCCCATTCTGGCAGAGGTTCTGGTTGGCAGCCCTCTGCTGCAGCCGTCTCTCTCCAAGCTGGCAGGCCTATTTAGGGCGGTGGTATTTATGCAAAGATAATACAGAACAGCAATTACCTGCTCATCTGTTCTCTAGGCTGATTGTCAATCACAGCCAAGCAGTTGTTTAAAAGCCTTGTCAATCAGAAAGTTCATCTCCCATAAAGGTCTGCCTTTCTCCTCATTGAGCATCTGGCCTCATCCGTGTCTTTTAAACAAAATGCCTCATTCTGGCCCCTTTGCTGTTCTGTGTGGGACTGTATCCTCAGATTATTTGCATTTACTGTTTCTAAAGGCTGAAGTAGTGTGATTTTTTTCTACTTACAAGACACACAGTGGCAATAGCTGGACATGGCAAGTGACAGAAATGAGAGCATGCCTCTGCTAATATACCCATCTGCATGTCTAACTCGGACTGAAACAAGTACATTTTATTCCTCACCTGACTTCTCCAAAAAGCAGAGTTCCCTCCAGCTCCATGCATACTTAGTGTCTTTGCCTGTGCAATTGGTCTCAGTTTTGTCATTAGGCACCCGTCCCCGCAAATACAGCACTTTCCTCTCACGATGCCTTCTGCTTAACAAAAATGAAGCATGTGCTTTGCAGTCGGGGCTTCAGGTCAACGGTTAAATTGTTCTTCCTTCAGAAGCTACATTTCATGTGTTGAATCACATCCATGAGATTAGCACCATTTGCACCTGTAATAACGATACAGGTGGAACAGGGGCATGGAGCCAGGAGAAATGCTCAGATTCTCTCTTTCCTGTCTAGAATTTACTGCTGTAAATTATCTAGTTTTCATTTATTTGGAGACTAGTATTAGCAGAAGTGATTTAACATTTTTTGATTTTTTTTTTCTTTTGAAAACATAGAAAGAAGCTTGCAGAGTGGCTCACAAGGCAGCTGTGATACTAGACTGGGGAGCAGGGGAAAAGTTCTGGAAGTCAAACCCTAGGTATTTAACACTCATAGATATATTGATTATATTTGTAAAACAAATGGATACACAGTATATTTTTTAGATGTCTTTTTTTTCTAAAAAAGAAAAAACCCCACAATTTTTCTACTTCATAGAGAGTGACAAACACTGTAATAATTTAAGTATTACTGTGAAGCCATCAAATTCAGAGAACTTTGGCTTTTACTTGAAGATGAACCATCATCACCATGTGTGGGGAAGAAATCTCGAGGGCGGGGGGGGGGGGGAGTCCGGAGACAGAGTCTCAGGGTGGTCCGGCACCAGGGCTTCCCGTGCCGCCATCAGAGGATCCCACATTCACGCAGCTGTCGGTGGGCGGGCCGGCGGCTGCATCCGCAAGGTTCCAGGGTTCCAAAAGCTGGGAATCAGGCGGAGAGACCATGGACACGTGGAGTCCGGTTTTCCAAAGCTTTTATTGTTCATGGCATGGTGAATGGGCACAACTGGTACGCGCTTCCCCCCCCACCCCCCAAAAGCCAGGGAAGACCAGTCTTATAGGGAAGGGAGAAAGGGGAGGGAATAACTTAATTAGCTACGCCCCTGGCCTTTTGATAATTCATTAATATTTAAATCTCTGGAGGTGGAGACTTGTTAGTCACACACTCTACCTGTCCTACATGACTGAAGGTAACAGGTTAAATGTAGTTACCTCATCCAAGGCCCAACAACCATGTGCTTCAGTCCCAACTCCAAAGAGCAAATCAAGCAAACGAAAACAACCACCACAACAAAATCAGTAGACATTTAGGAGGGAAAAGGAGAGAGGCCCCAGGGAAGGGGGATGCTTGGGAGGTGGGGAGAGAGTGGGCACCCTCTCAGAGGCAAAGGGGGGGAAAGGGATGAAGAGCTGTGTGTAGGGGAACTGGGAGTGGGGGTAACATCTGGAATGTAAATAAATAAAATAATTGTTAAAAATGATCCTTAAAGCAAGCACCTCCAGGCAAAAGGATGGGCAGGCAGCCCAGGAGGCAGATGAAAAAATACCTTCTCCTGATTAATACCTGATCTTGAGGGGGAAAAAATGTGTTCTGGATCTCAGGTGTCATTGTGGACAGAGCACTGTCTGGTGGTTGCAGAGTCAAGGTAAGACAGCATATAGAACCCATGTGTATGCAAAGTTGCTGAAAACAGATATTAACCATAGTGTTAGCAAGGAGCTAGCCTTCATGTATGATTTTCATGGTGCCTTTCTAGGCAAAGGCAACCGTCTCTTGACTTTGAGTTATATATAACAAGAACACACCCAATACTCGTTCCCTAGACAGTCATCCCCTTAAGCGTTTGCAACCCAGTTCACAGAGTAATCATTTGTTCCCCTTTCTTCAGCCACTAGTCTTCTTTGATTTTCCATTTCCTATCATTTTTGTGGTCATATTAAATTATCTTCTCTACAGATGACATTTTTATACCATAATTATTTTCATTGGCTGCGACTTTGTTGATAGGATAACAGTGGAAACACATCACACAGTTTAGTTCTCATAGATAGGAACTGCTTTTGGGAACAAGATCACCTGGTAACTCAGACTGTGTTTTAGAATAACTTAAGACAGGGCCCTGTGTATGTGTGAGTTTGTGTGTGTGTGTGTGTGTGTGTGCGTGTGTACGTTACTTGACAACTTGCGTAAGGGGAGACAGCTACTTGATAAATAGAATGTTCTTTATGATATGAGGAAAAGAGGGTATTTGATAACTGGTGTGAGGAACGGGCTTAAGTGACAACTTCGGTGTGAGGAGGAGAGTTATACATCATCCAGATCATAATCAGGGCAGTTGTTTTATAGGACAGATGTGCAGAAATGAGTTTACCAGCAGCATGGCTAGGTGTAGGTCAGGGAGCTGATGATGTCAGTTGCCATCCTTCTAGGTTCATCACTTTATTGACACCAATGCTTTGCTTTCTGCAGGTTAGCCAACCTACAGAGCAGCATTGCGTGGGTACCAAGTTCCATATTGCTGTAGTTATGCCATTGTACCAAAGGGCGACTTGGTACAAAGACTCCTCTGCCAGGGGAATACTCCCTTAAGATGTGGTAAAGTTTGAGATTCTCCCTGCTTGAAATCAAGTATGGTGAGACCTCCTGCAGTTCTTTTATTGTTCAGTACTATTTTAGCTATTCTGGGCTTTTGTTTATCCATAAGCAGATGAATATTATTTTTTTCAAGGTCTGTGAAGAATTGTGTTGGAATTTTGATGGGTGTTGCATTGAATCTACAGATTACTCTGTTAATACTACCAATTCGTAAGCATGGGGGAATCTTTCCATCATCTGATATTTTCTTCAATTTCTTCATGGTTCTCAATATTTTCTTCATGGTTGTCAACCCTACTTCCTACAGTTTTGGGACCATTAATTGGGTTACTTCTGCTTATTTCTTTTGGTCCCTGGACTTTAAATAGGCTTACTAAATTTGTGAAACAACAGATAGATGATGTGGTAGCAAAACCTATTCAGGTACATTATCATAAGTTAGCCATGGAGGATCACGAGACTCAAGATGAGGTTGTTACTCTATCCAGAGTGTTCCCAAAATACATCTCCGCTCAATCTAAAAGAGGGGACTCCTGCCCCTAGACCAAGCAGAGAGGGGCCACCCAGAACCCCCTCTGACTGGTGATCTAAATTCTTGCTTAGGATGTGAGGCTAAGCACTGAAAGGGAATATACAAATTAAAAACATGTTTCTGGGTTCCCTGAGGGACAAGCCTGACTGCATAGGGGTTGATGTCAAAAATATCCCCTCTCCAGGAAAAAGATTGGGATGGGTATGGTTCTCATGCCTCACTGAACAACGACAGGAGGACCAGAGCCATTACTAGGTCCCCTTTAATTACTGGAGGTCAGGTCTCTATCCCGACTTTGCAAAATTAGAATCGCCACGGTCCTCATATACTTAAAGAAGGCGGGATCTTTGTATTTCACAGGCATTTACTCATTAGACACCATATATGTTGGTCTTTCTTTGATAATTTTTGGTAATAAATTGTATCAAGAATATTCTGCCACACATGCATTATGATGAAACTTGAAGACTGACCAGCTGAGTACTCACTGAAAACAGGAAGAGAGCAGACTCATAACATCAAATCATATGTATGAGTACTTTTGAAGATGTTGGTACTTTTCATCTGAAAGGAATTCTCATTATATTCAATAATGATTATATTGATTTTTTTTGAAGTATGTACTAAATATCACAGAGAGTGTAAAAAGAAGTCTACTTGAGCAGTTCATGCTTAGGTGGGCATTATAGTCTTGGATAGATAACATATATGATATAACTCTTGACACATAGGAACACTTACTTTTAGGTATTTTTGAACTATTCAACTTTTGGCATACCCAGGAAAGGAACTATTCAGTACATCATGCACTGAAGCAACCACAGGCCGAGTATCTAAAGTGTAGGAGGCTTCAGGAGAGGCCATTATTACTCAGGAGGCTTATGTGTTTATGCATGCTTGTATTTTAAACCAATCTATATACACGTTAACAAAAACTAGATATACACACAAAGAGGGTTGCTTCTTCAAATAAAACTTCCTCGACCACTCTTCTTTTATTATTATCATTGTGACCAAAGGAAGTAATTAATACAATATTTCTCCTTCTAAAATCCCTAGTTTTATATAAATACACAAGTTGTTTTTTTCCTCTAACACAAATAGAATCAAACAACATGCACAATTTTATATTGCACAATATTTATTTTCATCATTCTGACTTGGGCATCTAAAATTATCTTATTCTGGTTCGAGGATGATAGTATTTCATTTTATGATATATTTTAATCAGTTCCTCCTTATCATATCAGTTTAACATTTTCTAGGCATTTTAGATTTTTTAATTTTAATGAAGTAAAAATTTGATGTGGTCTCTCTTGCCAGTGTTTATACACATATATGCACATGATACACAGATGTCTTGGGTATGAATTTTCTAGTATTTATGTAAATTGGGTCTTTCTTAGAAACTAAGGCCACTTATTTTTTCAAAATGTAATAAAAGCAGACTTCGGAATAATAAGAAATCAGATGAGTCAAGTCATTTTCTCTTGGATCTCTCCATTTTCTTTCCCACTCCATGCTTGCAAATGCTGTGTGTTGAATTTTCCCACTCACTGTGATCCCACTGTATTCCTTTCCTCTCAGGAGCAAATAGCAGAAGTAAAACAAGTGACCCACAGCTACTGAGATGCACACAAAGCATTTTGTTAGTAAAGAGAATTATTGCACAATGTCTTCATTTTTTTCTCAGAAACAATGGATGCAATATTATATATGATTATATGCCTTTAATTTTAGGCCAGAAGAATGTTAAATAAATATCTGGTAAGAGATAATATAATATTGTCAACTAGAAAGGGGTAAGTTGCCCTTTAATTATTTTATAGGCATATAAAGATAATGTGTGAGATATCAGTCAAAGAACAGTGTTAATCTACAGGTGGTATCAAGCTATGGGAAAGGCTCTTAGTCCTCTGTATGGCCTGCTAAATACAAATGTCACACAGCAAGAGCTTATTAATCTTCTGTAAGAGGAGAAAATTGCCACATGCTAACATGAGAAATATTCAGGAAAGATATAGGGATATTTTTCTCCCACCTTTCTGAGGTTTATTAATAATGATAAATTCTTAGCCATGAAATTAAGATGTTAAAAATGTAACATGTTCATTTTGAAAGATATTTTAAAATCAACTTCTAAGTTTTGGTTATTACTTATTGTCTTTTTGTAAATTTTTGAAAAGATGATACCATGAAGCATAAAAGTTCTTACCCACCACTAGGTAGTCATCATTATGAACAAGGCACCTTACTGTTGATACTTATTGCTGAGAATGAGCTCAAAGTAGATGAACAACTCTCAGTAGTAATTGGCTAACTGACGTCATCATTGTCCTTAATAAGCTTTGCATTGCTCAGTGGGTCTTTTTATAAATAATTCCCTTCCATTCCAGGATACTAGTGATGATTCCAATTGTCTGTCTTTTATCTGTGAAGCCTGGCTTTTTAATACAAAACCAAATGCACCCCAAATATTTGTAGAATGGTTAGATTTAATTATCAAATTGATACAATCTAGAATTACCTTCCTAAGATGTCTAAATAATATAATGTCTGGATTTAAGTGAGCCAGTGAGCATGTCTGTTGAAGATTGTTTGGTTTTACTATGTTCATTGATGAAAGAAGACCTGGCACACTGTGGGTGGTATCCATTCCCTGGGCAGGGGGTCCTGGATTCTATGAGAGTGGGGGAGGCAAGGTAAGCACTAGCAAGCAAGGTTTAATCACTGCTCTTAGTTCTTGCCTGTAGAGGGAAGGTGACTCACTGCTTAAGGTTTTTGCTGCCTGACTTTCCCAAAGTGATGAATGATAACCTGGAATTGTGAACCAAATAGATGTTTTCTTCTATAAGCTGCTTTAATCGGGGTATTTTATCACAGCATCTGGAAAAAAAGAGCTACGATAGTTATTTGGTATACTCTTTGTAGATTAAACATGATTTATATCAAATGTTTCTGGTTCAGTTAAAAGGTGTCATATCATGTTGAGAAACATTAATTATCATTCTGAAAGTAATCCCTACTTATTTTTTTTTTATCAAGTTTACATGAAAATTGAGGAGGAAAGATAAGATGCTACAATATAATACTACTTAATCTTGTAACTACAAAATGCTGCACGTATTATATTTACAAGGACATTTTTACAGCCATATTTAAAACACAATTATTGAAAATATGTGTTTTCCTCCATATACTACTACATTGTTATAAAATAACATCACCCAAGAGGTTCTGCCAAATTCTAACACCTGAATTGAGACACTATTTTTTTTTTTTGACAAACTCAATGCTAATTGCTTTTGGCACCTCTCAGCTCTTACAATGAATAGCTGTTGTACACAATGCTACTCTGAAACAGAGTGACACCAAACAGTTATTGTTATGAAAGAATAGGTGAAACCCCAGCCATTTCATGCATTAGTCAGGACAATGTTGTTTGACTGAGCATCCAGGATCCCATGCCCTTTTTTAAATTATGGTTCCTTGATTCAACTCATGCTAACTCCACCCCCCAACATGAATATATACATACAGTAGCAAACACAAAACCCCAACCTATCAGGCTTAAAATACCTGAAAATTTTTCTCTCAGTATTCTAGGATCCAAATTTTCAAAATCAGGCTGTGATCAAATTGGCTATTTGAAGAGGCTTAGAAGGAAAGTCTAGCATTCCACCAGCTTCCAGTGACTTCTAGAAATCATTTGTTTTCCCTGGTTACTCCAGTTCAGTCTTCCTCCAAATTTCTGCTGCCTTCTCTTTGTCTCTGATTCTCCTCCCTCTCACAAGGTCTCTAGTAGGATGTATGGTCCAGCCTAGTTTAGAATGAGCCATGTTCAAGGTCCTTACATTCATAACTATGAAGGTAAACTACAAATGAGGCCATAGTCTGAGATCTTGGGTACTCATATTTTTGAGGTTATGTTATTTATGGACTCCTGATATCCTACTCTAGAATTTAAGAGCTAAATCTCTTCCCTCCCTTCCTCTCTCCTCCACTCCCTTTACTTCCCACCTCTTTATTTCCTTCCTTCTTTTTCCCAAGATTAGACTTATTTTTGTAGTTGTTGTTGGTGTTTTTTTTTGTTTTTTTTTTTTTAATGTAGGCTGGCCTGGGTCTCACTAATTGAGCCAGGCTGGCCTCAGACTTTTACATATCCTCTTGTGTAAGCCTCTTAAAAATTTTTGGTTACCACGGAATTATTTTTATTTGCTTTCATGCATTTCTGTGTCTTTCATCCTATTCATATTTTCTGAAATCACTTCATCCACCTGTTCTGAATTTGTCATTCCACCACACCAACTAAGCAGGGCTTGCATAGGGTCACAAAGACTGAGGCAGCTAACCTGAGACTTGCTTGGGTCTGCCCCAGGACCTCTGCATATGTTATAATTAGTAGCTATTAGATAATTCATAGTTCTTAATTAAATACAGCATTTGTATGTTCTTTATAACAAATCTAGACCCTTGGGACTTATAGTAAATCTGAATACTTTGTGTATAATCTTAAGTTCAATGATCATTAAATTGCACACTTTAATAATAGTAATTCAGGTGAACTAAAGATCAGAAATAAGGTTTTTCATGTAAATTCAGAATTGATGGTGAACATTTCCTGTTTTAATTAAGCACTTTAACTTCAGTATTCTTTACACAAAATACTATTCCTTTTGTCTGCTAATATCATAAGATGCTAAGTCAATCTTAAATTCATTTCTTTCTTTCATTTATATTGTTGACCATAGCATATTATTCATTGTTAATCATTTTCTTATTACATTTATGTTATTAAAGGTTTTCACAAGAAATTTATAGCAACATCTTAAAGGGAAATTCATTTTCTGAAGAAGAGTCTAGAATGCTGGTTATCTATTCGTTGTGGCAAGTTTCACATTTTTGCATAAAATAAAATTCCAGAATTTTTTGATTTATTGTGCAGTATTTTGTATAATCATATTTACATTGTTTCTTTGTGTAAAAGATCAGCTGTATGATGTCCATTCTTCTATAACTTTCCTTTTAATAGGAAGTATGTGGAGGCATGGGGATTTTCATTCTCTTAGGATCAATGTGGCCATGGCTCTGTCAGGAGTCTGAGTGGTTTTGGTAGAGGTGCTTCTGGTAGCCCTCTATTCCAGTCAGTCCCAGGAAACTCCTTGCTACCAAGCTCTCCTAGTGAGACTTTCTCTTCAGTCTTCGGTGGTGACCTTTAGATACTTGTTAAATAATGTTCATCTGTGGTTCATTACATCTTTACAGAAGTTGTCCTGTTTATATGATTATATCACTTTCAAATCATATGCTGGGTTGCTTAATGCCTACTTGTGCTATGAATGTTTATCAGCACTGACTTGGAATAGCATCAGAAATTTTGTCTCTGATTTTAACATACTCTCTCTCCCTCTTTACTTCCCCGATTTCTCCCCTCTCCCTCTCTCTCTCTCCCTCTCTCTCTCCCTCTCTCTTTCTCCTCTCTCCCTCTCTCCCTCTCTTTTTCTCTGCCTATCTCCCCCTCCTGCTTTTCCTCTATGCACTACTTTTTCCTGTATTGGATTTGCTGCCATTTTTCTCTGGGATGCATCACAGATGAAGAATGGGTGCCACGATCTGTGCCTCACAATAAGACCTGACGTTAGGAATTTAATGCTTTTATAGAGCTTACTTTTCATGCTCAGCATTTGCAGGCTAATTGTGGTAAACAATATGAGAGGAAAGGTGGATCTTGACTTTGTGTTAAGCACTTTCATGGTGAAGCAAAGACACAGTTTGGCTGTATCTTCCAGGACACACTGCATCAGGAACCAAAGACTAAAGAACTCCAAGCTCTTACTTACCAAGAGTAATATTTTAGTTGTCACTCTTCCTTCTAAAGCTCCACTCTGGCCACCAACCAGTGTTCTTGTTATAAACACTCTGGAAACTAACCCAGTTCTTAATTTTGAATAATTTGTGTTTAAGTCATCCAACTTAGTCCCTTATAAACAGTGTTTCATGATATTTCCCTTGATGTGGTTCATCTAAAACAGTCAGAATGCGAATTTTCCCCAAAGCAATAAGCTCAATACCTTTGGCTGTGTTTGCATCATACTTTTGTATGATGGTTTCTTTGAAGGGGTCAAATACCTACCTTTTTTATCCTGGCAATTGGATTAACATGGTTTGATCAGCCTCTTTTCTTTCAGGATAGGGTTTCACCTTCTTCTATTATAAACACATAAATAGACATTTTCATCCATAACCAGTTGCTGCTCTTTTCCTATTCCAGCCTTTGAGGCTTTCTGGACAGTTGGACTACTTTCTGTCTGTCTTTGGTCTTCAGTTTCTCATGAGTATTTCCACTGAATGTAGATTTTCTTGACAATTATATTCTCAGAAATTCCAATCATTTCATCAGGCTTGCTGACTTAAATGTGAACTGTCTTTTCGGGCATATAAACTAGGCCTGTGTACCCAACTTATTTACTACAGCCTACAGTGTTTGGGGAACTGCATAAACTATAACATCAACCACTTCTTCTTTGTAAATTGAAGGAATCCTTTCCAAAACTTTCTAAATTCTCTTTTGATGTCCAACTAACCATCCTGTCTATACTTTCTGTATAGATTTTCAGATGGCATTTATAGTGCAATAAGTTGCATCTTTAGTCAGTTGCCCACTCATTCACTCATCTATTGGGGATAAAAGTATTTTATCTCCATCAGAATATTCTAGAACCTTCCATCCCAGTCATATCACAAAGAAAAACAAGACATCACTTTTTTAAAACAAGAGGAGTTAAAAGATATAGACCATTTTCCACAGCATTTCCTTAGTTATTGTGATTTGATTCACTTGTAGCTTCTAGTGATAGATGTTTTTATTATATTTAAAGTGGTATTTTTATTTTGTGTCAATATTTCTGTGTACCTCTTTAATATAATTTCTAATGTTTTCTAGTGTAACTAAAACTTGCGTCTTTTCTGTATAAAATACGTCAAATGTGTTGCTATTTTAAATGACTACCTTTAAAATTATTTTTTCAACTTGAAATATAAGTATACACCTAGGAAAAATATAATTTATAAATTATAAATGATTATCATTTATTATTCAAGTACCAAAAGTTCACTAATTTTTTATCATTAAGCTGTTTAAAACACTAGGATATAAAGGCTTTAAATTTAGAGTGTTTTATAAATTCCTACAATTTTTCAAATTTATAGACACATTGAAAGTAAGTGTCAGCTTAAATATAATCAAAGGCATTGTTTTGAGATATTTCACATCTGAAGAAATAACTTGTTTTGACATAGTGTGCTTTTATCAGAATCCACAGCCATGAAAAAGAGTGTGTTCCCCAATCGTTGGTACTGTGAGTGCTGGTGTCACTATGGACTGTCTCCCTGGTGCTAATGTCTATGTTGACTTCAACATGACAGAACACACCGACTAAAGCTCTCATTTTGTAGGTAAAGTGTACATTGTTTTGTTATGAACGCCAAGGTTTGTTATTTGTACAATTACTGTTAGTACAAATAACAGCAGCAGTTTGATAATGAACTTTGCTTTAGGACTGCACAGTTTCAAACAGTATTTAAGGGACTCTTTGATACAAATCATTTCAAATATAGAGAAGAAAAACCACAATGGTTTAAGGTGTGGTTGTTTTTCAACAGCAAATTTAGGGATATCTCACATTGATCATGGAACCAGCATTTTCCTCTTCTTGTTTAACTTGCCCAGTCTATCCATTTAGGTCTTTAAGGAAATCTACTGATAAAAATTAAAATGGTTAAAAATTTTAAATTTCTATCTCTGGGCTTGAACACTCATCTTCACTCATACAATAATGCAACAATTAAGGAAATGTTCTGGAAAATAATCTACATCTTTTAACTAACTCTTCCTGCTTAAAATATAATGTCTGATTTTTTTTCTCTGTGAGATAACTGGGATGAATATTATAATGGATATATATATATATATTCTTGATATATTCTTAAATATTATGATGGAGATAGAGGTAATCTTTAATGCATAAAACTACATTCTATATCAGTGGCGAAATTATTGTTACCTTATAGTAATCAGAGATTAAAAGAAGATAATACTGTCATGGCACCAATGGATCAGGTGGTTGACAACCACCTTTCATTACAGGTCCCAGGTATCTATATCTCCTTTTGTTTCTTAAGGACACACACACACACACCACACACACACACACCCCACAATTTTAAAATCAATATCTAAACAAATAAAGTCTTCCATTGGCCCATGAGTTTATTAGTTGCTGGCTGGTACACATTTGGAAATATTCATAATCTTTGGGAATTGAGTTTAGTTGAGTGATGTCATTCATTTAAGGATGGGCCACAAAGGTTATAGTTTAGCTCTACTTTCCCTCTCACGCTCTGCTTCTTTTTTTGGAGACAGGGTTTCTCTGTGTAGCCCTGGCTGTCCTGGAACTCACTCTGTAGACCAGGCTGGCCTGGAACTCAGAAATCCACCTGCCTCTGCCTCCCAAGTGCTGGAATTAAAGGCGTGCGCCACCACCACCCGGCTCACTCTCTGCTTCTTGATCCACAGAGATAAGTGTACTAAGATCGTTGCTCAGCAAGTTCTTTTTCAAGATGTGTTATCCCAATTGCAATGTTGTCCTCATCATGAAACTATGAGGTACAATAAATCTCTCCTGCCTTCAGTGGCTTCTTGCTATGTATGTTTTCACGGTAGTGAGGAAGAGGAGAAAGATGAGGAAGAGGAGGAGAGACATGGCATGGTGCTCAGGGGTTCAGAGTGGTGGGCTTGAATCTGGCACGAGTTGGGGGGAGGAGTCAGAGTGATTGTGATCCAAATGTATTGTATGCATGTTTGAAATTCTTAAACAATTACGTAACATTTTAAAAAGTAATTTTTCTGTTGTTTAGGAGGAAGAGATGTAGCTAGTCTACATGATTCCCTCCTGTGAGTACAAAGTGTTTTTAACATAGGAGTATGTACATGTATGAGCATCTGTGCTTGTGTGTGTGTGTGCGTGCGTGTGTGTGTGTGTGTGCGTGCGTGCGTGTGTGTGTTTGTGTTTGTGTGTGCGCATGCGCGCGTGCTCAAGCGGACAATTGGGAGGAGGTCAGAGGAGAACATAGGAATCTTGATTTATTACACTCTACGTTACCACAAAGCAGCATGTCTCGCTAGCCTACCGCCAACAAACTCTAGAGGTCTTCCTCCTCATCCCAACAGCTCTGCCGTTACTGGCATGAAGCAGCAATACCTGGCTTTTTACTTAGGTGCTGCGCTTTTCATCTCTGACTTTAACTGTTCTTTAACAACAGAGAAATCTCCCCAACTCTCCCTTGCTCTTTTAATGCAAGAAATTGCTAAGAGACTCTGTCTTCAATGAAATCTTAAGCAAGTATTGATGTAAATGAAATCTCCCTTCAGAAGGAAGGATTACTGCCTTCAGTTTAGAAGCATTCCCAATCAAGCATCAAAGTCAGGGATGGGAGCTGAACTTATTTTGCAGTTGGTAAGAGTGAAAACAGTAACACTTTTACAGTTGGCAACCACTGTAAAGTGCTAATCTTAATATATCAGTGCTAACGATGACATAATACACCCCAGGGACCCCCCCCCCCCACAGCAGCAAAGAAACAATTAACTTGCCATTTAGTGCCTTCATTTCACCTGCAGTGAAACAGGAAGCAGCAGCCTTTGCATGTGCCCCATCCTGCTTCTGTGGCTGGTTATCAAGGTACAGTAGCTGAAAATAATGGCAGACTAGACTACCTCTGCAAAGCAGGTATTTGAACAGCCTCCAAATACGTAGGAGCCATCTGTGGGGCATTAAAATCTCCTCATTAATTTGCATCAGAATTTTCCAGCCCATAAAATACCTAGACTAGAGAGAGAGAGAAAGAGATTAGGGAGGCTATTGAAGCTTTATGTGGGAGAACGTGTTTCAATATTCAGCATCCAACACAGGGATCCCTTCACCTCTAGCTTTGAAGAAGGTGGAGGAATTAGGTAAGGGGTTGTTTCAGGTCCATCATACTTAGGAACAAGAAGTCAGAACAAAAGAACCACTGAGATAAACATCTATGCAATTCCTTGAACGGACAATTTTCTTTTGTGAGTTTCCCATGGGCTGGGATACCTTAACAGCTATTGGTTTTTGGTCTTATAAATTTTATTTGGTTAAGCATCTTACAAACCATTTTATGACACACAAACTCATTTTGTTTGGGGTATATGTTGGTAATTGATACTTTTAAGATTTTGTTTACTTTGAATTTCTTTTCTCGTTTTAAATACTTGTTTGTGTCTTGATAAAAGTTCTCTCTTTTAAACTGTAACAACATCATTTTTTAACAATGTTTTCCTGTCAATCACAAGTATATCTTATTATGTACTTTACATCCTTGTCACCCGTTACAAGCACTAAAAAAAATCACAGCTGTTATATCTTATTTATGAACTGTATATGCCACAATTAAATATGAAATCTTTATTTTTCTTTATTTTTTTAGGAAATGCTGAAAGTGAGAGAAATAGTCTTCCTCAGGGAAGAACCCTTCAACTGGTTATTCAGTCCTCAGTGGTTGGTCAGCTCTGCAAACATGTGCGGAGAAGTCATATAGTGACAGAAGGTTGTACATATATATTTTGGAATATTAAAGAACTAGAATCCGCAAATTTGACAGGGAAGGGGGGATGAATGGCAGTGTTTGAAGGGAGGAAATTATATTTAAGTTTAAAAAATTGGTAGTGACAAAGGAGGAAAAAATCAAAAGATCCTGAATTGTGAGTTATAGCTCCTAAATTTCTATGACTATTAGTTAAGGTCCTTAATCAAACAGACACTGAAAATGTTTGTGTGTTTCTTCTAGTTAACTGGTTCTCAGGCTAGCTGGTGTAGTCTAAAGTGCTTCTGGCTAAAAAGTTAAGTCAATAAAATTATTGTAAAAGAACAATTTGGTTGTATAGGGACATAACTTTGGGTACCTTTGAACATAGAACTTTTTAATAAGGTCTAAAATGAGATAAATAATAGTAATATTAACTTAGTTTCCCAAGATTTCTAATGTGATTTCCTTCTTATGAATATAATTTTAATATCCGGTCTTGAATCTCCATTCTAGTGAAATGAGTGCTTACTGCCTAAAAATGTGCTTCTGCTCTTTTGCTTAACGTCATGGCCTGTTCTAGACTTCTGGAATTTTACTCTTTGCTATGTTTATAAGTGAGTCTTGAGCTTGTATATATCAATACCTATTCAGTGAGTGTACCTGTATGTACTCCATGTCGAAGCTAGATGTCAACATTAAATATTGCTGCCCAGTAGCTCCCACTTTTGATTTCTAACTGGCCTAGAACCTGGCAATTCAACTTCAGCTAGGCTTGCTGGCTGGTGGGACCCAGAACTCCATCTGTCTAGCTTTGCTTTCCCTTTCTGATACTGTAAGTGTGCACTACTTTGCTCAGATTTTAGATGTTGGTCCTAGGACTTGAACTCTGTTCTTTATGTTTTATGGCAAGCACTTCACCCACTGAGATATCTTCTCTACCCATAGAGAATATTTACTTACTTGATACTAAAGCTATGGATAGGATCAATTGACTTTTAGGGAAACTTTGGTAGGGATATATTATATGAGAGAAAGATTTATTTTCAATAAAACCAAAACATAATAAAAAAAAAACCCCACAAATCTCTTCTTCTAGCAATTTTACCAAACAGGGTCTACTTGAATATCTGTTTGTTTTCTTTCTTCAAGAAGGTTGTGTGTTATTAGAATGATGAACAGACAAGTTTCAGTTATAGATAAGACTTTTCCATGTACCTGAAGACATTGTATTCATTTGTAAGTCCAGGTCAACTTAACCTCTTTTCACTAATTTGGAGAATAGGAAAATTTGTTTTTCTTTTATTGTAATTAGCTTTGGGCTATGTTAATAGCATGGTTTGTTGGAGATTTGGACTATGGTCCACCACAGACTGGAAGATTACTAAAATACATCTTCATATTATATGTGAGAGAAACTTTTTGATTTCCATTCTTTGGTTTTTTGAAATCTGTCTTACTATTTATTTATTTATTTTAAATCATGGTATACTAAAGTCATTTAAATGTCAGGATTTCTGGGGTTGCCAGGCTTTGTATCAATTGGCCAATTATCTATTAGCTCACCTAGTAATTATCTGATTACCTATTCTTTTACTAAATTATTAGCACCATTAAAATTAAATAACACCTTTCTTTCTTTTTCTTTCTTTCTTCTATACTTAGCAACTGTTAGGTACTCCAAATATATTTTTAAACTGAGGGGTATCTCTTTATAATATCTGAAAGTTCAAGTGATAAAATTAATTGCATTATGGATTATGGATTATTATCCAGTCATTTTAGATCATTTATTACTTAGAAGAGATCATCCATGTCACAATAAGAGTAAAAATGAATGCTCATATATTTATAGATGACCATCATGGACTGTATCTGTTTGAAAGCACCTTTTTGCCTTTGTAATGCTTCTATTATAGACTCTGAAGGAATAAATTGAGAAGTTAGCTTGTTTAACTTATTATAGGGACTAAGATCTAATGAATATTCTAGGCCATGTTTATTGGGTTCTTGACTACAAAACATGCATGCTTATTTGGGCAGAGAGAGAGTGACTCCCTTAGTTTAGTATCCATGGGTATGCTCCATATTCTTGGCATTTCTCTGTTTTGTATACACAGTGGCACTTGATGTAAGGCACTGAACACACATTAATGAATAGCTATCATATGGCACTTGATCAATTATCCCAAAAGTTAGTATCATTTAACATATTTTCTTTTTATTTTAGTTATGTATATCAGTGTGTGCAGTATGTATATTTGTGCATATTAATGGCATGCCTGAAGGTACCTCAAAAGGGCATTAATGTAGCTGGCAGCTGCCTAGTGAGGTACTAGAATCTAGTCCTCTGCAGTAGCTGCATACATTCTTAACTGTTAAACCATCTCTGGAATCTCAAAGTTAAATTCTCATATAAATTTCATAGGAAGCAGTAGAGCTTTTTGTTGTTTTGGTCAAGCTGTCCTATTGAACAATGCAACACAGATGTTCCTCAATGGAAAAATGGATTCAGAAAATGCGATACATTTACACAGTGGGATACTACTCAACTGCTAAAAATGAGGGCATCATGAATTTTGCAGACAAATGGATGGAACTATAAAATATTATCCTGTGGTATAATGGAGTATCTTTTGGGCACATGCCCAGGAGTCGTATGGCTGGGTCACCAGGGAGAACTATTTCCAATTTTCTGAGGAACCACCAAATTGATTTCCAAAGTGGTGGTACCAGCTTGCAATCTCACCAGCAATGGAGGAGTGTTCCTCTTTCTCCACATTCTTGCCAAGATCTGTTTTCTCCTGAGTTTTTGATCTTAGCCATTCTGATTGGTGTAAGATGGATGTCCCTCAACAGAAGAATGGATACAGAAAATGTGGTACACTTACACAATGGCATAGCTGGGTCTTAAGGTAGAGTTATTCCAAGTTTTCTGAGAAACTGATAAATTGATTTTCAAAGTGATTGTACAAGTTTGCACTCCCACCAGCGATAGAGGAAAGTTTGCCTTGCCCCACATCCTTGCCAGCATGTACTAGCCCTTGAATTTTGATTTTAGTCATTCTTACAGGTATAAGATGGACTCTCAGGGTCATTTGGCTGACATTTCTCTGATGGCTAAGGTTATTGAACATTTTTTTAAGTGCTTCTCTGCCATTCAAGATTGCTCTCTTGAGAATTCTCTGTTTAGCTCTGTACCCCATTTTTAATTGGGTTATTTGTATTGTTGGTTCTAACTTCTTCAATTCTTTGTAAATTTTGGATATTAGCCCTCTGTTAGATGTAGGGTTAGTGAAGATTCTTTCCTAATCTGTAGGCTGCTGTTTTGTACAAATGGCAGTGTCCTTTGCATTACAGAAGATATCATTTGTTGATCTTAAGAGTCTGAGCCATGGATGTTCTGTTCAGGACATTGTCTCCTATACCAATGAGTTCAAGGCTATTTCCTAACTTCTGTTCAATTAGATTTACTGTATTTGGTTTTACATTAAGGTCTTGGATCCACTTGAACTTAGGTTTTGTGCAGAGTGATAAATGTGGCTCTATTTGAATTTTTCTACCTGCTGACGTCCAATTAGACCATATCATTTGTTTAAAATGCTTTTCTTTTTTCAGTGCAGGGTTTTGCCTTCTTTGTCAAAAATCAAATGTCCTTAGGTGTGTAGGTTTATTTCAGGATCACCGATTCAATTCCACTAATCAACCCGTCTGTTCCTACACCAATAACTTGTAGTTTTATTACTATTGCTCTGTAGTACAGCTTGAGGTCAGGGATCTTCATACCTCTCGAAGTTCTTTTATTGTTCAGTATTATCTTGGCTATCCTGGGTTTTTTATTTCTACAAATGAAGCTTGGAATTGTTCCTTCAAGGTCTGTCAGGAATTGTGTTGGAACTTTGATGGGGAACTTTGATTGAATCTGTAGATTGCTTTTGGTAAGATGGCCATTTTCACTATGTTAATCCTACTGATCCGTGAGCATGGACAATCTTTCCATCTTTTAATATCTTCTTTAATTTATCTCTTTGGAGACATGAAGTTCTTGCCAGATATGTTTTTTACTTGCTTGGTTAGAGTTACACCAAGATGTTTAAAATTATTCGTGTCTATTGTAAAGAGTGTTGGTTTTTCCTATTTTTTTTTCTTGACTCATTTGTCATTTATATAGAGAAAGGCTACTGATTTTTTTAGTTAATTCTGTATCAAGCCACTATGCTGAAGGCGTTTATCAGATGTAGGAGTTCTCTGGGAGAATTTTTGGTGTTGTTAGTGTATTCTTTCATGTCATCTGCAAATAGCAAAACTTTGGCTTGTTTTTTCCAATTTGTGTCCCCTTAATCTTTTTTGGTCGTCTTATTGCTCTAGCTAGAATGGCAAGACTACTTTGACTAGATAGAGAGAATGGGCAGCCTTATCTTGTCCCTGATTTTACAGGAATTGCTTTAAGTTTCTTTCTATTTAATTTGATGTTGGCTATTGGTTTGCTGTACATTGCTTTTATTATTCCTCGATCTCTTTAAGACTTTTAACATGAAGGGGTGTTATATTTTGCCAAAGTCTTTTTCAGCATCTAAAAATATGATCATGTCACTTTTTCCCTTTCTATTTGTTTATATGGTGTATTACATTGATGGCTTTCCATAAATTAAACCATCAGTGCATCTCTGGGATAAAGCCTACCTGATCATGGTATTTTTGATATGTTTCTGGCTTCAGTTTTTGAGTATTTTATTGAGTAATTTTGGATCAATATTCTTAGGAGAAATCAGCCTGAAGTTCTCTTTGTTGAACATTTGTGTGGTTTATGTGTCAGGGTGACTGTGACCTCATAGAACTAGCTGGCAGTGTTCCTTCTTTTTCTATTTTGTGGAATATTTTGAGGAATATTGGTATTAGCTCTTCTTTGAAAGTCTGGTAGAATTCCATACTAAAACTATCTGTCACTGGCCTATTTTTTTGAATGGCTTCTAATTTCCTTAAGAGTTATAGGGCTGTTTAAATAGTATACCTGATTTTGATTTAACTTTCATGAATGGAATCTGTCTAGAAATGAATCCATTTCATTAAGATTTTCCAATTTTGTGGACTACAAACTTTTGAAGTAAGACCTAATGATTCTTTAAATTTCTTCATTGTTGTTGTGTCTCCCTTTTCATTTCTGATTTTGTTTATTTGGATACTATGTCTTTGTCTTTTAGTTAATTATCCTAGGTCTGTCTATCCTGTTGATTTTCTCAAAGAGCCAGCTCTTCCTTTCTTGATTTTTTATATTCATTTTAATTCATTTTTTTTCTAATTGATTGATTCCAGCCTTGGTTTGATCCTACTTTCTACTCCACTTTATTGTGTTTGCGTTGTTTTTGTTTTCTGAGGTTTTTTGTTTGTTTTAATTTTTGTTGTTGTTTGCTCATTTGTTTGTTTTTGTTTATTTTCTAGAGCTTTCAGATATGCTTCTCAATTGCTGGTATGAAAACTTTCTAGTTTCTTTACGGAGATTCTTAGTGCTGTGAAATTTTCTCTTAGCACCACTTTTGTTGAATCCCATAAATTTGAGTATGTTATGCCTGCATTTTTATTGAATTCTAGAAGTTCTTTAATTTCTTTCTTCATTTCTTCCCTGACCCAGACATAATTAAATATAGAGGTGTTTAGTTTCCTTGAGTTTGGAGGCTTTTTGATGTTTTTGTTGTTGAAGTTGAGCTTTAATCCATCCTGGTCTAATAAGATACAAGGTGTTACTTTAATTTCCTTGCATCTGTTGAGGCTTGCTTTGTGATTGACTATATGGTCAATTTTGGAGGTGCTGAGAAGCTATCTCCTTTTATGTCCATTTGACATATCACATATGTTAGTTTCATTATTTCTCTGTTTAGTTTCTGTCTGGATGACCTGTCCATTGGTGAGAGTAGGGTGTTGAAGTCTCAACTTATTAATTTGTGGAGTTAAATGTGAGATTTAAGCTTTAGCAATGTTTCTTTTACAAATGTGGGTGCCTATGTGTAGCGTAGGTTAGCTGTTAAGAGCACATCTTGCTCTTGGAAGACCCAGGAGTTGTTTCCAGCACCCATATTAGGGGACTCACAACTGCCTGTAAGTCTAGCTATAAGAGCTCTGATAGCCATTCTGGCCTCCTTGAGCACTTGGGTGCACACAGTGGACTTAGAGAAATTCAGGGGCACACACATACATATAGATAAAGATGAATAAAACCATTAAGTCACAATGGACACCAGACAGCAATTTGCATTCATAATCCCTTCTCCTATACCACTTCATAAAATATTTATACATTTTTCTTAAATCCTTTATTATTCATAAAAATACACTTTAATTTATCTATTTCAAGTTAATCCAAGTCTCAAAATCAGTTATGAGTAGGTTAAAGATAATGTGTGACATTTCTATCATGATGCTGACTCAGACTGCATTAAAGAACAGGGCAAGAGAATTGGTATCTTTATTTTCTCTGTTAAATTGTAAGAAATGATCTGACATCCATCTTCTCTGTTTGTATCCACCAATAAATAAAGTTGATTATGTTTGAGACTTTTTTCATGCTGTATGGACTGTCTACTCTAAAAAAATACTTTCCAATTTTCATCTTGTCTACTGTGGCTGTGTGGTTTGTAATCAAGCTACATCCTGTTAATGATGAGTTATATTCAACATGCTTTCTTTAGTATGATGCACAATTTACTTGAAGAAATGTAAAGTTCTTGCATCACAGGCCTTAGAATCAAATCTGACATTATTCATGTGCCACATTTATGGTCCCTGCCTTTTTTTTTTTTTTTTTTTTTAACAAATGATACCAAAGGAAGCTCTACGTTCTCTTTATTGTTATGTTATAGATAGATAGTTATAGTTAGTTATAACATCTTTTTCAGTTTTGGCTGCCTAATCTTCTATCTCTTTCGGGTCTATATGAACAGTAACTGCATTCCTTTAATGACTAGATGAGCTTCTTGGTGGTTCAATATTAACCTTCCAAATAATCAACAGTGATTCTATATTGTAAGAGGCAGATGACTTACTAACACCATGCAAAGGCATCTGAATGTCAGGGTAACAAAAAGATAACTAAATTCGTTTTTCTCTAATCTAAAATCTAAGATTATTAGGGTCTTAGGGGAGGCTGTCCAGTAGATAACTTCTGTACTGAACTTTGAAGTGTAACGATTCATTTTTTTTTTTAACTTTTCTTATTTCTGCAGCAGAATATGTGGCAAAATATGAAAGGAAGTATTTATTTTGGCTCACTGTTTAAGGATTCAGACCATCATAGGGAGGAAATACTGGCAAAAGGAGCTGGTCACTAGTGGTTCTTTTCTTCTACAATGGAGGTCCAGGGTTTGAACTCAGCATCTCTGGCTTGGCATTAGCTGCTGAGCCATCTAGCTGTTCTAGCTTACTGATTTTCTTTCTTCCCTCCCCTTATTGTTACTGCCTCCCTTCCTTCTCTTCTTCCTCTCTCGTTTGCCTTTCTTATTATCACAATACTTTAAACATGTAAACTAAACCTTAATACCAGGCCATGGAAGTTAAGCTGTGGATAGGATTTAGTGGGGCATCTACAGTGTGCAGACCTTATTTTCAGACACTTCCCACAATAGAATGAATGCTCTGTGTATTGATTTAGAGCCTAGAGGTACATTGAAACTTAAGAGCACATTAGAAGGTAGGTTTTGAATGAATGGGCATGTTAATTGTAAAAGGAGCATCAAGAGGAAACAATGCATTAGTACCCTACTAACTTGGCAATTTGCCCAGCAATTTTCTTCTGCTTTTCCCAGTTGTTTTGTGTTTTGTTCATTTAATTCTGGAGTGATTCTTAGGATGAGACACTGCCTGGCTCTGGTGTGCGTCCCTACACCGTGGAGAGATTGCTACCATAAAAATCCTAGGCTGCTGAAAACTGAGAAGGCCTGCCAGTTTATCACACAAGGGTCAGTTTCTTTTATCGTGGCTCTAGTGGTGATGGTGATGTTCTGTGTGATGCCTGATTTAAGGTATATATATCTACTTATGCTATTCCATTGCCAAATAGGATGACTTTTAAGACCATGGGTTTATAGGCAATTCAAGTTTTTTTTTTTTAAGTTTATTGCTTTCATGTCTAATAGCTATCATCACAGACAAGAGAGATTTACTTTAGGCACTATGAAATGGAAGAACACACACACATATACACACAGAAAGAGAAACAGAGAAAGAAAGTGAAGTCATAATTGTGTCAAATGCATATACAATAGCATGCACTGTTCACATCAATGACTAGACTTAATTCCTATTAATATGTTATCTTTATCAAAACACTTATATATAGTATCCATGTATTACAGGCTTGCAAAATTATGGAAGTCCATGAATCATGGGAAACTGGAAATATGTCCCATTTTTCCAAACATTTGCACAACCATGTGGCCTTCCCATCCTTAATACAGATTACTCATCTATTGTCTTTTGACATACATTTCCCAGCTCACAGATCTATATAGTTTTGTGCAGTATTGCACAATTTTGTTTCAGTATGATTTTTTACTTTGAGATTTTGAGAGATACAGACCTATGAAGGAAAGTGAGAGTCATTTTGTCTGCTGATAATTGAGTATTCTCAAAGATAGTTTTTCTCAAAAGAGGACCACTAGACCCTGGGGTTGATAACCTGAACCAGAGTGGATCTTCAAGCCAGGCAGAAGGCAGATCTATTGTTTTCATGCTTGTTTTTGATGCAGGACTCTGAGGATTCAGTCATGGATACTTACTAGGTTCACAGGTTGCTGGGTTGTATCCTTCAGCTTTGCCTCTTGGCCTTTTGAGTGCCTTTCCAGTTACCTGGAAGGTGGAAGGCACATGTCAAGTTGAATTTGCCCTCAGAGCTCTACATTCACTCTGTGGAGTAATATGTGAGTATATAGTTCTGGCCACAGCAATACATAGGGGAAGCTGGAAGAAAACTGAGAGGGGGTATATTATTAGCTAGTTCTTCTCTCCTATATCAGTGTTGTACAGAAAAAAAAGTTTGACCTGAACTTTAGCTCTGTCTTAGGGCAGAATTCCCAGAATTACAAAAGCAACATTGCAAGGTAATTGAATATACTCAGATTTAGGTCTTAATTACCTTTTTGATTGGAGGTTTATCTTTAGCATGGTATTTTGATAATGTAACAGGACCAATTATTTTGTATGATCTCCCACTGTGCTAAGGAAATGCAGACTGTAATTTTGAGATAAGTAACTTCCGTGGGAATAATGTTGTAAGAGTGTATCAATTATGGACTGCTTTTCATTATATTTTTTGCCGGTATTTAAACATTTCCAAATGACTGGATTTTCACAATGTCTTCATCATCTCCTACTTATGCATCTTTTAGTAGTAAGAGTCAGTCCCATGATTTGAACTTTTGCGAGGACTTAAACACTGAAAATGATGGAGAAAGTACTTAAAATTATGTTTCTTTCAAGGAAGACAGAGTTGAACTTACAAAGTCATCCAAGTTTTATTTATATATGCATAGTAGAACAGTGGAGGTTGCTCTCCATAATTGATACTGAATACATGTGTATAGTGGTGAAGTACAACACCCACACAAGGGAGGTTAGGAGGCTGAGAACTGTGCATCAGGGTATACATAAGGGAGATGCTGTGTAGGTTGAGAGGACCTGTGCTTGGGTTTAGGATACCTCTTTTTTTCATTTCTCTTTTTATTTTTTATTGGATATTTTATTTATTTGCAATACAGATGTCATCCCTTCTCCCCATTTCCCCTCCCTATACCCCCTCTTCCTTTATGCTTTTATACCATTTTGATTACATGCATGTAATAAGGTCAGTTCTAGGTTGAGGGTCTAGCAATACAATAGATGCAAATAGTCGAGGAACAAGCAATACAATAAACACAAATAGTCAAAGAAAAAGCAAGGCATTAACCCAGTTACTTGAACACTCCCATGATCACTGTTTCTAAGGGCTTATCAGGAGGACCAAAGTATCTGAGCCAACTTCCCTGTCCTAGCCCAAGGTCATTTCCATCTCTGAAGCCTACTTTCTTGTTCTAGCCTAAAATTTAGAATTCTGTCTGGAATTACTTCTTTGTTCTGGCCTAATATTTAGATTCCTGCCTGAAATTACTTCTTCGTTGTAGCCTACAATTTAGACTCCTAGCTGAAATTACTTCTTTGTTCTAGTCTAATGTCAGATTTCTAGGATAACTCTTGATTGGCCGAGATGTTTACCTCATGATCAGAATTGCAGTATTTCTGATAAATCTGGAAGAGAAGGAAAAGACCATGTTAGCCTTGTGGCAATTTTAAAGAAATTGCTTAATTCACTGGGTTGGTAACCTCTGGTTCACATACTACTTTGCTCTCTTTGTCTGCAATTCATCTTCCTCCCTACTTCAGCATGGACCGCCAAATGGGCTGCTGACTGTAGGTTTTCACTGCTGTTGTTGGCTGTGTTCCTTATCAGTTCTCAACACTGCCATTAGAATCAAATGCACACTTGTACACTTGACAGAAAGTCCAGATTTGCAACCTGAAAACATGGTCAGCCTTTTAGTTTTGTGTTTCCAACTACTCCATGGAAATGAGGGAGCCTTATAGATCATTGATACTACCTAAGCTATGTTTGACTCTCCTGCAATGCACATGGTGTCTGAGTCTGCCTATTCTCCACAAGTTTATTCCTATGGTTTGGTTCCTAATGAACATTCCTAGACATTATGCTCTATGTCACATGGGAAAAATTGAATAATTTGTAATCTTATTCTCTTTCATCTCGTGGTTATTTTGGAAACATTTAATATCATCATTGTTGAGTACTGAGCTTGTTAATTAAATGTGATGGTTGATGCTGTTTGTCTTATAGGATATTGAATTACCTATGAGATAACCGTCTGACTATACTTGTAGAGTAATTTTATGATTGAGTTAATTGAGGTGGGAAGCCCCAGTCTCCCAGTTCTACATACTACCATTAGGCTGAGGTATGAAATGTATAAGGTGAAGGTGAACTGAGCTATATCCTTCATTGCCCTCTGCTTCTTGATTATAGATTAAGCAAAACCAGGTACCTCAAGCCCCTGCTCTGACATTATCTCCAATCTGGACTCAAGCTTTTGACTGTGAGCCAAAATCAAAGGAAAAATAACAAATACCATCAGTGAGGTCAATTTTTTATCTTGTTCTTAAAGATTCATTTATTTTCCTTCTGTGTGTTTTGTATTCTTGAGTTTATTTGCATCACATTCGTGCAGAAACCAGAAAATTTCATTAAAATCCATGTACTTTTAGTTACAGGCTGTTATAAGCTGCACTGTGAACTCAGCTTCTTTGCAGAATCAGTAAGTGCTCTTAGCTGCGGAACCACCTCTCTGTTTCAAGTCAGGTAAAATTTCATATAGCCAATCATTAGTATCAAAATTGATTATTGTACTGATCTTTACTATGACTCTTTTATTTGAATTGGGTGATATACTCTTTAGAATGAGTTTCATGATCACAGTTAATGGGTATTGATAGCAGTGAGGTAGAGTAACTTGTCAAGTAGAGTTGCCAGTAGAAGGTATCTCTCTGATGTATTAGGGATAGATGGGACTATAGAAAGCAGAAAGGGTTGCAATAGAAAGACAAAAGTATATCATTCAGTTCTGGAATTGTAAGATTACTTTGGAGGAGTTAGCATGCTTCAGATTTTGAAGGGCTAATGAGTTTTCTTATGGAGTTTGAGTCTGAAGATTTTCTATTAGAAGGGAGCGAGAGATAATGGGTTAATAGTTCCAGGTATCTGAGGAATTGCTATACCTATAAGAAAATCACCTATTCTCAGTTATAGGCATTGGGGCATGATGTTGTGTGACACAGTGGTAGTGTTTGGAATGGTGAACAAGGAAGCAGTTATTTGTCGTGCTGCCTGTCAACCACTGGATTTTATATTTACCTTGCAAAGTACTGATTTTCTCTTTAAAAATGACCAGAATCACAAACTATGTACTCAATAGAGCATATACCTAGGACCTTAATTTTTGGAATTAGCTTCTGGGTTTCTTCCCAAAGGAAAGTGAGAAACATGTTTTTTTTTTCTTCATCAGAAATTACTTGAAAGAAGAGTGACCTCCCCAAAACATGTCTTCTTCATTTCTTTCATTCTTACCTAATATTTTTTCTCACTAAAGATATGTTATGGAATGAGATTCAATTGTAATAATTTACTTATTTCAGACTATGTTTTGCACAATAACATACTTCTAAAATTGTTAACAGTAACACTGTAAAGAAATAAAAGCCAGGGAGATGACTCAGCATGTAAAGAAACTTGTTGTTAAATCTAAAGAGTTGTGTTTAGGTCCGTGAAAGCACACAGACTGAGGGAGAGTTGAGTTTCAAAAGTTGTCCCATAACCTTTAGTGTGTGCACTATGGTACATGCGCGCACGCGCACACACACACACACACACACTGAAAAAATGCTGGACCTTAATTCTGTAACAAATATGAACAACTGAAGATTGGATATTCTATTATAAATTTGATAGCCAAGAAAATCTAGACATATAAAACACCAAATGCAGATGAGGAGATAAAAATTAACATTCTACATTTGTTGTGATAATTTTACACCCAATTTTTGAGTTAGGTCAAAATCTTTAAATAAAATATTATTGGTAGAACATTGTCTTTTAAATTAATTTTCAAGCCCAGGGAAACAAGAAGATAAATGCTTAATTTTCTCATTAGGGGAGAATGGAAGATTATTTATGTAGAAAAACTTGAAGAAATATTTAATTATTGCACCAACATAATAATAAACCATGAACAAAGTGATTGTAAGACTCTAGATACAGAGAACGAAGTGTAATTGATGTGTTATTAAAGCCTCCGAAACACTACAAATTTAAGAACTTACTTAAAGAATGCTGAGTTTTATTTGTTTCCAAATGTATTGATTTTAGCAAAATAAAAACAATGAGCATCTTATGTTCTCTTTTTGCATCTTATGTTCTTAATGGTGGTATGCTTGATATATGGCTAAAAGACAGATTTTTCATCTCTAATAGCAAAAACAAAACCCCCTTTTAAGGGTTTTGTTATAATTCTGAATAAACCCATAGGAAAATAACTTAAGGGGACTATATGAAATAAGACAAAACAATCACTGGATTAATAATATAGTGGGAGGATATGATAGAAGATGGAGCTACACTCAGCAAAGTGTCTTACAGATATAACAATTATTCTTATGTGAATGGGTTTATTTTTTCTTATTTACAAATTATTATTGTATGGATATAAAAAATAGTTTTAAAAGATATTAAGCACACACACACACACACACACACACACACACACACACACTATCTTCCCACACAATCAAATTTTAGTTAAATCTGTAAGACACCTTAGTAACTAGACATAAAACTGATCACTGAGTAACTTTTCTGAAATCAAATCCTAATTTTACATCAAGATTATCACTGAACAAATACTTAAAATATGGAAATAGAAAGACATTTCTAATTCAATTGGAGTTATACATTGTAGTTTATCAATAAATATTTCTGAGCCTAGATAAGAAACTAACAAACCCCATAAGTATATGTTGTAATACTTTTAATAGTAACTGTGATTGTTAGCATCTAATAATTAGGGTGTGTAGAGGAGCAAATCATTTAATATTATCTACTTAAAATTACTGGGAGGAATTCATGGGGCCCCCATTCTACCCAGGGGAGTTAACAGTAATCAGGGCTTCTAGGGAAGAGGAAGACATTTTCTGTAGTGATGTAGCCAATGGTGAGTTACCCATGCTTTAAGAGGTAGTATCACAGCCTCGTCTAGAGAAGTGGTCTTGGATAAACCCAGTGGTGTACAAAGTAGAAACTAAAATAAGCAAAAAAGACAGAAAAGAGGTAGAAACTTGATTGGTGAAAGACTGTGGATTGTGGGGCAAGTAGAAGAGGATAAGGGAAGGTGGAGGGATTTGTGATTAGAATGTTTTCTATTATCTATTTATCTATCTATCTGGATAATTTAATTAAAAGATAGTTATAAATTGATCTCTTATTTGTTGAACACATTTATGATAAGTGAGAGTCTTCTATCTCAGACATAGTAAGTCATTATTTCAAACAGTATCCACTGAGAGGCATACCTATATTTCTATCTGTGGCATGCCTTACCAGAAATTCTGTTCTGTTTTCATGCAGATAAAAATAAGGAACTTGGGTTTGGATGGCTCAAGTGATAGAGTGCTTGTCTAGTAAGCATGAGGATCTGAGTTAATTCAATTCCCAGTACCTGTGTGTGATGATATTAATATCTCTAGTACTGAGATAATTGAGACAGGCAGATCCTGGCGTCTGATTGGCCATCTATTCTAGCCAACTGCATGAGCTCCATGTTTAGTGAGAGACTCTATATCAATCAAATAAGGTAGAATGTGACTGAAGAAGATGCCAGTACCAACCTTTGACCTCCATATTCATGTATCTGCACCTGGATGTACACACATGCACACATGTATCACAAACACAGATACACATAAATAAATAAATAAATAAATAAATAAATAAATAATAAGTTTCCTCCAGATAATATAGCTATTGATTTTATCTTCTCTAGAACATTCCGTAGAATTCTTTATTCACGGATAATTATTATTGTTCCTTTGTCAAATT
This sequence comes from Arvicanthis niloticus, assembly GCF_011762505.2. Lineage (NCBI taxonomy): Eukaryota > Metazoa > Chordata > Mammalia > Rodentia > Muridae > Arvicanthis > Arvicanthis niloticus. The sequence continues at coordinate 52,385,918 of NC_047665.1, read as the reverse complement.
TGTCCTTGTCTGTGAATATCAATACACTCAGCGATATCAGCTTTAGGAATTTACTAATAGTTTACTTGTTAGCATTGTATTTAATCACAGTAATAACATGAATAACAAATGTTCTAAGGAACCTCGGCTTGGCCACTTGACCAGGAGACAGATGGCCAGGCTATTGCCATGTTCCATTCTACATTTTATTAAATAGAAGATAAACATCCATAAGAATTTGGCTGCTCAGAGCATAAGCTGTATGTGAAGGGCAGCATGGTGTCTAGCATAGAGGTAGCAGAGAATAAAGTTTAGTGAGGTGCAAACCCTTTCAAATGGGACAAGCTAGGGATGCCTCAAGTCAGAGATCTGAAGGCTGTGTATCAGGCAGGGACTTTAGTTTGAAACTTAGAGTTTTATGAATGTGCCTCCACAGCTTCCTGTTAAATTTTTAGCATGCTATGAACTAATAATATGGTTTATCATTTCTATTGATACCCCTAGAGAAATTTGCACATGAATTGGTCTATACAATTTACTCTGAAACAATTTCGGAGTAAATTGTAATTCTGGAATTAATTTTAGTTTTTAAGATGTTAAGTGAAATATTAATTATATCACCATACATACATCAATGTAGTCTCCTTGTAAAAATTTTAAAAAGAAATTAAATGTGATATCTCTTCATGCTTCCAGTGTGTTCCTGAAAGGCATGTTTTGGTCACTAGTTTCTTTCCTTTACCTCTTCAGTCTTTAAGTTCTATCCATCAAAGGAACTCATGTAGACATTGATTCATTGGGATGGTAAATCATGACCATCAACTTGATTCAATCCAGGAGGTGCCTATGAGGTAAGTAAAACATCCCACTGGGTGCATTTGTGAAGACATTTTCAAAAAGGCAATGACCTTCTGTAATGCTTAAATTTGTTGCCAACTTGACATAATCAAGAATAACCAGAGAACAGAGTCTCAGGGAGGGATTGTCTATATTGGGCTGGTCTGAGGTTGGAAGTTGTCTTATAATTGCACTGGTTGACATTGACATGGAAAGACCCAACCTTACTCTTGTGCCTTCTGGCAGCAGCCTAGATAGAGGGTTAGGAAAGAAAGAAAACACTGTTTTGTCCTTTGAACTTCACTCTCCCTAGTTAATTCACTGGGCCATGTTCCTGCTGCTGCTGCTGCTGCTGCTGCTGCTGCTGCTGCTGCTAATGATGATGATGATGATGATGATGATGATGATGATGATGATTCTTTCATTACTACTAGAACCAGTTTCTTTGAGCTTCCAATGCAGAACTAAAGGGCATCAGTTCTCCAGGTTTTATGCCTCACGGACTGAGCGATTACTGAATTTCTGTGCTCCAAGAGCCAGCCATTGCTGAACTACTCCAATTACATCGCTAAAAGCAATCAAATAAACTCTGTTTTAATATATGCTCATTTGCTCATCCCTATTCCACTAGGGAGCCCACATACTCTCTTGTTAAATATATATAACAGCATCAGATAGGCTGAGGGACCCAGATGAAATAGAAGAAAAGCAGAGAGCCCATTAGAGCAGGCCCTCTGCCTTTGCTTCCTGCTACCACGGCAGGAACTCGATGCTCCATTCTGTTCTTCCACAACAATGATGTGAAATCCCAAAACCAAGAGTCAACACCACCTCTTTCACCTTTCATATATTTCCAGACTTATTAAAGCAGTAAAAAGTCTGATTAATTCATTCAGAATCTCCAGATCCTACTTAATATGAAGAAGACGATTATCCTTTGTTATCTGCTAGTTGGAATTTTCATTCAGTTAAAAGATATTTTAGGCTTAGAGAAAAATAAAGCAAAAAGTTCAGTATTTCTACATATTACATAAAGATGAATCCTGATGTGCTACACCAGTCAACCCTCATCCTCTCCCCACTTAACCTCTGGTGATCATTCATCCATTGTCAGTGTTAACAATAAAGTTTCTACAAACCCTTCCCTTACATTGTAGAGAAGACACATATTTCTAGACCGTTTGGGACAAATACTAAGAGTGTGACTACTGGCTCATGTGGCACAGTACAGTGGATGCTGATTCCCAAGTAAACAAGTATGTTTTCGTCATCAGGCAATGGGTGGTTTCCACTGTGAACTTACCTATTTCCTTACCACAGGAATTCACAAGGACCCTGTTTTATGTTCTCTTTGTGCTTGTGCTTTTTTTTTTTAATTTGTTTTGATAGTCACCATCTTGACAGGTCTGAGAAATGAAGTAGTTTCTTCTCTAAATTTCCTAATGAGTTATAATGACTCTTAAATATCCTCCATACATTACAACTGCTCATCTGAGTCATATTCACTTAATTCTGAATTTACAAGTCTATAAAATTGTCATATACACAAAAAGATTGACTGAATCTGGATTATAAAGAACATTAAAAACTGTCATATGTATAATTTAACAATTTATTAAAGATAGAAACAAATTTTTATATTAAGGAGATGAATATGCTTGTATATTTAAGATTTAAATCTCTGGATCTTGAGAGATGGCTCAGAGGTTAAGAACATTGATTGCTCCTCTAGAAGACCATGTTTGACTCCCAGTACCTACATGGTGGCTCACAAACATCTGGAATTCCAGTTCCAGGAGACCTGACTCTCTTCAGGACCCTGTGAGAACAAGGAATACACATGGTGCACAAATGTACAGGTGGGCAAAATATGCATATCCATAAATAAATGTAAAAAAGAATGAAATATTAGCTAAATAATTGATACTTAATGGCATAGAGTAATCTTCAGCATTTTCTGAGTTGGTTATTATGTTTTTATAATCATCAGTAAGGAGAGAAGTGCTTCATATCCTTTTTTAATGTCCATATTTCATAAAATGGCAGAAGTGGGCTCATATTTTTCTCTCTAAACTATTAAATACTATAGCTCTTTACATATTTCCTAACAGTTTGCTTTTAACCCCTGTATTTGAAAAAGCCAATTATTCATAATTTAGTGTTAATGGGCATTTTTAAAGCAGAATTAGAACAAGGCATTATCTGATAGTATTTCTTTAAAAATCTTCTTTTACATACATTTACATATATAAATTGACATACATCTATTAAGATGCTAAGTAATATTGAAGTGTAATAAAGTCACTTGTTGTAGTCCAGCCAAACACTTTCTCCACTAACAAGTACGGATGCAGTATGTTTGACATTTTCTTTGTTAGGTATGTGTTCATTGTACATGAGACTGGGTTGCATACTAACATTTTCCTAGAAGTATATCATGTATTTTGACCATGTTCCCATTCTGTTCGCGTCTACCCTCTTCTCACTACTTCATGTTGGATATCTTCCCTTCTTCAAAGAGTTTTAATGTCATATGTTTATCATGTTATAAAGACATACATAATTTTATATATGAAAGAAAATGGGATATTTGTCTGCAACAGATTAAGTCTGCTTAATGTGATGCTCTCCAGTCACCATTTTTTTTCTGTAAGCATCATAATTTTGTTCTTTTTACAGCTGAATATATTTGTATACAAGGAAAAATGAGGTATAAAATATGTACAGAGTAGTCAGAGCTGGGGGTACAGGCATATAGTCCAGCTATTCAGAAGGATGAGTAAATCGATGCTGCAGTAAAGGACAAGCATTAATATTGTTAAAGAGAAGGATGGACAGCACTCATATTTTGCAAATGCAAATGAACATTTTTGTTCCCGTTTACATGGTACCTGGTAGATGAGCTGAAATGCCCTTTTTACAATTTAATATAGTTGGAAAAAAGCTTTAGTTTCTTTTTCCAAAACCTCTCGTTGGTCATTATCAATGTCTTGCAAGCATCAGCTCTTTCTGGACTTTAATTTGATATAATTCATTAGTCTTCCTGACACATCTTACAGATTTGTGCTAGCCTTTGAAATTGCCCTTGATTAACCTTCTATCCTAACTCTTTTGACTTTTTCTTAGAAAATTCCTGCTCCTTAGTAAAATAGAGCACCTACCCTCACTGGTGACTTGAGGTTTCCTTCACATCTTCTTTGTTAGAATAATTTCTGATTATAAATTCAGAACTCACCATGAGCCTACTGATTTTCTTTTATGTCATTGCATTTTAATATTTTTCAGAGTAGAAATTACACAACAAAAGTTGTTTACACAGGACTTTCATTGTATTTGAAAAAATGAAAAAAATGCTAATCAGAAAAAGGGGAAAGTCCCAAACAAAACAGATAAATGATAATGCATCTCTAAATTGTATTTATACTATAAGGAATTTTGCATTTGGGGTCTTTATATATTTGATTCAATAAAGCATGAATTTGAGGAGTAATTTTCTACAAAGAGGTAAAAAGCTGAATATCTATTAACTATGATACTTTTGCAGTCAGGACACTTTCCAGGGTTGCAGTAATGTGAAATTATGATACAATATTTAGCAGGTAGAAAAGTTCTAAGTTTGCCACTTTCACTGTCATTAGAAAGAAAATAAGTCCAAATGGTATTGCTGTTGTTGCTGTTGTTGTTGCTGCTGCTGCTGCTGCTGTAATTGGATAGATAACTCTTAGCATGTCTAGTAATGAGCCTTGAGAAAATGAGAGGTACTAGGTGTTGCATGTGTTTTGTGATCAACAGATAGAGTAAAGGTAAACCTAATATTATGATTTGACTATGTCACAAAGACCTGCATTGAACTTGGAATCAATGAATTGATCGATTTGCCTTGTATTTCTCATTCTTAAGTTCTTCTTGGATCCTTCTGGTCTCTGATTCTTTTCTTCCAGGAGCTGAACAGCTTTTCCACATCTGTGGCCACTACTACACCCAATACCACCAGGCAATTGACTGTGGACTGAAACCTTTGAAAACATGAACACAAATAAAGCAATCTTCTGTTCAAGGTGCTTTCTCAGTTATTTGACAATATGAAAGGAAAACCACTGTCATAATTTATCATTATAAAGTCAAATCTCAGACTAAAATAAGAGATTCTACATATGCCCAATCTAAAAACTGTGCTTTCCTCAAAGGGATTATCACAACTTGGAATCTACTGAAAACCCAGGTAGTGAGACATATTCCTTTTAAATTCTCTTAGTACAGAGGCTATTTTATGTTCAGAGGCTATTTTATATTCTCATTTACTAGTTGACTACTAAGCATACCCTCCCACAATTTTAAAATAATGGAATCTTGGTCTGAAGTTCTTGTTTGTTTTCTAACTCAAATACTCAGTTGTGTCTCATAAGCTCATTGCTCCACTGGTCTTTCTCCGGTCCCTGAAGTCTCCTCTTTTTTTCCCCCCACAGACAATATTGTTCCATGAATTTGCATTGTCAGTATACATCGCGTCCATTCAGCTATTTCTTTATCCTCTTGCAGAACTCATACTTATTCAAATCTAGGTTTCAATACTAACTATATTTCTGATATATTGTGGATTTATTTTTCTGTCTTTTGAACTCAGTTTTACATTACTAATGTTTTATTTGGGGAGTTGAGTGTGTATAATAAAATCTCATATTAGTTAACTGATGTGAGAAGAGCTATCCCGAAAGAAGATAGGTTTGAGTACTAGACTGAATATGCGCTGAGCACAGGCATACATGCATTTATTCTCTTTCAATTCTTGACTGTAGGTATGACTAGCTGTATCAGTTTCCTATTGCCTTGTGTACTCCACAGTGATGACTGGAACCTGGAATTGTAAGCCAAATAAGCCCTTCATCCCTCACCAAAGATCTGACTCCTTTAGCTGCCACTTGTAAGACCGAGAATCAATCGTTTCTTTGTAGTTGTAGTTTTATAAATATGTCTTAAGTGGATGATTAACATCATGATACAGTGAGACAGTAATTACAAGAATGTGTTGATTTTTATTCTTATTTTGTACTTCACATATCAGGTTAACCTGGAGATTGAAATATTGTTGACGTTCTTCTAGTGTGGACAGAGGCTCGTTCCTAAGAATTAATAATAAAACAGGCCTATAAGAAAGAACTTAAAAAAACAAAGAACACAACTCTTTTAGAAGCACTTGAGCCTCCATTTACATAAAAATAGTATGATCATTACTGACCCCTCCCTTTGCTTCATTAAAGTCTACCTAAAAGAGTTAGTGTTTGAGACTATTTTCTTTATTCTTAAATCTTGTTTTTGTTGCATAATAATATGTATTTTTGAGAAAGTATCTCCTGCCCATTTTTCAATGGTTTTCTTTAGTCTCTTCTTCAATTAGTGTGATTATTATGAGAAAATTAAAATGCAGAATCTTTAATAAGTTTTTGAAAAAAAAAAGCAGGGAGTTTTCTTCTTCTGTCTGGAATTATAAAAGAAATGTTTTGGCTCTCAGTCCTCACTTTCTCTGATTGCCTATACACAGCCTATCCTTCCCTGCCCCTTATCTTCCCAAATTCAGTTGGGAGCATTTCAAAAAAAAAGCCATTAACTAACTTTTCTACACTTTGATATTACATAATATTGATTGAGGTCAATAAGACTTATGGGGACATTTCTATGAGAATCCAGATCCCTGACCCCAGCATTAATTTGCAGTTCCTTATCATAAAAAGAGCCTGGGTATTGATATGGAAATCAGGATGCCAAGTTCTGATGAGCTCCCACTTTCAGCAGTCATTCTTTAAAAGAACTGACCAGGGCTGCAGCTCTGCTTTGCAAGCAAAGATAAAGATTGTCCAAGGTCAGCTTCAGAGTGTGGCCTTGCTTGCACCTTGAAGCTGGAGCTTACATGCTTGATGATACCAGGAGCAACATCTATGAAGGGAAAACCGTGATAGCCTCTATCCCTTGCTCAACAAAAGTGTCTCATTGGTTTATTATTTTATTTGTTGTGAGATATTCCAATTTATCTTAGCAATTAGAATTGGTAACATTCTTTTATTAATATTTGTGTTTGTGTGTCTTTCTGTGTGTGTCTTTGTGTCTGTGTGCCTGTTTGTGTGTGTGTGTGTATGTCTGTGTGTGTCTGTGTGTATGTTTGTAGACATGTGCCATGGCTTGGTTATAGATGAAAGTCAAAGAACAACTGTGAAGTCAGTTATCTCCTTCTATCTATCTCATGGGTTTCGGGAGAAAATTATTAACCTTAGCAATAAGTGCTTTTACCTACTGAGCCATCTTACTGGCCTGCAAATAGTGTCTTAAAAATGAAGAAATAAGTTTTGTGAAGACAACGGAATTATTTTTAATTGACTTTTAGTTGTACAGTTCATATAATTAAATCACTAGTATTCTAGAGTAATTATTTTGGGATAATAAATCATGGACATATATTTCATTAAAAATATGAAAACATGCATAAACAGACATACAAGCACACACATGAGGGAAGGCTCATCTGAACTAAATTATAGTTACTTTGTATTTACACAAAATAAGTAATGATATAGTAAATTTGTAATATATATACAGAAATAGAAAAAAGTCACTGATCTATGTATGTTATGATATTTGGAAATAAAGATGATTAGATGATTACTAAATACATTAGCATTTTTGAAACATTAATATATAATAAGAGAAATCGGAAGTAGGAAGTAGGAAGTTATAAAGGTGGTATTTTAGGTCCCTAGGTGGAAAGCTGGCTCACCACTAGTCTGCCATGAGGTGTTGTGGGTGCAGAAGAGATGACCTCCCTCCAGTTCACTCCTTGGCACCTGTGGCAGGAGGGAAAGCTGGTCTCAGGATCATGAGAGTAGGAACAGCTGGCCCTTCCTGTCACTGGCTGCAGGACTCAGGAGAACCGCCTATACCTCACCTGGGCAGCACAGTAGAGCTGGTCCTGAGGGTATGAGTAGAGAGTTGTTCTTGCTTCTTGCTGGCTGCAGCATTGGGTGAACTAGCTAGAACAGTGCTGATAAGGTTTTCTTGGTAGTATGGGTATGGAAGATTTGTCAGGCTACCACCCAGGCCTAGATCCAGAGCTTTGAGCTGGCCCACCCAAAACCTATCCCATCTATGAACTGCCGAAGCACATGGAAGAGCCAGTCCTACAGATCCAAAGCTGCAGGATCTCCATGATCAAAGACAACAACAAGATATCTGAGAGGTGACGCTGTGATGTATAGACAAAAGTGTGACACTCTGTGACACACTACAGTGTCCACGATGAAATCTAGTTCTTGTTGTTTAGGTTTTTTTTAACTTTTATTTATTTCTAATTTTTATTTTCTTTTGGAGGAGGTTATGAGGGAGGAAGTGAATGGAAAGGGATGAGGGATGAGTAATGTTGGGGGCATGATGGGAAATACATAGAAAATCAATAAAATATTTAAAAAGAGAGGAAGATGATGTGTTAAATAAGCCTTCATGTATTCAGACCCAGTTAAGAAAAGACATCTGTCTCAGTTCTAGGATAATAAAAAGACAGTTATCTCATCATCTCAAGTCTACTTATTATCACTCTGTATAAAGTTCCTTGCCATATTTCTTGCAAAATTCTTGAATCAAACATTTTAAATTAGCAATTAATACACACACAGTACTAATCAGGCACACTCAAGATTAGAAGGGATGTTTTATAAGATCCTTACTCCTTATCCTCTGTATGCACAAGCACAAGCACATGCATGCACAAACAAAACATAGGTAAGATTTTTCCGGTTCAAAGCTGTAAATTGAACTATATATTCTAGAGAAAGCCTGTCACAGGACCAGAAGGTAAAAGTCAAAGACATATTGAAGACATAAACTTCACAAGGGTCGTAGTCAGACTGTTGCCTCTCACAGTATTCATGGGGAAGAAGAAATTTTGCTACTTTTTTCCCTTATTTTTTACTTTCCAATCTTTTGCTGATCAATACTTCTGTACAACGTAATAAAAATAAAATAGTAGAAAAATAAAAAGACATAAAAAGATCCAGGACCAACATTTTTAGTATGACACCAATAGGTATAAAATTACTGTGAGTGGTTGATACAAAAAGCTTCTCAATGGTGACTCAGTATCCATCCTTATTCCACTGTGGATACATAACTCATGGTTTGTGAGCCCTTGTATATTCTTTGAGCATTACTGGTTTAGAGTACCCATTAAGGAGCTGAAAAATGAAGGTCAAAATATATACTCAGAGCCCTGCAAGAACCTGGCTTGCAGATTGACAGTTAGGATGGCAGGTACTGAGTAACTCCAGACTTAGAACTGGCTATCACAGTAATGCTAAGGACCCTTCCACACAACCCTGGTACTTCACAAGCTCTCTCCACCCAGAAATCTGAATAGTGATTATCTGGCAAAGTATGAATAATGAAATCATAGTCACAACATATTATTTTGAACAAAAGATGAGGAAACAGTTGTACATTGATAAGAATTTTTTCCCAAATCATCCAACATGCACTGTATGTTATACAAATATGAAAGACAGTCACAGAGTGATTCTGGCCATTGAAACACAGTTTTGGTTGTTCTTTGACTTTTTTTTTATTGGTTTGGCTAAATATCAGCATGTAATGCAGAGCACTCTTGAGCTCACACCCTTCAGCAGCCTTCCCGTTAATGAGACTATGGGGATTTGCTTCTAGGCTTGGATTGGGATAATTCAAGTTCTAAATCTGAGTTTTCAAAACATATGTGGTGATGGATGACTATGACCCCAGAACTTTGGTGGCAGAGATAAAAAAAAAAAAAGAATGAATTTAATGCTAGCTTGGTGTATATAGCAAGTTGGAGAAAGACTCTTGTTGGCCAAATGGTAAAACTTTGTCTCATAAAAGAAAATCACCCATTTTAACATGAAAATGAATGGGGAGAAATATAATAAAAGCATAGATTTTTATTCATTAATTCACAATGCTGAAATGCAAGTAAGCATGATTCCTACTTTGGAATATAGGGAATATAAGAAAAGTGAAATAAGTTTTGGACTAAAACTGTTTAGTTAATGTAATTTTGACCAGAAAGGATCTGAAATACTTCAGTGTGATGATAGCAACATTATTCTGAATCTTAAGGAAGAAACAAAGCTAGAATCAAAGCAGAGTCATCTAAGACAATTGCCATTCATTTCAGAATATGTGGAAGGGACTGAAGGGTCCCAATTAGAGACGTGACAAGTAAGTAAAACAATGGACATTACAGTTATTTTTATCTGATCACCTCACGTTTGTCACATGTACTAAATTATCAGCCTTCTGTGAATGTGCACAAATGTGAGGTGTCAACTAGATTTTGAAAAGGTGTTTAGGGTAATTATGTGATTGAAAAGTTTAGGCAAAATTCATATTAAAATAACACTATCGATCGAAATATATCTAGCTTAGAAAACAAATTTGAAAGTTAGCTTTCTCAGCTTATATTTGTGAGCTTCTGCGTGTGTCTTTCTGCAAACTAGGAGACTAGGTTCCTAAATTTAGTCACTTCCTTCTGAAACTTAGGACTCCACACACACATTCACACACACACACACACACACACACACACACACACACACACAGACAGACACATATACAGAGAGAGAAAGAGAGAGGAGGGAGAGTTAATATTGAGTTATTATGTCTATTGTATATATTATATATAATAATATATTATATATGTAAACAGTCTTAGGTTACATATATGTAATATTGTTATGAATCACATGTATCTGAATTTCCAATGCAATTTGTGTAAGGTTTAATTCAAGAGTCACTAACAACCATTATTATATTTATATTTATATTTACAGATTCTATGCACAATTGGAGAGGGGGGAAGTGTTCACAATGAAGATGGTTGTTAGTGACTTGAATTAAACCTTACACAAATTGCATTGGAAATTAGTGATCACTCACTTCAAATCTTTTGCCTTCTTCTCATACTAGATGGACTAAAATTGGCTTTAAAGATTCAAGAAGATACAGTAATACTTTTTTTTAAAAAATGTAATATGACACAATCACTGATTTGAAGTGAGTGGTCACTGTGGAAAGTTTAACTCTACTGGGGTTCATGTACAAATGAATGACCTTCAAATGCAGATAGATGTGGTTCCAGTTCATTAACACTGAGCCCACAGTATCCTCAAATCTACAACCTAAAAAATTGTTTTACCCCAATCTTGCTAAGCTTGTAAATGTATGATTAGCAACTTAATATTAATTTGTCTGATTCTAAGAGGACTTAGTTAAGACTTCTGGCCTCTTTGAGTTAATGAATGGAAGCTGTTTCAATATATACATGCACCCACATATTTAATAAGTACCTATAAGTTTCAAAATGTATTAATATCTATAACCACCTAGTTGAACTTCTGACCTCTGTGGGTTAATGAATGAAAGCTGTTTCAATACGTTGTTTGTGAAGAAAATTTTTACAAACATGAAAGTGAGATCACTTCTCTAATTGGACTTAAGAGCTGCTCAACAAGATGGAAACCATGCCCAGTACTGGCAACCTAGGTAAGTATTTAGTGCCAGTGAAGTCATGGTCATTAGAGAAGACTCTACAACCACTAGTTACTAAGCCACCACCATACCTAACAGCACTCAATAAACATTTCTTCTTATTCCCACAGATAATAGTCCTCACTCCTCATCCAGGAAATGTCTCTTTACAACAGTAGGAACTGTTACAGAAAACCACAGGCAAACAAAATGCAGAGTTGTGGAACAAAATCCCAATGAATATATCTATAAAACATCCCTGCACCTAAGGCTCATGGAAGATTGAAGAAGACTGGCCAGAAAGATAGTAACAGCCAGAGGATATGGAAGTTTGTTGTCAGAGTATGTCTTCTAGTGATAACAGAAGCCAAACCCAAACATTCTCACGAGCATGACTGTTGAGATGTGAGCTGAACAACATCAACCATAAACAAAAAGCTATAGGAAAGAAAGAAAAGCTCGAAGCTCAAAAGTCAAATGTCTTCCCCATGGAAGAGCATAGCAATTGGTTGTCCAGTGCCAAATTGTCTGCCCTAAAAGCATACATACAAGTAACATTATATGGACAGAGCAGGGATATATTTAGGGACGTGTGTGTGTGTGTGTGTGTGTGTGTGTGTGTGTATGTATGCATGTGACAACAATGAGAGAAATAGAGAGGGCATGAATTTGCTAGAGGGCAGGGAGGGATTTATGGGATAGTTTGGAGGACAGGAAAAGGATGGAAGAGATATTGTCATTATAGGATAATCTCAAAAATAAAATAAAACTGAATCATAAAAATTTAATAATGCAAAATAATTTATTTCTCAAGATTCTACATGTAGGATTAAGATCAATAATTAACTTTTACTTCTGGTTATTTGATACAATCAAAGATTGGTCTGCTTGTGTACTTATGTTAAATTTAATATTCAAAATATTAAAAAATTACACTTAATGTTAAAATTAAATAAAACAATAAGAAATAAATGACAAGTGAAAAAATCCCCTTGGAAATCCTTGCTTTTTGACAATCATTTCTTCATGGCATAATTCTTATGCTAACAAAATATTATAATTCATTTATTGTATACTAATAATGTATATATCAGTTACATTAATAATTCACTATTTTAATGTTAATAAATTCCAAACTAGTAAAAGTAATAAAATCCTTGCTTTTTTATTATTAAGGGTATTCCTTATTTAATATGAAACTGTCTTTGTGAAAAAGAATAATTCCAAGCACATTAAGTAATATATAAACCAAAAGAACTTAGAATGTTTGATTATTTACTTGATGTCTTTTTAATGTTGTTAATGAATAACCACAGAGAAATTATTTTGTTTGTTACTTCAAGTTATTATTTTTCTTTTTAGATTATTATTAAAAATGTCTTAGTTACTGCTCTATGGTTGTGAAGAGTCCCCATGAGCAAGGCAACTCTTACAAGTTAAAACATTTAATTGGATGCTAGCATACACTTTCAGAAGGTTAGTCCAATTCCATCACGATAGGAAGTATGGCACAGACACAGGTCTAAGAGTTTACATCCTGATCCAGGCAGTGGGCAAAGAGGCAGAGACAGACACAAAGAGATAGACATACATACATACAGACAGACAGACAGACAGACAGACAGACACACATACACAGAGAGAGAGAGAGAAAGAGAGACAGAGAGAGACAGAGAGAGAGAGAGAGAGAGAGAGAGAGAGAGAGAGAGAGAGAGAGACTGAGCAGACTCAGGGACAGAGACAGGCAGAGAGAGAGACAAGATCTAACATGGGCTTTTGAAACCTCAAAGCCCACTCTCAGGCACATATTTCAACCCATTTTCTTCAACAAGGCTGCACCTATTGCAATAAGGCTACAGGTCCTAATCCTGCTAATCGTTCTCAAACAGTTTGCTAACTGGGGACTAGGAACTCAAATATACAAGCCTTTGAGGGTCATTCTCATTTGGACTATAACAATAAGATCTAGCCAATAAATTACCTAATATGTTCAAATTATTTTTATGTCATGTTTATTATTGTGAAACTCAACCTCAATATTTGATTATGAAATTCAAATATATCTATATTTATAACAGGAAATAATTTCATACTAGGTGATATTTGGAAATTCCTTGACTAGTAGTTGTAAATTGGTTTGCAGATGACATGCTTAAAAACCAAATCAATAGAGTGTATAACCAGCTATAAAACACTGCAGACATGTACATGCTCTCACTTAGAATATTTGGAAATTCTTGCTGAAATACATCTATGGTGAGACAAAAGATCTTTTATGCACTGTGACATTGGAGGGGCTATAAGTGAGTGAAATACAGACCTGGTTATGTGGTGTTAATAGGATTCTCCTTTTGCGAAACACATTGAAAGATTTAGAATAGGCTACAAAGAATGACAGATTGACACAAATTGAATTTAGCTTCCAGTTCCATATGAATTTATGGGAACAATAAAGTAGGTTAAGTTATTCTTGACAGGTTTAGAGGGTTAGAACAGGGGATATCCAAGGCAAAGAGCATATAAACTGCTAGCTTAGAGGCACAAGGACCACACCAACAGAAAAAAAAAAATGAGAGTTTGTTGAGAATATTCCTGGTCATTTGGGACATACTATTTTTTCTAAGAGATGTATAAGTGTGAAATTTCCCCAAACTTTTATATTTCAGGAAAATAAAAAAATTACAGAAAGTAATACATGTAATATATGTAATAAATGTAATATGTATATATGTACATTATATATAAACATGAAATATGTTTATTATATAGTATCTGTTAAAGACACATCATATAAATAATCAAACATCCCAAGTTCTTTTTTGTCCATATATTATTTAATGTGCTTTGAATTTTTCTTTTTCAAAAAGACAGTTTCATATTAAGTAAGCCAATACCCTTAGTAATTAAAAAGCAAGAATTTCATTACTTTTACTAGTTTAGAATATATTAAAAATAAAATAGTGATTCAATAGTATAACTAATATATACATAAATAAATAAAATATATTTTAAAAAAGAAATGATATTTATGCTATGTTGGGAACCAAGTCCTAGCAGAAAGTGATTATCATCTTTGCAGCTATCTCAGACCATATACCCTAACAAGAGACTTGTTTTTCAACAGCCCACAACAACTGAGCACACTCTGATAAACATCTTTTTTTTAAAATTTTTTTATTAGATATTTTATTTACACTTCAGATGCCATCCCCTTTCCCCATTCCCCCCTCTGATAAACATCTTGTTTTTCTCACATACCTTATTTTGTTGTTTAGTGTCCCCAGCTGCAAGGCACACGTGGTAAAGTGTCTTCAGCTGTATTCCCATACTTGTGCTTATATGTACCCATGATTTCCTTTCAATAAACAGGACTTGATAAGACTCTCTGTCTTGTCTCCATTCTTCACTTCTCTTACCCCTCCATCCCCACTCTCTCTTGATAGACCATGTTGACTGACCCTCTCGGACTGGAGCACCTGGCTCCCAAACGTGGGACAGTGTGGAGCAGTGTAGGCCGGGACATCTAGCACACAATGTGGGGCAGCTAGAACAAGAGACTCAGTGAGGGATGTTACTGGAAGAAGGGTTGGCCAAAAATTCAGAAGTAAAACAGAGGTGATAATGCAGGAACCTGCTAAGTCGAGACCAGTAAGTCACAGTACCAAAAATGGGGCAAGAAATAAGTCAGCAGGAACAGATGAAAAAGGCTTTAAAGATGTGAGGTGTAAATTGCAGGCTGCTCTGAGTCAAGAGAGCCAGATAGATAAGTAAATAGAAGGCTGCTCTAGGCAGAGATCAAAACAGAAAGATAGTGTTAATCAGTTGTATTCAATTGATTTATCTTTCAAAATGGGTGTGATTCTGAGTTGTGTAGTTATATTTTTCCTCTGGATAAGAGGTCAATGTAAAGTTTTTTTTTGGTTATTGGCTCAAGGATATTCTGATTTGGGAAAAAAGGTTTTTCTATGTGTTTTGAGGAGAGGTCATTAAGGTAGTAGTTATATCTTCCATAAGTATATGAATCAGACATGACAGAGGTAGGCCTCCAGAAGACTAGATTCCAGACAATCAAACAAAAAGTTTTCTTGTTAATACTAAAATTTGTTTTGAGATTTGTATATTACGGAATACACAGCCAATGAATCTCCTTGTCACTTGCAACTACTGATGGACTTCCAGCTGGTTGCAGTTAAGACACAGACATCAGAGGCTTATCAATTTACCATTCCGCTCGCCCATCTTCTATGTCAATGCCCATATTCAGCTTGAAGAAGTTAATGGGGAGTCAGTGCCCCAATTCCCTGGGCTAGGGACTGAGGTAGTTAATATTAGACTGTCTTTCTACGAAAAAGTAATGGTTTTATTGGAACAGGGAGGAAGAGCTAAAATTGATTACATAGCCATAACCTATTGGTAGAAATCTGTATAATTGTTACTAAGCTAAAGTTATAATTTCTTAAATGGTACAAAATTTTGATGCAAATTCAAGGGTTTCCTTGGTATAATTTCTTCTATTAATTCAAAATTTGTGAGTACAAGGCTTAGACTTTTAACTTCTCCAATAGAAGGAATTTTGTGTTGCCCTTAAAAAAGAGTGTTGCTTTTGCATCTACCATTCAAGCATTGTTAAGTCTCTTGTCTTTCAGGCCCATACTGTTCAATAAACTGATGGCTTTTGTATGACAATAGATAGAAGCTATTCAAATGAAACCCATATAGAGCCATTATTACAGGCCAGAAGTAGGGTGACACTAAAACCTCTGTCATCAAGACTGATGAGGATTAACCCCTAACTTATGTGCTAAGCGGGATAGTCAATGACGGGTAAGAGAATACTTCAAGACCCTTGCCCCTAACTGGGAGGCCTCACCATCCTAAGAGAGGAGCTCAGCCAAATGGCTGCTGTGTATTCAAAGATGGGAAAGGGAGGCTAGGGTCTTTTGTTTTGACCTAAGACAGGCATGCTTTCCAAAAGCTTTCCTAGACTTCCCTTTTGAAAAAATTAAAAAGGGGGACCTGTTGGGAGCCAAATCCTAGCAGAAAGCAGTTAACATCTTTGCATCCATCTTGGGCCATATACCCTGACAAGAGATTTGTTTTTCAACAGCCCACAACAGCTGAGCACACTCTGATAAACATCTTGTTTTTCTCACATATCTTGTTTTGTTGTTTAGTGCCCCTAGCTGCAAGGTACATGTGGTAAAGTGTCTTCAGCTACATTCCCTTGCTTGTGCTTATATGTACCAATGATTTCCTTTCAATAAATGGGACTTGATCAGACACCCTGTCTTGTCTCCATTCTTTGTGATTCTTTCCCCTCTATCCCCACTCTCTCTCTCTCTCTCTCTCTTGCAGACCTTGTTGACTGACCTGCAGGTCAGGGCACCTGGCACCAAAATTGGGTCAGTATGGACAGGGTCAATGCAACAGTTCAAATTTTGGCTTAAATTACTACTCACAGAATTTTCACAATGACAGACTAATGTACAGATGTATTTGACATCATCTTGGAAAAGACAACTTCTTTAACTCTAAATGCTTATAAACACTTTAGAATTATGAACCACTGTTCTGTGGGAAAACGCTCTTGCCACCAAAGCCTACAAGCTGAGTGCAATGCCCAGAGACTGCTTGATGGAAGGAGAAAACTGACCATAGTAAATATCCTTTAACTTCCACAAGTACACCATGATCCCTGATATTCTCTCTCTCTCTCTCTCTCTCTCTCTCTCTCTCTCTCTCTCTCTCTCTCTCTCATCTATCATCTATCTTTCCATCTACACACACACACACACATAGCATCTGTTTATCTATTTCTATCTCTCATAATTTTCTCTACACTATGTTTTGCCTCTTTTATGAATTAGTTCTTGGAGTTTTTGCATAAACGTAAAAGTTGAAATATAGTTTTACAACTCAGTGGCCCAGGTTGGACTCCAATTCACAGTCCTTCAGTATCAGCCTCTCTGGTACTGATAAAACAACTGTGCTTCTTCACAGCTAGTAAGCCAATAATTTATAACTAATGAAGAAAAAACATGGAATTAATCTTAAAATTAGTAGTGAATTACTCACTTATAAACAACTCACTTATAAATGAAAGGGTTTCTCCACCACAATTATGGGTTCTTTGTGTCATTAAATTGACTCCTTTTTAGCTTTTATTTCTTTTCCATATCAAAATGTTTAACATGGGGTGATGAGTCTGGTCATGAGCTTAGAAGTAATTTCTTCTAAATTAAGAGTATCTAATGGAGTCAAAATTAGATTGCATAAATGATCATCAGTGAGAATAAAGTAGAATCCTTGCTTGTGCCAGACTTATTTCTAATATATATATATATATATATTACACATTTTTGAGATATTACCTATACCTGGCCTGTCCATATCCTTTTTAGATTAGGTACCAGAAGCTCATCATTTAAGTAAATGTCTCAAGGTTCTCATAATTACTCTGCAGTGTTCTTGGGGATGATTAGCTATCTATCCAAGTTTTGTACAGTACACCATGCTGACTCCAAAAGGTCAGTCTATGCATTAAATCAGATGCTGTTTTTTGGAACACTTCAAGCAAATACTGAACCTTCTTTATATTCCAATATACTTTTTGGCATTTTCTAATTGTCATAGTGCTCTGCAGTGTGCTTGAGAAGCTTCAATCAGCATCTTCTTCAGCTTAGTCATCTTACCAAAAAAAAATATAGATTGTACATATCTAAGTATATGCTCCATTAATTGGGGAAAAGTTAATGTAGAAGTTTTAAAAAAGAAAACAATATTCTTATTTAATAAAAATACATTTAATAAAAATGACCTATAATATAAAAATGGTATATGCATAAACTCCACTTCTACTTCAACTTTATGTTTCAGAAATATTTCATGTAGTGAACATGGCTCGGGCAGACCGTGCCCTTCTCCCCACTCTCACTTCCTTGCTAAAGACCATTAGATTGCTTTCCTAAAGCCAGCCACCAAGGTTTATTTCCTTATTTGTCCACTTCCTCCTCCTAAGGTTGACTTACAAAGTCCAGCTATCAAAGTATTGAAGCCTACCAATCAGTAACCCCTTTTGGGTAACCTAATTAACATGCCCAATTAAAATTAAACACCTCATCCTTACACATATTCATCCATCCTTTATAAATCACCATTTTTCTAATGTGCCATGTCTGTCTTTCTATCTATTCAGAGGCAGCTCTTTGTAGCTCTGGGACAAATACCCCTTATCCCTCTCCCTTGTTCCCTTCCCTTCTCCCTTGTCTTCTATCTCTTGTTTTTGTCTCTTACTCTCTGTCTTCAGACCCTCTGTGGCAAATAAATCACCTTTTATTTTTCTGAGAACTTGGTCTTTGGGGTCCTGAGCTGTTACATTTCCTAACAGAATTTTCCACAATAATTGCTGTTGGTTGCTGAAGTGTAGAACATTTAAAATAGTGATGGCTAAGGTGATAGGATGGATAGAGGGTAAAGGTTCTTGCCACCAAACCTGAAGATCTGACTTGGATCACTAAGGACCCACATGGTGAAAGTGACTCCCACAAGTTGTCTTTTGACAACCACACTTAAGCCTGGAACAAGTATAAGTATCTCCCAAATCAGTAAAAATGTTAAAACAAAATTTTGGCACGCTATTGATGTTTCATTTATTGCCACATTTCACCGTAGCTGTTTCTTTAGTTGACTAAACTAGAGATCACATGTTTGAAACTGTTTCACTCTTCTTGAGAAGATAAAAAATTACCTGTTAATTTAGTGACAGGGAATTCTAATCTCTGTCTTCTAATTTTGCAACATTAGGGCTATTTGAATTTTAAACAACAGAAATGAAATGATGGATCAGTAGGTAGGAACACTTTTTGTATGAGCATAAGAACTGAAATTCAAATCCCCAGCATCCATGTAAAAAACTAGATGGGGTCCTGTTATTGCCTACAATCTTAGTTTGGTGAGGAATAGAGACGGCAATTGCTAGTATTGCTGGCTCCTAGTATAGCTTGGTGAGAGACTCAGAGTTCAAGTCATAGGGCAGAGGCCATGGAAGAATGCTGCTTACTGGATTGCTTGCCCTGGCTTGCTCAGCTTGCTTTCTTATAGAACCCAAAACTACCAACCCAGGAATGTCAATAACCACAATGGGCCTTCCTACCCTTGATCACTAATTGAGAAAATGTTTTACAGCTGCATCTCATTTCGCTCTGATAACTCCAGCTTGTGTCAAGTTGACACATAAAACCAGCTGGTACACATGCTTATTTTCTGAGGTATTTTTTTTGTGCAAGAAAATTTTAGAATGAGACAAAACCTATGTAGAATAGATTATAGTTGGGGATGAGCAGATGACTTATTGGGCAATATGTTAGTGTAAGTGTGAGGACCTGGGTTCAGATCCCTAGAACTCCTATAAAAGCTGGATGTGGTCAAAAGCACTGCATTCCCAGCACTGGAAGGGAGAGACAGCAGGATCCCAGACAAAACAATCTAAGCAACTGGTGAGACCATGTTCAATTAGAAAGCTTATCTAAAAAAATTAAAAATTAATAGAGAAAGACCCCCCAGGTTGACCTTTGATGTGTGCAGAGGTACATACACATGTGTGAAAACATACACACTACTAGTAAGGTAAGTATCACTTTGAAATGCTTGTGCTTTTTGTATTTCCAAGTAGTGTGTGATTCTTCTTGTGGATCATTATGAAAAGGTGGAAAACTAAACTGATTTAACCACCTGGGTAGATTTCTTGACCTTAGTGACTATGTGTGGGGCACTACCCTGGTAAGTTAGGGAGAACAGAGGAGTCACCTGAGAAATGAGAGCACTTGCTCTATTCCTGGGTCATCTGCATCATCTTGCTGCATCAAGGACACTGGACCTTCAGGATTAATGATTCTATAAATTTAACGCTACATAGTTTATAGTTTTGTCTCATCAGAGAAGGCATCTAGGTCACTGGGATGAGTGTGCTCATAAAAGACATTGTACCTTTGGACAAGTGTATCTTGTATTTTGAAGAAAATAACTCAAAAGCCAGTGGAACAAAAAGGTAAACTTGAAGAGTTAGCTCTATTCATTCAGGAAATGCACTCAGAAATAGGATTGTAGCCTACACTGCAAGGACCTAGAGGGCAGGTAAGGGACCAGTGGGTAGAAATTATTAGCCTACGCTACTTGCTACTTTATAAACTATCAATAAAACATCAGATGCAAATAGTTCTCAGATTAAAACCCATCAGGAATTTTCTCATAGATGATTGCTACATGACAGTACTTTATTCTACTGGCCATGGCTGCACTGTTTCTCTCCCATACTGAGCTTTCATGGCTTCTTGTTGAAGCTGGGCATGATGCCTGGAAACAGGCTTCCTACCTCTCCCACCCAGAGTGTGCCTGTCACTGGAAGTCTTTGGTCATCATCAGAAATCTAAATATCTAAGGGATAGCTGTAACACAAACACATTAAGTGAGATAAGTTCACTTCACCTAATAGTGGGAAAAAATGAGAGTGGGAGGCAGAAGGCAGTAGATCTTTGAAAGCTTCACAGTGATGTATAAATGTTATAAATTGTGTTAATGTGGCACTTTAAAGTTTATAAAATGCTCATGTAACAAGTAAATGTGTACTGCACAGAAAATAGGACACATAGTCTATCAGGACTCCCATTTTACTGATGAAGTTAATTATTGTAGAGACTAATACAGTGTGAGGCTTCAAATGGGGTTTCCATTACCTCACTCCATCAATGTCCTTTAACACACAAGATCCTCCAGGACTTGGATATGGTTGAATCATTGACAAACTCTCAATGTTTTTGGTGCTTCTTTTCTAGAAGGTCAATGTAAAAATATCACTTTCAGAATATGACCATTTATGTAAAGATATATCCCATAATATTCTTGTTGAAGAGAGATAAAAGCTTGTGTATGAAAGGTGATTTCTTTTATGAACAGAAGCTTAGGTACTTTTACACCTAAGATGCTATGATTTCTAATAACACAAAATGATTTTTAATTAAGATCTGAGCTTCAAGACGTGGCTGTTCAAAGGAATATGAAGCTTTCATTTATGTAAAATGTCATTAATTCTGCAAGTCAGAACACAGATTCACTAATATTAATCCATTACATCAGTAACCTATCTTTTCAATGATCTTCTTAAAACAAATTTGCACAAATATTGGGTATCAGACTATCACAAATGTCAATTTTGAGAGTGTGGAAACAGGAGATAATGTTCTCACCAAGTTCTCACTAGAGCTTTATCCAGTGTCCATCTAGAGGTCAAGTTGGCGTTATCTGAGACAGCTAGGGTAACTCAGGTCTTACTCACTATCCAAGGGCTGAGTGTTCCCCTATAGCAAGGGCTAGTGCATAAGGGCTTACATCTGACTGTTAGGACTGCATGCTGCTAAGTACACCAGGTCTGAGATTCTAAGAATGACTAGAGTAATACGAATTCACAGTATGGAGAATAAGTCTTACATCTTCATAGAGAATGCAAGTCACCTGACCCTATGGTTACAGAAAATGACAACTATGTTTTTTTTTTCTTTTTATCCTGCATACTTTTCTTTTGTTTGAGGCAGGGCCTCTCATTTGTTGTTTGTTTATGTGGTTGCCAGGCCTGCAGATTCCTCTGTCTCTGACTCTCAATTTGCAGTAGGAATATTGGCCTTATGGACATACATGAGTTCTGGGTTTATGAAATCAGGTCATCACATTTATATCACAAATCCTTTATGCCACGTGTCATCTCCATAGCCCACAAATTGTGTCTTCAATTCAAAAAAATTCAGCATATTTGATTTCTGAATTGGGAAAGAATTCTGCTTGCATTCTGTTAAAGATGAACCTGGATATTACTCCTTATATATTCTTAAGGGCACAAACATGAAATTTAAAAGCACAAATATGTTTATGAGAGTTAAATGTGTCACACTTCCAAAATTTCATAGTTAAGATGTTTTCCTAATTATTAGAATTGTGCACCATTACATAGAACATTTCAAAGTACTTTTGAAGTTACCAAATACTCTCTATATATTTCAATTATAATTGTAGCTAAGAATATTCTGAAGTTGTTTGATATACAACATGTAATTTAGGATTCTGTTACATGCATTTTTCACTATAGCTAGTATTTTGTCTTATAGATGGGTCTGGGGAAAGAGCTGAGGAGGTAAAATTCTTGCCATGCAACCAGGAGAACATGATTTAGATCCCTAGAACTCATATAATGATGGATAGAGCTAAAGGTGGGGAACAAGTTTGTAATTCCAGTGTTTCTATGTGGAGATAGGAGATGGAGACAGGAGAATCTCTAGAAATGTTTAAGCCACCTATGTACATCGTATATTTGTGAACAAGAGGCTCTGCCTTAAACAGAGGGCAAAGAGCAACATCTGCTCATATAAACCA
The DNA here is from genome assembly GCF_011762505.2 of Arvicanthis niloticus. NCBI lineage: Eukaryota > Metazoa > Chordata > Mammalia > Rodentia > Muridae > Arvicanthis > Arvicanthis niloticus. The sequence goes on along the minus strand of NC_047665.1, from coordinate 52,363,145 downwards.
TGGCATCATTTCCCTTCTCCTACCCATGTACAAACAACCAAGCACACTCACACATACACATAAATTGCTGGACAGTGGTGACACATACTTCTAATCCTAGTGGGGAGGCAGAGCTAGGGGTATCTCTGTGAGTTTGAGGTCAGCCTGGTCTACAGAGTGAGTTTGAAGACAGCCAGGGCTGCACAGAGAAACTCCATCTTGAAAAACAAAACAAAATCAAAACAAAAACAACAACAACAACAATACCATAGAAGTTCTTTGTCTACATTCTTCCAAACATTCTTTAAATTCTATAAACATATCATCTGTTGGCTCACTTGCTATAATAAGCCTAAATGCATGTATATTAAATGCATAAGTATTCAAATTCTCAGGAAAATCAAGTCATGAAACTATGAAGGAAGCTGCAATGGTTTCTTTTAATCATCCAGACTACTGTGTGTATTGTGGGTGTTTGGCAGAGACTGCAATCATATAATGTAGTGGTTCAGTTGTAGTGTAGAGTTTTATAATTTACTCAAGAGCATGAATAGTATTTTCCATATGAAACCAGAAAGTTCTCTGCTACCTCACCTGGGAGAACATTTTAAATAGGTAAAAACATTAGGACGGTTGTCATCACACAAGGCAAGGAACAGACATTAAATAGACTCTTAGCATTGCTGCTGGAGTTGTATTTGAGAAGGATAATGTGTGATAATTGCACTGCTGGACCTACTGGCTTTATAATTTCTGGTGACTCTCGTGAACTTTTGACCTATTTTGATACATATATTGATATAATTTCCTCCAAGGATAGAAGATACAGGAAATATGAATGTGTTTCCAATATCAAAATGACACTGGGATTTCTGTATATCATGCTGAAATCTATTATAATTTTACACTTAAAAATAATTCTTATTTACTTTTTATTACTCTTCTTGCACCTTTTTGAAAATATGTTTTTCACATAATATATATTTTTTAACAAAAAAATTTAAATTTTTAAAATTTTAAATTAAAAAAAAATTCACCATGGAAGCTGTAGTGTGTTGCACAGTTGCCCAAACAGATCTACTTTCAAAAGTTTATTGCAATGGGTCATTTGTCTGGTTAGAGGCCTCTGGCTTCTGCTACACTATCAATACTGGATCATTACTGGGGAAACCTGTAGTTGCCTTGTGTCATGGAGATCCTGCAGCTGTGGATCCCCAGGACCAGCCCCTTTTATGTGCTCCAGAAGTTCATAGATAAGACAGATAGATAAGATAAGACAACTCAATTCCCTGGATCTACACCTTGGTGATAGATGACTTGGTCAGCCTACCATTTGGGTTCAGGTCACAAGAATGGCACAGCTGGCAATGGTGGGGTTATCTCTCCAGAGTGCTGCAGGTGGTGAGGGCAGGACCAGCTCTGCACAACCCTCAGACATCATCCTGGCCTCAGGTGGCAGCACAGGATACTCCCATCCGGCTGTTCCTCACAACCCTTGCCTCTCCAGTTTTCCCTCTCTTCATTTTGCACAAACTCTTCTAGATCTTTCTTCCTCCTCTCTCCACCATGTACTTGTTCATTCAAGTGGTACCCACTGCTTACATTCATGGCAGCTGGCAGACCCCTGGGTGTTTTCTGACTGCCAGTTTGCACCACATGGTACACACAATAAATTTTGACCATATTCTTTCTCCTTTCTTAACTTATATGAAGTCTTTTCCACTTCCTTACTCAATCAAATCCATGTTTTTTCTCTCTGTCTCTCTCAAAGAAAAGAAAAACAATTTAAAAAACAAACAAAAATCAAAATAAACACATTAAAAACAAAATTAATAGAAAATAAAAAACAAAACACACACACACACACACACACAGAGTGTTTTATTTTGGCCAGCTCTTTCTAGGCATGGAGTCTGCCCTGGAGTGTGGCTGATATACCTAGCCACACTCCATTGGAGAAAAATGATGTATTCCTTTTCTAGCAGATATGAACTGCAGATGACCTCTCAGTTAGCAGTGAGACTTTGTGTTCACTTCCTCTTCTCAGTGTTGGATGGGATGTTTGGTTTGAACCCATCCCTGCAGGTCTTGTGTATTCTGTTACCTTCTCTGTGAGCTCATATGTATACCAGTCCTGCTGTGTCTAAATGATACTGTTTCCTTGGAGTCACCCACCACCTTTGTCTCTCACAATCTTTCTGTCTCTTCTTCATAGATCCCTGAGCCTTGTAGGGAGGAGCTTGATAAAGCTATACCATTTAAAACTGAACACCTCAAAGTTTCTCATTCTTTGAGCATTATTTAGTGGTGTGTTTCTGTGTTAATTACTGTCAACTTCAAGAAGCAGCCTCTCTGATAAGGAGTGAGCAATGTTCTGATGGAAGGATGCAGCAATATATCATTAGAAATCATTTTGTTGCTATGTTCCTTTAGCAGAATAATAGTAGAATTTTTCTTAGGGCCCATTACTTATCTAGTTTTAGGTTATGTCCACATTACCAGTGTCAAGTACAGGTTCTGTTTCATGGCGTGGGCCTTACACCTAATGAAAAAGTGGTTGCCTACTTTCATAATGTTATTGCAACTCTTGCATAAGTGTCTCTTTCAGCAGGTCACTGTAGTATGTAGTTAAAGAGTTAAAGAGTTTATAGTAAGGTTACACTGATGATTACGTTTTTTCTCCAGTAGTGTGCAAAGTACTTTCCAGCAACATGGATGCTAGTCAGTAGTAGTAAAGGTTCTCATTGGGCTTCAACTTGATTTCTCCTTGTTTGATGACATAAGAAAGTCATGTTTTCAATCAGAGGGCCTTATTATCTGGTTATGGAGAGTAATCAATATGAGTGATGATAGCTTGTGATGTTTGGGGAATCTATGAGACGCCTTTGACCAACCACTTAACAAGCTGTAACTCAAACCTGGAACTGGAAGTTTTACTTGGTAGCATAATTTCATTTTAATTTTAAAACAACAAAAAAATTTAATTGTTTGCAAGAAGGATAAGTCATATTAGAATGTTTTATTCAAAAAAGAGTAGCAAAATTGGGAAAATGTTTATGTTGTAGATTAGCTATATAAATTGTGCAAATTCTAACATACAGCTGGATATATTATCTACATTCACATATATAAGTTTACTAATTAATTTTATTAAAATTATTGAGTTTGTTGACATACATATAAGAATATAAGGGTATATAAGAAATGTGTGTTCTGTTTAATGCAAGTAACTTTTAAAAAGAAAATGTACATTTTGTAAAAATTTATGAAATGAAACCTTACTTCATGTCCTATTACCTAATAAAGACATAAGACATGGTCAAAATATGAATACATTTAGCAGATGAGTTGGGGTGAGTGAAGGTCAGTCATTATGTATTTTAATATAACCCTCTAGTTTCTGTTTAAAATAGCACTTCTAAGTAGAAAGGTCAGCAACACAGTTCTATGCAGACTAAAGAGTGCGGATTAGTAAAAATTGAATTGGGAGCAAATGAGATGGTCCAGTAGATAAATGTTATTGTGCTAAGCCTGATAACCTGAATTTCATTCCTAGAACACATGTAAAAGGCCAGAACTGACTACCACAACTTGTCCTCCGACCTTGATATCTACACCATAGTGCATGTACACACACACACACACACACACACACACACACACACACCTTTTAATAGCTTTTCTTTAGTAACTGAGATGGACAGGCTGCTTCAGTGGGACATTTCTTCCACTTCAGGACATGCCATTGCCAGATGACTTTCAGGTTCTCCAAAAGGACATCTTTCTGTCTTTGAATTTGGCCCTGCTCACCCAACTTTGGCCCATAATACACAAGAGTGAAGTGGTACTGCTGCATGGATAGACATCAGCGATCTCCTTGGCCTTGCGTCTTTCTCCTCTTTACCACTTTTAAGAGGTCAGGGCAGAGCTAGAGTGGAAGTATCTGAAGGAAGAAGCAGAATTCAGTTTCCTACTGTGGAGCCAAGATCAGTTAGGTCAACAGATTGCCCTACCCATGAACAAGTGATGGAGCTCTGCCCTGATAAGAACTCAGTCCAGCCGGGCGGTGGTGGCGCACGCCTTTAATCCCAGCACTTGGGAGGCAGAGGCAGGCGGATTTTTGAGTTCGAGGCCAGCCTGGTCTACAGAGTGAGTTCCAGGACAGCCAAGGCTACACAGAGAAACCCTGTCTCAAAAAACAAAAAAAAAAAACAAAAAAAAAAAACAAAAAAAAAAAAAAAAAAAAGAACTCAGTCTTGCCTGAGTTAAATCCCAGACCCTCTAACTTGCAGAGTATGTAAATGTTTGTTATTAAAGTAATCTAATTTGGGATTAGTTTGCAATGAAGTACTATGATGATAAACTTACACATATAACACTACCATGTAAGGACTATATTTGTATCAACTCATGAGATATTTGTGTTTATATAGATACTAGTGATATTACACATGCTTCTTATATTCTTCAGGAGCTTATAAAGAAACTTATGTAGTGTTTAAAGAAAATAAATTAAAAGCCAGACAAACATAGACAGATCTCATAAGCATTCATAAAGTCAAATCCAACCTCATATGTCTGATTAGCAAAAAGATTTATTTTACCACATGTTTAACAATAAGACATGAATGGTACAAATTTAAGAAACACATTAAATTGTTACACTTTCTTTTTGATATTTTTAAACATAATATTTATAGGAAAATACCCATAGATTGTGTGTGTAAGTCTCTCTCTCTCTCTCTCTCTCTCTCTCTCTCTCTCTCTCTCTCTCTGTGTGTGTGTGTGTGTGTGTGTGTGTGTGTGTGTGTGTGTGTGCATGGAATCCAGAGGTCAACCTCAATTGTCACTCTTCAAGAGATGTCTACTTTGTTTTTTGATCAGATTGCTCACTGGGCCCTTGGAGTCACATTCAGTTAGATAGACTGGCTGGAAAGGAAGCCTCAGAGATCCAGCTGTCTCTGCCTTGTTAGGATGGAGAACATAAGCCTATTTATGCTTTTCATATCAGTGCTGGAGATGAAACTCTTCCCTTCATGCTTCCATAGCAAACTCTGACAAAACTAGGCAATCTCCCTAGCCTATACCACTTACTTTTTCAGATAGATTGTGGGGAGGGTGGTGGCACTACATATGCATTGGCTCATAATTAAAAACAAAATTTTAAATATGAAGTATAATTCAAGTTTTCTAAATTTCTTTTTTGTTGTTGTTGTTTTGTTTTTTGAGACAGGGTTTCTTTGTGTAGCCCTGGCTGTCCTGGAACTCACTCTGTAGACCGGGCTGGCCTTGAACTCAGAATTCCGCCTGCCTTTGCCTCCCAAGTGCTGAGATTAAAAGCATGCGCCACTACCACCTGGCTTTCTAAATTTCTTTATATTTCTTTTCTCCAACTCATGAAGAGGAGCTGGAGAAAATAAAAAAAAAATATTATTAATGTCTTGTTACTCATGGTTTTTATGATTCACAAAATAAATTTCTGTTTGAGTTAACTCTCCAAGGTTGTTACAAGGTCATTTTGTTGATTGATTTATATTAAACCTATCTGTCCTCGGAAGTATACTTAGTCATTATTTCTTTCTGGTGCTTCTTCTGATATTTGAACCCCTGTGCATTTCTGTTTGTTGATGAGCCAGTCACTAAGACTGGAACCTGTTCGTTGAGCTGGGGAAGAATGTATAACACTGAGTGTCACTGCTGAAAATGAATAAATGATCCTCAATAAAGATAATTCAAAACTGACTGGCTATGTTATAGGACAAACCAGGGAATTAATTTGTTCATGACATACAAATTCCAAACAGCTCTTTGTTCATGGGAGAATTTACCTTAAAGAAAGAGTAATGGCTTTCCTTACCACAAGCCTTCCATGAGATCTACACACTGCTAGTCACAAGCTTACTGTCAATATTCAAAATGGAGTGGGTTAGCACTACTTGTCCTCAGTAGTGGTATGATACTCTATGAGAGCAAATACAGGACCTTCAATTGCATATTAAGGAATAATTCCCCATGTGAAGACTCACAATGCACATTAAGAGATTTTTCTTGCTGTAAAATTTATTTTATTAATTCTTTTGAAATAAATTTTGATAATATTATATATGGTTCCTCTCAACTCTACCAGATTCACTTTCTCTCCCTTTCCTCCCTTACATGATTATTTAGGAATTCTATGTAATACATCTCAATCACACTCATTTCCCAGTCCCCCAGGTACACCCGTACTCATGTGACCTTATCCACACCCAAAGAAGGAAAAGAAGGAGGAGGAGGAAGAGGGGGAGGAGGAGAAGGAGGAGAAGGAGGAGGTGAAGGAGAAGGAGAAGGAGAAGGAGAAGGAGAAGGAGAAGGAGAAGGAGAAGGAGAAAAAGAAGAGGAGGAGGAGGCATTATATCAATATATCACTTCCAATTTGTGTTACCCATACACTCACTAGAATGGTCACACTGTCAGTGGACAACATCTTAAAGAAACAGTCATTTGCCTTCCCCACCTCTACTAGAAGCCCTTAAATATGGAAGAGCTATTCTTGAGAATCTCTTTAACAATTTTTAAGACTGCTCTTCAATGGCTTTCAGTTTAGACTGCTGTTTTTGTTTGTTTGTTTGTTTTTAAGAGGGGTTGGGAAGATGGAAGAAATTGTCACAGAAGCCTTTCGTGTCTTTCATTCTTAACTATAAATCTGCGGTCATCAATACCACTGCATAAGAAGCTTCATTGCTCTTTAAGTCAGTGACAGCATGGATCATGGACTTCCACAGGGTTTCTAGCTACAGCACAGATCACAGACATCAATGCTGCCCTCAGCTGCAGCACAGATCATGGAACCATCATGGCCTTTGGCACAAGCTATGGACATCCAATAACCTCCAGCAGCAACAAGGATCACAAATATCAGCATAGACCTCGGTGGCAGCAGAGAGCATGGATAGCAACATAGATGCAGGCAGCAGGCCTAGACCACAGACACTCATTTGTCTTCAGGCAATAAAATGCACCAGGAACATCAGTATGGTCTCAGGCAACAGCATAAACCACAGACATCAACATGATCTCTGTGGGCAGCAAGGATAACAGATGCCAACACAGCCTTCAGTGGCAGCATAGACCATACTCATCTACATGGACCATGAACACAAATATAGCTTCTGGGGGTAGGAGAGCACATGAACCATGAAGGTCTTTTAAAAGGCATCAGTCTAGAGGATGAATGGTTCTCCACCTCTGACATCATGTCTTGGTAAGAACAAGGGTAAGGAGATCATGTGTTTGTTGTCTGTGTATGTGGGGGGAGGGGCATGCAAAACCTGCAAGAGTTTGAGGCTGTTACACACCACACTGCTGGCCCTACTCAGTAACCATAGGAACCCCACCCACACGTAGCACCACCATGGAATCCCTAGTTTTGTCTCTCTCTAGTAAGTATGTGCCCTTCCATTTCTCCATCTTCCCTACCTCTCCATTGAATTGCTCATAGAAGTGGCATCGCAAACTGCAGTTTGTGCCTCTCTCTGTCTCTCTCTGTCTGTCTGTCTGTCTCTCTCTCTCTCTCTCTCTCTCTCTCTCTCTCTCTCTCTCTCTCTCTGTGTGTGTGTGTGTGTGCTTTGCCCAAACAGCATTATGTGCAAATACTCATTGCAACAAGACATTAGTCTGGTTCACGGTTTCAGGTTACTGAAGCATCATAAATACTGAACAATTGCTGACAGTCCTTTCTGATATCTTATTGTTGCCCAGAGTCAGCATGATCTTCTAGCTACTTAATGAATCCTAGAATAGGATCCATGGGGGCTCCAGGCTACCATAACCTCCCTGTCTTTGATGCTGGCCACCACACAGCTCATCAGGCTCACCTTTTGCTTGTAGCCTCAGTAGTACCTCTGCCCTGCACTATCCTTCTCTTAGCAGGCCAAGTAGCAAGGTCTGCAACAATGGGGAATTCCATGTTCTTAGCCAGCAGGCCAAGGACCTGCCTTATTTAGTAATGACTGTTTCTATAGGAGCTCTAGGCTATAGCATACCTCCCTCTCCTCAGTGGGGCTGTATAGGTGTGAGTGTTAATGCCTGTGGTGGATATGACTGGTGACTGTGAGCCACCTCATATGGATGCTAGATAATGGGTGGTTCTCCACACATTCCTACATCTTTAGCTTTCTCTAGAGTACTCTACCACCTCCATTTCTCTGGAGGAGCAGCTAACAATCTATGCCAGTTAACCACCTTTCCCTCCCCAGCTTCACTTTATTCTCATGGATGGACTTAAAAAATGTGAGAGCTAAGATGTGGCTATGACAAGTCCAATTTCATGAGATGAGTAACATAAATAAGAAAAAAATGTGTAATGATCTCGAGCCCATAAAAGAGCTATATAATCAGATATTGAAGTGGTATATTTACAGAATTTTTTCACTTGTTGAAGTTCTATTTATACTATTTTTATTGAGGTACACAAGAGGAAGAGGAGGAGGGAAGGGGAAAAGGAGGAGGAAGGGTCGGGAGGAGGAAGAAAGAGGAAGAGGAGGAGGGGAGAAGGAAGAGGAGGAGGAAGGGTTGGGGGGAGGAAGAAAGAGGAACAGGAGGAGGGGAGAAGGAAGAGGAGGAGGAAGGGTTGGGGGGAGGAAGAAAGAGGAACAGGAGGAGGGGAGAAGGAAGAGGAGGAGAAAGAGGAGGAAGAAGAAGAGGAGGAGGAGGAAGAAGAGGAAGCTGCCCTCATTCCTCTGAGGCACTAGTTGATCTTTTGTCAGTTATTTTATGTCTACTTTTAAGTCAGACTTCATAGGAACAGTACCAAACTCTCTGGTAGCTTCTTTTTCAATTTTTCCAAAAAAAAAAAAAAAAAAAAAAAACCCAACAACAAAAAACAGTGTGGGTACTTCAGTACCAAATTCTTCATCTTAGTGATGGGCTTGTCAGCAGTCTCTTGGGTCTTAAAATAGACAAATGCATAATCCCTGAACCAATTTCATGGTGCAATCTCTTCCAGGGCAATGTGTTCCCAGGAGTAGAAAATGTATCACAAAATACCTTGAAGTCATCAAATCTGTGAAGTTTATGAACTCAACATTTCTAACTTTCCCCAGAATGTCTTTACTACATTATAGGCAATGACTTTTACCTTTACAAGATTAAAAACAACAAATGTCCCCTTTAACTTAAATATTAGTAAACTTATCTTGACTTTTGTGCTATCTTGTTGCATACTAAAATAAATTAAAAACACTGGATCAAATCAGATACAAGTTTATGGTACAAGTAAAGTCTCAAAATGAAGCTTATTTTCATGTAAGTCCTTTTATCATCAAAACTGAGCTACAGAAGTGATTTTTATTTTGTTGATTGGATTTAGTATTAGTATAGTTAGAAGAGAAAAATCCTGCAGGATTAAACAGTGTGTTTCTGACAGTTAAATGTAACAAAAAAAAATGTAACATTGTACTTATTAAAAATGTGTTATAAAAAAATCTATCATTAAAAGTAATTTGGATGAAGATTATTTTTTTGGAGTACTCTTGAAGAGGATCCAGGTTTGGTTTCCAGAACCCATATCAGGTAGTGCATCCCCTTTGGAGCCTGTAAGTCCAATTATAGGAGAACCAACATTCTGTTTTTTATGTGTACCAGACATTTAAGTGGTACACATACATACATGCAGGCACTCTTACACACACATAAAATACAAATAAATACAGCTGTTAAAATATTTTAATATTGGAAGATGGATAAATTTATAAATAGTGCCCTCCAATAAATGCAAATTGTTATGGTTTGAAATTGTAGTTGACAGGGAAAGAGAGATTCATAGATACAAAGTGCTAAGAGTATCCTTATTACTTTTGATAAATAAAATTCAGATGAATAAAATATTAGATACATTTAAACCAAAATAAATAGTTTATGAAAAGCAAATGTATTTTTCCAGCATGTGTGCATGTGCTAGTACATATGTTTGGAGACTTTTTGGAGTCCAGAAGAGGTCATTGGATCCCTTGCAACTGTGTTTCCACATAGTTGTGAGCCCCCATAGCAGTGCTAAGTATCAAACCTGGTTCCTTTGCAGGAACAGCGAATTCGCTTAACCTCTGAGCCCTCTCTCCATGCCATGAATGTTATTTTAAATGTCTATTTTCTAACCAAAGTATATACACTATATAAAGGAGTAAAGGATGGAGAAAAGCAAGCAAAGAGAACGTCATCCTGAGCCATGAAACCCCCAAAGCAACTCTGATAGTGTTCAGATACATGGTAGCAATGCACACATAAATAGTAAAAGGATGTATAGAGTATTACCTCAAATAGAGAATGGTGTTTGACAATGATGATGCCAATGGAGTAAAAATTATTAGAAAGAACGACGTGGAAATTTTTGAAGTGAAATATAGAATAACATAAATGAAAAAAAATTCACCATATAAAGCCTCCATTTGAGATTTGTGCTGGTGTGTTTCCAAAGCATGGCAGCAGAGAATAGTCAACCTAACGATAAAAAGAAATGTGTTTCTAGGTATGATGACCTGAGACTTAGGACCGAGGATCTGCTGGGAGTGATGGGCTTCACAAGAAGGAAAAGGGGGTCTGTTTATGTCGTTCCATGGAAATGGGGTCACAGCATGAGGAGAGGCCACAAGTTAATTACAGAGCTGGGGATGAGGGCGAGGCGAAGGTCTGGTTAGCCTATTTGCTTCCCTGGTCAGAGTGTCCTGTTGTTTTCCCGGGGACTATCTGCTACAGATGGAAGCTGGGACAAAGCAATGAGTTGGGGGAAGAACATTTGAAGGGGAAGTTTCTATGTGATCAACTGCAGATGGGGGCGGGAGGGTCAGGGACGCTGTAGCAAGTGCTCTGGTACAGAGCTGGGGATGAGACGGGATTGATTTGGAGGAACAGAGGAGGACATGAAGCTCTGCATTTAGCCCACCTGTTTCCCTGCCCAGCGTGGCCTATGGGTTCCCAGGAAATGCCTGTTAGAGCTGGGGACTGGAAAAGGAAATGCATCTAACAAGGGAGGCTATAAGCAGAGGAGTCTGTAGGATCCACTGGAGATGTAGGCAGGGTAAGAATGGAGGCTGCAGCAGATGGTCTTTTAGAGAACTGAGGATGATACTGGTGAATTGGTTTTGGGGGAGCAGAAGAAGAGGTGAAGGTTTGCAGGAAACTACCTGCTTCCATGGCTAGAGAGGTCTGTGTATACTGGCTGAACTTGGAGTGTCGGATAGAGTAACAAGTAGAAGGAGGAGTGGTAGGAGGCTAACATCCGTGTGGCCCTCTAGAGATGGCGGCAGGAGGAAGGGAAGAGTCGGGAGGTGGATAAGACTAGAGGAGCATTAGAGACGCTTCCTCTTGCAGTAGGTGGGAACAAATCAGAGAGCCACCTCCAGATAGTATGCAGCGAGAGAGAAAACCTTGGGAACATCTAGCTCTAAATACAATGTCTGCATCAAATTTCTCCTCTCAGAGCTCAGGGAATCCGGAAAGGGAAAAGGCAGAAATAGTGTAAAAGTTAGAGATGATGTATGACAGCAAGAAAACAAAACCCTCTAAATCAACATGAGCTAAACCCATGTGAACTCACAGGGCCTGAGTCTGGATGCACAGGACCTGCACCAGGCTTCACCAGGTTTTTTCCCAGCATTCCCAAGCATGAAAACAAGTAGATCTCTCATTCCTGTGACTTCTTTTGGGCTCTTTCCTTCTGTTGTTGAATTAATGAGTGGATGGATAAAAATCTAGGCTTTAGGGTAAAGATTAACAGCTGAACTGTCATTCATACTAGGTGAGATAGGGAAAATCAGTTTACTCCAATAAAGTGATACAAGGTATTTCAACCATTCTAAGACAGGCCTCATTCAGGAGTAGTTGACGAACACATAATGGATTCTATAGTTCTTTTGTGTGTGTGCGTGTGCGTGTGCGTGTGCGTGTGTGTGTGTGTGTGTTTTCATCTGTGTTTTTATTTTGCTGCAGTTTTTGTTGAGTTGGTTTTGAGCGTGATTTTATTTCTTTTTTCTTTTTTTTTTTTTTTGATTGAGGCAGTGCTATATCGGGCTTTTGGGTTTTGGTTTTTTTTTGTTGTTTTGTTTTTGTTTTGTTTTTTTTAAGGAAGATATTAAAATTGAGTAGGTAGGAAGGGGAAGAGGATCTGGAAGAACTTGGGGAAGGGAAGAATATGATCAAAATATGCTTAAATTAAAAATTGTTTTAAATAATAAAACGTAATCAGAGAAAGAAAATGTAAGAAAGAAATGTACACACAACATAAAGAAAGCAGGACACAACATCAAACACATGATGGCAAAGCACACAGAGGAAGAGGAAAGGGGAAAGGGACTAAGGTCCAGCTGAAAAAGATACAATGGATGCAATATCTCCAAGTCTCAGATTTGAAGAAACCTTTTCTGTATTTTACAAAGACCAATAAGCTCAAAGTGAGCTAAGCACAGAGAGCTCTTCAGCCTTTCTACATCATATACTTCAAACTAAAATCCTGGATTGCTAATGATAAAAACGTGAACATACCGAAAGGGGGAAAAGCTTACCACACATAAGGGAATCTCAGTATCATTTACTTCTGAGTTCTTAACCAGCTGCCATGTAGGTGAGATATGGGGAAAGGCGGAACGAAAACCACTGTTAACAAAGAGTAGTTCATCCTGCAACATTCTTTTCAACTTAGCATTTACAATAAGACACTTTTAGGAGAAAGGTCTAGGGAATACTTGACTAGACATCCAGCCTCACAATAAGTATCCAAAGTCTCTATAATAAAAATAATGGACATTAAAAGTAATTTTAGTGACAATGTGATACTTGTTTGCAATCTGTTTTCTTAATAATTTCATGTACGTATACGAAACATTTTTACCGTATTTACGTCCCTACATTATTCTTTCTTGTCCTCTCCCCCTACCTGTTGAACACCTTCTTTCCAGACATTTCTCTTCCTACTTTTATGTCTTTTTGTGACCCACTGACTTAAACAGAGCTGCTTGTACAAGGAAGGGTGAGGCCTATTTACTGGAATCTGGGAAACATACCTGTAGATACACAGTGAAGGAAATGACTCCCTCTTCCTTGGCAATCCACTAACTCTCATTAACACCACAAGAAAGGATGGAGTCTCATGGGTTCCTTCCTCAGTAAGATGCACTCTTATTAGCTCTTCTGCCCACATTCACCCTACCAAGTGAAAACCTCAGAGTGGGAAGCAGATACTTATGACAGCTGCTGTCCTGAAATATCTGGTAAAGACCTTGAACTCCACTGATTTACCAGATGTGGAATATATGAGCATGCACTGCCTTCCATAAGCACCAGTAAGGCTTTTCTGATATTTGATATAAAGGCATGCTAGAATAACTCTCCCATAATGCAAAGCCAGATAGAATCATGGTTTAGCCTTCCAGTCAATGACACATATTCCCCACTCTCCTTTTAGATCCTTTTTGAATGAATTAATTCCCATTTAATTTAGGCTACTGGCCAAATATTTCTTCTAGGAATTGAATGGTTTCACTAAGCTCATTATGGAAGTGTGATGACACTTCTGAATCCCTCTATCATCTTCATTTAGCACATGAGTACACACACACACACAGAGAGAGAGAGAGAGAGAGAGAGAGAGAGAGAGAGAGAGAGAGAGAGAGAGAGAGAGAGAAGAGCATACCATATATAATCTTAACCAACATACTGGCTTTTGTTTTCCACTGTTTGAAGCCCCTGTCTTTTTGTCACTTGTTATATGTTACTAATCATTTAAAGGATGAATTTTCTTTTGTTTTTATTGTCTTCCCTAGTCTATTTATTTCTTTTCTTTATTTTATTCCTTTTTCTCATCTTTAGAAAGTTTTTATTTTCTACATTTAAAAAATGATTTATTTATTTTTAAACATGTGTGTGTGTGTGTGTGTGTGTGTGTGTGTGCACGCACAGGTACACACTTGCTCATGTGTATCTGTATATGGGCATGTTCCTGTGGATGTAGGTGATAGAGGAAGACTTAAGAAATTCTTCTTTGTCCCTCATGTGTGCCTCATGGTGAATGCCTCCACACATACACATGCAGCACCAGCACACAAATGAATTAATTATTCATATTTTATAGTTTCAGAATTGAAAGAATGATTTAATTATCAGGAAATATTCTTTGAGATGATAATGTCAACACATGACATTAAGAATCTCTGATTTGCTTTTAACTTAAGAAACAAATAAATATATTTGTTTGACAAAACGCTATTATGAAGCTGGTAAGAAAATATGATAGTTATCAAAATGTATGTTTCAGCAAATGTACAAGCTACCATTCTTTTATTATAAATTATATTCTATGTAATCTTGTTCCCACTTAGTAGAATCATGAAATACTTCCTTTAGTTTCTCAGTTTATTTAAAACACAATTGTTTACATGTATCAGTGTGTGAATTCTTGAGGGAAGAAAACAGTGCCTCCTTCAATGGTCATCAATTTCTCTGTCTTTACCTAAGTTACTTGTAAGAAAAAAAAAATAACAAAAGGCATCATTGTACCTAACAGGATCTCAGTGTGTTTAAAAGGCAGACATGGCAACAAGCATTAGCTGGTTGAATAAACACACCAAACAGTCACAATTTTGTTCTTACAAAGATGTATTAAATGGCATTGTCCTTTAGGGGTTATGGAGGAAAGAACTGAGCTACTAAAAATGGAAATTTATTCCTCCACATATTTCTGTTTAAATAGGGAATATTCTTATTTCTCTAAGGTTTTTCTGGATAATTTTATCAGTTTATGACCCTAATACTTCAAGGCTACATAATAGATTCCTGCTCTCACTTCTTTAGGAAGTTAGAGCGAGTTGCCATTCCTGTTGACCAATTACTATAGCACACAGAACCTTGTTAGTTGACGTGATAGGAAGCATATCTCATGGTCTAGCAGTACCAGATATTGCTTAGCTCCATCTGCTAACAATGAGGCAATGCAGCAACAATGTTTAACTTAAAGTCACCAACCATGTTTATAAAATTTTCTTTATTGATACTTATAATATTTTGAAATGCAAGCAAATATTTATGGCTGTGCTTTGGGTATTTTTCCAGTCTCTTGTGTATGGAATGCCTGGCACAATGCTTGATAAAGTGTTCCAAGGTCTGCATATGTGAAATTCTTATAGTAGCAACAGATCTATGATAATACTAAAGAACCCCAATCTATTACCAGAGGCAACAATATTAAGACTTGTTAATTTTTTTTATACCCTAGAACTTAAATGTATTTAGATCAAGAAAGAGAGTGAGTTTATATATACAAACTTTAAGCCCAATCATAACCCAAACTCATATTTCTCATACACCTATATTTTTATTTCAAGAAACTTTTCTTTTGGAGCATTGTTTCATACTAGAAAGTTTTGTGACAAGCATAATTTTGTTTAGCAAGTGTGTGTGAACGCACTTTGTTCATTTTCAAGTAATATTGCAGATAAGCTTTGTCTCATTTAATCTTTCTGTTATTAAATTTCGACTGACATTAACTTATTTTGTCACATTAATTGACATTCTTTAATGTCTGTATTAGCTAGTTCTACTCAGCACATATGAGGTTTAGAAATTACAAATTCTCTCCAGGAAGAAATGAACACTAAGAATACAGAAGAATATTTTAGTCTTCTTTAGGAAAGTGGTACTCAGCCATCAATACAGCAGCTCATGTTATGGTAACCTCCAATCATAAAATTATTTCCAGTGCTAATTCGTAAGTGATTTTTCTACTGCTATGAGAAGTAATGTAAATATGTAGATGGGCTTACGAGGCCCCTGTGAAAGGCTTGTTAGAACCTGAAAAAGGGTATTGTCCCACAGATTGAGAGCCACTGGTATTCATAAATAAATCATTAATTCTCTGAATATTTACTGTCACGATTTTACATGAAGGTCAATAGATTTTGGGAGACCCAACGATGTGAAATGGAGTCCTTGCAAATATGACAATTGTTTCATGAAATAAGCCCATGAATATTCCAGACAATAGTGATAAAACGTATTTTACATATATAATTTACCTTCCTTTAGCATAAAGTGTTTATCAAAACATTGCCTGAGGTCTGAGAACTGTAAGAATACCCCACTCCAGGTAGCCTGGTGGGTCTCCTGCTTCCATCACAGTCAGAACTGCTTTTGTAGAATAGACCTTTAAATTTATCCAAGACTGGATTGGAATTTTCCACAGAATATAAGTTAAGAAAAAAAAGAAGTCACAGTGTTAGGAAACTTATAAGCCCATGTCTTTCTTTTAGCTGATATCTTGATGTGGTAGAGAGTTCTCTTTGATATACATAAAGATTTAGAATTCCTGGTTCACCTACTAAATCATTACTGACCAAGGTCAGGAGGCTATTAGTAGTTGAATGCATGAAACCTTCCTGTAGGAATACCGTCAGAAGGCTGTTACTCAAGAGATATTGTCAGAAAAATGCAAAGCAAAGCTTCCCATTTGTAAAGCATTCTGTCTTTGTCTGACTTCCTTGTCTTACTGCTTGGAGTTACACCACAATCACATTCAAAATCAGCAAGTCTGGGTCCCTGTCAATTCCCTCCAGCTGGTCTTTGTCTCACCAGGTTATCAGACCGGGATTTTTCAAAATTGATAAGAACAGAGTCAGTATTGATAACTTGTTTCTACAAAAACCCAAGACATTAACTATTACTGAGATCCGATAGGTTTCCCTTGCATCACAGTTCCTTTTTGAATTATAGGAACAGGCAAGTAAGCATTGCATAAATATAGGAGAGGTCAGCTGAAGGCCACTTACATTCATAGTCAATGACTATTGCAAGCACAGAAATATCACTTTTGCAAATGTGTACTGTGATTTTCATCAAAGTTTCTTATGTGCTGGTCTTATATCTTTGTCTGCTTTTGTGTGTGTTTGCATATATATATATATACATATACATGTGTGTATGAGTTTTGTATGTGAGTTTGTATGTAATTGCATGCCTCTGCACAGATGCAGAGTCCAAAAGGAAGACTTCCAGTGTTGTGCTATGTGACTCTGTATTACTCCTGTGAAACTAGAACTAGGCTAATGTATGTAGCCCCAGTAATCCTCCTGTCTCCATTCCCTGAACAGTGTTAAGATCACACTGCATGAACACACAAGGCTCTATATGGAAGTGCTGAGATTTGAACTCAGGCATCATGCTTTTACTATTCAATCTGTGCCATTACTGAGGTTTAGAAATTATTTATGAAGATTCTCCTTTCAGTAAAATTTTTCCAAAAATGTTCAATAGTCATTTTTTTCTCACCAAGATGACTCTATTTTTATTATATTGTGCAGAAAGAAGAAAGTAGAGAATCAACCATTGTCTAGGGAAGGAACATCTCACTGAAAAATCCTGAAAACACTTATTACTAATATATACAGTTCAGTATTCAATATAAGGCTACTTTATAGTTGAAAGAGTGGTTCTCTGGATGTTGCACCATAGCTTGTATTTCCATCATATTGGTAAAATACTAGTAATTGTTTTCAGAAAGATACACGGAAGTAATATTAAGAGAGTGAGCTTTGAATTTTACTATCTTGTTTTATAATACAATTTATTTAATTATAAATTGATAAAATTTTAATTTTAATGTTGTCTGTGTTTTAAACTTTGAGACTCCTAGAAATATTTGAGAAACTACATCCATGAATTCTCACCAATGTGCCTGGGCAAACAAGTCCTGGACAAGGACAACAGCAATAAACCTGCTAACATGAAAGGGGATTCTTATAGGGTACCAGTGATAGACAAAGAGCCATAAGCAATTAAAGACGGCCAAGAAAAGATAAATAGTTATCTTTAGGGGAGAAGCACAGAAAGAAAAAAGAGGCCATGGACCCACAGAAAAAGAGCAAAAAGGGACACTTGAGAATTTCTCAAGGGAACAGAAGGAAGAGGGTAAATGTCATGTTTTGACTTCAAAAGATAAAAAAAAAAATCTAAACACATTAACTTATTTGGACTTTGGTGTATATTATTATTAGTAAGATTTAAGAGTTGAGGACACAGTTCATTTGATATTGTGCTTGCCTAGAGTACACAATACCTTGGGTATCATCCCCCACACTGCAGAAAATACATGTGGTGGCACATGTCTATAATCCCAGAACTTGAGAGGTGGAGGTAGGAAGGTTAGAAGCCTAACCTGGGTAAAGAACTTAAGGCCAAACTAGGCTCCATATGACTCTGTCTCAAAAGAAACAAACGTCCCCCTCCCAAAACAAACAAAACCAACCAACCAAACATAAAAACTCCATATGCTTTCAATAATGAACCATGAAGATTTCCAGGTGGGAGCAGAAGATTTTTACCTGAGGCTGTTTAATTCCATAAACTGAGTGTCTGTGAACATCCCTTTGTTCTGCCCATTTTGAGACAGTGTGTGTACAAGAGCATGGCTATATTAGGGTACTTGCACAAAACTGCTCTTAATTAGGTGCAGTTCATGTATAAACTACAGGGGAGACACACAGCCAGCGAAATACAGCAGAAATGCAATAATTTCAGGGAGAAGATAAGAGCTTGTCTGAAAAGTGCAAAATGGAGAAAAGATGAAACTTTTCTCTGTGTTAGTCCACAGAAAACTACCAGAGCTAGTTAGAAGATTAAAAGACAACTTCAGATTGGTTGGATGTTCAAAGGCAAGAGACAGAGTAATTCAACTTATAGTTTCATCAAAGTATAGTATGTAATGTTTACATTTACACCAAGGTGTTTCTGTTATGAATGTAAGTTATAAGTCATGATGACCAAGTGGTGAGTGAGACTTTAATGTCCAAATAGATGGAACATCACATATATGCCCTTCCCCATGTCTGCCTCAATCCACTGCTGCCTCTCCACCATAGACAACACTGATCTGATATTTAGGTTAGTTATTAACTTTTCATCATTGCCTTAGACTTGAATTTATGAACAATATACTGTTGTATCATAGTTTTATTTTAGAGCATATAAGACATTCTTATTGTATACAGTCTTCTGGTCTTTAGGGTAGCAGTATCTTTTAAGAACTATCTAGTGGCTCAAGGGGTGGCTCAGTGGTTAAGTGCACTTGATACTCATGCAGTGGATCTAGTTGTGGTTCATAGCAACATCATGATAGCCCATAACACTCTGTAACTGTCATCTCAGGAGATAGGACCCTCTTTTATGACCTCCTCAGGAACCAGCCATGCACATGGTACGCATACATATATACAGTCAAAACACAGACATGTAAATTAAAATAAAATAAATCAAATATAATCTAACTATATGTGTTTTTTCTGTCTGGTAGATACATTTTTTAAACTATTTATTGGTTTTTGTTTTTTTTGTGTGTGTGAATTTCGCATCATGGATCCCAGTCCCACTCATGTCCCCTTCCCCTTTTACCTTTCCTTCACCCTTGCAACCTCTTCCTACCAGAGAAAAAAATAATCTCAGTGTGGAAGCTATAGTGTGTCACATGGTGTCCACAGTATGCCCTTTATTCACACGTCATTGCCTAGAAATGTTAGTTGAAATGACGTGTTGATCTGGTACTAGGCTTCTAGCTTCTGCTATTCTACCAATATTGGAATCTCACTGGTACTCCAACTCCTCTCAGATAGCCTGTGTTGCCTGTGTCCTACAGCTTTAGATCTGTATACTGGCCCTGTCATGCATTCCCGAAGTCCAACAATTGGGTAGATTTTAGGGTGGGACAATTCACAGCCCTGGGTCTGAGCCTGAGAGGTATCTGAACTGGTCAGCCTACATACAGGTCTCTCATTCTCCCACCTTTGAGGCCTGCTCATTGGCAACTGCCCTGCAACCAGGGCCAGATCTACCCTGCTGCGCAGGCAAGGTGTGGGGTCTGCTTTCTTGAGTGCTGCAGACAGTGGGGACAGGGCCAGCTCTCCTGCTCTCACGACCCCAGGGCCAACTCTTCTGCCTGCCTAGATGATATGAGATGAGGGAAAGGAAGAACCTATCTCTCCCTCACAGGTGCCACAGCACAGCAAACAAGAGACTGGGCTGGCTCTCCTGCGCTAATTGTACAGACCCACTCTCCCAGTATTGCAGCTGGCTAGAGGCAGGCTCAGGTCTCCTGCTCTGATGTTCATACTTACTGCTCTCCCATGCTATCCAGGTGAGGGGTAGGACCAGTTCTGTTCATTCCTCAGACATTAACATGTCCCTGGCTGGCATCTGAAACCAAGGACAACTGCCTGGTCTTTGGTGGTAATAGACTCTTGCTGATGCAAGGTCACAGACTCAGATATGGCCCCTGGTGCCAGCACAGGCCAGGGCCCCACCAGGTTCCTAGGTGGCATAACCAGCTACTCACATCAGGCTGTTCTTCACAACCCTCAAGTCTCCAGTTCTGCCTCTCTTCATTTGCCCACATTATTCTGTTTCTTTTTCTCTTCCATTTCTCCACCATTTACTTGCTCCTCTGAGTGGTTTCCAGGGTTTCTGAATGCACATAGTCATATTAGGAGTGCTATCCCCACTTGTGATTTACTGCTAGTCCTGTCCAGCACTTGAGTGGTGGACATTTTAGACTAGCTTCATGTCTGGGACCCATGATTATGTATGATTGTATTTATGCTCTTTGTTATCTAAAACTAACAGGTAGAAATATGTTCTTAAACATATTTATGAGCTTTTAATTATGAATAACTATCATGTATAATAAAGGGGATATACTTTATATACATGTTTAACATTTCAAGATGACGTCAAATTGTTTTCTCAAACTCTTTTACTGATTTTCATTCTTTTGGAGAATGAACAAGACCCATTTCACCCATTTCCACCAATATTTCACATTATCGTACTTCTTAAATATTGCCTAGGCAGTGAGTGTGAAATAGAATTTCTTTTGAATCTTGATTTGCATATTCTCAATTGCTACTTGCTTTGAATCTATTTTGAATCAATGGATGGAGGCCTATCTTTTCTTGCAAAAAATTATCCATCATTTTTGCTCAATTTTGAATGAAATCTTCCATATATCATCAACTTATGCATAATCTTTTGCAACTTCCTCATAGTACCCATTTATATAATTAACAAACATCTATTAACTTAATCTTATATCCCAGGTACTTTTCAAGATAGTTTAAAAGAAACCTGTCACAAAACAAAGATGTGCCCTAAAAGAGCTTAGAATCTGTTGAAGCTTATCAACAACCATTATAGATGTAAAATACGTATTATATTAAATACTCATGTCTGGGAAATTTTAGTAAAGAAATGCATGAGATGTTTGAAGACTGGTGTGAGTTTCTTCTTTTTGTTCACATGCTAGAGTTATCTCCATTTTTTCCTTTCTTTTTTTATTGGATATTTATTTATAATACAGATGCCATCCCCTTTCCCCATTCCCCTCCCTAGAGCCCCTTATCCTATACCCCCACTTTCTTTATGCTTTTATACCATTTTGATTACATACATGTATTAAGGTCAGTTCTAGGTTGAGGGTCTAGCAATACAATAGATGAAAATAGTTGAGGAACAAGCAATACAATAAACACAAATAGTCAAAGAAAGCAAGGCATTAAACCCAATTACATGAACACTCCCATGATCACTGTTTCTAAAGGTTTATCAGGATGACCAAAGTATCTGAGCCTACTTCCCTAGCCTAGCCCAGGGTCATTTTCATGTCTGAAGCCTACTTTCTTGTTCTAGCCTAAAATTTAGATTCCTGTCTGAAATTACTTCTTTGTTCTAGCCTAATACTTAGATTCCTGCTTGAGATTACTTCTTTGTCGTAGCCTAAAATTTAAATTCCTACCTGAAATCACTTCTTTGTTCTAGTCTAATGTCAGATTCCTGATTGAAGCCTATTTCCTTGTCCTTGGCCAATGTCATATTTTTTCCAGGCAGCCCATTTCTCTGTCCTTGGCCTATGTCAGCTTCTTGCCAAGCAGCCCTAAAGGCTCTCCACCTTTCCTGCTTTTTTTATTTTTTTTTAACAAGACTGAGCCTGTCTTAGGTCATTCTGACAAGAATGCCTTCCTTACCCATCATGGAATATGCATTATCAAAAGTAATGCACTTATGTGTTAGGTTGGTAAGGCTCTGGGCAGAAGCTTACCAGTCCTAGGCTTGCTAGCCTGTTAATTTAATAACTTTGTCTAGGGGGTCCATTTTCAGGTTCAAGCCATGTACTTTGGCTGCCAACATGTTGCTGTTGTTAAAAATAAGCTTTAATACAACGGGCAGGAATAAAATTATTCCCAGGACAAGGAGGGCTAGCCTGATCAAGCTACATATGCCATTTCTGACATTTGACCAAAATGGAAATATTGACCTCAGGCCATGGATAATTTTATTGGCATTATCTTCAGCATCAAAGGACAACAGAGCAGCATTCTCTAAATTCATAATTTCATTATGCCAAGTGAACACACCTAGAGAGGTGTTAGGATTATGCCAAATATCCTACAGGTGTCTTTAAATTTTCTTCTAATTATAATGACAATCATTGAGAATTTCAAAAGTAACACTACTCCAGTGATATTTGTCATGACATTTGGGATGGCTCTTAACTCTTAAACCCTAAACCTCCTTCAGATAATTTGAATGGGTTATACAGCGAGCATCATTCATTGTTCCAAATACCTATATAAATACTTTTGTATATTCAATACATTAGTAACATTTTTTTCTTGCTAGATGGTTAACAAAAATTGTTGTCTTAACTCCTTGTGTCAGTGCTATTGCTGAAGCAGTGGTGCTAGCAATGAATGAAATTAAAGTTGTTATACCAGCAATAATCAAGCCTGCTACACTCTTGCTTCTGCTTAAAGCCTAACTCACTTCTTCCAGCACTTTCAAGCTGAGAATCAAGGTTTTCTAATACTCAGGGCGGTAAGACAAAAGCTGCTTGATAGACCCCCATAACAGACATGCCAGGTTTCAACACACTAACATAATTTGAAATTATATAGTCAATGAAACTTATAATAAATACTGTAGAAGAGACAAATCCAATTTTAGCTTGACAATTAAAAGATCTTTAAAACATACACTAACCTTTGTTTGAAATCCAGATCCTGCCCTAACTTTATCTCTTGCTATCGTAACATCATATTGAGCTACAGCTAGCTTCCAAATATGTCTCTGACAAAGTCCACATCCAGTCTTCAAAAAGTAGACTGCTATTTTTCATATTGGATTGATTTCTAGACTAGTACATGATTGAGTCATAATAGTTAGTCACCTTTAAGAAGAATACAAGAGACATAATTTCTCTTGTCAATTCTCTATCCCACAAGGTTTAAAAACTTCAGGCAAGGCAGCTTGTCCCATCTGGGATATAGTCAAGCAAAGGTGGGTCAGGAACATATGTCCAATACAGTTCCCCAGTCACCCTTGTCAGGCATCAAGCAAGCTCACAGGTCAGCATCATTCTTTGTCTGAGCAACAGTAGGTCACACCAATCTTTCTAAAGTTCCACGGGCCACTTTCACAATACCTTGTCCTTGAGGATTATACAAAATCTTCGTAATAAATTGTTGATGAAAAGTCTCCACTGCTCTACTATAATTGCGAGACCCATTATCTTTTTTTATTGGATATTTTATTTAATTACCTTTCGATGTTATGTTCTCTCCCATTCCCCCCCCCCCAAAAAAAACCGCTTATCCCATGCCCCTCCTCCTATTTCTATGAGGGTGTGCTCCCACCATCCTCCCACTCCCTCCTCCCTGCTTTCAAATTCCTCAACACTAGGGAATCCAAACTTTTAGGGACCAGGGCCCTCCACTTCCACGGATGCCTGACAAGGCCACCCTCAACTACCTATACAGGTAGAGCCATGAGTCCCTCCCTTTGTGTTATCAGGCTGGATGTTTAGACCCTGGGAACTCTGGTTGAGTATTTTGATACTTCTTCTAAGAAGAATCAAAGCACCCACACTTTGGTCTTCCTCCTCCTCCTCCTCCTCCTCCTCCTCTTTCTTCTTCTTCTTCTTGAGTTTCATGTGGTCTATGCATTATATTTTAGGTATTGTATGCTTTGGGCTAATATCCACTTATCAGTGAGTACATACCATGTGTGTTCTTTTGTGATTGGATTACCCCACTCTGGATGATATTTTCAGTTCCATCCATTTGCCTAAGAATTTCATGAACTCATTTTTTTTAATAGCCGAGTAGTACTCCATTGTGTAAATCTACCACATTATCTGTATGCATTCCTCTGTTGAAGAACATCTGGGTTCTTCCCAGCTTCTGGCTATTTTAAATAAGGCTGCTATGAACACAGTGGAGCATGTGTCCTGGTTGTATGTTGAAATGTCGTTAGGTTTTATGCCCAGGAGTGGTATAGCTGGGTCCTCGGGTAACACTATGTTCAATTTTCTGAGGTACCGCCAGACTGCTTTCCATAATAGTTGTACCAGCTTGCAATCCCACCAACAATGGAGGAGTGTTCTTTCTCCAAATTCTCCTCAACATCTGCTGTCACCTGTGTTTTTGATCTTAGCCATTCTGACTAGTATGAGGTGGAATCTCAGGGTTGTCTTGATTTGCATTTCCCTGATGACTAAAGATGCTGAACACTTCTTTAGGTGCTTCTAAACCATTCGAGTTTCCTCAGTTGAGAATTGTTTGTTCATCTCTGTACCCCATTTTTTAAAAGGGTTATTTGATTGTCTAGAGTCTAATTTCTTCAGTTATTTGTATACCTTGAATATTAGCCATCTATCAAATGGTAAAGATGTTTTCCCAATCTGTTGGTTGCTGTTTTGTCCTATTGATGGTGCCCTTTGCTTTACAGAAGCTTTGCAGTTTTATGAGGCCCCATTTGCCAATTATTGTTCTTAGAGCATAAGCCACTGTTGTTCTGTTCAGGAACTTTTCCCTTGTGCCCATGTGTTAGAGGCATTTCCCCACTTTTATTGTGTAAATTTGGTTTTATCATGGAGTATCTTGCTTTCTCCATCTATGGTAATTGAGAGTTTTGCTGGGTATAGTAGCCTGGGCTGGCATTTGTGTTCTCTTAGGGTCTGTATGACATCTGTCCAGGATCTTTTTGCTTTTATAGTATCTGGTGAGAAGTCTGGTGTAATTCTGATAGGTCTGCCTTTATATGTTACTTGGCCTTTTTCCCTTACTGCATTTAATATTCTTTCTTTGTTTTGTGCATTTGATGTTTTGATTATTATGTGACAGGAGGTATTTCTTTTCTTGTCTAGTCTATTTGGCATTCTGTAGGCTTCTTGTATGTTTATGGTCATCTTGTTCTTTAGGTTAGGGAAGTTTTTTCTATAATTTTGTTGAAGATATTTACTGGCCCTTTAAGTTGGGAATCTTCACTCTCTTCTATACCTATTAGTCTTAGGTTTGGTCTTCTCATTGTGTCCTGGATTTCCTGGATGTTTTGTCTTAAGAACTTTTTGCATTTATTTTTTGTTTTCTGTGACAGTTCTGTCAATATTTTTTTATGGTATCTTCTGCACCGAAGATTCTCTCTTCTAGTTCTTGTATTTTGTTGGTGATGCTTGCTTCTATGACTCCTGATTTCTTTCCTAGCTTTTCTACCTCCAGGGTAGTCTCCCTTTGTGATTTCTTTATTGTTTTGACTTCCATTTTTATGTCCTGGATGGTTTTGTTCAATTCCTTCACCTGTTTGGTTGTGTTTTCTTGTAATTCTTTAAGGGATTTTTGTGTTTCCTCTTTAAGGGCTTCTTCCTGTTTACCTGTGTTCTCCTCAATTTCTTTGAGAGTGTTATTTATGTCCTTCTTAAAGTCCTCTATCATCATCATTAGAAATGATTTGAAATCTGAATCTTGCTTTCCTGATGATATGGGGAATTCAGTACTTTCTAATGCGGGAGAACTAGGTCCTGATAATGCCACAACCCTGCGTTGCTGATGGTTATATTCTTGTGCTTGCCTTTCGCCATCTGGATTTCCTAAGTGCTACCTGTGCTGTCTCTGACTGAAGCCTATCTTTTCTATTATCTTGGTTGTGTGAGGATTGTTTGGGGTGGGTGTTGCTGCTGGAGTAAGAGCTGGGGCCCAAGAACTGCTCAGTGCTCTGGCGCAGATTGGAAGGAACCAGTGCTCAGGGCTAAGAGTGAATTCCTGGGTCCCAGCAGGTCCCAGTTACTCCCTGTTTGGAGCAGGTGTTGCTGTCTCCTTACCTAAGATACTGCTGGAGTTAGAGCTCCTGGGTGCCCTGCTTCCTCTGAGTTTTGTGAGATTGGGTACAGAGCTGCCACCTGGGTTCTGCTCAGTGCTTGGGCACAGACTGGAAGGAACCATGCCAGGAGTCTGATCTGAGCTTCTTTACTGCTAGGTAGCACATAGGAAATTTTCAGCAAGCAACAAGATATATTAAAGAATACCTAAAAAAGATGAGACTAGTTTAGATGTTGATTTTGACCAGCAACTACTCCATTCAGAGTCAAAAATTAGTTTCACAGGAAAGCAAGGAATAGGGGTGTTATTTTAGGGCAAAGAAGGAGATAAATAAAGCTAAACAGACAAACAAACAAAAAAGAGATGATATATTTAGGTAAATAATAGCAAAACAGTGGATCACAAAGACCTCAGTAAGGACCTATGGAAACTGTCCTCTATGTAACATGGAAAGTTGTCAGAGCTTTGATAGCAAATAACAAGTTCCTCTGGATGTTCTTTGAGGGGTCAGTCACCAGGAAGGAAAAAGCGAAGACAAGAGTTCAAACACCACTACTAGCTGAGCTTCTGAGTGAAATGGCTATAGGAAAGTAAAGGGGAGATTCTGAATGCTACTAGAATAAGGTTTTAGATTTTGTTAAAAATACATTTACCACACTACGACAAACATAAACAATTATAGTTTTAGAGTTTTGTCCGTATTTGCTTTTGGTAATTGAAAAATTGACAATCGGAACCTCTATAGGGAGGATGATTCAATTTCATTATTTTTAATGGATAGATCTCACTGGATGTAATTTTAGTTCCTGGATTGTTTGCTAATTCTTAGTTCCAACTCACACCTTTTGTTTGAATCTATAATAACATGATTGTCCTACACCAAAGAAATTTTGCTGCAGAGATGATTTCCAACAGCTACTGTGAGAGGCTGGTTCTGATTGCATTAGTGCATGTGTAAGCTGCCTACCTACCATCTTTTCCATATATCATACTTAAGACATCACCATAGCAAAGTGCACTTTTGCCACTGAAACCTAGTAATACTACATCTAGATTGCATGGCTTGGATCTTGGCTTCAAAGTCCAAGGTGTGTGTGTGTGGGGGGGGGCATTATATGCCTTCTTGTTTATTCTGAGAATACAAGGGAACTAACATTCTGCACACACACACACACACACACACACACAATATTTGACAATAGGATAGAGTGTACAAATTCAATTCTGTCCTTTGAGAAGAAAATTATGAATTATGCCTTATTTGTTCATTCTCTGATAGGTCATAGATGATTAAATTATCATCTCTATAGTGATGCCTTTTTTAAAAAAAATAACATGACTTACATGGTATTCACCATTATCTAAAATTCTTCCTTTGTTTTACAGTACAGAGAATCAAACTTTTGCCTCAGCCACTGATTTCTGGAAGTTCATTTTACAGTTTCTTAGATTTAGTGCAGAGAGACAGACTATGTCCTTCCAATCATATTGGCGGGCCTAGTCTACTCATCATTTGTGTAATGTTGCCAATTGCTCCCACTGCAGATCTCCCTGTCTGGATTGATAGCTACTTTCTGCTCTTTATTCTAGCTTCTACCTTTGCTTCTTTATTTATTTCTGTGAGGAACGTTAGATGTAAGTGGAGTAGAGATAGTGAGGAGTCAGCCCTTTTCATTTCTGTTTTTATTAGAAAAGAATTGTTATATTAGTGTGTGTGTGTGTGTGTGTGTGTGTGTGTGTGTGTGTGTGTGTGTGTAGTGGTGGTCTGACCTAAATTTTCTATTTCAGTACTAGTTATGTGTCATTTGTGATTGGAGCTTCATGATTGTGTTTCCTCAATAAATGTAGTGGTGACTCCCACCCTCTTGAATTATTTTGAGAATCAATTGTATAAGAATGTAGGGTACCCTTAACATAGTACTTTTGACATATAGTAAAAGAAGAGTGAGCACCAGCTGTCTTTGCTGTTGTTATTGCTATTAAATGTGATAGAATGTCTGCTTAAATGTGATCATTATTCTGTTCACTGGAACAATTCCAACAATATGATAAGCTTGGCTTATAGTGGTCACTCACATAACACATTAAAAAAGAGAGCAAACAAAATGTAATGTTCCCATTGCATTTTCTGAGACATGGAGTTGTGCTATGTGATCTGACAGCATTTGGTATTTCATTTCTCTTGATCTCACATCTCTCTCACTTCTCTAGATTATCAGGGAAGAAATGAATTTTTCCTTCATTATCTTAGTCTAAATTCTACCAGGTTATCTCAAAAATAAAAATATTCTAAGCTAATGAAAGAATCAGAGGACAATTGGATTTATGATATCATTCAACTTTGTTTTTCATAATTGAAGGGATTTGTTTTAGCTTTTGAAGATTTGTTTAACTTTTTAAGTGTCTCTCTCTCTCTCTTGCTCTCTCTCTCTCTCTCTCTCTCTCTCTCTCTCTCTCTCTCTCTCTCTCTCTCTGTGTGTGTGTGTGTGTGTGTGTGTCTGTGTAGAGGTAGATTCTCACAGGTGCAGACATGTGCAGTGGCCAAGGAGGCCAGAAAAGGGTGGCAGCCCCTAGAGCTGGGCTTACACAGGCAGCTAGTTGTAAGCTACCTGATACAAGTGCTGGTAACCAAACTCAGATACCCTGAAAGAGCAGCAAGTGCTCTTAACCACTGAGTTGTTTCCTTCATTCCCCAAAAGGCGTCTTTTAGACCAGTGGTTCTCAACCTGTGGGTCTTGACTCTTTTGAGTGTCAAAGGACCCTTTAACAAAGATCACCCAAAACCATCAGAAAACACACACACACACACACACACACACACACACACACACACATATGTTTACAACAGTAGCAAAATTACAGTAATAAATACTAATATTTAATAAATAACATAATAATATTTATTATTATAATATAATAATAAATAATACTATTTAATGAATAATATTTAATAAATAAATATTTAATGAATAAATAAAATTTAATGAATAATAAATGATATAATAAAGTAGCAAAAAAACATTTTTATGAGTGAGGATCACCACAACATGAGAAACTATATATTATAGGATCACACCTTTAGGAAGATTGAGTACCACTGTTTTAAACTGAGCCCTAAATTCTTCCTCTTTGATTTCTCACTATTTTGGGATGAGATTATAATGTTTGTTTTTCTCCAAATTAAATCAAGAATGACACTGGACTTTTCGAATCCAGGATGCTTTGGGTTTTAGTTTGTCTGTTTCTGTTTTTATTTTATTTTGTTGTTGTTGTTATTTTGTCTTATGTCATTCGGGGAGTTGGTATTTGTTTTTGAAATTGTGGTGATTTGAATGATAATGTACCCCATAGGCTTTTATGTTTGAATTCTTGGTTCTCTGTCAGTGAAATTGTTTGGGAATGATTAGGAAGTGTGGCACTATTGAAATAGTTTAGGCCTTGCTGGAGGAAGTGTGTTACTGAGTATGGGCTTTGAGGTTTCCAAATCTCCCCATGTTTCAGTCTCTCTCTATCTCTGCCATGGATCAAGTGGTGAAGCTTTCAGCTACTGCTCCAGGACCATGCCATGCCTGTCTGCTTCCTGCCATGAAGATCATGGGCTAGCCCTCTAACGCAGTAAGCAATCTCCCAATTAAATGGTTTCCTTGTAAAAATTGTTATGGTCATAGTGTCTTTTCATGGCAATAGAAACACAATTCTCATCAAGAAGATATGAGTATGTGTTAAGAATATGTAATCAAATGTTTTAAAAATTACACACAAAATAATTTTTTCTCATAGTTTCTATTTTCAGAACATTGTTTGCTATTATCCAGATGTGGCTTTGGTTTGGGCATAAAGGAACCTATCAGGACCTTAAACTACCAACATGCCAGATACAGTTTTATCCACTATAGCATTGTAGTACATGCAGGGCAAGCCTGAAGTCAAAAGCCTCTGTGCTGATAACGGGTTCATTCTTCTCACAAATTTAGATACACCTTTGGCTACAGTATCTGATTATTCTTCCATTTTAATGCTGTGTGTTGTTTTTATAAACCTTGGGATTTTCTTTGAAATCATTATTTTTTATTAAGATTAGCAAGTTGTTAATTCATTAAAAAATTATTTTGAAATAGTAGATATTAAAGAAAAAAGCAAACCAAAAGTAGAGTATGATTTATACCAATAAATTTTAAATATGTTTTGAAGATGTTCAATAAAATTTATTCAAGCATCAGTTTCAAATTCACACCAGAATTTAAAGGTTACTCATTAATGTCATTAATATCACTCATTAATATTACTTCTCCAGAGATTAAACTATTAACCTGGAAAATACAGAAAGATGATAGGAGGGGACACATCTGTCTGTGATAAAGCATAACAGAAAATTAAAGTGTGTTTTACAGAACCCTTCAACTCACAGATATCATTTCTAATGTGAACATGAGAATACATTTCTTCTTGAAAATTATCCTTTTATTACTATTTCTCCTTAGAAAAGTAAATCAGACTGATAGAAGTAAGAAAAGTTGTGTTTTATTAAACTGCTTATTAATTTTCTGTTTAATTGTTAATATACAATCATATACAATTATGTAGTATTTGTCTACATATTAATAATGAAACTTTATTTACTGTTTTACTTATATATTGACTACTACATGTATAGAAATTGCAATAACTAGTTAATTTAAATGAGGTGACAATACTTAGCACTACAGTTAAGTAACATCACTGAAGATTCTACAATTATATTTATATTTATATTTAAAATACACTTATTTCTATGTATCCTTTAATCAGGGACATATGAGATTGTTAATATATCTCAATGTTCAGGCCATAGGATTAAATACTGTCATTCAGCAGTCATTTCACATCATTATCTATAGTTTAATACTATCATTGAAAGCGCTTTCATTGTGAAATGCAGACTAGAAGAGTACTAAGTTAACACACAGTACCATTTGTATTTTGAAGCAGAATATTGACAAGTTTGCACTCATATAGGAAGGCTTTCTGAGGATGGTAAGAAATGCTCTATGAAATCATGTGACCATCTTGGGAAGGCTACAGACTAACTTCTTTATGCTACTTGGAAATAATGCTGTAAAAAAAACATTGTAAATAAAATTTTAAAATTGAATATTTATAATCATAAAAGTCTCAATCTCTAAAGGAAACAGAACAGCCTTAATTCCAGAAGACAGGTACTGGAAGGGGTAAGAGTGTGTGGTACACACCATGTACACGGGAGAAGAGATGCCACCAATGAGGACATAAGAAGAAATCAGTAGCATTAATAGAAAACATAAACTGTCTATTACAGAACACTGGGACAAGCAAGGATCAAATTCCTCAAACATCAGACAAAGGCAAGCCTTTATGTATTTGATTATTTAATGGATAATACTACCATGTTCAATACAGTATAGAATAGGAGAGAGCATAATGATGTTGCAGCTGTCAAGAAGGGCTTGGAAAACACAGGGATGCACACAACATTCTTCTCTGTCATTGCCTCATCCTTTATACACGGATGAGTTTAGATCACTAGGGGAAGGTGTAGATCTGAATGTATAAATAAAGACAAAGTGTTAGCATGAATAAAGTAAAACACAACAAAACAAAAATAGCAACAGAACTGTGTTCCTAGAACGAAGAGGTTGAAGTCTACCCGACGACTGTATGATGCTGTAACAGTCCTGCTATGGTTTGGAATTTGGGAATCCTCCCAAGGCCTGCATGTTAAAGGTTCTCCTTTCTGTGCCTATGTTCTCTCTTTTTCTCTTCTCATATATTTCAGAACTTTACAAGAAGTGTTTTCCTGGTTCCATTTCTGTTGCTGTGACAAGATACCCTGACAAAAGAAACTTTAAGAAAGAAATGTTTTATTCAGCTTATAACCCCGGGCTGTACTCTATGATTGCAGCAAAGTCAAGGCAGGAACTTAAGGCTAGTCACATCCACAGTTAAGAGAGTGAGTGAGCAGATACATGTGTGTCATATATGTTCATCTTTCTTGCTCCAGTCTTATACAATTCTAGCCCGTGCAATACCTCCCTTAGTCATAGTAGGGCTTCCTACCTCACTGAACACAATTAAGAAAAATTTCTCACAGTCATGCCCACAGACCAACATGATCTAGAAAATCCTTTGAGATTCTCTTCTCAGGCACTTCCAAATATTTCAAGTTGACAATTCAACTAAACATCACAAATGATCACACACACACACACACACACACACACACACACACACACACACATTGTTCCAAAACGAGGCCAAGGGATGACTATAAAGAATCAGAGGTTTTTGACTTTGGAAAACTTTGAAAAGATAAGAGCCAACCCAATTCAAGGTTGGCAATTACTACAGTGACACAAACCAAGGTTCCAGTGACTTTGATTTATGGTTTGTGAATATGATGACTCCTCTTGGTCATTTTTGCATTAGAGGTTTTTGTGAGAAGAGATTACATGACAGAGACAGACACTAGTAGTTCTTGTTTCTATGCCTTTTAGCCTGTGAGCTGTTCTTGAACTGCCTCCAAATGTGTCTGGTTTCCTTGGAGTCATAGGATGTAAAATGCTGGTGAAACTTGATACTAACCTCCAAGTATCTCAAATTCTCTGAATGATTTTTTTGAATATAGTTCTCATATATCACAAAAAT
Source organism: Arvicanthis niloticus (assembly GCF_011762505.2). Classification (NCBI taxonomy): domain Eukaryota; kingdom Metazoa; phylum Chordata; class Mammalia; order Rodentia; family Muridae; genus Arvicanthis; species Arvicanthis niloticus. The sequence continues at coordinate 52,330,350 of NC_047665.1, read as the reverse complement.
GATTGAAAAGGCACTATGTATGTATACATATGTGTGTGCATATATATATATATATACATATACATATGTATAGTTTGTGTGGGTGAGCATATACACACACAGAGACACACATACACACATGAATGCTTACCCACTTTATATGTTTGTATATGTGTGTTTGTGTGTGTGTATATGTATGTATGTGCATGTGTGTGCCTACGTGCATGACACAACACATGTTTGGAAGTCAGAGGACAACTGCTGAGGCTTGACTATGTCCTGCAGAAAAGGAAGTTTCTGCACCTAAGTTTCAGCGATGAAACCCAGGTTCTCAGGCTTGGGAGCAAGTATGTTTACCTGCTGATCCATTTCAGCATCCCCTTACCCACTAGACTGTGTTTCTACATGTAGCTATGGCATCACTTCTTTCTTTGCCCCTCATCTTCTGTTTCTTCTACTCTCTAAACGTATCCCAGAATTCTGTGGCCTTAAAATTCAATGGCCTTTTGTTGCGGTATCTTATTTATTTATTATTGTGATGAGTTTTCCTCACTGTACTTTGACTTCAGTCTTGCCTATCTCTTACAACCCATTTTTAGTCTTTTGAGGAACTTCCACATGGATTTCCTTACTGTTCACAACAGTGTATACTCTCCCAAGTCATAAAGAAGTCTTTTCTTTCCCTCATATCCCCCTCATCAAGTGTTGTCATCTGTTTACTTCATTAGCTATGCTGATTCGAGTGAGATAAAACCATAAAATCCTTTTAGTAGTGTTTTTGGATGACTAAAAATATTAAAACCTTTAAAAGAATATCTATTGGTCAGTTGTTTTCAACATATGATGCTGTTTTAATGTATGGATGGTAAAGTTGTTTTAAATGTTTATTTGTATGTGCATGATTTATCTGCATGTATAAATATACAGATGGTTAAGCACAGAGAACAACTTGCAGGAATAGGTTCTCTCCTTCCACTATGGAATCTGCAGACTGACCTTGGCATCAGGTTTGGGCCAAAAACCTGTATGAGCTGAGCCATCTAACTGGTCTACTAAAGAGGCTTATTTCAAACCATGTTCCATCACAAAAGCTCATTGTCCTTACATGCAAAAGCAGTATACCCACCAATGCAGCAGGAATGATTTGGGGTCAGATGAGTGAAAACTCATCTGAAGATACCATGCAGCCAAATGCCAGTTCATCACAATTTGCCAAATTATTAATATTTTCATTAATGCTTCAGGACCATAGTAGCAGTTTCATAAAGCACACAAAAATATTCGGGTCCTGTGCATGCACCATGCTACTGCTGAGGCACCTTTGTAGGATCATCATTAATTAAGATAATCACATTTTCCTTTTATCTCCATTCCATGATTACTAAGTTGTGTTGTCAGGCATACATTACTCATTCATTATTATGACAAACTTATTTCTTACAAACTTCAAACAACGTTCTCCTTATCTTCAATAGCACATATCCTATTATGCAACAGATACCATTTTCCACACTGAATAAGGATAATTCAGAAGGACATTTCTAAATAATGCCGCATCTGGCTTCATATTCTGCCTATTCTATTTCAATGCTTCATTTGACTGGAATCTACAAAGTGATATAATTCATCTTTAAAGTTTGAATAATTTTCCTCTTCTCCTTTGAAAAAGCCTTTATATGGCTATGTTCTTGTCTGAAAGTCACTTAGCACTTTTGAAAATTCTCAATGTTAGTTAAATATACATATATGTATATATAAATATTTTTCTTCCATTTCATTAGCAATAATGAAAGGAAATAGTTAAAAATCAAAGACATAAAATTACCACTTACCTATCATATTTCAATCTTAATCATAAGTTAGTGATAAAATTTAAATCTTTATAAAAGAATACATTTAATTTATTCTCTCTCTTAACTCATTCTGTGTCTCTCACTCTATTGTTTATGTGGGCTTTGTTTTTGTTGTCTCATTAAATTTTGTTTTTGTGAGACAGAGCCTTGCATATACCTCTGGCTCACCCAGAGGTAGTCCAGCTTAAGTGAAACTATAAATATATCTCATGCCTCTGATTCCCAAATTCTGGGATGACAGGCATGTACTACCATGCCTCATTATAACAATATGAATTTAGATTACTTAATAACAAAATGTCTTGCCTCTTAATCTGTGGAACATACATCATAACTTGTAATACAAAGAAAGTCACCCACCAGACTGTTGAACACACAGTAACCCTGTGGTATATTTATAAATGATTAACTCCATCCCAAGTGTTCATGTACTATTTCTCATATGGGGAGCACTTCACACTTGAGAAGAATGTGTTTGGTGGGTTTGAGTGTCATACAATCTTAGAGCCTATGACATGACAGCATTTTGAACAGGAAATGTGTGAAGTGTGTGTGTGTGTCTGTGTCTGTGTATTTGTGTACCTGTGTGTCTGTGGTATATTCCCTGGAACTAGAGTTACAGGTGGTTATTATCCACTTGATAAGTGCTGAGAGTTGACAGAGTCTTTTACAAGAGCATTGCATGTTCTTAACAGCTGAGTTGTCTGTGTAGCCTCGGGATTGGCCTTTATGAGTCTTCTTTCTTGGACTTGTGGTTTCATTGTCTGAGGATACATCATGTCTGCAAACACCAAACTCAACACTGTTGCCGTGGTCAAGAAGGGCTTGCAGACAGGAACCAAGAGTGACCATTCTTAGGGAGGTCTGACCAGCAACTGATCAATGCAGAGGTGGATGCTTGGAGCCAACCATCAGGCTGAACTCAGGGAACCTGATGGGGGAGCTGGCAAGACTGGAGGAGCAGAGGTGGATTGCAACCCCATTGGAAGAACAACATTGGCTGGCCTGACCACCCAGTTCTCCCAGAGACTAGACCACCAACCAAGGAGTGTACCAAAAGGGACTTTGGCTCCAGATACATAAGTAGCAGAGGATGGCCTTGCCTGATAGCAATGAGAAGGCTTAGTCCTAGGGAGGTTTGATGCCCCAGAGTACCTGAATGCTGGAACAGTGGGGTGGAAGAGTGTGGATGGGTGGGGGAGCACTCTCATACAGGCAAAAGGGAGGGAGGAGGGCAGATGTGGAATAAGGGGGTGGCGGAGGGGTAACCAGGAAGTGGGATATCATGGAATGGGTGGCTTGTGGAGGGGGTAACTGGGAAGTGGAATATTATTTGAGCTGTAAATGAATGGAATGATTAATAAAATGTTTTAAAAAAATAAAATAGTGGAAGACAATAAAGAATATAAAGAACATACATACATACATACATACATACATACATACATACATACACACTACTCCAAAATCTGGAAACCTTCTAATCTATTTGTGTCCAGTGAGCATTCTATGCTAAGGATAATTTGGAATGTGATTTTAGACCCTGGCTTACTTCTTAGCCTTTGGTAATTGTGATCTTATTTTTACATCAGTTCAAACAGCATGTAAGAAAACCAAAGCCTTAACCTGGATTCAGTGTTTTGTTCTTTTGAGCAATCTTCTTGGATATATGATACTTAACAATGTGTAATGTAATATTTCTAATGATTTTGACCTCCTTTAGAAAACTAGGTGGTTATTGATTGCCTAGAATAATTTTTAATTATATTTTGCAAGCAAAACCAAAGAGTAACCAATATACAATAACTCTGATTATTTCTCAAGCCAGGCTTATGACTTCATTTTCCATAGTGCTCCATTTTTCTGGTATACACAGGGGATACTTTTACTTAGTATAACCCTCTTATCTCTCTATTTGAGAGATAAGACATTTGACTCTCTATTGCTGTGTGTTGTGTGTTCTCTCATGGCATTATTTATCCTACTATAACTTAGTATATTAAAGTCATGATGAAAATATTCATAAAAAATACCCAAATCTAGTAAAATTCAAGTGCCACAAATTTGTATCTCTCTTCAATAGAATTTGAAAGCAAAAGCCACCATGTATGATTGACATTCTGTTCAGATGCCATTCTATTCCATGTTCTTACCATCTTTGATAAGCAACTTTCAGAGCTGCTGGGAATGACAATCACTCAAATGGATAAAGTCTTATGGACCCAAGTTTTTCTCAAGCTATGTGTAAGCATGGCCATCATCTCTATTTGTCTACAAGGAATGAGAACATGTGTTAATAGTCATATGGCATACAGGTGGTAGAAAAAGATTATCTCTGAAAATATAATAACTCCTTGTTGCCAAATAACAGTTTTTTCTCCATAAGCATTGAAGATATTATCCCAAATAAAATACAACAGCACATACAAGAACCAGGAAGTTTTCTTTTATTGATTCATGTTTTTTTTTTTTTAAAGGGAAAATTAGACTTCAAAATTAAATGTCTAGGGCCAGAAAATATGGGATCCAGGACATAAGCAGATGTTGATATAAATGACAAGTGATATGGGAAAGCAAGTAAAGATTGCTACTCCAATTTTTGTACCTCATGAAATTGAGATGGGTAAAGGCTCATTCCTAATAATCAGATGGTATCTGAACATGGGGCCATAGAGAAGAGATTAGGTCTTGCGCATAAAACCCTCTTCAAAGACATTAAATATTTTAATAGAGAGACCTCACTCACCATTTTCTACCATGTACAACATACACAGGTCTAAGAGAGTCATCAGCAGGAAGTGCTGCTGCTTATGTACTACTTAAGCACAGTCTTCCAGTTCCCAAAAGTAATTCTGTTAAGTCCTACTCAGTCTGAAACTCTGCTCTGCCAAACCAAATTGACTAACATAGTTTTTGTAGTCTTAGGTTCATCAAGACTTTTTAATAATGAATTCATTTTATGCATATGCACATTATCTTCATGAGAGAATTCTCAGGGTTTTTTGTTGTTGTTGTTGTTTGTTTAAAAATCTTACTTATGGTCTGAGAAGATGGGCCAATGGGTAAAAGTACTTCCTGAAATTCTTGTCTTAGAAGAAGAACCACTTCCCAGAAGAAACTCTCTTACCCTCCTCTGCAAATCTGTAATTTTTTAAAAAAAAATAATTCATTTTTAATGAAGTCATCAATGGGTATTCATTGGACAAATATACATTATGCTTTCATAGCCATGTCCAGTATAAAATACATGCTTGATAAATATTAGCTACTATAACCATCAAAGTATAGGTACCTCAGTATCTAAGATGTTTGTATCGTACATGAGAAGAGAAATCAAAGGTAGAAGGTTCCTGTTACAGAGAGACTAGAAGAGAAAGGAGAGATGCTGAACAGATATTAAAATGCCGTGCAATTAAGGAGACCTTAGTTTAAATGTATTTGTAGCATTATGAAGTTAGTCTTTTTATAGCACCAGTTTTCAAGCAATTTGCATCACATTAACTATAATTATCACTGCTATTACTATTACAATTACTATTATTGTTTGGTTTCTTCCCAAGCTGAATTAGTATCTGCTAAAGGAGGAGACTGACAGTTCCTATTACCAAAACTGCAGCATGTATGAAAGGCACATAGGTATTGTTTTCACGTATATTGATTGGGGCCTTTAGGTGTACCATGTGTTTTTTTTCTAATGCTATTAATATATCAAGGATGTTTTTCATGGAAAATGTAATAACAAAGTTTGTAACAAGATTCTGTCCAAAAGAACCTTCTTAGTAATGTTGGTACTTTACATCTGCACCTTCTACTATGGTGGTATTGTAATTATTTTTTATTGCTCTGATAACACACCCTGAAAAAAAGCCACTTAAAAGAAGAAATTATTTACTCTGACTTTAGTTTCACAGGGGTACATTTCGTCACGGCTGTGGATACATGGCGGCAGGGAGAGAAAGCATGGTAGCAGAACCAAGAATCACTCTGGTCCTATTGTAATTATATTCAGGATATAGAAAGAGTAAACAGGAAGTGATGCCAGATTATAAAACTTCAGGCTGTGCCTCCAGTGATCCACTTCCTCCATTCAGGCTCTATGTCCCAAATTTTCATTCCCCAAACAACACCACCAACTGGGCAAGTGTTCCAGCAGGAGATCCGATGGGAACATTTCACATCCAAGCCACAGGAAGACACTCTGACTATGTGTGAACTGACTGCTCAAAATGTGTAATAAGACTGAAGAACTAAATTTTTTTTTATTATATCCAGTATGAATTGTTCCCAGTTCTTTTTTAATCAGCATGCTTGACTTATGAGTATGGTATGTGACAGTTACAAGGTAGCATGGCCATGTTGTATGAAGTCTATGGCAAAAAAGATCAGGGGACAATTTCAATTGGATGACAAATTGAGTTTAATGACATTCAACAAATATGTTAAGGAGCAGAAATGATCACCTGTCAGTGTTCAGTTGCCAGCAGCCAAATGTGGTTCACAGTAAGTCTATGTTATTTTTTCTTTAACACTCTTCCACAATATTGTGCCTGCTCTACTACATTTTCCTGTCAAAATATTGAGCTTGTAGTTTCATCGATAAAATGGGTCAAATATGCTAGTTATGGGCTTGGGGAATGCAGCTCAGCAGGATTCATGCTTAGTACCCATTAAGGTTTTAATCCATATGGTCACAATTTTTTGTTAATGAAAATAAGACATTTAATTGACAATTTAAAGATATTTAAGAATATATTATTTTACTAACCTGAAAAAATATTTGTAATTTGAGAGACTCAAAGCATTAAAAAAAATGGCAATAACTTCTGCCATAAATGTATGCCTTCCATATTTTTGTCAGATTTACTTTCTTATCTGAAGATCGTTTTTGTCCCAATTCAAATGACATTTCCTAGATTTTCTGACTGAGAAAATAATTCCGTATTGTTCTAATTAGTGAAGTATTGCTTATAATTTTAGGTAGCTGTGTTGATCTCAAAATTTAAACTCTCACAGATATTATCTTAAGAGTATAATGGCTGTAGTGGAGAACATAAACCCATTTGTAGATTTGAACAAGGAAGGGTCAAGAGCAGATGGTGGACACCTGATGTGTAGATGGACGGGTGTTATGCATTGTGTGGGAATTTATCTATGATTTGAAACTGTTCTAAGAACAATAGGCAGCCTGTGGTATAAGATAGGCATGGGAATCTCATCCTTGGGCTTTCATTTGTGAGCAATGGTCTTGAATCCCTAGCTGAATCCACCCAACTTGCAGAGACTTCTACAGGTGAACAGCCACTTAAGAGAAATGTGGAACTTTCACTTGGTCTCCATGCACTGTTTGTTATGCCAAGAAAGAAGAATCAGACAAATAGAGGACCCTGGAGAGAAAGCTGTTGGCTTGGTGATTCTTGGGCTATGAAGAAGGGAAATGAAGTCATGAAGCACATGAGATTTTGAGGAGGTCTGAAAATCACAAAAAGGAATTTGTGCATTTGTGAAACATGTTTACGAACTTTCATTTTGATATGTTCATGAGATATATTTTGAAAACTGTCTTCATGTCCCAAGCAAACAATATTAGGATCTCTATTTTTACACAATATGAATCTATTTGTAGTTAGAAAGTCTTAGTAAATGGTAAATCTGAGTCAAGACTTGTTTTCTCTTGTGGGAAAGCCCAGAGTTCAGATTCCTTGGGTCAAATTTTTGCAGTTTTCTGTAGTTGTCTTGGTCTTGAGTGAATAGGAAGGGCAGCAGCAATTATTCTAGGAAATTTTTTCCTCTTTGATTTCACACTCTCCTTGCTTCCTCTCCAGTTAGTGTGATAACCAGTTAAAGGTTTTCCTAGCTTTTTGTTTCCTAATTCCCATTTTCACAGAGCCATAAAAGTAAAGCAGCCTCAGCAATATTTAGAAATCTTTTACAACAAGCTCCTTTTGACAATATTAATGCAATGAAAACGAGAACCTAAATGTTCTTATTTCAAGTGTGTATTTATACTTTTGTTATTTGGTACAAGAAGTTGATGCCAGACTATGAACACCTAAGTTACAAAGAAACTGTTCTTATGAATCATTGAATAATTAATGAGTTATAGAAATGAAACTGTCAAAGACTAGAGCTGAGATGAGAAGCAGTGTGGAGGAAAATGATACAGGTAGAAATGTTAAACAGCGTCATTCAGTGGAACCCAGGAGATGCACCTAGAGCTTCTTAAGTTGCTGAGTCCTCACAGCTTTGTAAGAGAGTGCTGCTTGCCCTTGGGTTTGTCCTTTTGGGAAACTGATCTCACAGAAAAGTAGACTTATATCTCTTAAGACATTTATTTCTTTTTTTTATTTGTGGTATTGATGGTTGGACCTAGAATTTTCTATGTGACAGACAGGCACTCAGCTACTGTGCGACACTTTCACTATCCCTATTTTGTTCTTTATTTTGGGACAAGGTCTTGAGGCAGGCAAGCACAGGGAATAGATTAATAACCTGGGAGTCGGCTTGGTTTTAGTAAGTACACCTTCCCTCTTGTATTAATGTACTTGGCAGCTGACCTCCTTCGCCTGTATATACTATGGACAAAATCCACTCTCCAAACAATGTACCTCTCCACATCCAAACCTTGCCATACCCTTACCTGCATTAGGCCACAGATAAACATTTTCCAGAATAATAAGATAAGTTTCCCTGCACAACAATGGTTAATTTAGGCTGTTTCTATTCAAGTACATTTCCAATGTATCCATATATGAAGAACAGAAAAGTTGAACCACCCTGAACTGCTTTTGGGTTCATGGACAGTTAGTTAAAAGTGTGTTCTCAAGTAAACTTTTAGATGAAAATTTATTTTTCATCCTATGCCTACTCAGTTTTGTTTACACAGAACTAAAATCAGATGCATCATGAAAAAAAGAGTAGAAAATAATTTTATGACCTCATCTATCAATCAAAAGAGGGAACTACTCATGAACTCTGTGGAAGATAGTACCAGACAGTAACCTTGGCCTTGGAGCACTTTCTTAGCCTCGTGTCTGGTGCTTCCTTGCTGGTGTGTTTTTCTCTGATTTGTATCATTTGCTTTGCTTCTAAATTAAATTGACCTCCTACTTTTGCAAAACTATTAGAGCTCATTTATTCCCCACCCCCTTTCTCTCTCCCTGCCCAAGGAGGTGGTGCTAAAAGCTGAATTATTCAAAGCCTTGCTTTTGCTAGGTTGCTAAGCAAGAACTCTACTACTAAACTAAATCTCCAATCCCTGAAACCCTCATTTTCAATTCTTTGGATAAAAAGTCAAGCACTAATCTGCCTTGGTTGATTTTAATTCACCCTGAGTTAAGTTCAGGCAGGCTTTGAACTTGCTGTCTTCTTGCCCTACATTCTGAATGTTTCAAATTCACACCATCTAGCCCAGGTTCTTTCTTATTACTTTGCTTGGCTGTGTGTGTGTGTGTGTGTGTATGTGTGTGTGTATGTCTGTATTTGGCTTGAGGCTCAACTTGATCTATACTGAATCAAGCTTCTTACTGGGCTTAACAGATACCATGTATGTTATCAAAATAACAAGAGGGGATCCAGAAACTAGCGATCATCTGAAAGAGGTTCTCTTTCTTTCAGAACCAACTGCCTTCTGTATAAGACAGCAGAAGAGAGCTCACCTTCCCACTTCATGCTTGTAGATGAGGCTAGAAGTAAGTTAAGGTTACAAAGAGGTAAAAGGGAGAGAGTTTACTTATATTTTTAAAAAAAGATTCTAGAATACTAACACAGGACTTGTGTCTTACTCAAAGGTTTCCAAGATGCCCAGAGCTTGGTCTAAGGTACAGTCATAAACCAGGAAGGGAAGACACACAAAATTCATTCTCAAGCAAGGGATGCCATGGTTCTGAGTGGGACCCACAGAGGTCATGGGGGTAATGAACTCTTTTTGTTATTTTAGTTTCTTAACATGTACTGTATCTCAGATTATTCCAGGTTTTATTGTGTTTGCATTTTAATATTCAGAGTTTAATAGTTTAAAGATTTAAACTTTACCAAACATACTTCAAATCCATAGCACATCAGTTGGAGATTTGGCTTTGTTTGATTGTTTGTCTATTTCTCAGTAATCCCAAGTGTCTGACTAGCCTTCACTGAAAAGTTCTAAGGCTACTTTATCACAAAGATGACAGACCTTCTCCCTCCCATGTGTGTGTTTGCCAGTGTGTGTGTGTGTGTGTGTGTCTATCTGTCTGTTTGTCTGTCTGTCTGTCTGGACATGTTGTCCTTACTCATAAGACAACTAGTGGGAATAAATTTCCCAAATTTTTCCTGGAAATCCAACCCTGGTGATTTTTCTTGCTTACTTGCTAGCACCTTTACATACTGAGCTGTTTTCCTGGCCAAAGGTTGATAGGGCATCAAGCTGGCAATTGGATACTTCATAGCCCAAACAGCATTGTAGTACCTTTATACACAATCTGTTTACCAAGACTGATCACATGGCACCTCCAAATTAGCAAAACTATTCTCAGAAGAGCAGAACTCTCTAATTACTTGGTGAATGACATTAACAATAATATACATACATACATACATACATACATACACACACATACATATACACATACATACATATGTGTGTATTCATGTTTGAGTATATAATGATGGTTCTATGCAAAGTAGTAATAATAAACAAATTAAAAACAAAAAATAAGAAGAATAAAATGGGGTGATAGCCAGGTCATCATGATGATTCAGGAAATTAAAGGTCTGAACAAGATGAAAAAGTTTTAGTATTGGTCCTGGTACAATGTAAGAAATTTAAAATATATTATTCATGAAAACATGTGATTGTTGTGGATGTTCATGCAAACATGTGATGTTTGTTGTTAGAAGAGAGCTGAAGTGAAAATTTCTTGTTTCTTTGAAGTTATGTCATATGATGTTTTTCAGGATATTTTTACTGAAGCAGAAATGTGGGAGAATGTTTTGCTAAGAACAGACATGTAGTGTTTTCTGGAAGCTGCATGGAAAAGGGGCATGTGTTGTTTTGCTAGAGTGGATGCTTGAGAGAACATGTGATATTTGGAAAGGGTATAACTGTAACCCAGCACACAATGGGCAAGACTTTGTGTCATTGGTTCACCGTGCCACTCTTTGCTGATCTTCGTTGGGCTTTGCTGACCTTGGTCTTTGCTGATGATGCTGTGGTATTGGTTCACCTTGCCTTTTTTTGCTCATCATCATTTGCTGTGACTTTGTAGAGAAAAATGTACCAAAGAGGGATTTGAGCAGATTTGCAGAGCCTTTCAGTTTCTTCTGGACTGAACTGCCCTTGCTGATTGGTAAATGTAAGTGGATCGAGCTACCACTGCTGATTCGTGTAAACTGAACTGCTGATATACAGACAACAGAGGTTGAATTGCCCCAAAGAACCATTTCTAAACAGTCTACATCCCCCTTTGCCCTACTGACCTTTCCTTTCCACTAGCTTTGAGTGATGGGCTAGAAGAAAAGTTAAAGCATTTAAATGCACTTATTAAAGTAGGTATGGAGAACTATAAGCATATAAAAAATAGGTTGCTTTGGGATAAACTTTATCATAAGGAACTTCACTAAATGTATTGCAAGGATACAAAAAAGGGCCCATTGGATCCTTTGGTGAAATAATATGTGTTTGCTATTTCTCATGAAAATATGATTTAGTCTAGAATCTATTCCTGATGGATTGTGTATGTAATTGCTTTCAGAAATTATGTGTTCATCTATGGAAGCTCTTCTTTCAAGGAAACATATCCCAGACAAAAACAGAACTTTTGATAAAGAACTCTTCTTGTTAAAAAAGTATGCATGATTTAAGGGTGTACACATGTATGCTGTGTTCACTTACATTGTGTACCTGCCCCTTCTGTCCATGGAGGTTCTGCAGTTCTGGAAGTGCTCTAAAACTCCATTCAAGAACATTAGATACTTTAAAAAATACAAGGCAAAGCCGACGCCAAGAAATATTCAGTATTTTGCTCAAGGCCGAACAGATAATTAGTACCTGATCTGCGATGATTGATTTTCAGCCCAGGGATTTTTCTGCTATTCAAATATTTATAATGAATAAAGGAGTTACCCCTTTATTTATTATTATTATTATTATGTTTAACCAGTGCCTTCTTTTCCCCCTCTGCTCCTTTATGGTTAAGCAATGATTTGCAATCAGTCTTCAAGTCAAAACAAAACAAAAGAAACAAAAAAAACCCAAAAACCCAAAGAAACAAAATTTTTTTTCGAACCTGTAGTAGCTTCCTGACTTTCACAGGAGAGTCTCTTAAGCAGACATTGGTATTTTCAGAATTTATTGGCTCTCTGCCTTCTTCTATTTTGATAAAATTGGGTTGGAAATGTAATGGTTTAGCACAAAAATTTACCTTTTGTGGTACATTCAACTGTTCTAATCATGCTAACCTCCCCATTGACACATACCTTCTTGCTTCACCCAATCAAAGTTCTTACACTTGTATTGTTCATTTCTATTTGGAGACACCTTCCTGATTAACGTCCTTACTTTCTTCCCATGGTACACCCCATGTCATGAATTATCCAAAGCTCTAGGTGGTCACAGTTTTAGACCCCATTACATTCTACAGATCACCATCTTTACTCTTCCCAGGATCTATTTTCAAATTCTGTCCTCCACTGAAAAAAAAAAAAAAGATGGCTAAGATAACTCTAAAACATTTGCAATATACAATCATCATTGATCTTGTCCAAAACATTTTTTACAGATTATTTTTAACTTTGTGAAATGAGATTTAACTATGTGATTGACTGTCCCTGAATGAACTCCATAAGTAGCACTTGACAGAGTCTAAAGAATACTGTCTGAAATTTAATGACTGTATTTTATAGCTTATAAGCATAAATTTTTGCTTGGCAGATTGCCATCCTAATCTGTACATTCTTTTATGAGACTAATTCTCAGACGTAAGGGTAGCATTAAAACCCTAAATGACAAAGCTACTGATGACAATTCAGTAATTGACAACAGTGTGTTAGGATCTAGAATAGTAAGTCATCATTCATGTTGCAGGATAACATGGATTTTGTGACCTGTTGCAGGTCAAGTCCAAGCCAATAGACATTACGGTAGTGAAAACTATTGCAGTTTTGGTGGTAAGAAAGAATTACAGTGGGAAGTACCTTTAACCACCTTTAGAATCTCCACTGTCTTTTGATTATTTTCTCTAAAAGAATTGTTGAGTCATTCTGAAGAGCACTATATCCAGATAAAGCATTTCTTCCAATGGTGCATTGGCAAAATGCATGTTTGACACTAGATGACAGACCACCTCCTAGCCCCAGTGATTTTTAAGGATTTTCCACTCCTAAGGAAGAATCACAATGCATGTACCTACTTGAAGACTTAAGACAGAGAGTTAGTCATGTATTTTTGATAATAGACAGATCTGCTATGAACTACAGTAAATATTTAACTAGCCTTTATACCCACTTCTACTTGGTATTCATCTGTGCATGCAGGTTAAGTTAAAAATTATTCAGGGTAGCTTAACTAATTTATGTTAGATATCTTAATTATTAATAAGTTCAATATTATATTCAAAACTGAATTACCCAGAGAAGTATCTTAATTCATCAATATGCATATGTGAATAAAAAATTCTTAATGATTTAAGAATCACCCCCATCTGATTTCTGTACTTAAGGGATTGGGGTGACATCAGATTTACACACACACGGAGAGAGAGAGAGAGAGAGAGAGAGAGAGAGATACAGAGAGACAGAGAGACAGAGAGACAGAGAGACAGAGACAGAGAGACAGGGAGAATTTTTTGAATAAAAATTCATTTAGGGAAAGGGGAGATGGCTCAATCATTGAAATGCTAGCTGTGCAAGCATGGGGTTATATGTGTAGAACCCAGTACCCAAGTAAAAATCTGGGCTCAGGGTATGTGTTTACAAGCCTAATGTCAGGGGATGTTTGTATATTTGACAGGCAGATCCTAGGACCTTGATGATCAGCTAATGTAGTCAAACTGGAAAGCTCCAGGGTTAGTAAGAAATCCTGTATCAAAACTAAGATAAAAATGTAAGGTGGGAAGTGACAGATGAAGACACCTGACATTAAACTCTGGTCTACGTACACAGACACACATACATACATGCATACATACGTACACACACACACACACACACACACACACACACACACACACCTGTAGTGTGGAAGGCAGAGGTGTTTGAACAGGGCTTCTGACAGGGCTGGGGCACCAAGCCCAGTCTCCTCTATGTCCAACACTGTGTTCTGGTCATGGTTCAAGCATTTTGAGAGTATTTAGCCATTTAGAAACCAGCAATCTTAATGATATTTGTTGTGTTTATGTACCAACTTCAAGTTATGATTAAACCCTTATGACATAAGAAGGAATAGAAGAAACTCCAATTTGCCATCTACTGGTATGGACATTGAAGATCTGGGCTGAATTAGCTACAATCATCATACACTCAGGGTATATGATGGAATTGTTTTATACACAATGTGGATGTGAGAACTAGACTCTATCACCTCAAATTTTATATTTCAATGCAACCATTGTGCTACTGGCACATCTTATCTGGCTGGACATTATTGTAGCTTACAATATTCGTAGTTAGATAATACCGTTTCTTCAGTTGGGATTTCTTTTGGTATGATAGAACACCATGGCCAAAATCAACTTGAGAGGGAAAGGGTTTAATATATCCTATTTTTGTAGTCCATTATGCATGAAAGTCAGCACAGAAGTTAACTCAGGAACAGGGTCAGAAACTGAAGAATGGCCCATGGAGAAATGCTGCTTATTTAATTTCTCCCAATGGCTTGCTCAGGCTGCTTTCTCATGAGGCCCAGAACCATCTGAAATGGCACACAGTGGCACCACGCATAAGAGACTAGATACTTCCATATCAATTACTAGTTAACCAAAACCACTATAGACTTGCTTACAAATCTTATGAAGACATTTTCTCACCTGGTAGTCCCTCTTCATAGATGATTCCAGATTGTGTCAGATTAATGTAATACTACCCTGCACAACTTTTAATAACTTTTCTCCCTCACTAGTCTACATTGCATCTTCTGGATCTGGGAAGGTCATGGACAGAGGAAGCTTTTAGTTATGCTCCTATATGTTTTGCCCATGTCCTTTGAGTAAATAGTATACTGTCTTCAGCAATAGGGTCTTATCACTGAATTATGATAGGCAATAAAGAATGACAGAAATATCCTGTATTGTTTGGGGAGGCTCTAGAGCCTCTCTGAGTAACAGTTCTTAGAGAGTTATCCTACAGCTTGCAACTCTCCCTGAGAAGTTATTAACAATTAATGGTTGTTAGGGGAGGTATGATTTTCCTCAGGAGTATAGCCACTGATTAATTGCTACTATTCCAGTGAATAACTTCCTACATGTGCTTGGGCAAGAACCCTGGTTAAACTCAAAGAGGCAATAAAAAGAGATGAAAGTAGAAAGGAACCTTGTGCTGGGCGGTGGTGGCGCACGCCTTTAATCCCAGCACTTGGGAGGCAGAGGCAGGCAGATTTCTGAGTTTGAAGCTAGCCTGGTCTCCAGAGTGAGTTCCAGGACAGCCAGGGCTACACAGAGAAACCCTGTCTCGAAAAACAAAAAAAAAAAACAAAAAAAAAAAACAAAAAAAAAAAAAAACAAAAAAAAAAAAAAAAAAAAAAAAAAAAGAAAGAAAGAAAGAAAGAAAGAAAGAAAGGTGTTGGGGTCCACACTAGCCCCACGTTGGGGTGGCCAAAAAATGTTGAGGACTGCACTAGCCCCAAATTGGGGTGGCCAAAGAATGTTGTGGCCCGAGCAAAATGTTGAGGCCCGGGCTGCCCCACGTTGGGCCCCCAAATAATGCTGGGGTCCACACTAGCCCCACGTTGGGGCTGCCAAAATAATGTTGCAGCCCAGGCAAAATGTTGAAGCCTGGGCCGACCCACGTTTGGGCGGCCACTGTATCCTGGCCCAAGCTGCTTGGTCTGCGGGTCGGGGTTCAGCAAGAGCGAGGGTGAGGGCAGAATCGAGACCAGACAGGGTGTGATTCAATCCCGTTTATTCTTCAGTCTCTCTTCCTTCAACTGCTGTGTCTGATTCTGTCTGGAGCCAAGTGTCTTCTGTGGGGAAGAAATATCGTGGGCGGGGGGGGGGGGCGGGGGGGGAGTCAGGCGGCAGAGTCTCAGGGCGGTCAGGCATCAGGGCTTCCCGTGCCGCCAGCGGAGGATCCCACATTCACACAGCTGTCGGTGGGTGGGCTGGCCGCTGCATCGCAAGGTTCCAGGGTTCCAAAAGCTGGGAATCAGGCAGAGAGACCATGGACATGTGGAGTCCCGTTTTCCAAAGCTTTTATTGTTCATGGCATGGTGAATGGACGCAACTGGTACGCGCTTCCCCCGCCAAAAGCCAGGGAAGGCCAATTTTATAGGGAAGGGAGAAAGGGGAGGGAATAACTTAATTAGCTACGCCCCTGGCCTTTTGATAATTCATTAATATTTAAATCTCTGGAGGTGGAGACTTGTTAGTCACACCCTCTACCTGTCCTACGTGACTGAAGGTAACAGGTTAAATGGAGTTACCTCGTCCAAGGCCCAACAGTCTTCTACCTAATGTATGATGTGTCTGATTCTGATCTGTTCTGTCTCTGCCTTTTATATGTCTTACTTCTAAGCCACACCTCTAAGTTACACCTTTAATCATGCCCTTAGGTCTTGTCTCTAACTCTGATCTCTGTACTTCTAAGTCATACTCTTAAGTCACACACCTTTAATCTCACACACCTTTAATCTCACACACCTTTAATCTCACACACCTTTAATCTCAAGGTATCTAAACCAAGATTATCGGAGTGTGCTCAGCTGTTGTAGGCTATTGTAATCCAAGTCTCATGTCAGGGTATATGGCTCAAGATGGCTGCAAAGCTGGTAGCCGCTTTCTGCTAAAAGTCGGCCCCCAACAGAAAGGAACCTTGTTTAGATGAAGGATTCCATCAGGAGAGGGGGTGTAATGACAGAGTTGAGTGGGTCTGGTAAAAACATGACTATATTTCATTGTATAAATGTATGAAACTTTCAAATAATTTTAAAAATACAAAATAGTCATAATATGACATAGGAATCCCTTAGTCTATTATTTTGCAAAGAAACTAAAGATATGGCTCAACTGAGAAGCTTTTTGCTACATGGGCATAAGGAGTAGACTTTCATCTCTACACACATACAGATAAAGCTGGATGTGCCCACACATGAAAACAGAGCTGCTATCATCTCTCTCTCTCTCTCTCTCTCTCTCTCTCTCTCTCTCTCTCTCTCTCTCTGGGCAAAGGTATTTATTGCTAAGTAGTGTCACAGAGCTTCTATTTCCATAGACTAATATGACTGAATATTTACATGATACCCATAATAGGTCAGGCAGGCACTCTTCTAGGAGCTGGAGAAACAGCATCAAAAAGAGCCATCTCCAGCCACCCAGGGTTTACAATTTAGTGTATCTTATGAAGCTCCCCAGGAGATTCTGTTTATTCCACCACCAGTTAGCAGAGAACAAATCCTCAAGTTTCCATGATAAGAATATAATTTTTTTGTATTATATAAGAAAATAAAATCATCGTTCATTGAAGTTAATAAAATTTGAAGGACTTATCCGTCATGTCTTTTACAGGTATTTCCGCATTAAATTAGCTATCAAGCTATCATTTTGGAAATTAGAATGTGGAAATAAATCTGTTTCACTGATATAGGTTCACTTCATTCCACACTACAAACTGAACATTTAACTAAGCGTCCTTAGAGAAGTTACCTAATCATTCCAAATTTAACTTTTCTAATTACGTGAAACAGGCAAACCTATCATTTTGAAAAGGTCATAGTAAAAAATATAAAATATTTTAGCGATTATTTCAGCAAATCCTATGCACCTAATCAATGATAATTATTACTGGCAAGGCTAACAGAATTGGGAAAATGCTTTGAATCAATAAATTTGAAAGGCTATTGATTGATTTCTGAAGGATTCATCACATCTGACTGATGTTATAGACTGCTGAGAGACCCTCAATTATGTTATTATAATTATTTTAATAGTACTTCCAAATTGATCTGAGCATATTGATCATGACAATAAAATGACTTGATTTTTCTATTGTCCATGATGTACACCCCTCAGCTGACCACTGATAAAGGAGACCTACTGTTCATTTTTTCCACTCTTTTGTTTGGTAGTATCCTCCACTTCAACTCCCTGCTTTGAATATTTTTTCAAGATGGCATGACTTTCACGATGAGAAATTATAAATGTACATGAGTAAATTTAAAAACTGTAATTTCGATTCTGGTATATAACCTTAGTAAATTCTCAGATTTTTATGATTTCTCTAAGAAATCCTTGAAGAAATTCAGCATCTTCTTGATTTCCTCTACATTTCTACTTCTATAGAAACCAAGAATTATCTATTACCTATCTAACAATTATGTATCAAAGTCAATCAAACACTACCATCCATCTATAATTCATCACCTTTTGCCCATCAATAATGTATCTCTATCCAACATCTAACTCTCTAGTTTTTATCTCAAATACATAACAAATACATATCACAAATATATGTAATGTCTCATCATTTATTCATCAATCATCAATCATTTGTCAAGATATCATTTGTCTATTAATAATATGTCTATCTTTAATCCTGAATATTTGTAGAAATCATACACTGCAGCTAACCTTCCTGTTAGCACAGTGTTTCTTTTTTTATTGGATATTTTATTTATTTAGAGTACAGATGTCATTCCCTTTCCCCATTTCCCCTCCCTAGAACATCCTATCCTATACCCCCTCTTTCTTTATGCTTTTACACCATTTTGATTATATGCATGTAATAAGGTCAGTTCTAGGCTGAGGGTCTAGCAATACAAAAGATGCAAATAATCAAGGAACAAGCAATACAATAAAAACAAATAGTTAAAGAAAAACTGGTATTAAACCCAGTTACATGAACACTCCTGTGATCACTGTTACTACAGGCTTATCAGGATGACCAAAGTATCTGAGCCTACTTCCCTATCCTAGCCCAAGGTCATTTTCATGTCTGAAGCCTACTTCCTTAGTCTAGTTTAAAATTTAGAATCCTGTCTCAAATTACTTCTTGTTCTGGTCTAATATTTAGATTCCTGCCTGAGATTACTTCTTTGTTGTAGCCTAATATTTAGACTCCTACCTGAAATTACTTCTTTGTTATAGTCTAATGTCAGATTCCTGATTAAAGCCTAATTCCTTGTCCTTGGCCAATATCATATTCCTGTCAAGCACCCCCTTTCCTTGTCCTTGGCCCATGTCAGCTTCTTGCCAAGCAGCCCCAAAGGCTCTCCACCTTCCCCCTTTTTATTTCATTAACAAGACTGAGCCTGTCTTAGGTCATTCTGACAAGAATGCCTTCCTTGCCCATCATGGAATATGCATTATGAAAGGCAATGCACTTCTGTCTTAGGTTGGTAAGGCTCTGTGTAGAATCTTACCTGTCCTTGGCTGTTAATTTAATAACTTTGTCTGGGGGTATATTTTCAGCTTTAAGCCATGTACTATGGCTGGCAACATGTCAATGCTGTTAAAGATAAGCTTTAACATGATTGGCAGCAATAAAATTATTCCTAGGGCAAGAAGGGCTAGCCTAGCCGGGCAGTGGTGGCACATGCCTTTAATCCCAGCACTTGGGAGGCAAAGGCAGGTGGATTTCTCAGTTCCAGGCTAGCCTGGTCTACAGAGTGAGTTCCAGAACAGTCAGAACTACACAGAGAAACCCTGTCTTGAAAAACAAAAACAAAAACAAACAAACAAAAACCAAAACAAACAAACAAGCTGATCAAGCCTGATCAAGCTATTCATGTCATTCCTGAGGTTTGACCAAAATGGAAATACTGACCTCAGGCCATGGATAATTTTATTGGCATTATCTTCAGCATCAAAGGACAATAGAGCAGCATTCTCTAAATTCATAATCTCATTATGCAAAGTGAACACACCCAGAGAGGTATTAGGATTATGCCAAATATCCTACAGGTGTCTTTAAACTTTTTTCTAATTAAAATGACAATAATTGTGAATTTCAAAAGTAACACTACTCCAGTGATATTTGTCATGATATTTGGGATGGCTCCTAACTCTGAAACCCTAAACCTCCTTCAGATATTTGAATGGGTTATGGAGCATCATTCATTGTTCCAGATACCTATATAAATCCTTTTGTATACTCAATACATTATTAACATTTTTTTGCTAGATGGTTAACAAAAATAGTTGTCTTAACTCCTGTGTCAATGCTATTGCCGAAGCAGTGGTGCTAGCAACTAATGAAATTAAAGCTGTTATACCAGAAATAATCAAGCCTGCTACACTCTTGCTTCTACTTAAAGCCTAACTCACTTCTTCCAGCACTTTCAAGCTGAGAATCAAGGTTTTCTAATACTCATGGCAGTGAGATGAAAGCTGCTTGATAGACCCCCATAACAGACAATCGAGGTTTCAACACACTAACATAATTAGAAATTATACAGTCAATGCAACTTATAATAAATACTGTAGATGAGACAAAACCAATTTTAGCTTGACAATTAAAAGATCTTTAAAACATGCACTAACCCTTGTTTGAAATCCAGATCCTGTCCCAACTTTATCTCTTGCTATCGTAACATCATATTGAGCTACAGCTAGCTTCCAAATATGTCTCTGACAAAGTTCAGATCCAGTCTTCAAAAAGTAGACTGTTATTTTTCATATTGGATTGATTTCTAGACTAGTACATGATTGAGTCATAATAGCTAGTCACCTTTAAGAAGAATACAAGAGACATAATTTCTCTTGTCAATTCTCTATCCCACAAGGTCTAAAAACTTCAGGCAAGGCAGCTTGTCCCATCTGGAATATAGTCAAGCAAAGGTGGATCAGGAACATATGTCCAATACAGCTCCCCAGTCACCCTTGTCAGGCATCAAGCAAGCTCACAGGTCAGCATCATTCTTTGTCTGAGCAACAGTAGGTCTCACCAATCTTTCTAAAGTTCCATGGGCCTCTTCCACAATACCTTGTCCTTGAGGATTGTACAAAATCTTCATAATAAATTGTTGACAAAAAGTCTAGACTGCTCAACTACTATTGCCAGATCCATTATCTGTTTTTTAAATTGGGTATTTTATTTATTTACCTTTCAATGTTATCTCCTCTCCCATTTCCCCCCCCCCAAACTCCTTATCCCATGCCCCTCCTCCTATTTCTATGAGGGTGTGCTCCCACCATCCTCCCATTCCCACTCCACTGCTCTCGAATTCCCCAACACAAAAGAATCCATACTTTCAGGCACCTAAGCTGTCCACTTCTACTGATGCCTGACAAGGCCACCCTCAACTACCTATACAGGTAGAGCCATGAGCCCCTCCCTTTGTGTTCTCAGGCTAAAAATTTTAGAGTGGCTACTTCAGCTGGTTTCTTAGAGCCATTTGCTTGAGAAATTGTTTTCTAGCCTTTTACTCTAAGGTAGAGTCTGTCTTTGTCACTGAGGTGGGTTTCCTGTATGCAACAAAATGCTAGGTCCTGTTTACTTAACCAGTGTGTTAGCCTGTCTTTTTATTGCGGAATTGAGTCCATTGATGTTAAGAGTTATTAAGAAACAGTGATTATTCCTTCCTGTTATTTTTGTTATTAGAGGTGGAATTATCTTTGTGTAGCTATCTTCTTTTGGATTTGTTGGAAGAAGACTTCTTTCTCTTTCTAAGGTATAATTTTCCTCCTTGTATTGCAGCTTCCTGCTATTATCCTTTGTAGTGCTGGGTTTGTGGAAAGATATTGTGTAAATTTGGTTTTATCATGGAATATCTTGGTTTCTTTATCTATAGTAATTGAGAGTTATGCTGGGTGTAGTAGCCTGGGCTGGCATTTGTGTTCTCTTAGGGTCTGCATGACATCTATCTTCTCGCTTTTATAGTATTTGGTGAGAAGTCTGGTGTAATTCTGATCTGCCTTATATGTTACTTGGCCTTTTTCCCTTACTGCATTTAATACTCTTTCTTTGTTTTGTGCATTTGATGTTTTGATTATTATGTGATAGGAGGTATGTTTTTTTCTGGTCTAGTCTATTTGGTGTTCTATAGGCTTCTTTTATGTTTATGGGCATCTCGTTCTTTAGTTTAGGGAAGTTTTCTTCCATAATTTTGTTGAAGATATTTATTGGCCCTTTAAGTTAGGAATCTTCACTCTCATCTATACCTTTTATTCTTAGGGTTGGTTTTCTCATTGTGTCCTGAATTTCTTGGATGTTTTGTGTTAAGAACTTTTGGCATTTTTTTTGTTTTTGTTTTTGTTTTTGTTTTCTTTGACAATTGTGTCAATATTTTCTATGGTATCATCTGCAAGTGAGATTCTCTCTTCTAGCTCTGATATTTTGTTGGTGATGCTTGCTAACTTCTGATTTCTTTCCTAGGTTTTCTACCTCCAGGGTAGTCTTCCTTTGTGATTTCTTTATTGTTTCTACTTCCATTTTTATGTCCTAGATGGTTTTGTTCAATTCCCTCACCTGTTTGGTTGTGTTCTTTTGTAATTCTTTAAGGGAATTTTGTGTTTCATCTTAACAGCTTCTGCCTGTTTACTGTGTTCTCCTCAATTTCTTTGAGAGTGTTATTTATGTCCTTCTTAAAGTCCTCTATCATCATCATTAGAAGTGATTTTAAATCTGAATTTTGCTTTCTTATTGATATTGGGAATTCAAGACTTTTTAGTGTGGGAAAAATAAGTTCTAATGATGCCAAGTATCCTGGGTTGCTGATGCTTATGTTCTTGTGCTTGCCTTTTGCCATCTGGATCTCCTTAGTGCTACCTGTGTTGTCTCTGACTGGAGTCTGTCCTTCCAATTATCTTGGTTGTATCAGAACTGTGTGGGGGGGGTGTTACTACTGGTGTTAGACCTGGGGCCCAAGATCTGCTCAGTGCTCATAAGCAGACAGGAAGAGACCAGAGCTCCATGCCAGGAGTAAATTCCTGGGTCCTAGAGGGTCCCAGTTACTCCCTGTTTGGGGCGGGTGTTGCTTTCCCCTTACCTAAGATACTGCCTGTGTTAGAGCTCCTGGGAGGTCTGCTTCCTCTGGGTTTAATGAGATTGGGGACAGAGCTGCTACCTGGGGTCTGCTCTGTGCCCAGACTGGTCCTGGTGTTTTATGTTATTACTAGCATGGTGTTTTATATTATTAGTTTACTCATCGATAATTCACCTCATTGCATACTCTAAATATTATAGAATGATATTTCTCTGCTTTTATCTCTTTTTAAGAGGGTAATATATATTTTCTTATGTTAAATTTTGATTATTATAAGCCAAATGTGATGATACATGCCTTTAATCCCAACACTTGTGAAACAGAAGCAAGTAGATATCTGTGGATTTAACACCACGGTGATTTACAGGGTGAGAATTTGTTTCCTAATATAACTTTAACTATGAAGTTTATGGACAGTAATGTTAGATTAACAGTTATATAATATTAATAACTTTGAAATGCATGTATTACCTGTAGAAACTCAGTTTTTTTTATGATCTTTCCATACATGCATAGAATAGGAACCATGGGGAGCCAGGGAGAGGCTTTTAGTTAATGAGCAGCCGGGCCCAACTTCCAGCTGGAGGAACCCAGAGTGTTCCCAGCCGACTACCCACAGCATGGCGGGAGGAACCTTGGGATCCCCAGGTTCACATCTCTCTAGGGCCTGTTCTCGCCCTCCACCTGTGTACGTGCCTGAAGGGTGAAGGTGGAATGGAGATTAGACCTCGTGTTAGGCCCAACAGATATGTTTATTACAACATATTGCTCATTACAAATAGTCATACTTTCAAGCATCAAGATCTCTACTCTGGAAGCCTACTAGACACTGATCTCATAAATGCCCGGGAACTCTGGCTTCTCAGTCACTTAAAAAAAAACATAACTCCAAAATTAAGGATAAAAAAAAAAATTAAGGTATAAAGTTTACAGGACTTGAGTAACAATGCTTTAAACATATAACAATTTAGATGAGCCTACAGGAAATTTTCAAATTATGTGAATTTTAAGTCTGGAACACAGAACAGCATGTGAAATGTGAGTATTCATTTCTTCCTCTGAATGCCATAATGATATAACAGATGAATGCATTCTTGTTAAACACTGAAAATTTTTGGAAAAAAAAATCTTAAAAAATTTTCAATGCTCAAAAACAACCCTAAAGTGGTGAGTTCCTTTTATACTATAAGTGAGTCATATAACACAATCTTTTTTAATGATTATCATTCTTGAAAGTTATCTGTACATTTTAAGAATTCTATTCATCACAGTGACAAAAGGTAGGCATTTACACTGAACTTTATATAAAGGATATAAGTGATTTTATCCACATTTCTTCTGTGTCTGTGTGCATGTGTGTATATGGATTCACAAATCTGTGAACAAAAATGTGAAGGCCTAGGTTGGTGGTGGGGTGTCATTCTTTACAACTCACTCTGTTTTGAGGTAGAATCCCTCACTGAACCTGAAGCTCACCAACTGTCCAATGAGCACCAGGGATCTGCCTGTCTGTCATACTAGTGTTAGGGTGACAGCACACATTGTTACATCTGGCTGCGTACATGGGTCCTGGGGGTCTAAACTCATGTTGCCAAGCTTGTATAGCAAGGATATTACCCACAGTGAGCAATCTCCTCAGTATAAGTTCTGGGTAAACTTTCATTTAAACTTTCTTTTTAATAATTAAAACAATTATGTGTATGAGGGCTTTGTCTATGTCTGTGTACTATGTGCATGCCTGGAACTTAAGGAAGCCAGAAAAAAGGCATTAGTCCCTTGGAACTAAAATTATAAATATTTGTAAACCATCATATGTTGCTGGAAATAGAACCTAGGTCCTCTGGAAGGACAGCAAGTCCTCCCAACCACTGTAAAGTCTTCAGCAGACTCTCCTAGTCTTTCGCATAATTTTTGATTGTCCTATAATGTCAGAGGTAATTCTGGTTGAATTCTAGTTAAACAGACTTCCCCTATATTGAGGCCCAAGTCCCCAGTCCGAGACTGTACCATGCAGAATTGAGGGCCTGAAAACTCTATCCTTAATGGCCAGGGAGGGGCAATGATAGAACAGAGGCTGGTTTGACAGACGTCTATAGTTAGAGCAATTATTTATCTTCTCTCCATTCTGTCAGTCCTTTTCTTCCTCCCATTTTGCTTCTTTGTTCAGTATCAAATGAAAATCCCACTGCTGGAGAGGGCCTGCTCCATTTAAAGAATTTTACGATATACTAAAGGGAAATGTAGCAGCTTTTACTAGTGAGTTATTTGTGATTCTTTCTCCTTACTTCCCCTCTAGATATGAAATAAAATTAGAGTAATGGACATAATTAGCTGAGTCTCATCTCAGAAGCATAATTTATTACCAGGTTGAAACCCCTTGAACTAAAATGCTAAGCGATTTGTGGTCATTATTACACAACACTTTGCACACTTTTGCTGACCTAGTTTTCTGGCTAAAATGAAGGGAAAAACTAAATTTTGAAATAAAAAATGAGCCATATCTATTTTCCTGATCAAACTGGCTTTATCAGGTTATTTTTTTCAAACTACCTTAAAATGATCATATTCCAAACTCATCAGCCATATCAAAGTAATAAAGATGTTTCTTCTCTTGGACCTTCAAAGAGTGTTAGACTGATCCAGGTAAGTCGAGTCTGCTAGCTATATAATTGATAAGGTAACTAGTTTAGTGATATAGCCAGAAAATTTTGTTTCCAAAGAAGTTGTGTTCTCAGATTGAGAAGTGAAAAATCTAGGAAAATGTATTAATAAATCCCAAGAAATTCAGAACTTACTACCCACACCTTACTCACCGATACTGAAATAAATTTAAGGAAAAGAAAATAATTTTAATTGTTAATAATAAGAAGTATTGCTCTTTGTGTGTGTGTGTGTATGTGTGTGTACGCGCACGCACACATAAGTATGAAGGTTGTCAATATCAGTTATCTCCATAAATTGGTCTACATCTTATTTTTGAGCCCACTTTCTCATTGTAATTTGGGAAAGACTGGGTGGTCAGCAAGCCCTAGGAGATTCCTGTTTCCGACTTCCTAGTGATGGTGTTACAAATACATTTAGCAATGTGTGGCTTTGATCTGAGTGCCAAGAATTCAAATTCAGATCTTCATGCTTATGCAGCCTGCATGCTAACCACTGATCCTGAGCAAAAATAACTATTTAAGTTACAGTATAAAGTGAATAATAATAATCAAAGCCACATATATGAAGAAATGGATGCCGATGCTCCAAAAATGTTTTCTAGTCACACAAACTTTAGAGAATTTTGTCATTTGAGAATGACATGTGGACATACGATGTCTAATGTCTTTCTTTGTCTGTGTGTAGTCTGGACTGTGACTATGTCAAACCAAGAGTGACCTTTGGTGAAAGGTTTTGGTTATATGGATATTATTAATTCTCAGTTGGGAACATTTTTTTCTATTCTTGGTGTGTTATGCCTGTCAATTTCTGTTAATTTGAAGAATAGACAAATGTGGTTATTTTAATTCACATGGTCTGAATTATTTGTATTCCATCTCAGCTATTACATGGAAAATTCTTAAGTTAAAGGGAGAAAATTGAAGTCCCCTCTTCATTCATCTTTAGCATAATATCTGTAACCTTATAACTAACTTGAATGCCTTTGCAAAAAGTTTCTGTGTAATTCTTCAGAGGTCAGCTAAGACAGAAAAAAGGTCATAATGATAATTAATGGAAATATCTTAAAACATCTATTTCAATTGAGACTAATTTATTTCTCTTCTGTTAGAAAAAGAAAAGAGTAAATAATTCACCAAACTCAGCTTTTATTTATTTTCCATCAGAGAAAGTCACGTCCTGATGTTAGTTGGAAGGAAATGAGAGAAACGGATTTACCACGTGTCTAAGTGTCGAAATGTGCTGGCAATTCTATTTCTTCCAGCTTTGCCCTACTTTGGAAGTGAAGATAATTCTCTGCTTAACTCTCCTCGTTCAGATCAATAGTAAGCTGATAAGCAGATGGCTGAGAGGCACTGAATATGCGCCTGGCTGCTGACAATTTAAGATCTCCTTGTGACTGGCTGCATCAAACCATGGTAGGTATCTGATAGTCTCTGGTATATTGCATCTTTAGAACCAAAGTGAAATATTTATTTTGAACCACATGGAAAGCACATTCCTGGTGGAGTATCCTAATAAGCCATTTATGGAGACTACTTTATTTTCAGATGCTTTGGAGACAGAATCACCACATCCTGAGCATGACCCCCTTTCTGAGGGATGCAGGAGTGATGTGCTAATGAGATGAATGTTTATTGAAGGAGAGAACTTCAATGCTGTGTGTCTTCTTTGGTCATTCTTCGAAGAATATACTTCTCTAGAGAATTGTTCCTGGTATTTGTGATTCTTATGTTATAAATGATCAGAGGGCAGATTTCTGCTTGTGTAGTAAGATCACATTTCTCTAAAGGTTTTTGGTTTTTTTTTTTTTTTAGATTTATTTTGTTTTATTTGTGTAAGTGCTTTGGAAGCATATATGTAAGTGTACCTACCATGTGTGTGCATTGCTATCAGAGGGCAGAAGAGTATGTCAGTTTTCCTGGAGCAGGATTTACAGAGGGTTGGGAGCCACCATGTGTCTTCTGGGAGCTCTACTGGGGCCCTCTGCAAGAGCAGCAATTGCTCTTAATTGATGACCCATCTCTCTAGCCTAATATTTTACTTACTGTATCTTTTAGATACCATTCCATTTATCTAATAATATACACAACAATATGCATTCTTTATGCCTTGTTGGATTATAATTACTGATCTTGAACTGAAATATGTACCTTGGCAGAAATGAACTATTGCCTTATTCTAATGGTCCAAACTTTAAAGATTACAATTTGGAAACAAACTTACTTTGTAATGAAAAAAAAAAAAAAAAAAAAAAACCTAACAGCATTATATTCTTGATAGCTCCAGAAAAAATAAACTGCTTTTATTTCTTAGATTAACTATATGACTATTTGACTAAATGTATATATTTGCCATGGATTTAAAATATTTTCTCAGATAAAACTGCTTTTGGTTTGTGTTTTAGTTACTTTTTGTAACTGCTGGAAAAATAGTTTAAGCAAGAAAGGAAAGATTTGGGCTCACACTTTTAGAATACAGTTTACAGAGATGAGGAATGTGCTGTAGTCAGGGCTTGAAGCAGCTGATCACATTGGGTCTCTCTCTCTCTCTCTCTCTCTCTCTCTCTCTCTGTGTGTGTGTGTGTGTGTGTGTGTTACTGTGAGTGTTTATGTGTGTGTGTGTTCATGACTATATGTGTTTGTCTCTGTATCTGTCTCTGCCTTTGTGTGTATGTGTATATGTGTGTATGTGTCTGTCTTTGTTTCTTTGTATCTCTCTGTCACTATTTCTCTGTCTCCAGCTCTCTCTCTGTCTCTGTATGTGTATATGTGTGCACGCCTGTGTGTGTTGTGTGTTTCTGTATCTTTCTATCTCTCTGTCTTTGTGTGTGTATGTGTGTGTGCTTGTCTCCCTGTTTCTGTGTTTGTGGACTTAAAGAGTATCATCTCCTCCTTACTCACATGTGCTAATACTCAAACATACTAGATCTACATTGTATAAACAAACCTTTTAAACTCCAGGATATGACCCAAATTCTGGAAACCAACATCAGCACTTTGTTGTGTTCATTTCAAGGAAATCAAATTTCTAGTTATTTTGAATAAGAAATGTTCTAGAATAGAAAAAATGCAATCAATGAATATCTTTAGGAACCTTATAAAAGAGTTCTCAGTATTAGAAATAATTCTGAGAAGCCCATGAATAGGAAGGATATGTCACCAGTGAAGAACAATTCACTCACAGTTGTGTCGTGTGTTAGATTGTATAGCTGGGAGTTTTAACTTGAAATTAGTTTCTAAGAAAAATCTTTTGATGTTATTTTTATGTAGTAATAAGTTTTTATTCTGTTATGACCCAGTTTTTGATGCTGTTGTTATAAAGCCTCTTATTTGACAAGATTAATTCACCAAAGCCCATTTTGGTTTTCATGACATGTTTGATTGGACCAGTGAGGTTTCTGTTGAGTAATGGAGGCTCTAAGGGGGTTTGGTTCACATTGCTTATATCAATTCCCAAGGGAGATACTTGCCTATAAATGATCATTAAAAAATTATGAAATAACAACAAAAGTATCCGTTATTGGACAACTTCCATGAGAAAAGACAGATCGCATTACATTTAGCTACACAGTTTTCCTAGTTAATTTTACCTATGTACATTTTACCAATAAGGAATTGAAGCATCAATAAAAAACAACAACAACCAACCAACCAAACAAACAAACAAAAAAGAAATGTGTCCTGGACAGACACTACAGAGGAAGTGCTTCAGTGGGATATGAATGTCTCTGTGGGATATATCCTATATGCTGGGTAACAATAATGGTGATGTTACAGAATAAGAATTTTAAAATCTGTTTTAGTCAATGAAACATTTACTTTTTATTAAAAACATGCATGAATTTCAAGATTGGTTGGTAGAATTCCTCTCAGGAATTCACACACATTTTATTTCATTTTACTTGGCACAAAATAAATATGAGAGAGAGAGAGAGAGAGAGAGAGAGAGAGAGAGAGAGAGAGAGAGGGAGAGACAGAGAGAGACAGAGAGAGACAGAGAGAGAGCTGGAGATAGTTGCACATCTGGTTTAGGCAGTGCTGAGATCCATCTCAGGGCTTTGGGCATACTAGATAAGTATTCTGAAACCAGTGGAACTGTGTCCCCAGTCATAGCTCTGCTCTTTATTTCATTCACATTCATGTGGTATTTCCTTACAGTCATCCATAAACTCTTTTGGACCAGGCTGTTACAGATGCTACATTGCTACATTGTAGTCAAAGAAGTAATCTCAAGTGTAAAGTCACTCTTTGAAGGTGGGTAACACCTCTCTCTTGTTCTTTCCTTATGTTTAGTCTTTGGTCAACAAATGCTTTCAGAATGAGTATGTATATGTATATGTATATTTGTATATGATGTATACATGTAATGTATATAGGTATAATGTGTGTACTGTATATATATATATATTGTTATATTATATATAAATATATTTCTATGTGAAGATGATATCATATCTAAACTGTAATAAAGCTCTCTCCTTTTCTAGATGTCAAAATAAATTTTCTTAACTGATAGTGTATGATGCTCGGAAAACCAAACCAGGGGTAGATATGGTTTTACATGACACATTTAAAGATAGACATTAAGAGTAAGAAAAAAATCTGAATTTTAAGAAAATTTATTCCTACCATTCATCAATGACTAGTAGCTCTTCACCTAGTTATGAGACATTGAGCTTACCTCTGGAAGGAGTAGAGATAGTGGTTAGGAAGCAGGAAAGATTAGAGTGGGAAGTTGGGATTAGACACAATCAAAGGACATTGCATATATGTACAAATTCGTCAAACAATAGAAAGAAAACCTGGATTTTAGCATCACAACTATTTCCTGTTTAAGTAAACTTGGTAGGCCATTTGTTTGATCATTCTCTGTCCTTTTCCTGTCATTTAAAAGTTATGATAGCTGGTGAGGCACAGAGTCTGATAAACTGCTGAGAGTAACTGTGTAAATGTAGCATGCTCTGATTATTTCACCCTCTTAAACTGTTCCTTCAGCATAGCTGGGGATATAACGTATCTTCACACATGCAGCCTCTGCACTGTCACATGCTCCCAATTGCTAAGGAGAATGGCCTTATTGATTAGCATTCTTGCATGAGCCTGTTTCCATCCCTGAATAATGGAGTTCAACAATCCTAAGGGTAAGGCTAGTCCTAAGAATGCTGTTCTTTCTTATGCCACTTAATGTTACGATAGAAATAATAGATGAGAATAAAAAAATAAGCATTTGTTTATCACAGCACTGACTTTTAAAAACACAATAAGCAACACACACACACACACCCACACACACACACACACACACACACACACACACACCAACTCTACCACCATTTACAATAAATTAAAGTTTTATGTACAACTAAATGAGTCTTTAATGCTCTGTGTTCTCTCACTTGTAAGTCAAATCAGTTTTGATTTAATTATTCATTTTGTCAGTTAATGGAAATGGTAAGGAATGTCAGAAAGTGCCTGAAATGTCTTCCCCTCTCATGCTGTGCTGAATTTCAGGCACAGTTCTGAGACTGACTCTTTGTAGAAGACCTTCCTTTTTGTTCCTTTGACCTTGCAAAATGACAAACTTAGCATTCTAAATTAGATGTTTTCAAAATACCATTGTCATTATTTTTTACTTAATTTGTATTGCCATACCAGCCCCCCTCCCCCATGTCCCTCTTTCTAATGGCTCAATAACAAGTAATGACCTACAAAAGATCACTTTGAGTCAGAATTCTGCTGTTTTCTTTTTTGGCAAGCTCTTGTTCTTTAAAAAACACAAGTTTTCATATCATCTGCAACTTGCAGACAGAACATCAGATAAAACCATCCTCTCTGTTACATTTGTCTTCCTCACTAAGTGTATGTTTAATGAGGATAATTAATCTTTGCATTAGTGTAGTCTTTTTAAAGAGGTTTGCAAAGTTGCGTGGAACTACCACCTATAAAATAATTAAGGACAAAGCCCTCTTTCCTGCCCCCACTCCCCACTGTGTAGAAAATACTAAGGTATGCTAAGAGTGTATTAGCCCTTGAGCTCCTTTGCCTCCTAAGAGGGGACAAATTTACAGGACAAAAATATTGTCACTGAAAAGTGTCTCAATACAAAAACCTTGCCATCTTCCACATGGTGTCCCCTCTTATCACTTCTGCACAGACCCTGGGACTTGAAAGGGTTTTGAAATTTGCTTAACCTCCCATTTCCTGACATAATGAGGAAATCAATGTGTCTCTCTTTTTGAAATGCTTGTGAGTCCAGAATAATTCAACAGGGGTATGCAATGATAAGCAGAAAGGAAACTGCAGGGATTTGCTCATCAACCCCCATCAGTGATAACTGACAGATAAGACCATGCTAATGTTTTATGAGGAGGGGCATACATATTCTGTGTCTGTAGCAACAGACTTCAGAATTTTGTTAAGGTTTTATTTTTTCGATTGTGAGCAGTATTCTAGAGAACACAGAAGAACTGCTCCAATTCATCCAGGACTTTGAAAGTGAGAAGGGAACCCAATTTGTTTCAGCAAAACACTTAGCCTCTCTGAGATTTAAATCATCATTTACTTACATAAATATTCTATGAAGACAAGCTGTCTATCTGTGGGAAATCAGTGGGTCTGTGAGCACAATTATAGTTGTACTCTTGAGTAAGTTTCCTTGCTTTGTGGGGTTGCATGAGTCCTGGATGTTCATGGCATTCTTTTGGGATGACTGTGGCAGGAATATAAATCTGCTTTAACCCAAGCCACTTTTAAGCCACTAGAGCATATTTCGTTGCAACATGAGGCAGAATAAACCCAATTCAATGAGATTAACCCATTGTTAACTTTTAAAAATATTTATGTGTGGTTATGTCTGTCCTCTTCTCATTGTTTTTTGGGTAGCCTGACAAGTTGCTAGGTTGACTTCCTACCAAATTCTCACTCAGCACTCAAATTATATTTTGTATGGCATGATGTTACTTAAGAAAAACATTCCTGTTCCCTTTGCCATGGGGGAGGTGGCAAGCAAAGGGATATAGGCAAGCAAGCTGTCCATGGAAAGGTATATCATAATCATTGTGTTTGTATTAACTTAATCATGGAAATCACCAGATGGACCAAGCTCTTTCTGAAAGAGATTTAAAATCTGAGTGACCAAAGGTGCACACATAGCCTGAGACCTGAGTATGTCTTCTGGATACTAAGGCTAGGCTGTGATCTTTATTCACCAAGAGGAGAATGGCCTCAGTCTCTCTCTCTCTCTCTCTCTCTCTCTCTCTCTCTCTCTCTCTCTCTCTCTCCCTCCCTCCCTCCCTCCCTCTCTCTCTCTCTCTTTCTTTCTCTCTTTTTCTCTCTCTCTCTTTTTCTCTCCCTCTCTTCCTCCCTTCTTCCCTCTCTTTCTCCCTTCCCCCTTCTCTATCTCCCTGTCCTTCTTTTCCTGTCCCTCTCTCTTCTGTCTCCCCTCTCAATATCATTTTGCATAGCCCACTTTGGCTTTAACTTGGGACTCTTCCTCAGACTTCCATGTTATCAGATGCTTAGGTAGACAGCCCCCAACTCAGAATTTATACATGTTTGTTGAGTGTAATGATTATCTGTCATTCAGGCTAAGAAATCAGAGGAAATCAAGTGCCCTTCTAAAACAAATGCTGACAAGACATTGTTACCCTTTTGGAATGCATTTAAGTCTCCTTAGTTCACCATTCCTGGTGGCAACGGTGAGTGGGACCCTTCAGCAGGTGCTGCCTAAGGCCTGCATGCTGAAACCTGTCCCACTTTTGTTTCATTTCCCCAGTGACATTTGTCTTGGAAGTCAAACTATTTTTGAAGTAGGTATCAGCTATGTTTCTATATTTTATTATCTTTATCCACTTTGTGGGGGAAAGTGGCTCTCAGCTGAGTAATTCTACTGTTACTTTATCATTATTAATGGTTTTTGCTCATGAAATTGAGATATAAAACATTTATATCAGGAATGAAGGGTAGAATTGAAGGTGTCTGTGAGAAGCTTTGGGGAGGAAGTAAATGAATATCTGTCTTATTAAAGGATGTGGGAGGCAGGGCTGTACCAAGGACTTGTGTAAGCCCTGTTCCGAGTAATTGGAAGATGGATGACTTATTTAATATGGTCACATGCTTGCCAAAGACTCAGAAAATTAGTGCCACTCAGTCAGTACTTTGCTGAGAAAGAAGTCATTTTATAATCTTAACTTACTTGCTAAATTTTTGAATCTCTTTTCCTTCTGAATCCAGAAGAGTCAGGCAAAAAGTACCTCCCAAAAATTGTGTTTTGAAAATAAAAGTAAAAATTTAAAATAGAAGTATTTCAAATCATGGTGTCAAGGATCATTTTTCTAACATGTTCAGCAAACACACATGCATTTTGACAAAAAAATAAAATTGTATTTTTATGAATGCATATACTTCATGGACACTATCAATCTTATAATTAAAAAAAATCCTGAGATCATGCACTGCAAACTCCAACTCTAAGTTAATTGTGTGCTTAATTGTGACCTTATAAATTTCTTTATATTTATTTTAAGAAGTAAAAGTAGAACATATTTTCCCAAAAATCCAAGTGGAGCCAGAATTACAGATGTACTGAAATCACTAAAATAGATGGTCAGGTCTATGAGTGTAGGTTATAGACATTAGAAAACCAATTATGATAATTCCTCAGTAGCTTTTGAACTATTTAGAATTCATAAGCAAAATTCATAAAATATATATCAACCATGAATTAAGCATTCCCGTGGAATAACTGTTTTCACTTTGAAAGCCAGAAAATTGAACAGTTCTCATTTATACAGAATTCTCAGTGGTATTGCTATGAAAATAATCTCAAGTGAAAAAAAGAAAATGTAACAAATAATAACATTTACAAATTGTCATTAATAGTACTGTCCTTAGGAGTACACAGTGCTCTCTATGTTCCATCTATTTCTATCATTTACATCTGAAGACTAAAATCAAACAATTGGGTGTTTCTAATGTTAGGTTTGGTCTGTCTAATATAGATTGCATTCTGTTGCTTCTAATGCTCCTATGTGGTCCAGGAACCAGCCAAGAACTGTACTTCAGAGAGAGCAAGGAAAAATTAGAATGTTGGCACTGTGTTATAATCTACACACAGTGAATTCCATAATCAATCATCACCACAAAACAGGACATTCTGACACCTCTAAGAATATCTTATAGCATCCAGGTCATTTCCAAAGGTTTTTAGTTTACAATTAAGTGTAACTACTTCATTTGCAAACTGAGGATTATTTATTTGCACAAGGAAATGTTTTTTAATGGCCAGAACTCATTTCTTTCAGGAAATTGATCTTGATCAGAAGGCAGTATTATAAACATGTCTTTAAAAAAAAAAAATCTCTCCAGAAAGAATCTACTTTTATCCCATGGAAAAAACATCTAATATTTATAGGATTACCCAGTTACCTTTCAAATCTGCCTAAGGCTCTTCCATCTTCCCTGCTGGTACTGCAAACAATACCTGCATGCATTCTCAACATATTAGACTGGAGATAAGAGGCAGAGTGGCTCTGTCATGGATTTGTTTTCAAGAGAAATTTTCTGATGATCAAATTGAAAAATAATTTGCCATGCTATGTAAATATGAAGAAAGGTCTAAACAACATAAAAATCAGTATCACATAAGTTTAGAATATACACATGAAACAGAAGCCTTGATAGCATATAAAAACACTGTAGATGGTTATTATTTACAACAGAGGAAACATTCTAACTTTTAAGCCAGATTCAGGGTCTTTCATTTATTTCTTTTAATAAATAAGTAAAAGTTTTCAATTTGAGTGTCACTGAGCTCCTGAATCATTTTCTTTGAGGTTTTTACTTTAGTCTTCTCTCTATACCCTTTAAGAGATTGTACATCTTTCATTTTCAGACATTTTTTTTTTTTTTTTTGGATTCTGCTTCTTCTGGGTCATACTTGTACTTTCTTATGACAGGTGAGTGTACGTGAGATTTTAATCCCTTTTCAAAGTGAATTTCATCAGCTTAAGCAATGTTTCTTTAAAGTTTTGGGGTTTTGTTTCTATAAAGTATAAAATGTGGTCTTTCAGAATAAAGTCATAATTTCTGACCAAGAGATGGTTCAGTTGTAAAGTGATTGTCTTACAAGCATGGAGATCTGTATTTGATCCCTAGAACCTATATTTAAAAAAAGCTATGTGAAGTAAAACCTTTTAGTCCCACCACTGTGAGGTCAAAACAAGTGGATACCTAAAGTTCACTGTCCAGCAAATATTTCTTTGAAAGTTCTAAGCCAGTGAGAAACCATGTCTTTAAAAAATTGTGTGACACATGGATAAAGACACCTAAGGTTATTCTTTTTCTACATGCTCCTATACATAAAATGTGCATAAATGTGTGTACACTCACATGTGTGCATGCACACACACAAGATTATTTTTTTAAAAATTAAAGTTATTTATTTTTATTCCTTAATATCTTAGGAGGGGGCATTTTACAGCATGTATATGGAAGTCAAAAAACAATTTACAGAAGTTATTTGCCTCCTACCATATGGGTTCTGGGGATCACACTTAGGATATTGGTTTGGGCAAGCTAGTACCCTCACTCACCAAGACTTCTGACCAGTGAAATTCTAAGCATGGAATAGAAAATACACAGAATATTTTCAGGTGTCTGCTACCTGTGAGGGTAGTCAAAATGTTTAGCCTTTAAACATCAGTTGCAGGTCTGTGGGGTCCCACACATGTGATTTTTATATATTTTTTATCTTCTATGAAACTGAGCTCTCAAGAAAGAACTAAGTGTATGTTCTACTCAAAACTCTACTAACATAGCAAATAAAAATTTGATTCACACTATTGATTCCTAAGTATAGCCACCCTTCCTGTGCTCTTTTCTCAATAATTTCTTATATTTATCTTAATTTATGGGTATTTCAGTTTTGCATTTAAAAATACAGCTCTTTAAAATACACATTAAACATCAAGCTTTTTCTTCACAGTGTATGTCCTTCTATCACTCTGAAAGATGAGATCGTTTTTGTAATTCTGTTTGGTCTTCCACCATGTTTATCTTCTCTTTATAAGTTTAAAATATCGTATATTGTCAAGAGATCAAAATTATTACTTTTCCTCTATTTGTGGGATTTCCTTTATTTGGATACTATTTCTCTGTCTCTTGGATAGCGTGGCTAAGGGTTTGTCTGTATTGTTGGTTTTCTCAAAGAACCAGATGTTGGTTTCGTTGATTGTTTGTATTGTTTTGTTACTTACTAATTGATTTCTGCCCTGAGTTTGATGGAAGACATTTTCTGTGCCTTTGAGTTAAGAGTCTTATTCTCCCATTATATCTACTATTTTTAGGTTTGGTATTTTCATGGTGTCCCAGATTTCCTGGATGTTTTGTGTCAGGAACTTTTTTCAGATTTAATATTTTTGACAGATGTGTCCATTTCTCCTATCACAACATTCATACCAAGATTTTTTTCTTCCTTGTCTTTCATTCTATTGGTAAAATTTGCCTCTGTTGTTCCTGTTCAAATTCCTAAATTTTACATTTTTAGAATTCCCTAAGGATCAGTAGAACTTTTTCATTTTCAGAATTTCTTCAGGAGTTGAATCTCACTTTTAAAACCTAAGTCATAATTCTGAAACAAAAACCACTGGAAAGCCTACACACTCATGGAATTTCAACAACTGTCTACTCAATGATCTCGTGGTCAGGGAAAAAATAAAGAAAGAAATTAGAATTCAATGACAATGAAGTCACAACATACCCAAATTTATGGGACACCATGAAAGTAGTGCTAAAAGTAAAGTTCATGGCCCTGAGTCCCTCCATAAAGAAATTAAAAAGTTCTCATATTAACAATTTAAAATATACAAATACGCCTGAAAGCTCTAGAAAAAAAGAAGAACGCACACCAAGGAAGACTAGAAGGCAAGAAATAATAAACATCAGGGCTGAAATCAGTTAGTTAGAAACAAAGAAAACAATACAAAGAATCAAAAGACAAATGGAAGTCAGAAGACAACGGACAGGAGTCATTCCTCTCCTACCACATGTGTTCTGAGCAATCATACTTAGGTTATCAGCCTTGACAAGCCAGTACCTTCACTCACTGACACTTCTGACCAGTTTAATTCTAAGCTTTGAATAGCAAATACACAGATACGTTCCATTGCTTCAAGGTCCTGCTGCCTTGACTTTCCCTGAAATCATGAACTGTAATCTGAAAATATGAGCCAGATAAGCCTGTACTACCCTAAATTGCTTTTGTCAGGGTGTTTCATCACTAAGATTACCAAATCATGTGTATACAATTGGACAAACTGGTTTTCATTTCCACAGTGTTCAACCTGGCATTTTTCTCCATTCTGCATACACATAAATTATTTGATAATTTGGGATGACTTTATTTTGCATGTTAACATAACTATAGTGTTTAAGGGTTTGAAATGAGGACACTTGGTAGGATGGCATAGTATTTTGCAATGGTAGAAAGGTTGTGCCATGGACAACATCAAGAAGGACTAAGATCTAATATACAATGTGTATGGCGAAGGGGACATAAACAGTTAATGATAAAAGCGCCTGTGGGTGATAGAGTGTGGTGGGTTTTGAATGCCGTGTCAAATGGGACGTTTGCTCTCATGGAAATTGGAGGACACCATAGCGAATGCTGGCTGCAAATCTCATCTTCAAATTAGACACACTGACTCCTGCTCACTGTGCACTTTTACAGGCCGCACATTTCACCGAGATTTAGTTTGAGAACACCTCTTTTCCGAGGCATTCAGGAACAATATTGAAAATTAAATCATTGAGCAGCACCATTGTATGAGTTTGAAGGCAGAAGATTTCTGTGGGAAAAAAAGACCCAATTCTCTTCCCTATCGAGTGAAACTTAAATAAGTTCATCTGGAAGTACACTATTTGTGTTAGACACACAATGATCAGGTAGAGACCTAAAAGATGTTGCATTGGTACAAAGTAGGATTTGTTGTATAATTCTGTTAGTGAAAGGGATAAGCGTCAAAGAAAACCAAGGCAATCCTGATATTTGGTGTGCAACGGGGAACAAAGAAACTACTTTAGCTGAGGATGCATTTCTGATTTCCCAACTCTGATGTCCTCACTCTCTGGGTTGAACTGTGTGGATAGCGTATGTATTTTTAAATTGACAATTATCATTTTAATCTCCATTAGGGGCTTAAAACCTTTGCTTGCACTGAATCGGTGTGATTTTAAGCAAAGGTCCATTTATTAAATCTTTTATTAGGCTTTTCATTATGTATGCTTGTAAAGATCTTGATAGAGATGTTAAGTAATGAAATTTTGCAAGTTCCAGAAATCTTCATAAATCTCCGTGAATTGAGTCTTTATGAGAAGCCTGCTTTCATTTTCTCTGATTTTTATTCGGATGCAACCAAAATGTTAATGTACTTTAATTAGAGCTAATATGATTTATCTCTTCACTCATTATATAAGTTAATTTTCTCCTAAAGAAGTCCTGTTTTCAAATTCTCTCCAGCAGTGTAGAATTAAAGTAATTATAGTTTGGCTCAGGAAATTAGTCATGAAGGTTCATGAATGTTAAAATAAATTGGAGTTTTTGCAGGATAGATTAGTCCATATGCTTTGCACAAGGAGCAGGGAGAAGAATGATTGCTGATGTTCTCTTTCTGGTGAAAATATGGCCATTGCAGAAATGGGAGGTGGCAAAGAGATTTCAGCATTACAAGATCCAAGGCAGATAGAATGGTCATCTCTTTTATGATAAACTCTGACAAATCAATCCATGTATAAAGTTCACATTTGGAATCTTAAGCAGAAAACCAACTGCTCTCATCCTGAACATCTGTTTTTTTTTTTTTGTTTGTTTGTTTGTTTGGTTGGTTGGTTGGTTGGTTGGTTTGGTTTGGGGGGGCACAATTTGTGTGATGAGTTAAAAAGTTTAAGAATTAACCAAAATATTTTTATGATCATGTTGTTATTGGTGTAGGTCCAGACCTTTAGAATGGCTAGTTTTGCTGTTGCTGTTGGGTCTATATGTGTGGAAGACCGCATTTGCATACATATTCATGTGTATGTGGATGCATTTTCATACATATTCATGTGCGTCTGTGTATGAATACATTTGCATACATATTCATGTAGGTATGTGCTTGTGTGTTTGCATGTGGAGGACCAAAATCAGTGTTCTGTGTCTTCCTCAATTACTCTCTACCTTGTTTTCTGAGACGGGGTCTTTCATTAGGACCCGGTGTTCCTGATTCTCCTAGGTTGTCTGCTCAGCAAGCACTAGAGTGCTTTACCTCCCCAGAGCTGGGATTGCAAGTCTGTGTTGCCAGGCTGCCACCCTGGCTTTTCTGTGGATGCTGAGGACTGAGCTCATGTCCTCATAGACACAGCAAGTCCTTCACTGACTAAGCCATCTCTTCAGTGCTGCCCCTTTTATCTTCCTGATGGAACCACTGTTTATCTTTCTCTGTATGCTACCATTTAAAACCCTTTTCTTCCCGAGAAATTTTATTTCTTTGATATCATAATAATCAAAACTACGTATGCAGTCACAGTGGTTTTTACCACACATAAAAGGCAGCCTCAACTAGAACATATTATAGGTGTTAAAACACATCTGGGAATAATAGATTTCTTTGGTTCTGAGATGAGTTATTAGCATAATTATTTTAATTACACAATACCTAGATAAAATATATCTTGTGAATTATTAAAAGAAAAATATTTTTGAAAAGTACCACTATTCTGAACAATAGCTCTATTCTGAGTACATAAAGACTATGAAACCAGAGGCTTATGCGAAAAAATTCATTTGGCAATCAAAATGTAATTAGAAAAATATAAAAATCTTGGGAACATGCAGGAAAGTTAACCTAGTATCCAACTAATATCATAGAGAAGATTATTATCTGTTTTCTATGCCTATGTATGAAGTAATGTTTTTTGTTTGAATTCCTGAATAAAAAAGATGATTTTAAATGACTTAACCATAGATCTTAGTCACTTCTAACTCCTGGTGTGTTTTCTGGGAGCTTGTGCAGTGATTTTTCTTTGTGATATTTTTACTTATATTTTAGTTGTCATTTGTGTTGACAGAATGAAGCTCCTGCCGTTTCAGGGGATGTCTATGGCTGTGACCTTAAGCGTTTGGCTCATGTGGTCACAACTTTTCACCTATTGTGAATACTCCAGTGATGACTGATAAAACAGTTCTCTCATACCATGTTATTTATCATGGAGATTTGTTTATTAATATTACTTCATCTATGAGTTTATGGATGGAAAATTCTAGTTAGCATTAACTGTTCACTAATGGAGAATAGTTTATAAAGTAGTTTATTAAGTATCCATAGAATTTGTCATGGAACATGGTAAAATATTACCCATTTTTTAATCTAGACTTTTAAAATGTTTGCCTTTGATTTTAATTCGTTCATATCAAGATAGTCATATGAAGTGTATTTAACATAGTAGATTATGGAGAAATCGTGGAATTGCATTTTGGTTAACCAACTACATAGTTTGTAGCCAAGGGTATGCATAATCCTGACTGGAGATTTCTTCTACCAAATGTGCTACCTGTATTGAAAGTATATTCTTTTTTTTGTTATTTTTTTATTAGATATTTTATTTACACTTCAGATGCCATCCCCTTTCTCCATTCCCCCCTTAGAAAACCCCTATCCCATGCCCCCTTTTCCTTTTTGCATTTATACATTTTTTTAAAATAATGTTAATCATAAGCGTTATAAGTTTGGAATTGTTCAATCAGAGGTATAACAACTGACCAACCTAGATATAACAACTATCTTTGACTGGTGGAGATACATGAATATCTGCCTCCCTGTCTCCCCCCTCTTTCTCTCTTTCATCACCTAGCTTCTCCTCTCCTTCTTCTTCTCCTCTTCTTACTCCTTTTCTTCCTCTCAGTACTCCTCCTACCTTAGCTCCTCCTACACATCACCCTTCCTGTTAAAATGAAACTTTTCTCTCAAAATACAATTAGAGCATAATTATGCCAATTTGTACCAGTGAGGTACAAGATAGTCCTAATACCCGGTCCATCCTTTTGTTGACTAACCAGCACCTCTGTCATCTATCCTAACTAAAACATTTAGTTCTGAACCTGGCTTTAGGATGAATGTCAGCTGACGACCATCCACTCAAATCTTTTCTCTTACGGTAAATAGCTATAAGTTTTCAACCCCGTCAGAAATCCAGAATGACTGAGTTAACTATAATTGTGGGAAGCACAAAGCATAGCTTCTAAAACTTAGCCAATTTATAGAGACCTCTGAACACCTGAAAAGCCCCTATACTACCGAACGTTGGAGCATCAAATCTTCAGCCTTCTGGCCCAGAATCATCTGACAGACCTTGGTGATGCAGGATTATTAAGGACTGATTACTCTGTCTAGGCAGATATAATCAGTCGACTATTCTGCATGTGTGTCATTTTCTGGACAGTAATTTGTCTGTAGATGGAGAGAGGCAATTCTTGCCTAGTGGCTGTTACCACACAACTGGAGTAACTCCAAGGCTGCTCAATTTCTTCTTAGAATCCACGACAGGAAGCTGTCAGGAGCAGACAGGTCTCTAATCAATATGAACATTAATATATAAATATTTGTAGCGTCAGTTCTATGGACTTCTGATGTTTTGAAAACCAACTATCCATGTAAGGTAACCTGGACTGTTGTCTGTTCACTCCTCTCAGCTATTTCTAAATAAAATATGGAAAACACCCTAACAATAAACTCAAAAATATGAATTTGCTATAGTCCCTTAACTCATAGGTTAACCGTCCCAAATCAGTTAAAAAGGTTAAAAAAGGGCTGGGTCTAGGCATTGTATTCCTAAATGTGTTATACAGGCACAATGCCCATGAGCGTATCAATATTAATCTCATTTTTATATTAATAAGAGGCTCGTACCAATGAAAACCTTAAATTTGAGATCAAAGTAAATTTTGTACCATTTAAGAAATTATAACTTCATCTTGATAATAATTATACAGATTTCTACCAATAGGTTATGGCTATGCAATAAGTCCTAGCTAATCCCCCCTCTTCCAACAAAACCACTACTTGTCCCTAGAAAGACAGACCATTATTAACCACATTAGTCCCCAAGCTCAGGGAACAGGGGCGCTGACTCTTCTTTAACTTCTTCAAGCTGATTAAGGGTGTTGAGATTTTAGAAGAGGGGTGGGGGGAAGAGTAAGTTGATAAGCCTCTGATGCTGTGTCTTCACTGAATCCAGATGCAATTCCAAGACATCAGAGGTTTGGGCAGGTCTGCTCAGTATGCTTGATGCGTAGATACACCAAGGCTGTGTATTCTGCAATATACAATTCTCAGAACAAGTTTTAGTATCAAGAAAAAAAAATTTCCCACCCCCAGGGGGCTGACATTTTTTTTTTAAAGATATTGGTTCTGAAGACTTTTTTTTCCCCCGCTTGTTAAAATTGGTTGTAGTATTTACGCTTCAGATTTTTTTAGCCTACTTCCTCCCACCACCCAGAAACCTCCTATCCCATCCCCCTCCTCATGCTTCTATGAGGCAGTAACTGCACCTACCCCCCTCACTATCCCCTCCCCGCCCTCACATTCCCCCCACACACACTGTGTGTTCATTTTTTTTTTTTTTAATTTTTTTTATGGGACCAAGAAACTCCTCTCCCACCTATGTCGGACAAGGCCATCCTCCTCTACATATACCTCTGGAGTCTTGGGTCCCTCCCTATGTGTTCCTAGGCTGGTGGTTTAGACCCTGGGAGGCTCTGGTTGTTTGGTATTGTTG
This sequence comes from Arvicanthis niloticus, assembly GCF_011762505.2. NCBI lineage: Eukaryota > Metazoa > Chordata > Mammalia > Rodentia > Muridae > Arvicanthis > Arvicanthis niloticus. The sequence continues at coordinate 52,286,941 of NC_047665.1, read as the reverse complement.
CTTTCCACCTGGGGTCAATAACCCTTTCTGCTCCTTCAGTCCTCTCACTAAGTTCTCCATTGGGAAACCCCTGATCATATCAGTGGTTAATTGTGAACATTGTCCTCTGAGTGTGTTAGTCTTTGGCTGACCTCTAAGGAGACAGCTATATCATGTTCCTCACATTATACACTTCCAGCCATCCACAACAGTGTTTAGCTTAGGTGGCTGTACATGGGGTGAATACCCAGGTGGAATGGTCTCCTGATGGCCCCTCCTTCAGTTTCTGTTACATGTTTTGTTTCCCTATTTGCTCCCTTGAGCATTTTTGTTTCTCGTTCTAAGTAGAACTGAGGCAACCCCTCTTGGTCTTCCTTCTTCATGAGCTTCATGTGGTCTGTGGGTTGAGTCTTCGCTAATCCAAACTTTTGGGCTAATATCCGTGGAGATATGTTTGTGTAACTATCTTCTTTTGGTGTTTTTGGAAGATTACTTTCTTGCTTTTTCTAGGTTGTAGTTTCCCTCCTTGTGTTGGAGTTTTCCACTAATTATTCTTTGAAGTGCTGGATTTGTGTTGAGATAGTGTGTAAATTTGGATTTGTCATGGAATATTTTGGTTTCTCCATCAATAATGACTGACAGTTTTGCTGGGTATAGTAGTCTGGGCTGGCATTTGTGTTCTCTTAGGGTCTATATGATATCAGTCCAGGATCTTCTGGCTTTTATGGTCTCTGGTGAGAAGTCTGGTGTAATTCTTATAGGTCTGCCTTCATGTTACTTTGCCTTTTTCCCTTACTGCTTTTAGTATTTTTTCTTTGTTTTGTACATTTGATGTTTTAACTATTATATGGCGGGAAGTATTTCTTTTCTGGTCTAAACTATTTGGAGTTCTGTAAGCTTCTTTTATATTTATGGACATCTCTTTATTTAGGTTAGGGAAGTTTTCCTCTATAACTTTGTTGAGGATATTTACTGGTCCTTTTAGTTGGGAGTCTTCCCCCTCATCTATACCTATTATCCTTAGGTTTGGCCTTCTCATTGTGTCTTGGATTTCTTGTATATTTTGGGTTAGTAGGTTTTTGTATTTTGCATTTTCTTTGACAGTTGTGTCAATGTTTTCCATGGTATCTTCTGCACATGAGATTCTCTCTTCCATCTCTTGTATTCTGTTGGTGATACTTGTGTCTATGACTCCTGATTTTTTTTTTTAGGTTTTCTATTTCCAGGGTATTGTCCCTTTGTGATTTCTTTATTGTTTCTACTTCAATTTTTAGATCCTGCATGGTTCTGTTTAATTCCTTTTCCCGTTTGGTTGCATTTTCTTGCAATTCCTTAAGGGATTTTTGTGTTTCCTCTTTAAGGGTTTCTATCTGTCTACCAGTGCTCTCCTTAAGTTCTTTGAGAGTGTTATTTATGTCTTTCTTAAAGCCCTCTATCATCATCATGAGAAGTGATTTTAATTCTGAATCCTGCTTTTCTGGTGTGATGGGGTGTTCAGGGCTTGCTCTGATGGGGGAGCTGGGTTCTGATGATGCCATGTAACTTTGGTTTCTGTTGCTTACCTTCTTGCTCTTGCCTTTTGCCATCTGGTTAACTCTAGTGCTGCCTGTACTTGCTGTCTCTGACTGAAGCCTGTCTTTCTAGTTATCTAGCTTGTGTCTGATCTCCTAGGGGTCCAGATGTCTCTGTGATCTTTTCCAGCTGCACTGATTACAGTGGTACCTCTAGGATGCCTCAGGATATGGTGCCTCCAAGGTAGTAGTTCAGCTAGGTGTCTGCTGTTCTGGGTGCAGTGTCTCCTCTAGAATATCTCAGGATATGTCGTCTGAAGCTCTGAGTTCATTTGTTCCTCTGTGGCTCTGGATTGAGTGGACCTTCCAGTATGTCTCAGGTGGAATCCGGGGTCCACACAACAGCAGACCTGGCAGAGGTCTGATCCAGGCCTCAGATCTGAAAACTAGTTCCTAAGACACTGTCCAAGTTAGAGGGCTTGGGATCCCTGCTTCCTCTGGGTTCTTGGAGGTTGGGGACAGAGCTGCCACCCAAGATCTGCTCAGTGCTCTGGCCCAGACTGGAAGGAACCAGTGTTCCGGGCCGGGAGTGACTTCCTGGGTCCTTTTGGTTCCCAGTTACTCCCTGTTTAGGGCAGGCCCTGCTGTCTGCTTACCTAAGATACTGCCTGAGTTCGAGTGCCTGGGATCCCTGCTTCCTCTGGGATCTTGGAGGTTGGGGGCAGAGCTGCCACCCAAGATCTGCTCAGTGCTCTGGCCCAGACCGGAAGGTGAAAGTATATTCTTAGAGTAATATATAAAGTCTCTGTAAATAAAATTCTATTGTATATGTGGTACTTGGTATATGATTGGCCCTCAAGACGTTGAGTTGTGTTCTACTCATCTTTTCATTAAAACACAACTCACCATTAAAACCCAGCTGGGTGTTCCAAGTGAGGAGATTCAGATTCCAGCCCTTTTCTGCCCTTTGATGCCCATATGCATCTCCAAAAAGAGGTTTGTGCAACAGAAATCGATGCAAGTATAGCTATAAGGCTATAATTAAATATGAATTTTCAATAGCAAAAATAAGAGAAAGAAGAAATAAGCAAAATCAATGTAATCATTTAAAATTGTGTACTTTAAACAATAAATAACACAGTCTTCACATGTAATCTAAGTATAAGCATAATGAACTTTTCTGTGATTGTTCCATAACATATTTAGATAGTAGGGACTTTTTCATGACTTAAGTATATATATGCCCCCTAAATCTGAGTCACCATACTATAGTAAAATATAGTATTATACTATAGTAAAAATGATATTATATCAAGTATAGTGATATTTGTTCATCTCCATCTTTGTCTCCTCCCTAACTTGTTCTTCCCTACACTCACAAGTTTTATTTTTCCTCACAGATGATCCTAGTGTTTTGTTAACAAATATATGATGTATGTATGTATGTATGTATGTACATACACACACAGGTTGTGTGTGTGTGTGTGTGTGTGTGTGTGTGTGTGTGTGTGTGTGTGTGTATAAGTATGCTATGCCTCATTGGTGGAGATCAGAGTACAGCTTACTGGAGTCTATTATCCCTTTCTACCATGTGAATTTTTTTAAATAAATATTTTATTGGATATTTTATTTATTTACATTGCAGATGCCTTCCCCTTTCCCCATTTCCCCTCCCTAGAAACCCCCTATCACATCTACCCTCCTCCCTTTTGCTTTTATATCATTTTAATTACATGCAAGTATTAAGGTCAGGTCTAGGTTGAGGAACTAGCAATACAATAGATGCAAATAGTCAAGGAACAAGCAAGACAATAAACACAAATAGTCAAAGAACAAGCAAGGTAATAAACAAAATTCCATGAATACTCCCATGATAACTGTTTCTAAGGGCTTATCAGAATGACCAAAATATCTGAGCCAACTTCCCTGTCCTAAGCCCAAAGTCATTTTTATGTCTGAAGCTTACTTCCTAGTTCTAGCCTAAAATTTAGATTCCTGCCTGAAATTACTTCTTTGTTCTAGCCTAATGTCAGATTGCTGCCAGAAGCCCACTTCCAATGTGAGTCTTAAAGGTGGAACTGAGGTTATCAGGATTCATGGAAATAACCTTTACATGATCCAGACTTTCTACTCTTTTGTACTTTTGTACTTTTGCTTTCTCTCAATAATGCAATTTTATTCTTCTGCTAGTTTAAGTAACTTTACCATGAACATGTGGCATATTTTCTTTATCTATTCATTATGGTCTTGTCCCACTAGTGAGGATTGCAGCAAGAAGCATAATTGTGTGGTTAATCCTATTATGTGGTGGCTTAGATATGGAATGTACACACTGCATTGAACTTTTTTTTTCAAGTAATCTCAGAATTAAAGTTTTTATATCAAGGTCTTTGAACCATCTTTGATTTTGTGCAGGGTTAAAAACAGAGATCAAGTTTCCTGGTTCTACACATTTACATTAAGTTTTCTCAGTACTATTTGTTAAACAGGTTTTACCCAAAATATTTTTTTATGTTCTTGTCAAAATTCAAGTGACCATACTATTATGGAATTATCAGTTCTCTATTATATTCCACTGCTGTTTGTTTCTGGGTTTTTTTTTTTTTTGTTTTTTTTTTTTTGTTTTTTTTTTTTTTTTTGCAGCTTACCATATTGGTTTTATCAATATAGCTCTACAGTATAATTTGAGATTGGATATCATGATTCCTCAGCATTCTTCTCTCTGCTTTTGATTACTTTGAATGGTAGGGATCTTTGGGATACCAGTGTGAATTTAGGATTAATTTTTTAGTTCTTTGAGAAATTTATTTAAAATTTTAATGAAATTTCTACTTTATCTCTTTAAGAAATATACCAATTTTATTGCTTTAAGAAATATACCAATTTTTCACCCTCATAAATAATACCCCAAAATGTCAACACTAATAGAAATACTAATATTGAAATCTCAAGGAACTCCACTATAAGATCAAGAACCACAGGAAACTAATAACTCTTAAGACAGAAAAATACAGTCTTCCTCACGGACAATCCTCTAATTGCTTATAAGATATCAAGTTATCAACCTTGAAATCCTATACACATAAACCACATAAAAATGATGCAGCAAGTTGCATTTATGTGTGTATTCATACGTGTGTGTGTGTGTGTGTGTGTATGTCAATAATAATTGAAGAAAGAGAGAGCACAATGTTGAGGGGAGTAATGGGACATTTGGAGTGGTTGAAGGGAAAAATGATGAGTTATATTTTAATTAAAAATGTAAAAATATTAAGGAAGAAAAAAGTATAGCCATTTTAATTATATTAATCATGCCAATCCATTTTCAGCAATCTTGGGTAGAACTGAGCCATGTTCAAAGTGTTCAGTGGTCATACATTTCTTTACGATTCTATACTAGATTTAAAAAAATTAAATACATTCATAAAATATTTCTTACTTTGTAAAATGTCCTTCAGTGACCATTTCTAAAAATTCATCAACCAGTTGATGTCTTTTTCCCCCTTCAGGTTGGAAAGTTGGCAACAGATGCTTACAAACTGTATTCTTTTATTTCTAAAAGTTTTCATGATTCTATCAGCTCCTGCCTCTCAAAATGCAGAAGTTTTTTTTTTTTTTATCTCTACACATCCAGGACTCTCATAATAAATCAGCTCACTCAGAAAGTCTGTATTTGTCTCATTTATATAAAGTAAAAGATCCAGCTTGCTGTTCCAGATACTAAGAGGTAATTTTTTTTTTTTCATTAAGTCACACAAGTTCTAAATGAAACAAGAGCATTAGCTGCCTACCAACAAAATGGAATCCATCTAGTCAATGGACTCAAGATGCTGGAGAAATATGTAATTACTGTAATGATACTTGGGAAACATTAACAGAAAACTTGAATTATCAAGAGAAAGAAGGAGGAACCAATATAACGACTTTGGACTTTGTTTCCTCGTAAAAAGATAAAGTTCAACAATGGGAGTAATTACAATAAGGCAAGTTATAGCATCAAGGTTATTGTGGGGCAAGAAAATGCTAATGATAACAGTCTAAAGCATGTCTTCATGTTTGTGGATGAATAACATATGGTGTTTCACAATCACTGATATTTTCACCCAGTGGTGTGCATGCATGGCTACCAAGGTATCTCTTCTACCTGTACCTGACAACATTGCAAAGCTGGTCTAGACTACTTGATATTCTATATTTATGGAAGTAAGGGCAGCAGTCCTGAGGATGGTTAGTTCCTGGTTAAGTAAATCCAAGTATTATTTTTTTCTTATTCAGGATCTGTTTACACAATAAATAAACCAGTAGTTATTTTAAAACAGCATAATCAACACAGAAACCTCTTTCTTAAACAGGCACAACAGTAGAGACCCATTGCATACAATCACAAAGAACTTCTCTATGTATATTCTATGACTGATCAAATATTTGTAACCTTATTGATCATTCACTTGATATGAGATTATTGATGCTTATCAATGAGTCCTATTATAGAACATCCTGTTTTCTTTCAATATCCATATAGTGATTTCTGAATCACGTAGATTCCATTTGCTTTACAATTTCAGCAAATGCCCTTTTCCTTATATACTAGCACCAATGAACATATATGAGAAGTAAGTTCAGTGGGAAATCAAGAACAACTGCTTCTGGTCAAGAGCAGAATTGCCTCCACAACAAACATATGCCTGAAATGTGGTATTATTGTATCAAATTGGGTCTGTGAAAGACAACCACGTATTATCCAATGATGCTGTAAAATCCTGAGCCATAAACTTGGGACATGGCTATGTGATAGACCACAAACACTGCCAACTCTAAGGCTTCTAGACTGCATTATTTCTATTACCCCTAGATTCCTTTAGGATGGAAAAGTTACACAAAATAGACTCAGGTTATAGCTGTCTATCTGACTTCTGTTCCCTGTGGCTACAAAGAGACTGGGAGTAGTGCATGCCATCTGAAGAGATAGGACATCAGCTAATGAACCTAAGACAGCAAGTTTTCTCAGGTAACATTCAGTTAGCTGTCTCTTCTGCAGAGTAGATTTCTGTTTTGATTTTGTTTTGGGTTTTTCTTAACATGAACAGTCCAGCAGCTGAAACTTTCCATTCCTAATTCCAGGATTATCCAAGCAAGTCCCTAAGCACAAGAAGTAATTTTGTGGGCTCCATTGAACTCTTGGCACATTCTGGGTGTTTCAATTCCAAAAGAGATCCAATAGTATATATAGACAGATCTAGATCTAATAGCTTTTGGCTCTGCCTACCATTCACACCCCTACAAGAGTATCGTTAACATGTTTTATAATTCGTCTTTGCTATTTGGTTTTCTTTAACTGTGGAAAGGATGACAACAATGGTCAGGTTATTGTTAAACAAGATAACTGCTTATAAATTATAATTTTCCCTTAAAACATTTTTTAAAAGCATGTTAACTGATAAGGCACAATGGGAAAGAGAAAGAAAAAGGAAGGTTGCTAAGGAAACAGTAGGTTTTTCAATGAGTTTTATAGAGAAAGGGCAGGTAAAATGCAAGAAAACCTACTATGCAATTAAGTTCTCTCACCTTCAAACTTGCTAGTCCTATGCGTTACAAAAAGTAATGGGATTTATTTTCTTATCAGTCTCAGGCCTGGATGAAATAATGAGTGAGATCATACTTAATGTGCACCTCTTGCAAAAGCTGTATAATTCTCAAACTACATGTTGGCCACCATTCATAGCTAAATACACATTTAAAAATAAAAGCTTGGTATCCTTTTTTTTTTCTAACATTTTTAGCTACAAACCTCTTAGATTGTCTGTGTTCTGGATTATTTTGAACTAATTTTTGACAGTGTTTCTTGTATCCTGTCTGTCTTCAAACTCAGTATGTTCCTTCTACCCAAGTATCTTCAAGTTACTGTAATTAAAGGCAGATTGAACCAGTTCTAGTATATGTGGCACTGGGATAGTTTCCAGGACTTCATGACTGTTAGGCAAGCATTTCACAAACAGAGTTATATCATCAACTCCTCTTCTCTACTTTACTAAACTGTAAATACGTGGAGTCTGGAAAAATGAGGGTTAGATTAATTGATAATCTACCTGCACCTTCCTTAAAACTTACTTCATGATCATGTCTAGTGTTTCCTCCATTAGACAATAAGTGAGAACTTAAATGAAACATTTACTTGTCTGAGAATTAGCAGGCAGACACCCTACATATAATAGCAGTCCCCATTCTTTATCCATTATTTTGTTTTCGTCTGTTTGTTTGTTTGCAGTAAAAATAGTGAAGTAAAAACTGGCTTTCATTTGATAAATACAAATGATTTCATTATGATGACTCATAGGCCCTCAGAAAAGAGTGTTTGATTGATTGAGAAATTATAGAAAAAAATAGATCAAGAAAAATAGAGAGAAAACAAGAGAACAAAATAGAAGCAACGGGGAAGGGAAACAGTAAAGACAGAGAAGGCAGAGAAGCACATGTGGCATGTGCTCATGTCACTCCAATGAAAAGATAAATAAATTAATAAATATGATTTTGAGAAGTAAAGTCATAGATGAAGGGAGAAGTGAAGAGTGGTACCCAGGTGAATAGAGAATGTCATGGGAAAGGATCCCTGATAATCAATCAAATCTGATTTGGTTCTAGGATCCTTGGAAGTCCAGACGATGTGCCTTCACAACAACTATGTTCTGTTGGATCCAGAGCCTCTTTCTCATAGGTTACTGAATTTGTCCTCCTGATTGTCCAGGGAACTAGCTGAGTCTCTGACACGGATGATTTATTCCCTCTGCAGTCTGTGCATGTGGTTTCTGTTACTAAATTACTGGAGTTCGCCACTCAGGTTCTATACCTTTTTTCCACTCCCATTTTTGTTTTGCTATCAGCTGAGATCACTCTAGCTACACAGGACTCTAAGTCAGTGTCTCTGAAGACCTCTCCCTTCTTTGTCTTGGTTTCTTATTGGATCTGATGAGTTCCCTATTCAAACAAGGTAGGTGCAATATCAATCTGATAATGTCATGACATTGACTTTTTATTTACATTTATAGATTTAGTTGTAGAGTTTACATCTTTATCCCTGTAACAAAAACCATTTACATCATTTTTTCCACAAACATGGGTGTATTTTTTTTTAAAAAATGTTTTATTATTTTCACTACATATCACAGAAATCAAGGTTGGTAATTTTCTCAGCTGCAGACTCTGATTGGTGTACGCTAGTACCAATGACAATGGCACCACTATCATAGTGGTGCCATATATGATAATGAATCCAATAGTGTTAAGGGCTTATATTAAGAAATGACTATAGATTCTGTCTCATTTCATGTTTTAATGGAATTACTCAGCAATAGTTTCAAGTCTTTAACAATGATAGATTATTAATTACTTAAGAAAAAGTTTAAAATTTTTTAGATTGCATACACAATAAGATCACACACACTCTAACAGTGAACACTCTATATGCTCCAGGTGATGTGGAGAAAGTTCTTATTTCATCTTTCCAGAAGAGTGAAACTATATAAATACAGCTGGTAGTGTTTTTTAAAGATGTGATATGTGAAGTTATAGGTTACAGAGGGCTGTACAGGAAGCCACTGATGGTGGAGACACAGATCAAAAGTAAGCTCTCAGGCACAATATAGAAGTTAATAGCAATAGGAAAGAAAAGAAATAACAAGGATCCATATAGGCATAGCTCAGGTAACAAATTTAAGAGTGAAAATCAATTTGATAGAGGTAGAATCAGAGAGAACAGAAGACAGAGCAATGAGATAACTCTTTTCTGTATCTACAATGGAAAACTATAATCATATATCAAGAAATGGGTGGGTTTTTTATTATAGAAATAGCAATATAGAGAAGAAATCCTCTCTAGTCCTACTGATCTTCCCCCCCCACACACACACACACAAACACACACCCTGTAAATGTGAAGAATGTGGATATTCATAAACACATTGGAGTAGAGGTCTGAGAGATCTGGACATACAGAGGTGTGTCCATTACAGAAAATAGGAGATGTCATTCTTGGCCAAAAGAATTGAAAAGGATCCATTGGGAAAGAAATGTTGACCTAACTGAGTATAGAACATAAATGTGTTAGGCTCACCACACTGTCAGGAGGTTTCGCTTTCAATGTATTTTCTTGCATCTCAACACTGATTTCCCTTCTGACAGGCATAATGAAGACACTATTACCCAAAGTGTAAGGGTCGTTCATGTTTCTCACCATTTCACTCCGAAAAAAGAAAACAAACTGTCCATTAATTTTACAGCGCTGTAACAAATTCTGTGATTCTTTCTCTGGCATTTCTCATACCCTCCTACCCCATGTCCCTCCTATTCTACTGTTTGCTCTTTAGTCATCCCTTCTTTCTGTTTAGAAAATCAAACACTTAAATTTCCATTCTGGTCAAATTTGTAGCAGAAAGTTTGTTTATTTAGTTAGTTTCTTTATTTAGAAAGGGAATTTGTGAGTATTTCGAACCTTTATTATCTGAAATAAAAACAAGGAACACAACATTCTTGTTTCTGGGACTATTATTTAAAATCAAAGCAAAACAGTGCTCTATGTACTTGATGATTCTAATACACAGAGCCCAATAGGTAGATCTTCTATTTCTGATATATCTAGAGTGATCCAGATAATTAGGTACTCTGATACCTTTGTTATTTCACACATTTTGGAAAAATCTTCACATGATAATCTCAGTATATCAGTACTCATTTTCATTAAAATGTTATTGAATATATTTATTTAAGAATAAATATTATATCAAAAGAAATATGTACAATATTTAGCCTTTTCATTTTTGTATTATCTGATAGGACATGACAAAGTGTCATAAACATATTAGAGGGAATTACTCTACTTAGGGGATTGTAACAGTAGATCCTGATTGATTAAATGCTAGATCCAAAACCAGAGTCCTATTATAGCAATTGTAACTTATTTAGGTTTAGCATATTTATAACTGCTCTAAGCAATGAACTTTTGGCTAAGTGTCTTTGCCTCCATTTAAAATGAAGTAGGTTTGTGTACTAGTCAGGGTTATCTAGAGTAGCATAACATAGAATGAATCTCTTTCAGCAAGATAACACACACACACACACACACACACACACACACACATATATATATATATATAATTTATTGGGATGACTTAAAGCCTAGCTAATCTAACAATCGCTGGCTGTGAACAGAAATTTCAAGAATCCAGTATTTGCTCAATCCACAAGGCTGGATGTCTCAGCTGGTCTTTATTATATGCTGGAATCCCAAAGAAGTAGGTAGGTTTTAATGACAATGAAGGAATAGATGTGCTAGAAAGACAAGAGCAAGCAGGCAAAAATAAAAACGTTCCTTGTCTTTATCTAGACTTCCAGCAGAAGGTATGGTCCAGTTTAAAGGTGTGTCTTTCTGCCCCAAGTGTCTGATCAAAGGTGTGCATCTTCCTACCAAAGAGCTCTGGACTACAAATAGATTCATCCACTTCACACTAAGAAAAACAAACAAACAACCTCACAGGTGTGCCCTTCATTTCTGGATTGTAATTCATTCCAGACATAATCAAGAAAAAGAATCACAGTATATATAAGTACAATATCTTTCAGTGTGTCTATATCTACATCTATCTATGAATATGATGTATATATATACATATATATAAATGTATATATATATATAATATAAAATAATAAGCATTCATATAGGAAATACCAGGCAGCATAATGCCTTGAGAGCTACTCCAAGAAGAGCAGTTATAAAATCCAAACATAGTGGAGAAGCTATGAAAAGTGAGGACCAAAGGCCAAAGTCAATATTTAAAGAAAAAAAGAAAAAAATGATAACTCAAGACAAAGCATGCTAGCTAATGAAGAGGGAAAATTAATCTGATTGAGGTGGAATCAGAAAGAATGGAAAGCAGGCTGATGAGATGTATTTTCTCTCTATGTACAATGGAAAAGGAAAATTGAATGGAAAGGAGGGAGTTTTTTTTAGCAATAGTAACATAAGATAGATAGACAGACAGACAGACAGAATTGATAGTTTCCCATTAATTATTTTTTAAGATTTATTTATTTATATGAGTACACTATAACTGTCCTCAGACAAACCAGAAGGCATCCAATCCCATTACAGATGGTTGTGAGCCACCATGTGGTTACTGGGATTTGAACTTAAGATCTGTGGAAGAACAATTAGTGCTCTTAACCACTGAGCCATCTTTCCAGCCCCAGTTTTCCACTTCTTATGAGCCTTACTCCTTGTTGTGAATACTAACTAATATGGACCCTAGTCAGGTATTGCTCTATCACTGAAGGGAGGGCACTGTGGGACTGTGGATGGTGAAATGTCTCAGTGGCTAAGGGTACTTTTTGTGCATAAGGATCCAAGTCTGGATACTGGAACCCGTATAAAAAGTTGGTCATGGTGATGCATGTGTTTTAACACCGTTGTGTGTGTTGAAGAAAGGAGGATTAGTGAACCCTAGTCTAAATCAAAGTTCAGAGGAAGACCTGCCCCAAGGGAAGAAAGCAAGGCAGTTATCAGGCAAGAAAACCAATGTCCACAAACTGATGCAAGCCGACAGACCCAGGTTCTGATCTTTGCTAATACCAGGGCTGCTCTTCAGTGTCCCCCCACAACCCCCTTCCCCTTCTAGATCTATGGGTTCTTCATCTAGGGTTTCTTCTTATTCTTTCTCCTCTTTCTTCCCGTCATTTTCCACATCCCCTGTGAACGGTGACTTTAGCTTCCCTCTGATACTGAAAGGGAGGGCAGGGCCACCCATAAGCTCAGATCAGACACTGTGGAGCAGAGAAGAGGTTCCAAGCTCAGTCCAGGCCTTATCCATTGCAGACATCGTTCCTGGGTTTCTATTAACCAACAAACAGCATCTCATCTGGAACAACAAGGATCTGAAGTCAAAAGATCAAGAGATAGTGAAGTGGATACAAGTCTAAACACAGAGGGATGTACTACAGAGGGAGACCTGCTCTTCCCTCAAAAGTGTAAAGAACTCCAAGGGTTCTCACGGCTCTTCACAGAACTACTGAACAGACTAAAAATGGGTCGCTTTGACAGAGGACCAAGTAGCTTCCAACACAGTGTGGCCCTGGACCGGATCCAGAGTATAGTGGGTGTTTTACAGAAGCCTCAGATGGGTGAGTGTAATCTAGGAAGCTTGCTGCAGGTGGAAGAAATGATAAACTTGGTTTTCCTCATATAGCTGCCCAGAGATCATCGTCAGGAGGTAGCAAGCATCAGATAAGCAAGCACTTTCCTAGCCACCACAGTGATTCAGGTGCTTCTTCTCCTGCACCTCACTTAGAAAGGATGGGCCAAACACAGCTGGGACATTTAGTTTTGAAACCAAAGCAGACTTGGCATCTCACAGTAGGGCCAGCTATGAACCACATCTGGATTCATAGCCATCCAATTTGTAAATCGCCCCTCAGTTCCCAAGGCTCTACCTCTGGCCACAGTCCTATAGGTACTGGAATCAGCATTGGCATCACCCTTGTCCTTCAGAAAGGAGGATATCCCTTCACCCATTCTTTCACAGGCACTCCAATCCCACCAACTACACTGTCTCCTGTCATCCCTGGTGATCTGAAGAAACTGTCTGGAGAGGAGCCTCGTTGCCACAGTTTGCCAGTAACACTGCCATCAGTCTGGAGTTGCATTCTTGTCCACCTATCCTACCTACCACAGAGAGATGACTAAAGGATACCCAGAACCACAGATGCTTAGCCATCCTCCAGTTGCTCCTGATCCTCAGCCCTAACCCAGGCTCTGCAACTGTCCTCTGATTTCCAGTTTGTATAAATATATGTTTATTGTCTTTTTTTAGTTTTAATTTATTTGTGGTGAAGAAAAATAAATTCTTCCTGATTCAAGACTTTTTTTTTACTTTAAAAGAAAGAAAACCAATGTTTTCCACTTATCTCAGCAAATGTATGCACACACCTTCCCAACACACACACACACACACACACACACACACACACAAATACGGGGGGGTGGGGGAGGGAGAGAGAGGTATTAGTCTCAAGTGAGGAGTGACATACAAACTTTTCAGTTGTTCAAATTCCCAAACTTTTCCTATAAATAAGGAGAAACAAGGTCTTTGATTCCTCCATTAAAACTGGTTTTGAGAATGTGAACCTGATTTTCATAATACATTTATAAATTTATTCTCATACCTATTGGAACAATAGTACAAAATGTTTCAGAATTGCCTCTAATCATTTGAGTTGGCAGAAGACAGAGAAGTATAATGGCAGAGAGTGGCGATCATCTGCCTTTCTAGAAATGTGGATAGAATCAGAAAGAGGGTTTTATTGAGCACAATGTAAGCCTGAGGTAATTTAGAGCCAGTGTTTCTCAGCGCTTGTAATGTTTTAATCCTCAAGCTTTATGATACACCTAGAAGGAACTCATTCAGCATTATAAGAGATGCCACCCAGGTGTGTCTGTCCTCAAAAGCAATTCTATTGTCAATGACAACAAATTTTTCAAAGAGTATCAATTTTTGTGATCCTGAATTATTACTCTATAGTTATAAATGTGTTTAAATAAATCTCATGATCAGGTCTAGTTGGGCATGAAAGACAAACAGTTGCAAGGAATAATTCGAAGATCTTCCTGATGTAAAATCATCTTCTCTGGCTCACTGCTTGAAAAAATCTCTTTGCATTCAAAGCTGATGATTTTCTTGGAAACATAAAACATTTTACAGTTAGAGTTTCTCTGCTTGGGGTACGTTATTAGTAACATATCCCATTCCTGGGGGAGAGGGTTCAGTGCATAGAACATGCTTAGTTACTAATGCAAAACAAATTGTTTTCTGTGTTTTGCAAACTCCTCATTCAAATATAAATTTTCTACTTATAAGTGACATTTTGTCAAAAATTGCGCCATACCACCAAGCACTTTTAGGATTGAAAACAAGTGAAAGGTCACTTCAGGAAGGTAAGACCGCATCTTAGAACATTAAAGGAACTTGGACTGTCAGTCTTATTGTTTTGCTCACTAGTCAGTGAATATGATCAGCAGCCCATTACCTACAACTGGTGCCTAATATGGGGGCACAAACTCAAGACCCTGAGATTAAGAGTCTCATGCTCTACCAACTGAGGTAGGTAAGACACGCGTGGGACTCACACATCAACCCAACCAGGACCCACTGGCACACTACAAAACAACAATCAGTATGTATGTTATGGCCTGCATGGCTTGGTTCTGGAAAACTTCTGAGGAAATGAGGAATGTAGAACAGACAGATATACATGCTTACAGAAAACCAGGAGTCAAGGGAGCTGGCCTTGGTTTTATGAGTTTCTCCTGTTACATAAAGCTCAGTGAGTTTAGTATGTACAGAAAGAGAAGGAGGGGTTGTCTGAATCTGGGCTGCTAGAGAAGCAGGGTTTCTCACTCCAGGCTGTGGGTAGTTGGCTGGGAACGCTTTGGATTCCCCCATGGGGAAGTTAGGCATGGCTGCTGTGGCTCACTAAATGCCTCTCCATGGTTCCTCATGGCACAGCCCCAATGACACGAGAAAGTCCTTGGGTTTTTACAAGCTTTAATGTCATGGCAGATGGTGGATGGATCTGGATGTACCCGCCCCCCCAAAACCCATCGCAGACCTGAGTTAAATAGGGAGAGAGAGAGGGGAGGGGCTGGGGAAGAATGTTTAATTGGCTCCACCCTCTGGCCCTCAGGTACCTCATTGGTATGTAAATCTCTCTAGGGCCTGAGGCCTGTTCTTCAGGACTCTTGGCCATAGACCTCTCTGTAGGAGTGGTTGTTGGAGACCTGAAGCTAAATGAAAGGAACCAGGACCTGGGAGCAGAGCTGAACTCCTGCCATCCAGTAAGGTTCCAGGGTTCCAAGCTCATGCTTGACCAAGAAGCCAGCTGCTTCTCACAGCCCACCACCCCACAGACCTCCATCAATATGAGCCTTTCAAGCACATAGAACAATCCCCCTAGCCTCTCCACAGGTAGAGGGTGTGACAGGCCACAGAACCTTAAGACAGATCTCCATATTAATGAGATACCTAAAGGTTAGAGGGGTGTAGTCAACTAAACATTCCTTCTCAGACCCTCTTTCTTGCAAAAGGTATTTAACCTCAGGCCCACCCTGAAAATGCCTAGGTATAGCTTCATCCATTTTCCACCATGACAATAAATATCTTAAGACTGAAGACCCTCCAAACTCGGGAGACCCTTACTCAAGTCTCGGGATGTCATGGCCACCCAAAAATCCCAAGACACCGTACCTGGATGCAATCAGCAGAGGTTTATTAGGGAGAGTTGGCCGGCCAACGGTCAAATTGCTTGCTCACGCAGAAGCCGAATTTGACAAAAGACCAGCAAGCTGGGGGGCTTTTTAAAGGGGAAAACCACAAACCAGGGGAGTGAGGAGGGGGGTGGGGTGGGAGTGAGGGATTGTCAAGGATACATAACATAAAAATAGCAGAACATTACAGAGGAACCCAACCTAAATGATTCAGGGTCATGTGATAAACACTCTGTATACTCAATCTTCTCAAAAATGTAGTTTTACCATGTCACTGTGCCATACCCTGTCATTTACTCAACTATTTCTGATTAACTATTTCTCACTTGTTCTGGACACAGCCCTGCAGGGTCATTTGTGGTTGCCACCTAAATGACTTATCTATCTTTTCCATGTAGTCAGCTGGATCTGGAACTGGCCCATCTACATTCTTGGCTCGTCTCAGAAAGAAGTTTTATATGTCTTTTAAAGAAATCCTAAAGGAGAATATATATATATATATATATATATATATATATATATATATATATATAATGATTTTCATAATTTTTCATTCTTCAAGACCATAGCCTATTTCTTTTCTTTGGGACCCACTGTAGGAAACTGTGGAGAAGGTTTTTAACTACCAAGCTGCCTCCTAATCGCCCACAGATGACCTCTCTATGTTTTCAGCCACAGAGGTCCAACAATCCAAGCAAGCAAGCCAAGCCAGCTGTGACCAAGCCAAGAGAAAAATCTCATCCCCCCGGGACACAGCCAAAGCTTCTCCTTTGGCTGCAGGCCATCAGCCCCACTTTGGTCTCAACCCTTCCATGGCCTCTCAGCAGCACCTGAGAGCCCAGGGGCCTGGGAACCAACTGGTTCCTGGCTACCTTTTGGCCTGGGGACCTCCAACCCAAGAGCTCTGGCCCCCACAGGACCTCAGACTTTGTTCCCTCACCGCCCACACCCCCTGGAGCATAGTCCTGTGGCTTCACATAGGCACCACAGTGGAGTGATCACAGTCAGATTCCTGTGCCTCTGTCCTCAGGACAGGCCCTAGCTGAGTGGTAAGACATGCATGGGACTCACACATCAACCCAACAGGATCCACTGGCACACTATAACCCAACAATCATTATGTGTGTCATGGCCTGCATGGCTTGGTTTAGGAAAACTGTCTGAGGAAATGAGGAATGTATAACAGACATACATACATGCTTACAGGAAACCTGGAGTCAAGGGAGCTGGCCTTGGTTTTATGAGTTTCTCCTATTACACAAAGCTCAGTGAGTTTTGTACATACAGAAAGAGAAGGAGGGGTTGTCTGATTCTGGAGGTTTCTGTCAAGAAACATTCTTGTGTAGCAGACAACCTGGAAGAGGAAGCTGCAGTTGCTGATTTTTGTAAGCACTGGATAATCATTAGCAAACATTTATACATGGAGCAGGGGAAGAGTTTGCCATGCTACTGAGCCTTACCTGGAGGTGATCTTTGCATATCTGTTTGGTCCCAGGCCTTGGTCCTTGTCAATATACATTTATTCAGGACCTTATCTGATCATTAGTCATTCCTTCATATTTTCTTGGTTTCCCATACCTGTGTGTAAAATTTTGAGATGCAACTTACTAAAAATCACTATTGCTAGGACTGATTTAAAGTAATAAGCACAAAATGGTAAGTGAATAATTTAATGATATCAAGTAAAATTTGTTATCATTGGTGATAAAATGGCATAGAACCAGGTTCAGGTATAATATCGCTATGTATGAACTGAACAAGAGACTTCTGATTTGGTGCTAATCTTTGTTATTGTTTTCCACTTGCCTCAGAAGATAAATGGAGAATATTATTATACATTTGAACATTTCATATGAGAATAAATTGTCAAGAATAAAAATATGCATACATCTCTGAATACATCCACATGCTCATTTAGATTTACTTTTTATTTATTGGTCTATCAATCAGTCATTAAATTTCATCTGTCATTTATCTACTACCTATTAAACAATCATTTATTTACTATTATTTGTGATCTATATATCATCTATCGCTCTATCATTTGCTCTGTTCTCAACATTATCGTTCAACCTTCTACAGAACATCCCACAAAGCTCTTAACATTCCAATGGCTCTTCTAGCTCAAAGTTCCACAGTCCTTCCACAGTCCTCCCCAAAACATGGTCAGGCTGTCACTTCCAGTACCAGTTTATATTAGTCAGGGTTTTTATTTCTGCACAAAATATCATGACCAAGAAGCAAGTTGGGGAGGAAAGGGTTTATTTACCTTATGCTTCCACATTGCTGTTCATCATCAAAGGAAGTCAGGACTAGAACTTAAGAAAGTCAGGAACCAGGAACTGCTGTATGGACCATGGAGAGATGTTACTTATAGGGTTGTTTCTCTTGACGTCCCTAGCTTGCTTTCTTATAGAACCCAAGACTACCATCCCAGTGATGGCACCACCCACAAAGAGCTAGGCCCTCCTTTCTTGATCACTAATTGAGAAAATGCCTAAGAGCTGGATTTCATGGAGGTGTTTCATGGAGGATAAGTCCAGCTTGTGTCAAGTTGACACAAAACCAGCCAGTACACATTTCATTTTGAATTTCTCATGTATGACTAGAGAAAAGTGACAGTCTTTTGGAAAGAAAGGACTAGATGGTACTTATATTTCTTTATGGTCACTTGAAATATTTAAGCAGCTCAGATAATCCAAAACCTACTTCATTTTGTCATCTGCATCTAAAATGGTGGGCGATTGTCCTATAGTTTGCCTGTAGTCATTTCAATGCTCATAATCATTGTTAATGATCTATATAGCAATTGAGTATAATAAATTCTTTAAATCATTTTCCCTCAGGTCTTGGCCTGAAGGGAGGTACTAGCTGGAGGTGGGAAGACTAGCTGGTTAGAATTAGTGCAGCATTCCACCCACTTCAACAGAGACATGAGAAAAAAACCACGACCTTTGAAAGGTAAAGGCAAATTAAAACACACATACACACTTGTGCTTTCACAGAAAATAATGTAGCAGCAGGAAGAGGATGGGCGTAAGCAAACATATTATCAGACAGAGAATAAAAACATTGCTATGATAAGCATGCAATTAATGCCCACTACAAAACAGGATTTTAACAGTAAAAAGCAAAATAAACAAGTTAATAATAGGCTGTCTATAATTTTCAACATTTCAAAAGCAAGGTGATTGAATCCTAACACAGAGTGTGAGAGGGAGATGGAGAAGTGATTAGGAACAGCACAGTAATACTTCTCTGAGTCTATAACAGTCTTTGAGCAGGACTTACAGAGGAATAACCATAGCCCTGAAATGGAAGCACTTAGCATAGTGCAAGTTACCTTAGATGCACAGAGTAAATAAAGCTAAAGGCTTTTAGTAAGATATTTGACAGGGCAATTAATGGGGTAGGAATAATGTCCAAGCTTAGAAAGAAGGCAACTAATGTGTACAAATGAATGCACAGCTACTCTTCTGTGAGTAACTTGTCACTCCATCACACCTATGCCTCAGAATGGAGCATTCCTGGTAAAGGATAAAATATTTATACAACGACTCCTATTCCCAATTGGTTAAAAGTTTTGAACACCTCAATTTCAGGTGTCTTTACAACATTATTTCACAGATGAAATCCACCACAAATTAATCTAGGGTCTTCATGGGGGACAGTAGATCCAATGTGACTCACTGTTGAGCTCATTGTAACATATTAAATAATTAGACATTCCCACATATTGGATAATGCAAATATTATTAGGAAAATTAAAAGGTGTGACCAGTGAGATCTAAAAACATCTAACAACTATACTGAGTATGATTAATTAGCCTGTTATTATCATGTTAACATTATGTAATTTTTACTCATTTGGAATGTGATTTATTTATTTATTTTCTTTTCTTTTTCTCTTTCTTTTTCCTTCTTTTTGTTTTTGTCTTTTTTTTTTTTTTTTTTTTTTTTTTTTTTTTTTGGACCTTTAACTTTTAACTGAATATACCTCTGTATGAGGGTGTTAGAAGCTCTGGAAGTGGAGTGACAGACAGGTGTGAGCTGCCATGTGGGTTCTGGGAATTGAACCAAGTCTTCTGGAAGAGCATCCAGTACTTTTAACCAATGACCCATCGCTCCTGACCCTAAAGAACATTTTAATGATTTTGTTTTTAATTTTGTATAGATGTGTTTGTCTGTTTGTGTGTATGAACATCTGATTACAGTGTCTGTAGAAACTAAAAGAGAGCATTGGATTCTATGAAATTGAGTTAGACATTTATAAGGCCCTTGAAGTGAATGCTGTGAACTGAACTAGGTTCTCTGAAAGAGCAGCCAGTGTTTAACTGCTGATCTATCTCTTCAGTCCTATTACAATATATTTAATTGAAATTAAAATAAGTTGAGCTGTCCTAAGCTGTTAGAAAATCACTATATAGACAAATTACTGTCCAGAAAAGGAAAAAAAAAAAAAAAAAAGCCAGGATCAAAAGTAAGTGTTTTAGTTAGAAGAGATGACAGAGGTTCTGGTTAGTCAACAAAATGATGGACTGTGTATTTGGACTATCTTGTACCTCATTGGTACAATTAGGAATAAGTATGCTCTAATTGTATTTTGAGAGAAAAGTTTTACTTTAACAGGAAGAGTGATAATGTAGGAGGAGCTAAGTGGGAAGGAGTACAGAGAGGAAGAGATGGAGTAAGGAGAGAAGATGAAGGAGAGGAGAAGCTAGGTGATGAGAGAGAGAAAAAGAGAGGGGGCATGGAGGCAGATGTTCACATGTCTCCACCAGTCAAAGATACTTTTTATATCTAGATTGGGTACTGGGTTATGCTTCTGATTGAGCATTACCAAAATTATAAATCCTTTGATTAACATTTAAAAAAAATTGTATAAAGGCAAAAAGGAAAGGGGGCATGGGACAGGGGTGTTCTAGGGAGGGGAAATGTGGAAAGGGGATGGCATCTTAAATGTAAATAAAATATAAATTAAAATTAAATAAAAAAAGGAAAAAAAGAAAGTCACTGTATAACAATTTCTTACTATGTTGATTGTTCTTTGGTTATTATTATAAGTATGGACAGGTTTTATTTGGAAGGGAGGTTTTTTGTTTGTTTTTTCTTTTCTATGCTTAGATTTTGGTTTGTGGTTGTAATTTTTTTTATTTTTTTTAGTTTTTGACTCACAGTGCCATGTAGCTCAGGCTAGCTTTGAATTTATCATATAATCAACCAATACTGAACTTGAACTCCTGATCCTCAATGTTTCCCTATGGAGGGCTTGGATTACAGAATTCTGCCACAACACCTAGCCAAATGTGTAATCTTACTAAAATGTAAACCTTAAGCTGGCAAGAACACGAGGCAAAGCCATGGTGTTTGTAAAACAAACAACCCCATACATTCTGCTGTTAGTTTTTTGATTTTCCTGCACTCAGGAACAGTTTGCTGCTGCAATTGTTTCATGTGTTTTTGCACTTTTCATGGCCATGCATACACCATTATATCCCAATGGAAACATGCTAAGGCACCATTTTACTAGGGTTAGATACTCCACAGGCAAGGCATAGAATGGCACTGAGGATGTAGGTCTGGGTGAAAGGTCAAGTTCAATGATGAGGAAGCAAGAACGAAGATCTTAGCCACCCTTGTGAATTGTCTCAAATGAGAATAAGAGAAGATGATGGATTCAGCCATGCTTATGGTGATGGAGAGTGCACACGGAAAAACAATGTTTTGCTTAACTAGAAGAACTGCTTGGAGAGGGATATAGTTGAGAGGCTTAGCAGCAATAGACTTAAATTCTTGGAAGAATGTTTCTACAATTTGAGGAACAAAGGGCTTCTTTGTGGATTTGGGTTTGACAGAGGCTTTTAAGGGAAAACATTTGCAGAATGGACTAGATATTAAAATAAACCAAAAACACTGAAAAATACAGTGAGATCCATGAAAGACAGGAAAAAACATTTAATATAGAAACAAGTAAAAGGGAAAAGGAAGGGAGTGAGATGGGAAACAATTCCTTCTTATTTATGAGGTAAGGCTGGCATATAGGCAGCAGTTAGGTTAGCTCTATTATCTCCACAAAGAATAGAACCGAGTCCCATAGAAATGAGATTTATGAGGTGAGAGCACCAGGAAAAGGATGAATGGGTTGGGGAGAGAATATTGAGAGAGGCAACTGGAATTGGGGGACATCTTGGGGATGAGCTAAAAACCTAACACAATAGAAACACTCAGGAAACTACGAGGGGACCCTAGTTACTAACAATGGGAGATATGGAGCCTTGTTGCACTCACAACTAAGGTTTTAGTCTATCATGTCTGGACAGCTTTCCTAAGCTTGGTGCAAAATGGAAGACTCCATTTTCTTAGAGGGGTTTCCTCTGAGCTTGATCCGGGGAGCTCAACCTATGCTTTACCTAAGGGATGTCATTTAATCTCTGCCAAATTACAGGTTCAACTTCCTGGAATGTTCTCTATGCCAATGAGTTATGCCTAAAATGTTAAGCTTCAGCTAATGAAAGAAGAAACCCTTTCTACTATCCAAGTTGAGGATATATATATCCTCAACTGGCCATCTTCTGTAGCCAGGTAAGACTTCCAGTAGAGAAACTGGGACACCAAGCCAGCCACATAACATTTGACCTATAATTTATTTTGTCTACAGGATGTACTTGGGTAAAGGTGATGCAGAAATTGTGGAAGTGGCGAACTAGTGATCCAACATGAGGCACAAGGATAGAGAGCCCTTGCCTGACACTGTCTGGATTGCCAGGACCCAGAGGCTAATAGCCCAGAGACCTAGACTACAACCAAATATGCCTGGCAAAAAGAGAAAAGTTGATAAAATGATTCCTAATGATATTCTGTTATACTCTAAGTTTGGTGCCTAGCCCAGTTGTCATCAAAAAGGCTTCATCCAGCAACTGATGGAAACAGTAGAGACCCACAGTCAAACATTAGGCAGAGCTTGGGGAATCCTACTAAAGAGGGAGAAGAAGGAGTGTAGGAGCCAGAGAGGTCAAGAACACCACAAGAAAGCCCACAGAATCAACTAACCCGGGATCATAGGTGTTCACAGAGACTGAACTGACACCCAAGGAGCCTGCATGAGACTGACCTAGGTTCTCTGCATGTATGTTACGGTTTTGTTGCTGGATGTTCTTGTTGGAGTCCTAACAATGGGATCAGGAGCTGTCTCTGCCATTTTTGTCTGCTTTTGAGACCCTTTTCTTCACACTGGGTTGCCTTGTCCAGCCTTAATACAAGGGGAGGTACTTTATCTTACTGCAACTTGATGGTTGGTTGATAACCATGGGAGGCCTACCCTTTTCTTATTAGAAACTGAGGAGAAATGAATGGGTAGTAGTAGAGGAGAGGTGGAAGAGAGAAGAAGAGGAAAAGGAAATTGTGATCAGAATGTAAAATAATAATAATAATAATAATAATAATAATAATAATAATTTGTAAATGATTAAATAAAATCCCAAATTACAATGTTAGAAGGTGTTAAGATTTAAATTTTTGCTATATGAAAAACAAGTCACATGATGCTTAAACAAGATCTCGACTCAGATTACATATTACAGAACATACGTATCATAAGATTTGTACTGAAATTATTTAAAGTCTTTTATGTCCCAACAAACAAAAGCAATTTAATTTTTTAGATGACTAAAAAAAATGAAGTAACATCTGAAAACAGAAGAGAAATTCTCCTTTATCCTATTAAATAGAAGAAAAGAGAGATTTCTTCTAAAGAGGAAAAGATAAGGATATAAAATACTTCCAACATAATATAATGTTTGAAACATGCAAATTAAGCAATAGAATACAACATAAGTATTGGAATGACTAACAATTGATGTGTGTGATGGGACATATTTAAGGCGTTATAATTTATTAAAACAGAGTCAGGAGGATTTCTACATGGACAGAGTCAGTCTGAGGCACATAGCAATAATGTATCTCAACAAACCACACATACACCTGATAGCTTCCAAGTAGGAAAACTGATAACCTGCACATGATTTATGGGCTAAGAGTAAGACCTACATATATGTCATGCTAACATTTATTCAGGAGGTCATACTTTGAGAGTAGGATCTAACATTTTGTGCATTTTGCATGCATATATATATATATATATATATATATATATATATATATATATATATATATCTCAACACAAATCAAACCAGAAGGGTTTACATAAGAGAATTCGGACTAAGGAAAGGAAATGGGGAAATGATGTAATTACATTAAATCTCAAAAAATAATAAAAAATAGAAACTAAAAATGGAAAATTGATGAGAGCAGTTTTCAAATAGGGGCGCTCATGTTTTTCTGAACCTATGCTTTAGATCACAATGGGAAACAAAAGGACAAGAATTTGAGCAGTGTCCTTTACTTTCTAATTGTTTCTAAGCTTCCACTCTATAGTATATGCATAGCCGTCTACAATGTTATTACCTCTAAATGCACAATGGTGTCTAACAAAGTGGACTCTGGCAAAGTTGTGAAGCAATTCTGTTATTATAAACTTTTACATTCTTCATAGTTTTAAAACTGGCATCACCAACAACATAAGCAAAATCAGTCACTCACTAATATACATTACTCTTATTTACTAAAACCTTATAATTTAAAAATGAAAATTAAATGGTTGTGCCAAAAAAGAAGTGAGATGCAAATGGCTACTGAACTGTTGGGTTCTCAGATCACAATAGGACCATTTGGAGATTATAAAAATCACAGCAAAAGGGCCTACAAACGTGTGATGTGAATTCCTCTCGAAATACGTGAGAGATGAAATAAATAATGCCAATGATTTATTTCATTTTTACTCTATTTTATAGCCGTTTTTGATCGTGAACTAATTTCTCTACTTCTTAGTTATTTTATTTGCCTCATGATCCAATGGATAACTGGTAGCAATTCTAGAGATTTACCAAGTAAGTAAAAACTTGTTTGGAACATTGTAGCTCCTGTGGCAATCCTTTCAGTTTGAGTAGGCAAGAGTCTAAGTGTGATTTAAGAGGAAATCCTGGAGCATAGATGAACATAGGGAATTTTGACAAAGAGATATAGGAGTTCATGTACATTTGCAAGCTTGTTAGGATTCATAGAAGAGAGCTAGGAAAAGACAGTCCCCATCACTGATTTGTGGCTTTCCTTGAGGTCCTGCCCAGGCAGAAAGTGAAAGGTAAGAATTTTTTAAATTTATATAAAGTGTGAAAGCACTTCACTACACCAAAGCATAGATCTTGAGTAAAAGCTAAATGGGGAACTGTGAAGAAACCCTTCTAATTAATCACTGGCAGACAGAGGATTACACAATGAACCGCTTGCTTGGTGAGCTCTAATCTTGGATTTAGATGGGAACACATATCCTAAAATAGTCGTAACTTCCAGCTAATCACTGTCAACCTGGTAAGCTTAAATTCTTTCCAATGAGAGTGTTTACCTATGAAAACAGAGAAAGCTACGCATCAGCCATCCTCATCGCTATGTTGTAAAATATTTCCCAACCACAATATTTGCTTTACATTAAATGATTGAGCGACTGACAACGGAGTGATAGGTAAATTTATAGTCATCATGAGAGAAACAAAAGTAGCTTTTTCTTAATTATGATGGTAAGCAATGTGAATAACATAATCTTTTCATGTGTCTGTCTGTGAATAAACATCTGGATATATAAACCTACATATACAAATGATACAATTTTTTAGATATAAAATGTCTGGTGATGTTATGGAAAGATGATTGTGAGTTCATGAGGATTTTAAACTTACTGTGAAGTCACAAACCCACCACATGGGTGCATATAGAGTGTCATGGTGGATATGTGGATTCAACTGTTTGTGTACTGAAGTAGGTAAACCATTTTGTTTCACAAGGCCTTCCAACATAATGTCCTTCCCCTAAGTCAGTAATTATGAAAGTTTGGTCTTTAAAAAAATGATTAAGTGGTCTCTACTCTTCACCTCTTAGGTACTGGGTGATAAGGTAAGCTAAGATGTCTGCTTCTGGTCTTAAAAAAGTCAATATCAAAAAATTATCTAAGGAAAGTCTCATCAACAGACAAAAGGGCATACAACAATTTGACTTGAACTCAGTGATTATGTAGTTTTTCAGAGAATGTGTTTAGACACTGGAGATGTCCAATGGAAATAAAAAGGCTTTATAAGTATTTATGGGGTGAATACTAGTTTCTTAGCCAAGTTTATGATTTAAAAAGCCCTGCTCTATTAAATTTGCTTCTTATTATTTTGTGTTTTCAAAAATTTGAATGATTCATGAACATGAGTAATTTAAAATACTTACCTTCTGTAATTCCTGAATAAGTATGTGTTTATGTTGGGATATACAGTGAATACATTTGTTCTAGTCCCTTTGGAAGATAACAGATTTCCATAGGCTCAACATCAAACTTCAGCCACATCACAGTAACAGCAAGACAACAAAAGAGATAGTTGATAACATTTCCTCATGGAAAACCGATCAGACCCAGGTCTTTCTTATCACTTAACAAAGGCTATTTATATTTAGGAAGATTGTTCTATTGAAGATTGCACCATGATATTCAATAGAAGCCTTTCTGTCCAATACAGCATTGAAATGAGAAATATAGAAGGTGGTATAGACTGGACATTTGCCATAAATCCTGGAATTGTTGTCTCTTTAAAGAGTGCAGTAATGCCTTGGTTTCAGTAGCTTTGTTACAGTCTTCTAAACAAGCCACAGATTTCATTTCAGATGCAACGAAAGGAACAAGATTGTACATGAGTTTTGAATTATGGATAACGTATTGTTAAAAATATATGTGGAATTTCAAAGCACAGATTAAGCCTATACCTAATAATAAATGTAAAATTAAGAGGATTAACTGAGCGCATAGGAAACCTCAGAGTTTGCTACAAAACCTTTTAGAAAATACAGGTCCCCAATAGGTAATGACTTTTTTATTTTCTTTTAAAAATATTAGCTGTACTTGTTAATATTATTCAATGTATGGTTGTATATGTGCACTGAATCCACATTTTAATTTGTTTATGTATGTGTATTTGAGTGCATGTGTGTGTGTGTGTGTGTGTGTGTGTGTGTGTGTGTATGTGTATTTGTTTCTAAGTTTGTAGAGACAGATTCTAAAATAAATTTAAGGGGAAAAAACATTTTGTGTGTTTTAGATCAGAGTAAAAAAAAAAGAAAATTCATATAAAAATGTAAAAAGAAGACAAATATAACCCAAACCCAAAGGAAAGCTGCAAGTGTAATGTTTATTCTCTGATGGGCTGTATTTTTTGTTACTTTGCACCTTGTACAATTCAACCTTCTTAAGAACTTGATGCCTGCAACCAAAAAATTCAATCACTTTAGATATTGGACTCTATGGAAGAGTTCAAATGGACACCAATTAAATTCTTCTACAACTTGTCCCAAGGTCCACGATGTGGTAAGCCCTTAATTTTTACTTGCGTGAGTCTTGGATTATTTTTATAGAGATGACCATGAGGTTATTTCAAATCTTTGTTAAAGTAAGATATATGGTTGAGCAAGTGGTGACCTTGTATTTCTCCTTTCTGACCTGGATTTACAGGTCATAATTTGAGGAAATAAACAGACTACAAGTTTACAGGTATAATCTGTATAATTTTGTCTTAGCAAAATTAATTAATCATAGTAATTACCAAAAGATAAAATAATTTCATCTTGTTAAAAGAAGCATTAACAACTATAACTTATAAAGTATATGGCAATCCTGCAATAACCATGGGATTTTAAACTTTATATATTTTAATCTTTATTTAAAGCCACCTAAATTATATTTCTCCAAACACGTAACCTTTAGGGCATTATTTTGTCCTAGGTTCTTTTCTGTCACCAGGACACTGGTAAAAAATGTTGGGCTTATACCATACTCTCATGCCTAAGGGCTCTCTCCACTCTGTTTTCCATACTTACCATCAGGAGCTTTTTCAGAGGTTATGAGCATAGGCAAACTGTGCTGTACTGACCACCCTTACATCTCCTCCCTTCTACATACCTCAGGCATCTTGTTGTACTCTGATGGAAGCAGACATGCTTTCATTTCTTATTGCTCTAACATCCCCCAAAACTCTCTTTTATCTCTTGTGTTACAAAGGTATAAAAATAAAAATCAGGACACATTTCATTCTAACTTTATTTATCTTTATCTATTTAAAAATATGAGTAAATGTGCTTCCAGCAAGAATTATGTGAAATAGATGACAATAAAATATAAAGAAATGTATTAGCACTTATGAGTTATATAGTCATAAAGAACATTTTCTGGCACTATTTTAACAAGGTCTGTTGGTCTATGTTAACACACACATAAACACACACACACACACACACACACACATATATATATATATACATATATATATATGTGTGTGTGTGTGTGTGTACTTATATGTATACAAATTTGTATACATATTTAAAAAATTTATATTTCATGCTTTTATTTTCCCTTTTGCAGATTATTTGAAAGATCATCCCAGGCTATGATATTTTTGTTAATATTTTGGAGTTGAAATTATGTTATTTATATTGGAACCAAAAGGTATACTATGAAGTATTTGCCAATAGGTAATTACAATTATTTTTAGTCATAGATTACCAAATTAAATTGTTATTTGAAAGCCAGGAAATTGATGTGAAGTATCTCTTATACATTTGGGATTGATTCTGTAGTTCCTTCCTTCTCTTTGTTGCACACACTCATTTAAATTACCTTGCTTGAAGCATTTTGAACTGTTTGGTCCTTTGGTAGCATCACACAGTTGAGTTGACTTAATAAAATTCCACTTTTTTGCCCTCACTGACTATGTTGAAAAACATCGAATAAAATGAGAGTCAGGCAGACACTAAATATCACTATGAAATAAATGATACCATTAATCAGATAAACTGCATTTGTAGGACTAGTAAATAAATTACATGTAGAAATTAGAACTACTCACATCCATTGGTAGTTTTGTTCTAGAATAGAGATAGGACTCAATTTTTATATTTGTTTCCTCTGTGTACAACTTTCAAATCAAAATGCCCTCAACTTAATTAATTCCAGTATCATTAAGTGTCTCAGGACAAGAACAGAAATTTTTGCCAGAATATAGTACGAATGGCCTCCAGTCCAGTTGATTCTATGAAAGCTCGGGAGCATAATCTTTTCTATCTGTGTTCCTGTCCATAGTCTTGTCTTCTGAATCATCTCAACAGAATGGCCTGCTCCAAACTTAAGCCTCCCTCCATAAAACCTGTTCCAGAGGGTTACCAATCACGTTTCCATTTACTGCAACAAGAACCCCAGTGCTTGATATCCATTATCCTAGTAATACAGTTTTTAAACAAATTTATTCATGAAGTTGCTTTTCTAGCCCAAGCTCTTGGGCTATTTCTCATTGTCCACCTTTATATGGCTGCAAAATATTTCTCTGATATTCTTCTTACAAAAGTGACTAACACAACCTCTTGGAACTTTCCCATTTTAAATATTGACATACTTTTGAACTTTTAAGTGTCCTCAGTCTCTGTGTACTCCGTTATCTTGGATAGTGGGTGTTCAAACAATTTCTAAGATGATGAGGCACACACACAAAAAAAAGCCCTAAATAAATGTGAATATTATTTTCAAATAGCTTATTCACAAAATCTTCATATATAAACTACTTTCTTTCTCATTCAGTTTCAGTACAAAAGAATCATCAATGGGTGGGAGGGAGGCAGCTATTAAATTGAACACAATTCCTAACATATCTTCCTATCAATTTATTTTTCAGAAAGCATGCTCTGTTAAGGTAGGGAACTAGATAGGAATGTTCTGATGATGTGTGAACCCATTGCCATAAAGAACTCTAAGCAATTGTTTTCTAAATAATAATAATAATAATAATAATAATAATAATAATAATAATAATAAATTTTGAAAATAGAGGAAGAACTTGAGCTAGAAAATGAGAGAATGATCTTCAGTTGCTTCATCTGATAGATAATAAGCCAACATTTGAATGGATATCTAACTGTCTATCAACGGCACAAAAATATGTGGAAGTCAGTTTTCCCTGGTCATACATTCAATTTCCACTCATCGGCAGAAAAAGCAGTGGGAACATCTATGAGAGAGTCTTAGTTGACAAATTGCTCTTTGAAGAGGTAAGTAAGGAGTAGAATTGTGTGCTAGTCTAGACAGGTGAGTATTACAAATAACTGGATTACATTGTAAAACAAATTAAGGGTTTCTTTATGTATTAATAGTAATGAATGAATGGGTCACAAATGTCCCTTTAATAAACCTTTAAAATGGAAAATAGGGACTCATGGGTGCAAGGTTAGACAAATATATTTGCCACAAAAAGTCTTATGGGGCTAAAATCAGATGCTTAATATGTTTAAATACAACTTATGCATTTAAGTTACATACTGTAATTTTACAACTATGTAGATGTGAAAGTTGGTTAGTTGACTAAACAACTATAAAAGAAAGATTTTAGGAGATGATGTAACCAAATTCTAAAATTGTATTACATTACTCTCTTTTCTCTGAAAAATGAAGTACGATACATATTAGAAGATACATATTAGAAAAATATTTTAAAATATTTTTAATTTTAAATATTTAAAAAATAATTTTCATGCTCTTGGGCTAATATCCGCTTATCAGTGAGTAAATACCATGTGTGTCCTTTTGTGATTGGGTTACCTCACTGAAGATGATATTTTCTAGTTCCATCCATTTACCTAAGAATTTCTCGAATTCATTATTTTTAGTAGCTGAGTAATATAGCCAAGATTCCACTAACAGACCACATGAAGCTCATGAAGAAGGAAGAACAAGTGTGGATTCCTAGGTCTTACTTAGAAAGAGTAACAAAATACCCAAGGGAGCAAATATGGAGACAAAGTGTGGGACAGAAACTGAAGGAGGGGTTGCCTGGAGACCATTCCACCTGGGTATCCATCCCATGTGCAGTCACCAAAGATAGATGCTGATATGGATGTCAGAAAGTGCATGCTGACAGGAGCCTGATATGGCTGTCTCCTTAGAGTTCTGCCAGAGTCTGACATACCCAGAGGCAGATGCGCACAACTAACCATTGATCTGATCAAGGGTTCCCAATGGAGAAGTTAGAGAGAAGACTGAAGGAGCTGAAAGAGTTGGTGGCCCCATGAGGAGAGCAACAATACCAACCAACCAGAGCTCCTCGGGGTCTAAACCACCAGCCTAGGACCACATAGTGAGGGACCCATGACTCCAGCTGTATATGTAGGGGAGGATGGCCTTATCAGGCATAGGTGGAAGAGGAGATATTTGGTCCCATGAAGGATGAACACTGAGTGGGGGGGAATTTGAGGATGGGGAGGTGGGAGTGGGAGGTAGGTGGGAGCATACCCTAATAGAAACAGGAGGAGGGGCATGGGATAAGGGATTCCTGGGTGATGGGGGGAATGGGGTAAGGAAATAAAATTTGAAATGTAAATATAATATTCAATAAAAAAAGAAAAAAAAGAGAATTTTCATTTTGTTAAATTGATGAAACTTACTGGAGAACAATTGTAGTTCATATTATATTTAAATAATTTTAGCTTAATTTGCATAAGAAGGTAATATTTGACATGAGTAAGAATCTGTAAGGAATATAGTGAGAAGCAGGTGGCTAAACACACTCCAACATGAGATTCTAAAGTGGGCCAGGTGGAAGGTTTCCCTTTTAGTTTGCTATAATGAGTATTTCATGTTTGGGTCAAAATTGGTTCCAATGGAGTATCTGTGACATGAAAGCAGAAGGGGACAGAGTTTGGGGAGAGGAGGGAAAAAAGAAAAGAAGGAAGGAGCAAAAGAGTATATACCTAAGAGATGTGTATCTGTCATATCTACTAGATTATGTATATAGTAGCATAGTGAAATGCTACTTCTTAAAACTAACAAAAATGATGATCAATAAAATTGTTTAAGTCCATAATTGCTGGGTGGTACATATCTACACTCTTTTTAAAGATTTGTTTCATTTTCGTGTATGATACATATTTTTCTTTGTGTGTGTGTGTGTGTGTGTACATGCATATGTCATCTTTAGAATATCTTGGATCCCTTAGAGCTAGTGTAAGCATTTATACAGCTTCTGATGTGGGCGCTGGAATCAGGAGTCAGGTCATCAGGATATAACAGCAAACACTCTTGACTGCTGAATCATCTATGTATCCTCTAGACAGAGTTCTCAATCTATGGATTATGACCCCTTTGGGGAATGAACAATTCTATTTGGAGATGAACTACCCTTTCACAGAGATCACCTAAAACTATTATAAAATAGATATTCACATTATGAATCAAAACATTAAAAAATTACAGTTGTGAAGTAAGAACAAAAAAAAATAATATTATGGTTGGGGTTGCCGACAAGATAAAGAATTGTATTAACGAGCCACATCGTTAGGAAGTTTGAGAACAGAGTTGTGTTTTAATATTGGTGTGTTGGAATAAGAAACATACAAATAGATACAAAGCCCATATAAAGATCAGATATAAAAAATGGTTAGCATGGAAATAATTTTGTGTGAAAAACTTGTACAAAACCAAAGGTATGTGATTCTTAGTATACAATGGCACAAGATATAGGTATTATCCCAATGACATTCATTGTCTTTCATGGAACCAATAGAAAAATTGCACACTGTGGATCAATGTAGACTTGGACTCTTCAGTAAAGAATTTCTCAGTAAAAGACACTTCCCAGTATAGCATGAAAGCCAGAGTCTATAAGAGAGGGCACCCAGTGCCCTGTCTAGGGGATCTGAGTCCACCAATGGCTTCCAAGCTTTCTGATAACTGTGATTCTATGATTCTCAGACTTCATAGTGTTATTGTATTTGCACCATATTTTCAAAGAAAGAATGAGCTTTAGAAAGATGATTGAGTTCAGTATCTGTTAAGAGAGTTTTTGTTTTTGTGTTGTTTTGTTTCTGCAGAAATGTTTCAGTGTACAGATGTTTGAAGTTAGGGAACTCTGGAGGACCTCAGTGTATAAGTGAGAACTCTTTAGTATCCCATTGAGCTTCTGGTGCTACACGCCCTCCAGCCTTCCTTTGCTGAACAGACCACATGGGGACAACCAAATCTGTCAGATGGTAGTGCTGTCAAAGTGCTTGCAGCTCCAGTCTCTCATTTGTTACAATGTGGATAACTTGGTGCTATTTGCATTATGAGTACATGTCCCACCAAGTGTAATACTCATTGATGCCAGCCCTGCACATAGAGAAAATGAGCAGGTTTATGTTTTCTGATGGGGAAATTATAATTGTTGTAAAACAACTGAAATTGTTTCTTATAAAATCCAAGGGCTGTTCACTTTTATCCTGAGTAGAAGGTTGATTAACCCACATACATTTCTTTACACTCAAATGTGGTCTAAAAACCACAAGTCAGATAGGTCGGGCCCCAGATTATGTCTTTTGTCCATGCCTCTGGCTTATTGGATGATGTAAAATATTGTCCTTGCTGTTACAATGTACTATGGGCACTGTACCATGGTGACAAGGAGTGTACATGAAGTGCAGTATCCCATGATGGCTCATCTTATCCCCTTCCTGGCAGTTTTCTTCATAATTAAGCAGCTCTGAATTCATATTAGATTCACTAATTATGCTTGTAACAATAAGCCAGAAATTATAAGAGTGTCTCAGAGAATTTAATTATGTGAACAACATTCTCCAGAAATCTTTTGAAGCAATGTCCAACCAATTTCAAAATACTGCCATCCATAAAGTCCATATTCAAAAACTCTGAAAACAAGAAAAAAATACTTTCTTAAAAAAATCTTGGAACTTTTTTTTTCATTTTTATATTTATTCTCAGTGGAGAGAGCATGTTTATGGCATGGAATGCATGGTCCCAGGAGAAGCCAAGAAAGACAATTCTTTCTATCATTGATTCAAGGGATAAAATTGAGGTCTGAAAACTTGGTGGCAAATGCCCCAGTGGATTTCACCACCTCACATAATGTGTTCAGTTTAGGATATGTGTGAAATGCACTCACAGCTATCTTGCATTAGTCACCATTTCTAAATTTATAATAATTGATTAAGACCTCCTGAGTGGCCTGTGTCCACTATGGTGAATCTGCGACAATATGAAAACCCAAACTTTCTTCCTAAAGATGGGTATATCAAAGCAGATTTTTTATAAAAGAGAAATCACTTATAGTCATAGGTAAAGTTTCTTTTCAGTAGAAAAGTTCTGAAAAAATGCTCAAATCAATAGTTTTGCAAGTTTCCTACTTTTACATACATAAGAAATACTTGTGTGCACAGGCACACACAGAAACAAGCTCTCTCCCTCTCCTCTTTTCCCCCCTCCCACTCCTCTCTCTCTCTCTCTCTCTCTCTCTCTCTCTCTCTCTCTCTCTCTCTCTCTCTCTCTCTGTTTCATACATCTGTATGAAGTCTTTTAAAGGTAAGTGTACAATTCTGTATCCTGGGGTTCCTAATTCATGAATCTCCATGCTAATGATATGTAATCAACTCTTTAAAAAGCTTAAAAGCAAAAGATATATAAACAAAGCTTTTACTTACCCCTAATTTGATTCCTGGCTAGCCAGCAGGACTCTATAGTCCATGGTTATTATCCATGTGTAGTTTCATTTAAAGCATGCCAGCTGGGGCCACTTCTCATTTGAGAATTGCAACAGCTGTCCCAGTAGAAAATAAAAGCATGCCACTTTAAATTTTAGAACAGGACCAAAGAAATGTCAGATTCCTGCCTTAGCTGCACAATGACACACATTATATTTGACCTGAACACTTCCTATCAATTCATGTTCATGAGAAAATTACACTTTGGATTTACTTGATTCCTGTTCTTTATCCAATTTCTTACATAAAAAGGCAATTTGATCTTCTCTTCAATGACCACTGTATAAATATATTCAACACCAGCATGCTAAATATCTTGAAAGCTGGATGGTATTTTTGAAATGCCAGCTATGATATTCCCTCCTCTCTTCCTAGGCCACAGACAATTGCAATCTAATCAATTTTAATTAGTTGCACTGGGTCTCTTCTAAAACACATCAGACTTCACCAGTGACAAATCTAAAATGAGATTTAAATAAGATTTTTCTTGTATAAAATCTTCAGGCCTAAGCACATAACTGTTAGAAGGATTTTTGTTTTCTTTCTGTCCCGTTGACCTTGTGAGCATATTAAATATATTTTCTATTTGTTTGTGTGAAGAAGTACTTATTTTGTTTTCCAACATTCCTTTATAGGTTGCATCACAGACTTGGGATTAAACTTTATCCTTTGCTTGTATAATATGGAACTTTGTTGCATAGTATCAATAAATAAAAGCAAGGCAGGTATTTGATTGAATTCTAATATTGCTTGCAGTTTGGTTGAAATGCATATTTTTAGAGAAAAACCTTGATGTATACTTTTATAATACCAGCAGTCATCCTATTCTGGTGCTCTAAGATAAATTTTTGTGACAAATGCAGCCAGATGTAAGGAGATGTCTTAATGCTTACAATGCTTGCCACACTACCAAGAGGACCAAAATCAAGGTAATTGTTGGATGGGCTAGTCACCGTACTTGTCTCAGAAGGCAGAGACAAGAGATCCTGGAGAAAGAGAACTAGTTAGTCTAGTCATATTGATGAGCCCCAGCTTTGAATGACAGACCCTGCCTTAAAGAATAGATTGGAGACTAGCAGAGCATATGTTTGCCCAGAGGTAAGAGCCACACCACCATGCATGGACCACACATGCACATACACCTGAAAATGAGGAAAAAAAAGTTGAATAACAGCAATAAATACTTAAATATGACTTTAAAAAGGAATACAAATGAAAAATTAATTATGATACCTGTTTAGAAAAGGCTTCAAATAGTGAACTATTTGAGTTTGGCCTAGGGAATAAATATTACTAAATGTTTCCAAAAATTACAATTTAGTTCAGGCAAATGAATGTTTCTAGGGAAAATAATGTTATATCCAATGACAACCAGGAATACATAAGAAAGAATGTGCCTATGGTTGAGTCAGCAAGTCCAAACAGCAGCCTCTTTTGTAAATAAACTTTTATTAGAAGAATATTTAATTATTTTGATTCATTTTCTTTCAGTTCACAACTGTGTTTGCCGTATAGACTCAAGTCTTACTCACAGATGTCATTATGCTTGAAAAGCCTAAAATATTTATTACCTGCTTCTTTAAAAAAATTGATTCCTAAGGTTTGAGCATAACATGCACACAGAAGAGAGAAACCCAAAGCATCATGCATAATTTTAGAGCATATAATTTGAATTTCCTTTGGCTAGTTTTAGGCATGTGACCAAAAGTCTCGTCATTCATAAGTCAAAATCATGAGTGCAATTTCTTAATCAATTAACTTGGAAGCATTTGACCAACTATTTCTTAATTTTCTTTATCTGTTAGATAGAATTTAACCATAGTAGAAGCAACTGTGTTGGGGTCAAATTGAAGACCCTGCAGCTTTGAGGGACCACTTTTCAATGGTATGTTGATTGACACTAATCATCTTTAACATGTTAAGTTAATGAAGAATGGAAATGTGTCGTGTATTTCTGTTTTGTTGTGAGAGATGTATAATTTCTGAAGAGCACTGTCATAAGACAATAATCATGTGCCGCTTCCTTTTAGCCTACTTCCCCCAAGCCAGAAAGACCCACTGTAATATCTATCCATGTCATATCAAGGGTTTGAAGATGACTTCTCTTGAGTTTGGTTCCTAAGCCTGCTTCATTTTCATTGTTTTAGTCTTACTCACTTCCCAGGACACATTCAGAATGAGAATAAACTCGCTTTTATTGTCTTAAGGACTACAGAATAGAGATACGTCAAGAAGTTAGCCTTGTTGCAAATGTTTCCATTTATTGACATTTTATTCCTGCTCACAGTTCTTGCCTTGCTTTCTTTACTTTCCCAAAATAATAGGGAGCAGATACTGTTATGAAGTTACATGCACATTTGTATAAATTGTGAAATATAAATGTCATACCAACGTATACTCTGAATCTGTTTCCTTCATTTTCTTATTGAATGTTGTTTCTGAGAATACCCAACATGAACATTTCAATTTTACTATTAATTTTGAGTCAACTACTATGCTTATTTTAAGGTTCTATTCATGGTGGTACAGAAAGGGTCATAGTTCCATGCAGAAGAAAACACAGATGTTGCTGGATAAAATAGATAAAGCTGTATCCACAGATGAGACTCCAAGCTACTGGCTTCTAAAGTCATCCTGTTACTGACATAGCACATGCTATGAACATAAACAAATGTTTGGAAACTCAGTAGAGCACCTCTTTAAGACATGGGGCCTAGCTAAAAGAACTGTAGATATTTACCATTTATGCAGCAGTTAATATCAGAGACACAATATTCTAATATCTTTTAAATATAAAGGTGGAATTATGACATTGAAAAACAAAATTTATTGCCAGAAGAACCATATCCAGACACACTCTGAGAATTTAAAGAACTAAAAATAAAATCAATATAAATGCCTACATTTTGAAACTGAAGACTAAAAAAGAAGGATTTCAATCTAGCAAACAGAGAAAAGAAAAACCAGGGCATCTGAGGCTGATATACAGATAAGGTGTAATGGCTGTGATTGTTTCAAACACATTGTGCTCTAAACAGAAAACTACCATAAACAGGAAACATCTAATTATGAACGAGTCAGTTAACTGGGTAGAGAGACACTCTCAGCTGTTTTAGTGTAAAGGCTACAGCTGTGAAACAAGGACATTAAATTGGGGGACTAAATATTGTCACCATAGAACCACAGGGATCATCAGAGATTCTCTTTCTTTCTCTCTCTCTCTCTCTCTCTCTCTCTCTCTCTCTCTCTCTCTCTCTTTTTCTCTCTGACAAGTTCTTTAGTGAGTGGAACAAGTAATCATTTGTTCATAAATGTTTACATAACTGTTTTTAAAAATTCTTCTTATTCATGAATTTTCAACACATCTTGTTGTTCTATTTACACTTGTTCATTTAAATTGATAAAACCATCACACAAAAGCAAAACAGATTTTTCTAAATTTAAAAACATGTCCTCTAATCCAAATTATACTTTATATTTTGCTTATCTAATACCAGTGTTTCATAAGTATCAGTTCTATATTTTTCTCTTAAGGATTTTAACATCAGATAACAATCACTACTTATTGCTAAATACTACCTTAAGTATTATATAAAGATCTTTTCATGATTTCTTTTCATATTTAAAAAATAATTTAGGATTTATGCTCAACAAACTCTAAGCCTTTTCAAATTATTTTTGTGATTTTCCAGTTATTTTAACACTATCATGTAGACATACTAATAAATCATTAAAAATTTACTCACAAGCTTCCCTGAGTAGCCTGCTAGCCGAGGCGGACCTCCATTCTCCTGCAACCTCTCTGCCCAACTTCATTGGACCTACAGCTCCTGAACCATACAGACATGCATATCCAGAACTATACAGGTCAAAAATACCCATCAGAGGCCTGCCACACCAGGCCCATAGAAGTTAATCCCCATCTAGACCAAAGTCTTACAGATAACTAATGACCCTTGAAAGAATACAATCAACAAAAGCCAGGGCAATATGACTCCTTCAGAGCACAGATATCCTACTACAGCAATCCTGAATATCTTAATACAACTAAAGCACAAGAAAATGACCTCAAATATAATCTTGTAAAATTGATAGAGGCCTTTAAAGAGGAAATGAGTAAATCCCTTAAAGATATACAGGAAAGTACAATTAAACAACTGAAGGAAATAAATAAACTATGCAAGACCCGAAAGTGGAAATAGAAGCAATAAAGAACACACAAACCAAGGGAATCCTGGAAATGGAAAACCCAGGAAAGAGAACAGGAACGACAGAAGAAAGCATCATAAACAGAATACAGGAGATGTAAAAAAGGATCTTAGGCATAGAAGGTACAATAGAAGAAATTGATAGTCAGGCAAAGAAAAGGTTAAATCTAAAAAATTTATGACACAAAACATCCAGGAAATCTAGGATACCATGCAAAGACCAAAACTAAAAAAATCAGGAATAGAATAAGAAGACTGATTTCCAAGGTCCAGAAAATATTTTCAATAAAATCATAGAAGAAACATTCCCAATCTAAAAAAGAATGCCTATAAACATGCAAGAAAGTTATAGAACACCAATTAGAACATCAAAAAAAAAAAAAAAAACCCTCCTGCCACACAATAATAAAAACACAAAATCTACAGAACAAAGAATATTAAAAGCAGCAGGGGAAAATGTCCAGATAACACACAAAGGCAGACTTATAAGAATTATACCTGAAGTCTCAACAGAGACTCTAAAAGCTAGAAGACCCTGGGCAGATAGTTTTTCACAAAAAACAAAACAAAACAAAACAAAAAAACCATAGATGCAAACCTAGACTTCTATATTCAACAAAATTCTCAATCACCATAGATGATATTTCAAAACAAATCCAACTTCAAACAAAATCTATCCATAAATTCAGCCCTACAAAAAATACTAGCAGAAAAACTCCAACCCAAGGTGGATAACCACATTAAAGAAAACACAGGAAATAAATAATTGTATACCAGCAAAAACAAGAGAACCACCCTAAAACACATACACACTAACACCACCAACATCAAAATAACAGAAAATAACAATCACTCATCATTAATATCTCTTAACATCACTGGACTCATTTCTGCAATAAAAAGACATAGGCTAACAGAATGGATGTGAAAATAGGATCTTTTATTCTAATGTATACAAAAGCCACATTTCAGCAATACAGATAGATATTACCTCAGAGTAAAGGGCTAGAAAAAAAACTTTTCCAAAAAAACAGATCCAAGAAACAAGCTGCAGTAGCCATCCTAATATCCAATAAGATAGATATTAACCAAAATTAATCAAATGAGACAGGGAATATCACTTCATATTCATCAAAGGAAAACTTTACTAAGATGATACCTCAATTATGAACATTTATACCCTAACCACAAGGGTATCCAGATTTCAAAAAGAAAAAAAAAAAAAGCAAAATCTTAAACCACACATAAAATCACACACATCCTTAGTGGGAAACTTCAATACCTCATTCTCACCAATTGACCGGTCATCCAGACAAAATCTAAACAGAGAAACAATGAAACTAACAGACATTATGAATCAAAGGACCTAACAGACAGCTATACATAAAACGTCTAATCATAAGACATATAAACACCACATGGATCCTTCTCCAGAATTGACAATATAGTCTGTCACAAAGCAAGCCTCAATAGATAAAAGAAAATTTAAATAACTTCTTATATCCTATCAGACCATCATGGATTAAAGCTAGACTTCAACAATAGAAACACCAGAAAGACTTCACATTTGTGGGGAGCCAACAGAAGGCGGCTATCATCCTTGCAGCCATCTTGAGCCATATACCCTGACAAGAGATTTGATTACATCAGCCTACAACAGCTGAGCACACTCTGATAATGTCTTGCTTTAGATACCCAGGATCTTCCCTTGGGTATATGAGACTTAAAGCTGTGATTTAGAGCCGAGGCTTAAGGGCATGACTTAAAGGTATGACTTAGAGGCATAGCTTAGAAGTGAGACATATAAGAGGAGAGAGGCAGACAGAAGAGTTGAGTACAACTTGGAACTAGGAATTAGGTGAGAGAGTACAACTTACAGTACCACTTGGAGTTAGTTATTAGGCATTAGGTATTAGGCACTTGGCACTTGGAAGAGAACTTGGAACTTGGAATTTGGAGGCACTAGGAACTAGGGACTAGGAACTCAAGACTTGGGACTTGGACTAGGAAGAGAGACTGAAGAATAAACAGGATCGAATCACACTCTGTCTGGTCTCCATTCTTCATGTCCATCCTCACTCTCTCTCTTGCTGAACCCCAACCCGCGGACTGAAGCAGCTTGGGGCAGTGCAGGCTCTAACAAGTTAGTCCCCAAGGCTTTGGGCAGTGCGGGTTCAAACATTGACAGAGCCGTCCATGACATTTTGGCCCCCAAACTTGGGGCAGCTAGGGCCATAACACACATTCATGGAAACTGAACAACTCTCCACTCAATGACCTCTGGGTCAGGAAAGAAATGAAGAAATTAAAGACTTTCTAGAATTAATAAAAATGAAAGTGCAACATACCCAAATTTGGGGATACAATGAAAACAGTGCTAACAGGAAAGTTCATAGCCCCAAGTGCCTCCATGAAGAAATTAGAAAATTCTCATACCAGCAATTTAAAAGTACACCCAAAATCTCTAAAAACAAACAAAAACAAACAAACAAAAAACCCAAATATAACAAAAACCCAACAGCAAAGCAAGCACAACAAAGAGGCAGGAAATAATGAAAATCAGGGTTGAAATCAGTTAAAAACAAAGTAAACAATGCAAAGAATCAACAAAATCAAAATCTTATTCTTTGAGAAAATCTAAAAGTTAAACACTTAGTCAAACTTACAAGACAGAGAGACAGTATCTAAATAAACAAAATCATAAATGAAAAAGGAGACATGACACTGAGGAAATTGAAAGAACCATTAGGTCTTCAAAAACTTGGAAAAGCTTAACTAAATGAACAATTTTCTAGACAAATACTACTTACTCAAGTTAAATCAAGAGCAGGTAAATTATTTAAACAGCATATAACCCTTTAAAGAAAGAGAAGCAGTCATTTAAAGTCGCCCAACAAAAAAAGCCCATGAACAGATACTTTTAGTGCAGAATTCTACAAGACTCTCAAAGAAGAGCTAATACCAATACTCCTCAAACTATTCCTCAAAAATAGAAAGCAAAGAAACACTGCCAACCTCATTCTATGAAAGCAGACTAACCCTGATACTGAAACCATACAAAGACTCAACAAAGAAAGAGTACTTCAGACTGATTTCTCTTATAAACATTGATGAAAAATATTCAATAATATACATATTATCCAAATACAGAAATACATCAAAAACATCATCCAACATGGTCATCAGACATAGAAAAAGCTATGACAAATCAAAATCTAATACCACTTCATGTTAAAAGTCTTAGAGAGATCAGTGGTTCAAGGCACATACTGAAACATAATCAAAGCAATATACAGCAAGCCAATAGCTGATATCAACTAAATGGAGAGAAACTTAAAGCAATTTCACTAAAATCAGAGAGAAGACAAGGCTGTCCACTCTTACTATCTATTCAATATCATGCTTAAAGTTCTAGCCCAAGCAATAAGACAACAAAATATCAAGAGGATATGAATTGGAAAGGAAAAAGTCAATGTATCTATATTTGCAGATTATAGGGTAGTATACATAAGCAAACACAAAATTTCTACAGCTGATAAACTCATTCAGCAAAGTGGC
Source organism: Arvicanthis niloticus (assembly GCF_011762505.2). Lineage (NCBI taxonomy): Eukaryota > Metazoa > Chordata > Mammalia > Rodentia > Muridae > Arvicanthis > Arvicanthis niloticus. The sequence goes on along the minus strand of NC_047665.1, from coordinate 52,244,729 downwards.
TAGATACAAAATTAACTCAATTAAATCAGTAGCCCTCCTTTAAACACATGATAAACAGGTTGAGAAAGAAACTATGGAAACAACATCCTTCACAATAGCCACAAATATTATAAAATATCTTGGTGTAACTCTAGCCAAGCTAGTGAAAGATCTGTATTACAAAAACTTCAAACCTGAAGTAAGAAATTGAAGAAGATGTCAGAAGATGGTAAGATCTCCCATGCACATGGATAAGTAGAATCAAAATACGAAAATAGCCATCTTACCAAAAACAATCAACAAATTCAATGCAATATCCATCACAATTCCAAAACAATTTTTTTTATAAATCTTGAAAGAATTCTCAACAAAGGAATCTTGAAGGTACAGAGAAGGACTTTTGTTCAAAGTCCTTAGTCATCATGGAAATTCAATTGAAACAACTGTTAAGTTGTTACTCATCAGTGGCTTAGATCAAACACTCAAGAGATAGCATATGCCAGTAATAATATTAAAGAAAGAAAACACTCCTCCATTTGCTGGTGGGAGCGCAAACTTGTAATACCACTTTGGAAATCAATTTGGCAGTTTCTTCAAAAACCAGAAAGAGTTTGACCCAGATATACCACTCGAGGGCATATAATCAAAAGATGATCTACCATCTCATAAAGACATTTACTCGACTATGTTCTTAGCAGCTTGATTCATAATAGATAGAAACTGGAAACAACATAGATGCCCCTCAACTGAAAAATGGACAAAGAAAATTCTATACAATAGAATACTATTCAGTTATTTTTAAAAAATGTCATGAATTTTTCAGGCAAATGGATGCATCTTGAGACAATCCTGAGTGAGGTAACTTAGTGCCAAAGGGCATGCATGGTATGAATTCACTTATAAGTGGATATTAGCCATGAAGTACAGGATATCCATACTACACTCCACAGACCCAAAGAAGTTACACAAGAAGAAAGGCACAAGCAAAGATTCTGGAATTTCACTTAAAGGGGGGGAATAAAATAGTCCAGTGGAGACAGATAGAAGGAGTGAACTCAGTAGGGGAGTGGAAGGGGAGGGGTGTTGCAGAGGGACTCATGATTAGGTGTGGGGGAGGAACAGGAGAGATGGCCAGTTGGCCATGGAAATGAATGGAAATTCTCAATTGACAGGGTAAGTTAGGAGGTTGGGGATATCTGACAGAGAGCTGGGATAAGGGAGCCACTCAAGAATCAACGGGAGTGAGTTAATTGTGACTCACAGCACTGGGGATATGGAAACTGAAGAGCCTCCCTCCTATAGATAGGCAGGAGCCCCAGTGTATCAAGAAGGACACAAACCCATCCACAAAACGTTTGACCAAAAACATATCCTGTCTACAAGAACTGGAGGGATTCAAGATGGAACACAGGCTGAAGGAATTGCCAACCAATAACTGGCCCAACTTGAGACCCACCCCATCCATGGGTAAGCACCAATCCCTGACACTATCAATGATACTCTGTTATGCTTGCAGACAGGAGTCTAGCATGGCTGTCCTCTGGAAGGATCCACCCAAAAGCTGACTCAGATTGATCCAGACATTCACAGCCAACCAGTGGATGGAGCTTGGGGAATCTTATGGAAGAAAAGGAGGAAGTATTGTAGGTCCCAAAATGGATAAGAACTTCATAAGAAGACCAACAGTATCAACTAACCTGGACCTTTGGGGCTCTCAGAGACTGAAAAACCATCTAAAGAATATACACGCTTAGACTCAGGCCTCCCTGCAAATATTTACATGTGCAGCTTAGTCTTCATGTGGGTTCTGAACTGGAGAGGAGGCTGTTGTAAAAGATGTTGCCTATACGTAGGATATGTTCTTCTAGATAGACCCCTTTGTCTAGCCTCAGTAGGAGAAGATGTACCTAACCTTTCAGACTTAATGTGCCAGGTTGGAATACACAGGGGGGCCTTCACCTGCTCAGAGTAGAAAGGGACAAGGAAGATTGTGGGAAGGAGTGACCGACAGGGGGGCAGTGACCTAGAGGTCACTGAATATTTAAAATAAAAATAGAATGTAAAGTAGGTTGATAGAGAGTTAGGGAAGATCTGGAAGCCAGTACGTGAATGGTAAGACATGATCAAAATATATTTTATAATTTCTTTCTCAATAATAACAGAAACTTCATTAAAGATGTAGCCAGGAGAAAGGGAAAGATGAAAAATGCTCATTACATAAAAATTATGTTTTAATCTATTCTTTTTGGTAGGGTGCTATTTTCCTTTATACATAGACTTATTCTTGCATTTGTAATATTTTAAAACTTTTAACATAAAATATCAGGCTTTGAGATTTCTCTCATTGTCTTTCATCTATGTTTCCCTGATTATTATGATGTCTTACTGTTGTAGAAGTATGTAATTATAGTCAACTTTAAAATAAAGTCATTGGGAATTTGACTGAAGTATAATTACATATGTACTATGTACTTTGCCCTATTTCTGATTTTATGAAAATGACTTATTTGAATTGTCAAAATGATGCTGAAAATGAATTTATAATAAATTTTACATTTATGAACTACATCTATGTTCCTGTAATAATATTAGTAATTATAGCATATTTTATGCTTACCATATGTCTATGCCCTGTTTTTAAATTATAATAATAAAATTATAATAATATACTATCCATAATAACTATTTTTATTTTTCACACTTCATGTGCCCTAGACATTATATTATGTTCCTGAAATCAATTATTTTATTTAGCATTCAGAACAGCAGTGTTTGTAATGAATATTGATGGTTCAGAGACAGAAGTAGTTTGCCTAAAGTTTTCTGAAAATCAGAGATGGAGTCCAGGTATTCACCTGACAAGTGGACACTGGATGAAAAATTATAGATCTATTTGTCTTTATTATTATTACTTATATATGTTCATAGACACATACATATTATACAAAACCTACTGAGTCCACATAGTGTTGTTTGTGTGTATATGTAGTTAGGGCTGACCCGTGGAGATAGGATAAACTTTTAAGAAGCTTATTCATGCAGAAAACTGATTCTCCCTTTCTCAGCAACCATAGAGTGCTAATAGCTCTTCATCTAGGAGTGAGGAACCTTATGAAATGTTGCTTACTTTGAGATGCCAATTGCTGTTGTCATTGGTCAGACACTTACTCATGCATGTAGTCATACATATACATACACACAAAGCTCAGGACTAATTGAAACCCAGGGCTTGAAGCTTCTGGAAGAACCTGTGTTCCTTGGCTTTCTTTTTTCATGTATTTTTTCTTTAAATATTTTTATTATCTTTATTTGTTTAATCTGTATATTATAATCTCTATATTGATGTTGTGTGTGAGGTGTGAGTGTGTGTATATATATACATGCACAGCACCACACATGCATACAGTATGAGTATGCAAAATGCATGTACACATTTAGGTTTACAGGTGGAAGTCAGTGGAAAACTTTTGGGAGTCAACTTTCTCCTTCCACCATGTGGGTCCTAGAATTGAACATAGGTCATCAGATTTGGTGGCAAGCTACTTTATCCATTGACACATCTTGGCTGAACCCTCTCTTTTCTTATTGTTCTTTAGGTTCCTATTCATGCTCTCTTGTTTTCTCTCTTTTCTGTCTTTGTCAATCCTCCATTACAAGTTTCTTTCTTTGCTCTCAATACTTGTCATTTTTTCATATCTTTAGTCAGTTCTATTCATTTTAGATGATTATATTAGCTTTTTTTTTTCATGAAAAGGGGCTCTTGTTCCAAGTTGTTCTTTTTTATTTCAATATCACAGCTTTCATATATTTTGAAAACCCTGAGAGTTATTCTCTTCATCCTGTTCCCAGGTTATCACAGTTGTCAACAGAAAAGCCACCTGGCCTGTAGGCTGAGTGCCTCTTACAGCTCAGTGTCTGACTCATCTCTCCAGTTTCTCCCAGAGTAAATTAACACACCCTGATTTTGCTGTTAATGGATTTTATAGTTCCCTAAAATTTATACAAAGCATGTTTTACCACGTGGGTTAACAAGTTGATCTTCTGTTTTGTTTTGTTTTTTAATAAAAGGAATCTGTATTTCCTTCATGGAGGAAATGGAAGAATACTGGCTGTTAAGATCTGGTTGTGATTTATGGTAATGTAACACAACAAAAATATCTCCGGAGAACATACAAGGCCCAGAAGACATAACGCAGGCTAACAACTAAATAAATAGCAATAAGAGTTTTCCCTAGGTGAAAACATTGAACATCCATATGTAGATCCTTCATGATGTACAAGTAAAGTTATAGCTAAAGAAATACCTCATTAATTGAGAATAATGTACACTAGAAATGCACTTAATATAATTAGCCCACTAAACAGAACAGCTGAGCCTAGCTATAGGCTAGCTGAGCCAACCTTCAACATATTAAATTATCTATATTAGCTTACACTAAGGCACAGTCAATTAACACAAAGTCTATTTTATAATAAAACATTTAATTGCTGAACAGTGTATTGACATGAAAACCAGATAGTTTGTATGAGCAAACTTCATCCAGCAGAAAGTGTAAATTCTATTTTAGGTCATCTTAATGAAAGATGGATGACAGTAGGTGGGCACATAGACAGATTTAGAAACACAGATCTATATCAATATATAGATACATAGAGATCAATATATAAACAGATGATAAATACATAAATATATAAATTATAGATTTATAGAAGACTAGATGCATTTATAAATAGATGATACATATATATAGAGAGAGAGATACACAGATAACACATACATATACATATATAGATTATTATAAACAGGTAAATGCATAGAAGACTAGATGCATTTATAAATAGATGATACATATATATATAGAGAGAGATACACAGATAACACATACATATATAGATTATTATAAACAGGTAAATGCATAGATATATGATAGATAGATAGATAGATAGATAGATAAAGAGGGATGGATGGATAGATAGATAGATAGATAGATAGATAGATAGATAGATAGATAGATAGATAAAGAGGGATGGATGGATAGATAGATAGATAGATAGATAGATAGATAGATAGATAGATAGAAGAAGAAGCAATAGAGATAGACTTCTTAAACTTTAACACTGTCTCCAGATGAACTATGAAGTAAATCGAGCTGCTTAGACAAATGAATGCTTTTGTTAGAGAAAACTAATCAGAAAGGGGAATCTTATCATCTATAGATCATGTCAAATTGATTTGTAAAATCTCTCTTTTGATTTCACAATGTTTTTTAATTAGTTTGCCCTCTGGAGCTCATTGATATTCAATAAATAAAGTTCTGCTTGGCTTTGTGTTTACAGAATTCACAAGGAAGTAGTTATATTTTATTTTAAAAAATCCACCTTTGTCTTAAGACATAGTATGCAGTCATATAATTGATTGTTGTATATTATCAACCTTTGAGTCATTCATTTTTACTTTGGTTTGTATTAATCTTTTGGAAATTACATAGTTGGGTACAATAGGTCTTTATCACATCCCTTCACTCCACCACTGCCATTGAAGAGAAATGTCAAGGGTCTCAAGGCTAAGAAAATTTTGTAATATAGAATAATAGGTGTGGCCTGTGAAATATTTCATAATAACCTAAAAGAGTAAAATATGAACAGTAAAACTGACTCTAAAGACCAACACAGAAGCTGCCTGTGCCTCTTACCCAGTACATTTCTTCCACACCTACTAGGGAAAATAATTGGTTGAATGAATTCAATATTAAACTCAAGAGGGTTTTGAAGAGAACATGTGCGCATGTATACATGGATGCACATGTGCTTGAATACACACGTCCTGCTTTAGTTTTCTTTATCTTATTCCTTTCTGACATGGTCTCTCACTGAATGTGTAGCTAGACAGGCAGCAAATCTCTGCAATTCTGTCTCTGCCTCACAGTGCTAAGAGTACAGGCTTGGGCAGCCACACCTTGCTTTTGTCATAAGAGCCAGAATCTAAATGCAGATCTTTCATGCTTGCTCAGCAAGCTCTCTTACTTCCTGACTTATCTTCCCATTCTTAAAGCTATCAGCATAAAATACTTTTTCAGGATCCTTTAACTTCAAGAAAAGATCATTTTATGGAAGGACTGAAAGAACAAATTCATCTGCAAAAGAACTTCCATACGCCCATGTTTATTGACCAACATGGACTCAAGACAACTAACTACTGAGGGTCTTAAGTAAAGGACTCAGCAGAGTTGTGTTTGCTGACTGTCAGAAGCTAAAGAAGGGAAAAGAGAATGTTGCTGTCCTTACAATTTTAACATTTTCCTCTAGCAAGGGCTAGACCACAACCCAGGATTGAACAGGAGAACTGGGTTTGTGATAGTCAGCTGAAATTTTTGTAGCTGCTGAAGAGGACAGACAAACTTCTAGAACCTTAATAGCACTAAAGATTTGCAACCTGACTCAGACTTTCAGGCAGTGTCAAGCAGAGGCAGAGCAAGTAAGAGGCATAGATGTTATGAAGTTGGGGATGGGGGGTGGGCTTCATACGGATCTCAGGTGAATGCCTTAGACTCAGGAAATCATAGCTGGAGAATGTAAAGAGCTGGGCACAGGGTTAGTGTCATACTTAAGATTTCCATTGATGTGAACAGACACCATGACCAAAGCAACTCTTATGAAAGAATTTGATTGAAGCTGGCTTAGAATTTCAGAAGTTCAGTCTATTATCATCATGACAGAAAGCATGGCAGGATGCAGGCAGACTTGGGGCTGGAAGAGGAGTTGAAAGTTCAATATCTTGATATGAAGGCAGTCAGGGGAAGATTCCCCCTTCTCTCCTTCTGCACTTGGCAGAGCTTGAGTGCTAAGACTTCTTTCAATAAGGCCTCACTTATTCCAACCAGGCAACATTTTCTAGTGTCACTCCCTATGGCCAAACATTTAATCCAACATAGTTGCATTTAAATTTGTGACAAGCTGTGCTTTTTTTTTTTTTTTACTTTTCCTCTGAATTCTTAAGAATAACATGCATTCCAGTCAGCCTTGGGGGTCATCTCCTTTTCAGTCATTTCTGATTTTCCATAGGATTTCTATTATTATGATAAAACATCATGACCAAATGCAACTTGAAAAGAAAAGGGTTTATTTGAGCCCACACTTCCAGCAAACAGTACATTACTGAGGAGAGTCAGTCAGAAACTCAAGGACAGGAACCTGGTCACATGGCTTACAGAGGATTCTGTATTAGAGACTCAGGACTACAGGGTCAGGGGCAGCTCGACTCCCAGTGAGTCAGATCTTCCCACATTAATCATTAAGAAAATGTCCCAGGAACTATCTACAGTTAATTTTATTGAGGCATTTTCTAAACTGAGACTCACTTTTCCCAGGTATTTTTCTATCAGATGGCAAAACCAACCAGCAAATGCACCAGTGAGAAGACATCTCTTTGCAAATAAGAGAAAGAAAAGAGTGGTTTTTATCTTCTGTAGCCTTAAAACAGTTTCTTTGTCACACCGGAAACTTAGGTATTTTTTGCATACACACTAGAATATAATGTAGTAGTTCACTTAATTATGAATATTGTATGGCACTACCAATACATTATAACATATCATAGATTGACACATTAAAACTGTACACAGACACACACGGACACATACACACACACACACACACACACCAATTCACATACAATTTTTTTTAAATGTGTACTTCTTGGAATAAAATTGTCAATTGTTGCTGTTGTCCTAAATTTTGTTCCTATGGACACAGTTGGTGCCAAACATCAGCTTTTCCTTCTGTGACAGTGACAATTTGAGGTTACCTCTAGGATATAATCCACAGACCTTCTGTTTTCACACAGATGAGTGAATATTTAAATGGCAGTACAAACTAAGGATCTAGGGCACTGCATATAATAGAAAAAAATACACATATACATGCACAAAAGAATCACTTTCAGAACCCCTGTGGGTTTGGAAGAAATAAAATGATAGATAACTGACTTTTTATTTCAGAGTCCTTTATAAAATGATTATTTTCGGAGATACAAGATGCTTCTGTTTCTTAATGTGTTGTGCTCATTTCGAGATGGTATAGAACCCTAGTGTTAATTACAAATGCATGCCTCTTTTGTTTATTTCTGGCATATGCCCTTGGTGGTGGTGCCTGCTACACACTGGGCAGCCCTCCCGTAAAACAGATGCTTCAAGGGAGAAAAGGGGCAGGGATTTATCTTTAATGATGAAAAAGTTCAACTGTTCCAAAAAAGGCATTCTAAAAGCTGAATCCAGTATTTGATTTTTCACTAAACTACGGAATAAAAACCATTTTAACAAATGCTGTAGTTAGAGCCAACTGAACAAGGATTTTAGGAGGACTTTGCGTTATTGTCTAAAGTCCAATTTACAATCACTTAATGTGTCACCCAAGGTGCTCTGTCTATTGATTGGGCATCAATATTTAATCTCTGTCTCTAAAAAAATTGCATTGCAGCTTTATACACTATCTGCAGTAGTTTTGTAAAAATCAACTTCTTGTCTTTATATTGGTGATACAACTTTTAAGATTTTAGCTTTGTTAGATGTAGTAGGGTTTTTTATTTGTTTTTTAGTTCTTGTTTTCTGGACTTTGGGTTTTGTTGTTGTTTTCTTTGGGGGGCTGATCATATACTTTCTTCTGCTTAGAATTTTAGAGCTGCATGTTAGTTTAACTTTTGCTTTCATTCCCATTTTTAAATTTGTGTTAAAAAAAAAAAAGAGTCAATATGAAGTTTGAATTGTCCTTAAATATCACCATGTGTCTGCTTCTTTGTGATTTTACTTCTTCCCTGTGGCACTTGACTAGTCACTGGTGCTTTGAATTCTGTTGACTCCTTGTCATTGTCTCATATTTCCAACTGGATGAGTTTGACATCTTTACATTATATTTCTAGCATAAGCATTCACATACACACACATACACACACACACACACTCACACACATACACAGACACACATACAAACATACACACACATATATACTATACATATCTATACACATAAATGTAAGCATATAGTTGTACATATTGTTTTATATGCATATAATTTCATGTTTATTTTCAAAATATACTTACAATGACTCAGATTCTTCTTATTAGGTCTCTAGAGATAGTATGGCTATTTTTGAGGAAAGAAAACAGAAAAGAGGCCATAAAAACAATGTTAATAGATAAGAAAAGGTAAAAAGCTTTGCTGGTCATATCCATGGTTGCCCCAACTGAGAATGTACCAATGTAATGATAATTTAGCCATGTACAACTTTCAAGGTCAACACATATTGTCTTAGTTAGGATTTTACTGCTGTGAATAGACACCATGACCAACCCAACTCATAAGGATGACATTTGATTGGGGCTGGCATACAGGTGCAAAGTTTCAGTCCATTATCATCAAGGCAGTAGCATGGCAGCATCCAGGCAAATTTGGGGCTGGAGGAGCTGAGAGTTGCACCTCTTGTTCAGAAGGCAGCTAGCAGAAAACTGGCATCCAGGCATCTAGAATGATTATTAAATGATTAGGTATTAAAGCCCACAGTGACACACCTACTCCAACAAGGCCACACCTCCTAACAGTGCCACTCGTTGGCCCAAGCATATATAAACTATCACACATATGTTCACATGAGATATACATGTATGTCTGAGATATACATGTTATGAGGCTAGAAACCAGAGATGAATCCTTCCTCTCCTTTCATAGTCTGCTTAGAGTTTCTCACAGTTAGTTTATCTATAGTAAGAATGTGTTGAGGACCTTCCTTGGCAGTTTGATTTAAGCACAAAATAAGGCTGTACTAGTATGAAGTTATTTTCTTTCTTTTAAAGAGAAGTAGATTCACCAAGCCATTCTGTGGTGTGGTTTGTATTTGTACATTTGTATGAGTGGCTTCTATGTAACAAGTAATATATCCAAGAAAAAGCAAGTTGTTATGTCCCAGTTTCTCTTTTGTCCCTTCACACACGTCACCCTCAGTGGTTTCAGTGGTGTATCCCAAGTAGATTCAGGACATTTTTGACAGTGTAGATTAGATTGCATTTCTTTCTATCATTTTCATTTCTATATAGAAATAAAGAATATAGATAGTATATAGAATATACTACCAAGGCCACTATTTAGTGAGTGTTTATTTCCTATCAGGATTTAATGATTCAGAGTATTCATGTTCTTGCAGGCGTCAATTACCTTTGTATACTGATCCATCTACCACACATATGGGTATATCTGTTAACAAAAAGAGACACAGATATGAATGCAATATTTCATGCCTGTCATTCCAGCTTTTAAGGCAGGAAGATCAAAAATTCAGGATCAACACAAAGGGCTGGGAATGATGGCTCAGCATTAAGACCATGAACTGCTCTTCCAGAGGACCCAAGTTCAGTTTCTAGCACCCATTTGACAGCTCACAAATGGATGTAACTTCAGTCCCAGGATATCTGATGAGCCCTTTTATTCTCTGAGGGCACCCAGCACACATGTAGTACATGACTCGAGGCAAAACACTCTTAGGCATAAAATAATAAAAATAAATAAATTTTAAAAGCGTTGGAAGTTTGATCCGAGAGGTTTAGCAGCCAAATAAGAAAAAAAGTAATCTAGACATGGTGGGACAGATTTATAACTTTAGTACTCAGAAGGGTGAGGCAGTAAGATTTGAATTGCTTGAAATCAGGCTGGGCTACAGTGTCAGACTCTGTCTCAAAAGGAAAGAGAGAGAAAGATAAGAAGGAAGCAGTATGAAAATAAGGGGAAGTAAGGGGAGTGAAACATAGTGAAGCAGAGGAAATGTTTTAAGTGGCATGAGGAACTGCAAGAAGTTTCCTGATTTAAAAAAATGTCACTTATATTGAGTGAATAGACAGAAAGGCACACAACTGAATTTAAGAACATCTGAGATATGTACTTACATTTCAAACATTTATTTTATCCTTGAGATTATTAATTAACATTTGTCTTATTTTGAATACTATAAAAAAGAAAGATGCTAAGTGTGCACATATTTATTTTGATTGAAGGAATGTCTAGCATATTTTTTGTAGAGGTAAATTTTTAATGGTTGGTTAATTATAGAACTGCAATTCTATTGCAATACAGTACATATTTAAGCACTTTAACTAGAAAATGTAATGTACAGAGATTAAATTAAGACACAATAAACTGTCTAAGCATTTAATTTTTAGATAAATAAAGATCATAACCACATTGTTAACATGTAATATTGTTATAATATAGTAGCTAAATCTGTGAGTCTACCATAGAAGTCATCTTTTGTTAACAGAAAACAAAGTTGACAAAGACTATGTAAACAGAACTGTTTGAACTAACAGTTCTGGAGTATAAGTAGCAACAAACATAGTCACTCAGCTCCTGGGTATTTCAAGTTTACTTACACATTAGAAATTATTTGTCCCATCAAAACTATTAAATTCAAACCATCAGATGTTTATTCATGTTTGCTAGTTTCACTGATCAAATGCTATAGTTTATTATTATTATTATTATTATTATTATTATTATTATTATTATTATTATTATTTACTTTACATCCTGATCAGAGCTTCCTTTCCCTCCTTTCCTCCTAGTCCCTCCATCTCCTCTCCTTTCTCCTAGTCCCTCCATCTCCCCTCCTTTCCTCCTAGTCCCTCCATCTCCCCTCCTTTCCACCTATGTTCCCCTCCCTTTCTCCTCAGGTAAGAGGAGACCTCCCATGGATATCAACCTGCCTTGACCCATTTCTATACAGGTTAGACAAGGCATCCCAGTTGGAAAAAAAGGGATTCAAAGGCAGTCAACAGAATCAGAAACTGCCCCTGCCCCTGCTGTTAGAGGTTCCACATGAGGACCAAGCTATACATATGTAACATGTGTATAGAAGTGTTAGGCCAATCCCATACATACTGTCTTATAAGAAGATCAATCTCTGTGAGACCCTATGTGCCTAGGTTAGTTGATTTTGTAGGTTTTATTGGTGTCTTTGGCTTATCTGGCTCTTTCAATCCTTCTTCTCCCTCTTCCACAAGAATCTCTGAGCTCCTCCTCATATTTGTATGTTGGTCTCTGCATCTGTTTTCATCAGCTTCTGAGTGAAGCCCCTCAGCTGACTGTTATGCTAGCCTCTCTTCTGGTAAGAGAGAAAATGGAGAGAGAACTAGAAGCCGTATTGGGATGGGAAGGCTACCTCTGTAACAAGGTAGAAATCTAAGACAATAGAAAATCCCAGGAATCTATGAGGGTGACCCTAGCTAAGACTCTGAGCGGTAGGGCATATGGAATATGAAATAGCCAACTCACGTAACCAATCAAGACTTTCAGTGGAGAGATGGGGTGACCAACCCAGTCACAAAACCTTTAACCCACAATTTGCCCTGCCTATCAGAGGTGCAGGGATAAAGAGGAGCAGAAAATGAGGGAATGGCCAACTAACAACTGGCTCAGCTTTAGTCCTATACCATGAGAGAGAGCCCATCCTTGACATTATTAATAATATTCTGCTATATTTGCAGGATTTTTAAAATGTCGACTTTCCATTGTAGTGGAAATATTACAAAAATGCAAACACTTTTTGTGCATTGACCTTGTATTTTGTGGCACTTCTAAGATCACTTGTTAGTTTGTCTTGGTATCTTTTAAATGTCCATATCATCCATCAGTTCCAGGATAGGGGCCTTGGCTAATTGAAAGCAAAGGAAAATCATCTCAAGTCCAAAGTATGCTAGGATAAAATTTAACTTGTTGCTTCCATCATTTGAAAGAGCCGAGGTAAAAAGAATTGACACAGGCAAGCATGCAAATTCAAATTTGTTCTGTGGACATCTAGAAAGTGCTCTCAAACTTATTTTTCCAAAGCATGGGCATACCATTTGATATAGGCAAGGCGCTCTGCATTTGGAAAAACCTCACATCAGAAATACTGGTTTCCCACACAGGATGTCTGTTTCCTATTTATTTGATCATTTACTTTTAAAGTTAATTCCAAGGGCAAAGATACTAATAAACAGTTTTGTGGTCATTTAATAAATTATTTATTTGTTTATTTTAATATATATGTTGAAACTCTTGAAAATCTTTGCACCAAAATTATCTATGAAAGACAAATGTTCGGAGGCATGCATTTTTAAGTGTGTGCATGCTTGTATATGGGTACACATGAGGGAAAATGAACAAAGATTCCAGAAAAGGAAATAAGATCTCTGGAAGCTCCAGTTATAGGTAGTCCTGTCCTGTCTTGCATGGCGCTGGGAACTTAACTTGGGTCAGAATTGAGCAAAACATATAAGAAGGTAAAGCAAACCTCCACCCCACAATAAAGAACCAGACTTTTATACTTTATTCTCTCTCTCTCTCTCTCTCTCTCTCTCTCTCTCTCTCTCTCTCTCTCTCTCTCTCTCTTTCTCTGTGTGTGTGTGTCTGTGTGTGTGTGTGTGTGTGTGTGCATGTGTTTGTTTGAAATATACATGGTGGTTGTCTAATCTCTCTCTCTCCTGTACATTTATAAGGTATGTGATTTGTCTCAGTTAGCAGATCTTTAAATGGAGAAGAGGAGAGAAAGGGTCTAAAGTTGGCCACAAAACCTTGGACTTCAAATTAATATGTGAGACTTGGAGAGAAGCAAAGGTGGGTTGAATCATGTTTTTCTCTTTCATTCCTTTTCAGTCTCAATCTCTGTCTCCCCACCCCCGCTCCTTCCACCCTCCCAGCATGTGTGTATGCACATTCATGTATGGAATAACAAATAAACTCTTACCACATTACACCTGTGGAGGTCAGAGACAACCTCCACTACCAGTCTTCACATTCTGTCCTGGTTGGGTTTTTGTTAACTTGAGACAAAAAAGAGGGCTATCCAAGAAGAGGAAATTTCAGTAGAGAAACTGTTCCTATCAATTACCTATAGGTGAGTCTGCAGGACATGTTTGTAACTAATGATTGATTTGAGTAGTCCCAGCCCCCTATGGGCAGTGCCATTCTGGTCAATGATCTTGAAAAAGTGAGCTAAGCAAGCAATGGGGAGCAAGCCAGTAAGCTTGGACTCTGCTTCAGCTCTTGCCTTGAGGTTTCTGCTTTGAGTTTCTGCCCTGACTTCCTTCAGTGATGGGGTGTAAGATGAAAGGAACTCTTTACTCCTCCCACCCTGTTGTTTGTGATCAAGGCGTTTTAGCACAGAGATGGAAACCCTAACTATGACACCCTCCAACTTGTTTCAAGACAACAAACATCTCCTAGTCATTTCTCACTGCATAAGCACCCTATCTGATGCTCCTTGGAATCCTTTAATCCCTGCCTCCAATTCCTCACAGAAGCACTGGGAACACAGTTGTGCTCAAGCTACTTTGTCAGTGTTTTTCTGAGTCCTGGTGACTTTAGATGCTCACACTTCCATGGCAAACACTCTAGCTCCTCAGGTTCCAGATGCTCTAAGCACATTTTCCAAGTAGGAAATAAATGTTTCCAGCAGAAACTCAGTAATTGCAGATTCCAGGAAAAAGAAAATTCTATTTCCCAACTACAAACCCTTGTCCTTTGCTGTGAAACATCCTAGTGATTTCTGTCTTTGAGTCTGGACTCACTTGTAGGGCAGCCTTGGTTGTTCAAGTATGATTGAAATGCAAAGTGTCTGTGCAACTGTATTTTCTTTGGCTTTTGACAGCACTCATTATTAAAAACAAGACAAGCCAGAGCACATTTGTTGGTTCTGGTTGGAGAATGGAAGGTAGATATGATAGAGACAGATATCTAGCACTTTAGGCTAAACAACCCAGATATTTCTGAAAAGCAATGATGTAAATATCACAATCTAATGATTATGATAAGTGGCACCTTAGAAATGTCTTTTAAGCATATTTTCAGGACTGAAAGACAAAAAGACCCAAAATGTACAAAGGATCCAGGCTAAAACATTCTCTGTCTCTTTGTCAATATAATATTGTAATATGAGTGGGATTTCAGGTAGGACTACAGGGTCATATACTGTCTAGAAATCTAGGATACTTTATCTGGAGCAAAGGTTTAGAAGGAAAGAAATTTAGACTTACAAAGACCTCCTGAATTAACATGATTCAATACACTTAGCACTTCTCTGTTTCCTTGTGCCTAACCATTGATTGAACATAATAACAAAACACATTGTATACACGGGGAGAAATAGGAGCAAGCATCTGAAGCCAGACATCGACTTATAAAACAGACTTGCCAGAGGAGTAAATGTGCTGTCACCTCAACTAAGACGACCAGTGAGCACAATCTAGCAATGTTTTTCACTGCAGCTTCCATCTCCCCAAATCTAAAACGAAACGATACATTTTCTCTGTACATAGCACTGGAGTACAGGGAACTGGAATTTTCAATTTGTATGCACACTAAGCAGTCATTTCATTCGAAAGCTATCGTTGAAAGTCTTTTATATGGTAAATGTAGAATAATTACTGAGCCAGAATGTAGTAAATACAACAGCCAGAGCTGGTCTTTGAAAACAAAATCTTAATTTCCAGTACTTATCACATAGTTAATATTTAGCCTTTTATGAATAAAACTTTCAATATCTCCAGGGAATGCCATGAAATGTATGGCAGCTGTTCTCTCTCTCTCTCTCTCTCTCTCTCTCTCTCTCTCTCTCTCGCTCTCTCTCTCTCTCTCTTTCTGTCTCTGTCTGTCTTTCTCCCCCCCCCCCCACCTCTGTCTTCTGGTATAGTACAGTTCCACTTCCAAAGCAGGAAGCACCTAGAGAGTCCACTGGATGTAACATGAGATATTTATCTCTTGATAATAAACCAAATGACTGTAGAGGAAGAAGCGTCTTTCAACAGAAACCAACAGGTTATCAGCTCTCCCAGTGGAGAGGCCTTACATTTTTATTTCTTTATTTTGTCACATCTAGCTGAAATTCTTTCGAATGACTTTACCTAAAGGTCAGCTACCTTTTCCATCCAATTTAATTTTATCTACAAAATTTTGTGGCTTTGGGTTTGGATTAGTGATGGTCAAAGATAACAGTAATGGCACAAGCATCCCCAACTCCAAGGTCAGAAAAATACAACCCATGAACCAATAAGGATTTACTGTGAGCTAGCCCAGGAAGGCTCATCAGTAAGAAAAGGCCTTCCTGCTATTAACCTCTACAGTTAATTTTTAATAGATCAGAACAGGGAAAAATGTAAAGTCACTTAAAAAAAACTATGTAGGCTCCTAGATGGAAGATTTATCACAGCTATGAGGAAGAGAAAAGAAAGTGAAAAATAGTAGATGTGTTCATGGGGGTGGGGATGTTGTTGGTATTGGGGGAGGAGATAAAAACCAAGGGAAATACGCAGAAGCCAAAATTGGTAATGACATTAGAAGACATTAGAAGTCTACTTTTAAAAATAGACTCTTTAATGTTTTCCATTCTGATTAAAAGAAATGAAGAGATTTTATATTTGTAGCCTTGCCTGAGAGGCACAGTACCATATCCTCACTCTTAGGAGACTCCATGTTCCCACCAGCTCTCCAGGGAAAATAGTCCTTTACTCTCCTAGTCTTGGGTAGCCCCATGGCTTTGGTTTTTAACTCCCATCAGCTACTAGCTACTATGAGTATTTTCCTTCTCCCTTTGGTGGTATTCATGGTTTTGTTCAGTTTTATTTAATATTTCCTGTAAATACACTTGTCATTGTCACCTGAGTATTCATCACAAAGGACTTAAAGTGAAAGTTATAATAAACTCACATATACAGGAGCTGAGTGTGAGGGCTCAGGTATAACTATTTAGGGTCACGATTTGATACACTCCACTTATGGGTTATATCATCACTGTAAAATATACTTAACTTTTTCATATTTCTAGTGAAGGAAGTATACACACTTCTCTTAGCTGATAAACTCTGTTTTCTAAATTTTCGACCCTCAGAAAGGTACAAACCTCTTGGTACCCTCAGGATTGGTACCCTCATTTAAAATTCTGGAAAAGATAAACAGGTAAATGTGAGTAGATTCAGTTTAAGTCCTCACCTACCATCCATTCAGGAGACTTTCTAATATAGCAGCATTGTTTTAACAGAGAATGGAAATGGGAAAATCATTAATGCATATTATGCTGCTCATTTACAGATCAATAGTAAGTGTTGTGATATTATTACATCCACACCTTAAGGGGCCATCACTGAATGTGTAAGGGCAGAATTACAAAATACACTCCCCAGAACCAGCGCTTCTTATCGAAATCTCTGGTACTAAATGGTGCTAGAATATCCACATAAAGGATGCAAACCTATATTTCTCATCTGACGGGGTAGTCGATGGGCACAGACTCAGAGCAGTTATATGAAAAAGACTGGATTGAACAATGCATCTTGGGACATAATCAGGATTCTTTTCTCTAAAAGTTATTTGAATTGCTGAATAAACTATCTGATCAATGACAATTTTCAAAATAAACTGAACACATAAGCTGGATCAATATGTTAATGAGGCCAAAACCATCATAAAATAATCCTGTTCAGGATCTCATAAACATCTGTCTATTTTTTTTTTTTTTTAAGGAAAAGAAAAAAAGAAAGGATTGGGAAGAGTTAGTTTTGTTGACTAATCACTTGTGTGTAGACCAGAATAATTTCAGAAAATAGCCATGTCTTCATGAAAGTTCAGTTGTTAGTGAATGTGTTTGTATGTGGTATGTGTGTGTGTAACTTTGTGTATGTGGTGTGATGCATGGTATGTTGGTGGTTGTGTGTTTATATCTGTATGATGTGTGTGTGGGGGATATGTGGTATCTCTGGGTATGTGGTGCATGTAGTGTGTACATGTGTGTTTGTGGGGGGTATGGAATGTTTGTAGGGGTATGTATGTTAGTATGAGGCATGCATGTGTATGTATGTGTTTGTATGTACATGTTTGTATGTTAATATGTGTATGTTCGTGTGTATTTGTGTGGGGAGTGTATAGTATGTGATGTATAAGCATGTATGTGTGTACTTGTACATATGTATACATGTATAGGTTTATAAGTATGTGCATATGAAGTCTAGAGGTTCACTTAGAATATCATCCTTCAGGACACCAACCACCTTAACTTCTGAGAGTGTTTCTGACTGAGATCTGAAATTTGGAGGTTCAGCTATGGTTGCTGGCTAGCAAATCCCAGGGATCTGCTTGTCTCTCAGCTTCCCGGCACCCAGACTGCAAGCATGCATCACTACCCCTGGATTTTAGTATTTGGTTTATGCAGACCCATCATAGGCCTTCCAGAGTAACGAAACTACTAACTGAGTCATCTCCCCAGACCTAATTTTTTTTTCATGCGGCTACTCACATACACAACTTAGTAAGTCTTAAAAACCAAGAAATTAAAAATGAGTATTTAGAATTCCACAAAGAGCTCCCTTTGTCTAAATGTTAATGGTCTGTGTGATCAGTAATGGAACCAGAAACATCTATGTGTGTAACCTTTTTATTCTTGGCACAGGAGTTTATGAATTGTTGACTAAGAAGAATTCAGATCTTATGAATTGCTTTCAAAAAGGAAGGACTAATGAATTTCCAACAGTAATATTTGTAAGGAGAAAATTGTATTTAGAAAAGCATAGTAAGTGAATTCACATAAACATTGAGAGAAAAGTACTGACAGAATAGAAGATAATGCACAGTATTATCTGATAGAACACAGTACTCAGCACAGGACGCTGCCTGATTTTCTGATACTTAGCAGTAGAATTTCAAATAGAATCAATGTGCATGAAAAAATAATAACTTCATATTTTATTATAATCATACTTATATTTTGTTATCATTTTCCTAATCCAATTGTGTAATTATTCAGATGGCTTATTGCTTTCAGGGTTTTACAGCTAATCACGGTAGTCAGCTATCAAAGAATCACACAAACAAAAATGCAAACATATCTACATGAATTTTAGGGACATATTTTAGCAGTTTATAAAGACACATATGCAGTAGCTGTCAGTTAGGACCATGGCTAAAGTTCTAATTATACCTATTTATTTTTTGTTCAGTTCAGGATTTCTGGATTAAAATGCCACAGAAATTTCATAGTTTCATGTTTACTTTGTTTCTTTTTGTTTTGTTTTGTTTTTGTTTTGGGTTTTTTGTTTGTTTTGCCTCAACTCTTCACGAAAGTCTTATGTCTCTCCATTTCTCACTGATATAAATTAGAAATATATTTTATTTAGTTGAATGCCTTTTTCAAAGTATTTAATAGATTAATGGAATATTTTAAAGTTGTTGATCTATGTGATGAATTATTTTAATTGTGTTTTAATAGATTTTAATATAATAGTATATTACATTAGCAAGCCTTGTCATTTTCAACACCTCTAAACATCTCTGCTCTAAAATATTTTTGATTTTTACCAAAATAAGAGAAGACTTATGATATTTCATTCATTCCTAAGCATGCTTTAGTAACTGAAGCATTTTGAAACTTTAGTTAATAGAATGTTTGTACTTGACATCATATTGAAATATTTTCTAGAGGTGTCATAAGCTTGTACTGCAATTCTATAGACTTGTTCATTCTGTATTCAAGAAATCATGCCCCTATTTATTTCTTCTTCTATTATTCATGAGTGGCTTTGCCTATAGGAATGGCCTTAGTCTAGTAGGATCTGGCCATGGAATTGTCAAGGTTCTGCTGGGAATTGTGTGGAAATTCTTCTAATACCAATTTCCTACTTTTTAATCTATCTAAAAACTTTTACATATCTCTCAGTTTATAAACTCAACCTGGTGTCTATATCAAATGTATGCAATTGAGTGCAGTTGCTACTGATTTTTGTATTTTTAATGATATCATCTTTGAGGAAATTCTTTGTGTTCTACTGGAGACTCTAAAGGGAGTGGTGGCCTAAATTCTGTTACTGTTGTGTGTAGATAACTACTCATAAGGACCAAACTGTAGACATTGAACAATCCATTCCAAATTGGCTTAAGCTTTTCATTCACTATAAAATCCTTTAGGGTACCTAAAATTAGACAAAATAAAGAGGATGATACTTAAAGTATAGTTGCACTAATTGAATGAAAACATGCTTTGTTAGGTTTGGGTCATAAAATAGACTAAAGTGAGAAATGTGTACTATAGAGACAATGTTGTTATCACAAAACAAAAAAGGAAATGTATTCTAAATCTTTCAGAATGATTCAACTCCTTATTTTAAGAAGTGTCATTATTTGAACATAGCCTACTTTTCTCTTCATAGTAAAGTAAATCTTATGAAGATAAATTACATAACTTAAGATGTTCATTGAAATCTGTGTTTCAAAATAGAGAAATGTGCTTATTTTATTTTCCAGAATTTGTGTTTTCATGGCCCCTTTTTTATATCATGGAAGACACATATATTTTCCATTGTGAAAGTCCAGGATTTTAACAGTATAGCACAAAAGATACTAGACACAATTAGTTTTGTATCTAGTATTATAGACAATTTGACACTATTTAAGTGTTTGAGTTAAACTCATTTTATTTTCATGTCTGGCTAAAAGTCTGAATAATGAGGAGAAAGAGGGGTTTATCCAAATGCAAGCTTATCTATGGGAAGATCAGAAGACACATGATTTGTAGCATGAATCAGTGTCATATGTAAGATATGGCCTCAAATATTCACACACCCAAGACCATAATAGCTCATTCTATTTGTGAGTATTTCTCAAATGGAATAACTTTGTTTCATTTTCAAAGTTCTTTTGTGAAATATATTTTTGTAATGTCTTTAAAACCATAAACTTAAAATGGGAAGACCAAATAAGAGTAGTAGACTGTAGCTGAGAGATGTTGTATGATGCAAGCCTGAGAATGCAGCTTAGAACATCTTCCCGATTCCCACCCAATGAGAGACCATCTTCATTTCCTCAGTTCTCTGGCTGTCACTTCTATTCTATAACAGATAATTTAACTTTTACCTTTCCTATTTTCCAGTGGATTATGAGAAAACCTTTCTCTTAGTTACTGCCATTGTTATCATTATAATAGTTGTAAACATTTAAAAATCATATCAAAAGCAATGTTAATTAATATAGTGATTCCTGGCACATCCCATTCATCCTCTGTACCTAGATTCAATCAATCAATCAATCAATCAATCATCAATCATCAATCAATTAATCAGTAAAACTACTATAGTCTGAAATTTCCTTTACAGGTTCAAGTCTTGAATGCCTCTAACTGGTTTGGGGAGTCTATGGAGCCATTTAGGGGTAGAGCCTAACTAGTAGAAATAGAGCAGTATAGGCACAGAAGCATTTTGGGAGTTCTGCCCAGCCTGGTCTCAATCTTATCTTCTGTTTCCTATCTGTCACAATGTGAATAGCTGTTCTCTGGCACATGACTTCCCTGATATGAGGTTTTTGTTCAATTGTATGGGTCCAACAAACCATGAACATTTCTGAAATTGAGAACCCAAATAAATACATTTTGCTTGTGAATTGTTCACTAAGGTATTCTTTCACACTGTCTTAAAACCTGAATAATATAGAGATGTTCCCTTCTCCTTAGACATAATTGTTCAATGCTGCACTTTCCATTTCTTTCCTTTAGAATCACTGTAACAATGAAGAGTAATGATTTCTACTTGAAGTGTGTTTGGTGTGTGAGTGTGTGTGTGTGTGTGTGTGTGTGTGTGTGTGTAAAAGTAATAAGCTATGTCTACTGCTTCTATGCATATTTGTATTAGCTCCCATTAAATAGAATTAGAAGAGGTAAGACAGTCTGATACTTTATATAATGGTCACTTAACTAGGAACTAGGTAGAGAAAAAGAACAAGAAAATCATATTTCACAATATTTTCAATGGTATATCAAGGACTATCTAGTCGATCCAGTAGATTGCATTATTGTGACATATCTTATATAAACTCTTAATGTCCAGTAGACTAAAATTTTTAATATATTTTCTATACTTAACTAAAGGAGTTTCTAGAAACTGATAAAGTCTATGCTTGATATATATATATATATATATATTTGAGTTTTGCCCAAATACCACCAGAACTCTACATTTTTAATGAAGATCCAGTAGACCGAAGCCTGATATGCAAATATGCCTCTGTGTGATAGTTGAATTCAACTCTTTCTCTTTGGTTGTGAGTCTAGCCTATAAAGACCAAGCCATATCTCCAGCCCCAACTCTTTTTCATGTCCATTTTAGGCCAAGTATCTTTGTGGATATGTTGTTTTTGATGCAATAAAATAGTGTTTGTGAGAATATATAGAAGAAGAAGGAGAAGGAGAAGGAGAAGGAGAGGGAGGGGGAGGGAGAGGGGGAGGGGGAGGGGAGGGGGAGGGGGAGGGAAGGGGAGGGGAGGGGGAGGGGAGGGGAGGGGGAGGGGGAGGAGGAGGAGGAGAAAGAAGAAGAAGAAGAAGAAGAAGAAGAAGAAGAAGAAGAAGAAGAAGAAGAAGAAGAAGAAGAAGAAGAAGAAGAAGAAGAAGAAGAAGAAGAAGACGACCATGGCCTGGTGACAGACCATGGGCACACAGATTGTTATAAAAGACTCTAAGAGTGACTCAACACCAGACAGTGACCCGTAAGATCAAAATTCAGGTGAATGCCTGAAAATTTTAAACGTATTTCCTAAATAAAGCTGAAATAAGAGTAGAATTTCTATTTTTAGCTATTGATGTGTTAACTTGTTTTTTTGAATAATTGTATAATATATGTAAATAAAAATGTGATTGGAGAAATGATTGTTAGTATGTTCTATATCCTGATAAGAAGAATCACAGTTGTTCATGTGTCGAAGAGATTAAGTATATTCTTCCTTTTTACCTTCAAGATGATAAGAAGAATCACAGTTGTTCATGTGTCGAAGTGATTAAGTATATTCTTCCTTTTCACCTTCAAGACAATAATAAGAAACACCACAAAGTTGGTATTTACTAGGTATATTAATAACATACTTGTATATCAAAACCCAATTATCAAAAATACTAGATTTTTGTCACTGAAGTGTCCTGGAACTTACAGATACATATATTCATATGTGTGTTAATGATCTGAAACTTGAAGTGAAGCTAAGAACAGAAAGGGTTAATGGACTGGAGAGAAAGAAAAGAAACAATCAGGTTATGGTCAAGGTGCATACATGGAAATAACCACATATCATATAATAAATATTTAAACAAAATATTAGTAATGTAATTATTTAAGTCCCCTAAGATTTTTACTCATGACTCAGCAGGAGCCCACAGTTCAGCACTGGCACAGGAAACGATTGACAGATAAACCTGAAAGCTTCATAATGTCCTAAAGAAACACACAAACTGGCAGTTGAGATCATTCAGTAACAAGTGGGCACTTAAATTGGAGCAAGGAGTATTACTTTTATTATCTGTTTTGCAGTATGTGGAGACGTACACTAACAGAGTGCTCTTAAGAATGTTTTTAGTATCCACAGCTCTTACCTAAGGAGCTGGGTGCACATTGACAGCTATGTGCCTTTGCTACTTAATTTGGAGACAGAGGTGGCCCAGATAGCCTGTTGAAAGTTAAGGAGAGTAGAAGCCTCCCACTAAAAAGATAAGAGCCAACCTCTGGAGATGCATCAGTACCAAATGTCACAGATAAGAAAGACATGAAGCTATGTGTGAGAAAGGGGAATCTATCATATGCAGCAACTATGTCTCCTTCTACCTGATACCTGTAATCAAATATACAAGCTCAAAATCTCAATTTAGTTACTATTGGTTGAGTTGTAGCAGCACAGTGCATTTTCTTTGATAATGACAGTGGATCTGATTCTGCTGGAGTTCTGACTTTTCTGCTATGTACATGCTTAGGAAACTTACCTTGCTTGCTGTTTTAATAGACCAGAGATAAATTAAATAGATAAAGTAATTATTACCCATGTCTATTTCCAGACTATAAACAAAACTAAATGCCCTCAAACTTTTAGGAAACTTGATATGGCATGCATCTATAGAAATTTAAGAATGTACTTCTCTTAAGATAGTCTCCCAACAAGGAGGAAAAGCTCACCCTGAGATTCACACCACTGGAGAGAGTCTTTGCGTTCTGAGAAAGCTCCAATATAGACACTAAATACCTCATGTGCAGGGAAGGTTGTTTCTACATGTTAATTGATCAATATCCAACTGAAGATTACAAAATTTTGTAATGATATTCAGAAAGAATTTAATCCAAATCATACAAAATTTTCTCCTAAGTGCATGAAATGATTAGTTTTTTTACAGTTAGGCAGACCTGTTGTTTTGTAATATCCCCCCAAGGCAGGTACAATGTTTCAGTATAAATTCTGGTATTATTGCCTTTGATAAAATTCCCATGACTTCCTCCCCAATTAATCAAATCTCATCCATCTCTTGCATCTCGGCCACAGTCATTCTTAATCATCTGCAGCTCTCTGGTCATCTTTTCATTTTCTTTGTTGAGAGATATGTATTAGAAAAAAACAAACAAAAAGTATGAAAACAAAAAAAAAGAGAGATATGCATTAGTAGAGCAGAGTTGGAAATGAAATCTCCAGAAAGCTTTGCTTTCATAAAATCTCCCTCCGACATCCATTCTAGCAGTTACAGGTGATCATTTCCATTCCAAAAAATGAGTCATCCAACATTTGTTGAGTCGTCCAAAGTAAGATCAAAGTTTATATAACCTGGGAACAAGGTATGCACTTAGGACAATTTTAGGATGCTTTCTAAAGAATGACATCCAGTTCTAGGCTTGTAGATGTCTCTCCAGCTTAGTGCCTGGGTCAGGGACCTCACTGGCTGGAGAGTAGCTCTTCAGAGGGCCACTTGGTATATTTTATGGATACTCATCTTGAGGTTTGAAAAAGAAGCAGTTTTGTAAGCAATCTGTTTAGAATTATTTTTTGGAGCAAATTCAATATGTGTCGTCAGGATATCAGCAATTCAGTTCATACAAATCAGCAGCAGCAACTCGTTCCACTTGCAAACACAATTCACACATCAGCAATGGCAGGTCTCATCAACACCATTTATGAATCAGCAACAGCAAGTTGATCCAGAAGAAATCTCAAGATTCTGCCAACTTGCCCAAATCCACAGAAAGGGCAAGAAGCCACCACCAGGGTTTTTTTTTTGTTGTTGTTGTTGTTGTTTTTTGTTTTTTGTGTGTTTCTCTCTCTGAAGTCAAGACAAATGATGACTAACAAAGAATAGTAAGGCATATTAATACTATCCAGCATCATCAGAGAAGACTATATTATGTATTTCCTTGTGTGAGTATACACATAGATACAAATTCATTTCTACTGCTGTTTAAGTTTTAAACAATACACAGAGGCCAATGCATATAACTGAATATGCGTGTATTTATCTACAAATGAATAGAGAAGAGGGGAGATGAGTGGCTAGAGACAGGCAGCAAAAAGATGAAGAGGAGAGAGGAAGCAGTAGAGGGGAGAGGGGAGGAGGAGGGCAAAAAAAGAGGGAAGAGGCAGGGCATAAGTGGGAACGGAGGACTAAGAGGCAGGGAGAGAAGAGAAGGGGATGAAAAAGAGGGGAAAGAAGGGAATAGGAGAGGAGAGGAAGGAAAGAAGAGGAAGAAAAAGAGAGAAGAGGAAAAGTATGTGGCTTGGATACAGCTATTTTCTGCTCCAAGCAAGACACCTATTTGACTTCATGTAAGTAGAGTCTTTCCTACATGGATGTTGCTCTCTGCAGGTCAAAGGTCAGGGATAAAAGCTACAAACTCTCAGAGCTCAAATCATTAATTTAACAAAACTCACAGTGTCTTAGTCTCAAGGGTCTTATATTGCCACTGAATCAACATGTTCATCATTGCTACTTCAGTGAAGTTTTTGAAAACATTTCATTTGTTCTGGATTTCCATTCAATTAATTTCTCTTCCTTCCATCTGCTCTGGTAATTGGGCAGGGTGATAAGAAAGAAATAAATGGTTTGAATATTTACTATGCATTACAAAATTCTCCAGCAGCATTTCCCTCTTTTCTTTAATTTCTGAGTGGCTTCCCTCCTAATGTTCTCCAGTGTCAATGGAGCTAGGATAATCAGATCCGATTGCACAAAGCCAATGTCATTTCACTGCCCACTGGGCAAAGACGAACTGCAGTGGTGGTGGGATGCTGTCCAGAGAGGAAGAATATTGGAAACTGCTCTCTGAAGCAAGGAGGGAGGTGAGAGCACCTTCAACAGTGGCAGCAAATGCCACACCCATCCCTCTTCAGCAAACTTTGTTCACTTATATCACTTAATAGCAAAGACTTGGGATTCAAGGTTGTTTTCTATCTTAAACCATATTTATACAAAGAGTAAATAAATAAGCAACCATTCAAATGTCTTCTCCAAGGAAGACAACAAAGTATTAAAAGTATTCCAGATTATAGAAGAAAGTTATTATGGTCATTTCAATTTAAAAAAATCTCTCTTTCTCTCTCATGTGTGAATGAGTGTGTGAGAACATGTGTGGTAGTGAAGTGGCTGTCTTATGTGTGTGGAGGTAAGAAGACTGCTTTCGGTAGTGGTACTCTTTCCATCTTCTTCTGTGATGGAATCTTTTGTTGGAATCCACATGTACCAGATGAGCTGGCTGGCGAACTTCTAGAGCATCTCGTCTCCTGTTTCCATACAGATGTTGATTCTGAAGTGCCTTCAGAAGCACAATGTTGTTCTATTGCATCAAGCTTGACATGTGTTCTGGGGATCAGCTTACAATTACATAATATAGTCAAAACGAATGCATGCAGATGATATGGCTAATGTGGATGAACTGTCTAGAAGAACCAGCATCTTTTAAAACTACATCTAGAAAGAATAGCAGATTCATGTTTGTAACTTTTAATTATCACACAATCTAGGATCACCTGGAAAGGAAGTCATAATGAGAAATTGTTTAGATTAGCCTGGAAGTGGACATTTCTGTGGAGGACTTTATTCACTGTGTTAGCTGAGGTGGGAAGACTTTCTCTGAAGGCAAATAGCACCATTTTATGCACTGGGCTCTAGACTGAAAGAAAAGGAGAGAGGGTGCTTGGCTAGCATGCATACATGTATTCATTGTTCTCTCTTCTGACATGGGAAGATGCATCCAAATGCTGCAAGCTTCTGCTGTGACTTCCCATCATCAGGGACTATATAACCTGGAACTGTAAGCTATCAGGTAGAACAAACCCTTTCTACCTGAAGTTTCCTTTGTCAGGATATTTTACTATAGCAACAAAAAATAAACTAGGACATTTTCTCCCACACAATAAAGAACTTCCTTGCATTCTTATTTTTCAGAAGGAGAGACGTTTTTGTTTTCTTGCTTTTTAAATTTCTATGATTTAAATTTTTAAAAAGTAAACCATGGGGACATAATGGTGACATTTTGAAGAAATACCCCTTGAAGGAATAAAGTGAAATATACCCTACTAAAGACTTTTTGGTATTACAATTTTACATTGGCCAATGTGCTGCAAAATGACAATTTAAACTTTTAAATAAAAAAATTATGCAGAATGAGAACATTGCACAACATTGTAAGGTTTTATTAACTTACAGTCATTAAAACATCTTATTCTCAAAATGCTATACTTAAATTGCTTACTGAACATATGTATAAATATTCAGACCACTGTAAAATATAGAAGATTTGAAACAGACACATAAATTTAAGCACTTCATTTTATGCTTGATTGTATAAGTAAATATATTTGTTTTATATGTGCATATATTTGTGTATTTGTATATATACATCTCTGTGTGTAATTGTATACATGTAAATGTATGTGTGGATGTTTGTGTGTGTGTATTTGTGTGTCAGCATGTGCAAATGTGTGTTTGTATGTTTATACATGTGTGTTTACTTGTGTGTCCATGTATATATTAATGTATATGTATATGTGTGTGTATATGTATGTGTCTATGCATGTATAGTGTATGTGTGTGCTTTGCAGCAGTTTTTTGACTCTACAGTATTTATGCAGCTTTCAAAAATTATAGGTAAAAATTATAAGATGATCTTTTAATCTAAAGACCTTTCCTATTAATTAATAACCCATAAAGTGTCATCAATAAGACAAACTAAGCATTGAGCAGGTAATAAGTGTGAGAATGGAGTGAACTAAAAGTCTATAAATCTCTAGAAATAATTCATGGAAGATTGAACAGATTTAGAAAAATAACATGTTTTAATGAAAATGTAGCAGGAGATTGATTAACAACACAGTGTCACTAAAGGAGAGAGTCTGTCTGTTTTAATTATGTTTACATGAGTGAAGACCTGTTGACTTGTATTTGTTTATCAACTCTTCAAGTATCAAAATAAATGGCGAACAGTAGAGATTCTGTCTACAAAGGAAGACATCAATACAAGCATGGTGATTTTGATGTTAGTTTGATATGCTCATCGCCATTATTTACCAAAATAAGCTTCTCTAAGAGCATCTAATGGCTTTCACTGATAAAATCAACATTTTTAAAGAAGTATTTATTTTTATTTTATGTGCATCAGTGTTCTGCTTACAAGTATGTCCACCACATGTGTAACCATAATAAGTTAGTATACCAAATGACAATTCTTCCTTAGTAGTCAAGGCATCTATATTTCCTGACTCTGCCAACTGCCTCCATCAGCAGGAAATACTCCAGAAGGGACAGGGAGTAGGAATTGTGGAGAAAGAAAAGAATTTTAGAGTTGGAGGAATGTAAGACATGATGTGGAACATGGACTGCTGGGAAATGACATAGTTTTACACTCTTTATACTAAAAAACAAGTTCATACAATATATTCTGGTCACATCTTGCTCCTCAAACAAGTTTTCCTGGATCCTCCCAATTTCCCCACTCACCCAACATGATGCTTTTTTTCCCTCTCACTCTCTTAAAAAAAAAAGAAGCAGAAAACAAACAAACCAAATACATACAAGCCAAATACAAACTATTTAAAACAAACCAAAAAACAAACAAACAAAAAAAACCAACAAAAAATACACTTGCCAAGAAGCCCCATTAATAGAAAACAACTTTTGAACTCAAGACAACTAAGGGTATCTGTACAAGGGTGGTCTACCAACCCACAAACAGCCTGTCATGAAGTAAGGAAGGTTCTTGAGCCCCTATACTTCTTTGAGGACTAACAAGAACTTAACAGAAACTAGGAAAGGAACAGACCTTTTTTCAATGCTAATGCAATGCTAAGGTGCCATTGTTCTGTTAACCTCTCTCCTGTGCTCCTGTAAGCATCCCTAAGATGACTCACATTGTAAAAGAGGTAGACATTAAAGCTCTTTGGGAGTAGTTGGGAAAATAACAGGGATCAGTAGGAGTCAAAAGGAGATAAAAGAAGGTGAGTAAGATCAAGTTGATTATCTATATGAATGAAAATGGCACAGCAAACCCCATCATTTTTAATTAATATGTAATAAAATGTGATTTGTAATGAAAGGTTAAAGGGTTTATTTTCTAGGAACACACTGAGAAACTGTTTACTTTTTTAAGTTTCCATAAAAATAATTTAATTACAAACATGGTAAAACTTTATCTTGTTAAATTCAACAACTCAAAAATTATTTGGTGATTTAGTTACTAATCAAAGAATTTTTTTAGAATAATAAGGAAGCTGAATGAACTAAAGTTTAAATATTCAATTTTAATAGATGCATAACATTATATATATGTATATATATATGAATTCATCCATAATATATATTATAATATATTAATCTTTGATCTCTTGACTGGACATAAGCATGCATAAGTGAACTAATTAATAAATTCATTAGTATTTTTGTTGGAAGTGATCATTTTAGTACTAACATACCATTGTGTGTATGCATGCATATATCCATATATGTATATGTTTGTGTGTGAGAGAGCATGTGTGCATCAGTGTTGAAAGTAAGGACACATCTATATGAGTGTTTTCCCGTTCATGTGTAAGTGTGCCTGTGTGTTTGTACACATGTATATCTGTCAACGTTTGTGGTCATATGTGAACAGGAGTTGTGTGCATATATGTACAAGTGTGTTTGCATATGCATGTGTATCTTGTTTTTTTTTCCTTAGGATAATGGAGATTCCAGCCTAATTGTAATTTATGAGTTTCTACAGCCCCAAATATTTTCATGCTATAGCTCCAAACCTGAGCATCTTGGATCTTAAACTTGTACCATAATTCATATGAAGATGAATTTGCTGAATGAATGTGAATCTTTTATCCAATACTCACACATCTCCCTGAATAAATATCAGTGTTTGCATCTACACTGTATCTGCACCCTTTGAGACATCAGACAAAAAAATCAGGTACTCAACACAGATAGTCAATATTTAGTATTTGAAAATCAGAATATGCAATTTCCCTAATTACTTTTTAAAACATGAATTCTCACATAGGTTTGAAGTTAACTACAGCGATGTGGTGGTGGTGATGGTGGTGGTGGTATGATTGGGGTTCATGGAGTTCATCTGGCCCTAACCATGGACGACAGTAAGGGGTGCCAGAGCCTATGCATCTGTGGATATGGGAAGCCAAGTGAAAGAGGAAGAGAGAATGCATGCAGATGCACCAAATAGAATGAGACAGAGATGAGGAAATGTGATCCATGCTGCTGTAGCCTGAACAGAACAGAGCCTGAACAGACAGTGAAATCAAACAAATGAGATATAACAAATATAGCAACTCAGAAGAAATATGCAAAATGAATGCTGTGAACTAAGTATGATGCTACCTAAATAGTAGATTTTTCTATTTAATTCTCCTCTGATGTGGAAAAATTCTGTACCACTAAGTTCATGTCACACACAAGAAAACTGAAAAATTAAATTTATTGAGCCACACATTATTAGAAGCCAAGACATAGTAGATACAGCATTTAAATTTTCACCTGACCAACGAAGAATTATTTTTTATGATGTTGTCTTAACAAATACATAAACTCTTTTAAAAGAGAACACATTTTTTGACCCAAGAAAAAAGGATTCTGAGTTTTAGGGAAATAAAAGTAAGTATCAATCAGTGAGAAATTAGCAGTTCCTATTTAAATAGTTCTGTTGTTGTGATAACATAGAATAACCTGAGAAACAATCCCCCAAATCTGAATCCAGAAAGAGTACATCAGAAAAACAGGTATTTCAGAGGCACAACTAAATTTTGCTGCCAGATTGTTAAAAATATGGCTATAAAATCTCTTTGATTTTTTATTTTTTTATTTATTCATATATATATATATATATATATACACACACACACATATATATATATATATATATATATATATATATATATATATATTAAGCATCCATTATACAAAATGACGGGTACCTTTTTCCCATAAAGCAAGGATGTTGTTGCATTCATCATAAATTTTATTGTCTTAAGAATAAATGAAATGAGATTTGTACAGTATGCGGCGTAGTTCATAGAGCATAGAGAAGATCTATCATCAGCTTTCTCTGTAGCATAATAGAGACTATTACACAGAAAAAGATGAGACAGGTGACTGAATAGCAAGAGATTCAAATTTTGAAATCAAGACTTTCTCCTTGCAGCAACTAAAGCTTCTATTCAAGGCCCACAGGGACTGAGATATAAAATTTTGACCCTCATATTTAAACATTGACACAATAATGACCTTAGAGAATGAGATCCTGATGGGAGACCATTTAGAAGATGGCTAGATTATTGGAAATAATTGGCTGCAGAAAAGAGTCTCAGTGAGCCTTGGGAAATGGCCTGCTGATTCAAAGTACTTGCAACAATAATGTAAGGACCTGAGTTTGAATCCCCAGAACACAAGTAAAAACTGGATATATAGCATAAGTGTCTGTAATTCTAGTGATTCTAGGAGAAAAATATTCAGTCACCTATAAAGATAATTTACATTATTTTCAAAGGCATATTGAACGTTCTCCAGAGAAGCCAATATACAACCATACTTTAAAACATAGAAGCAGCCATCATAATTATTTTCTTTTTCTCCTTCTAGCCACTAATAATCGTAATTACCTCCCATCATCAAAGAAGCTTCTCTTTACAGCAAGTAGAGACCATCACAGAAACTACAACTGGAAACAATGCAGAGATCAAAAAATCTTGGGGAGCTCATGCTCAGGGGATTCATTTACATCACAGTCCCTGCATTTGTAGTTCAAGAAACAACTCAGAAGAGGTGGAGGAAGAATTATAAGAGCCAGAATACCAGGAACTCTGCTGTGAAGCAGTCTCCCTAGTGAATACAGAAACAACAGAGCAATAGCAATATTGACTGACTTGTTAAGCTAAAAGGGAAATTTAGCTAGGTTCTATCCTAGACAAAAAAACTATAGGCAGTGATTTACTGCTAGAAAAAAGAAGAGAAAGAGGAAGAGAGGAGGAAGAGGAGAAAGGAGAAAGAGGAGGAAAAGGAGGGAGAGAAGGAGGAGGAGGTGGAGGAGGAGGAGGAGAGAATGTGCCTCTCCAGAGCTAAGGGAATCCTGACTAGGGGGAGGAGGAGGGGGAAGGAAAGAAGAAAGAAGGGGAGGAGTGGGGGAAGGGAAGGAGGAGGAAGGGGAGGAAGAGGAGGAGGAGGAGGAAGAGGAGGATGATTATGCCTCTCCAGAGCTTGGGAAATCCTGAAGAGGACTGCGAGGAAGGACTGGAGGAGCCAGAAGGATCAAGGACAGAAGAACATGGCCCTCAGAATCAATTCACCTGAACTCGAATGGGCTCACAGAGATCAGTGAGCTTGTATGCGACTGACCTAGGCCATCTGCATATGTTATGGTTATGTAGCTCAGTGTTCTTGTGAAATTCCTAAAAGTGAGAGCAGAGGTTGTCTCTGACTTGTCTACCTCCTTTTGGGACCTTTTTCTTCTTCTGGGTTGCCTCCTCCAGTCTTGAGCTGAGAACATGTGCCTTGTCTTGCTGTAGCTTGTTATGTCCTATTTGATTTATGTCCTTGGAAGGCCTGCTCTTTTCTGAAGGGAGGTGAAGGGTAGGGGTGTTTCCCAGGGAAAGGGCAGTGGGGAGACTAGGGGTAGAAGAGATTGGGGAAACTGCAGTAGGATGTAATATATGAGAGAAGAATAAAGAAAAAGAACAAAAAAATTAGCCTCCCCTAGGGATATGTGTGTGTGTGCATATGTGCATATATGCACACACATATGCATGCACACATATATCAATAATATAATGTAACCACACACACATATATATACATATATCAACATATGTATGTAACCAATGTGACTGAAGAAAAAACAGCCTATCAACTTGAGAGTAGGGCATAATAGGAGAGGTTCAAGAGAAGACGGCTAGGAGGAGCTAGGGGAAGAAAAAAGGGAGAAAGTGATGTAATTCTTCTTCAAATGAAAACATTCTTTAAAATTCTTTAAAAATTTGTAAACAAAGTAAATTGGTGCCATTTAAGAATTTATATCTTCATCTTGATATTAATTATACAGATTTCTACTAATAGGTTATGGCTATGCAATAAACCCTAGCTAATCCTCTCTATTCCGACAAAACCACTACTTTTCCCTAGGGAGACAGCCCAACATTTACCACCTTAGTCCCCATGCCCAGGGAATAGGGGCACTGACTCATCATTAGCTTCTTCAAGCTGATTATGGGCGTTGAGATATTAGAAGAGGAGTGGGGGGGGAGAGCAAGTTGACAATCCTCTGATGCTGTGTCTTCGCTGCCTCCAGATGGAATTCACGGACCTCAGAGGTTTGAGCAGGTCTGCCCAGCTTGCTTGTTGAGTAGATACACCAAGGCTGATCATTCTGCAATATACAATTCTCAAAACAAATTTTAGTATCAAGATAGTTTTTTTTTTTTTAAAGAGGGCTGACATTTTATTAAGAATGTTGGTTCTAACCGCTTTTCTATTTTTCCCCTCTTTTATTGGATATAATATTTACATTTCAAATTTTATCCCCTTACCATATTTCCCCCACCACCCAGGAACCCCTTATCCCATCCCCCCTCCTCCTGCCTCTATGAAGGTGTTACCCACCTACCCCCAGCCTCCCTCCCCATCCTCAGATTCCCCCCCTCAGTGCTCAGCCTTCAGGGTACCAATGATCTTGTCTCCCACCTATGCCCAACAGGGCCATCCTCCCCTACATATACAGCTGGAGTCATGTGTCTCTCCCTATGTGCACCTGGGCTGGTGGTTTAGACCCTGGGGAGCTCTGGCTGGTTGGTATTCTTGCTCTCCTCACAGGGCCACCAGCCCGTATGGTTCATGGTTCCCTCAATTTACTCTCTAACTCCTCCATTGGGAACTTTGATCAGATTAATGGATAGCTGTGGGTATCTGTCTCTGGGTATGTCCGACTCTGAGAGACCTCTAAGGAGACAGCCTTATCAGGCTGCTGTCAGCTTTCCCATCCTGACATCCCTATCAGCGTCTATTTTTGGTGACTGCCTATGGAATGAATACCCAGACACAATGGTCTCCCTACAACCCCCCCTTATGATTCTGACCCACACTTTGTCTCCATATTTGCTCCCTTGGTTATTTAGTTACTAAGTTATTTAGTTATTAAGTTATTAATAACTAATATGGTTATTTAGTTATTAAGGTTTTCATTGGCATGAGCTTCTTAGTAATATAAGAGTGAGATGAATATTGTTACTCTCATAGGCATTGTACCAGTATAACACACTTAGGAATACAAAGCTTAGACCCAGTCCTTCTTTAACTTTTTTAACTGATTTGAGATGGTCAGCCTGTGAGTTAAGGGACTATAGCAAATTCATGACTTGGAGTTTATTATAAGGGTGTTCTCTATGTTTTATTTAGAAATAGCTGAGTGGAGTTAACAGGCAACAGTCCAGATTACCTTACATGGATAGCTGGTTTTCAAAACATCAGAAATCCTTAGAATTGACATGACAAACATTTCAGTATTAATGTTCATTTTCATTAGAGACCTGTCTGCTCCGGACAGCTTCCTATGTTAAATTCTAAGAAGAAATTGAGCATCCTTGGAGTTACTCCAGTTGTGGTGAGACAGCCACTAGGCAAGAATTGCCACTTTCCTTCTACAGACAAATTACTGTCCAGAAAAGGACACACTTGCAGAATAGTCGACTGATTATATCTGCCTAGACAGAGTAATCAGCCCTTAATAATTCTGCAGCACTAAGGTCTGTCAGATGATCCTGGGCCAGAAGGCAGAAGAACAGATGCTCCAACGTTTTGAAGTAGAGCGAGTGTCCAGGTGTTCAGAGGTCTCTATAAATTGGCTAAGTTTTAGAAGCTATGCTTTGTGCTTCCCACAATTATAGTCAACTCAGTCATTCTGGATTTCTGATGGGGTTGAAAACTTATAGCTATTTACTTTGAGAGAAAAGATCTGAGTGTATGGTCATCAGCTGACATTCATCCTAAAGCCAAGGAAAAAGCCAGGTTCAGAACTAAGTGTTTTAGTTAGGATAGATGACAGAGGTGCTGGTTAGTCAACAAAAGGATGGACTGGGTATTAGGACTATCTTGTACCTCACTGGTACAAATAGGCATAATTATGCTCTAATTGTATTTTGAGAGAAAAGTTTCCTTTTAACAGGAAGGGTGATGTGTAAGAGGAGCTAAGGTGGGAGGAGTACTGAGAGGAAGAAAAGGAGTAAGAAGAGGAGAAGAAGAAGGAGAGGAGAAGCTAGGTGATGAAAGAGAGATAGAGGGGGGAGACAGGGAAGCAGATGTTCATGTATCTCCACCAGTCAAAGATAGTTGATATATCTAGGTTGGGTAGTGGGTTACACCTCTGATTGAACAATACCAAACTTATAAAGCCTATGATTAACATTTCTTAAAAAAATGTATAAATGCAAAATGAAAAGGGGGCATGGGATAGGGGTTTTCTAAGGGGGGGGGAATGGGGAAACGGGATGGTATCTGAAGTGTAAATGAAAGATCTAATAAAAAAAATTATAAAAAAAAGAAATAAATGTCTTAGAAACATAAAAAAAAATTCTTTAAAAATATAAATCCTTAGTTTTAAAATATTTTCATGGCACATCACAACATTTCACCGTTTCTGAGTATTCCCTACGTCAGCCAAAGCCTGCTTTGGTGCACGAGCTTCCTATTCTTTTTCTTAATGCAAACAGACCCTGCCTGGCATGGGCAAACATTTTTTAATGGTCAAAGAGCCTAAGAAATTGCCACTCTGGAGACTTTCTTGGAAGTGCACACTGATTTTGGAGGATGCTCAAAAGTCGATACTTCCGGAATGCACAAGAATATGTTGTATACATTTGTAATCTGTTTCACATCTTTTAGAGTACATGGATACAAATTAGTGAAATATTACCAGTGTAGTCACTAGATGATCAAAACCCATAAAGTCTAACCTAAAGTTCCCTAATTCAAAATCTGGGTTTTCTTACTAAGGAAAAATAGCTAAGCACTAATTATGTGGCATTTTTACAGCCTCAAATTCTAAGGATTGTGGGAGGAGCATTGAGCGTGTAAAGTGAGATTGTTGTGGTGAATGTTGTCTCATGAAAAAGAAAAGAATACGAGAAAGCAAATGTGATTGGCTTACTTTTAAGACCCTTGTGCTTAATTTAAATATTTCATGCAATTAAAACTGTATCTTTATCACTCATTGCCAGACATATAAAGTCTCAAAGTATTTTCTGACAATTTGTAATTTTTTGGTTATTCGAATCTTTATGGTCAACTGGATGGTTATCTAGGAAGGTACCTACATGTCAACACCAACAACATCAGCAACAAGAGCAGCAGCAACAAGAACAAAACTAACACAATAAATCTCCTGCCAAGACTCACAACTGGAGTATCTACATATTCCATGAAGCGCCTTAAAACTTCCCATGTTTAGAAGCACTCCATAAGCCACTACTTCTTGTACTTTTTTGTATTAAAGAAGTCATTCATTTTTATGTTGGGATATCAATAAATTCAACAAAGATAGAAAAATGTAACGAACCTAGTAGCAGTTACTGTACTGTGGGGAGATTGTAATTCAGGAAAAAAAAATGATGAGGACCCAGGCAGGCTGGCAGATACTAATAGTGGCCTCTTGAGTAATCAGCCTCTGTTGTGATAACCATGGAAGTCACCAAGCGTCCTTGAAATCATGGGAAAGGCTGATGAAGATACTCATATCTGAAAAGAAAAGACAAGCTTTATCTTCATAATCATTAAATAGTCAGCTTAGAATTTCAGTGGGAATGGAGCAGACTGTCACGTAATCAATTTGCAATCACCTGAATGAAGGCAAGACTGTAGCATGCAATCGACTCCTTCCCTCGGCAAGGCACCCGCTGAGCCAAGCCAGTTTAATTTCCTTCCCTAATGGAGTGACAGGACACTTAGACAGGGAGAAACAACAGGTGCAATTCATCTGTACTTGAGAAAGATTGTTCACTCTGGGTCTCAGAAAACCCTTATCAAGGGGAATGAAGGTTAAATCTGGTTGGAAGCGAGGTCATTGTGAAGGAGATGTCAGAGACAGCAAAACGCAAAGGACCTGGGAAGTGCTCATTTGTCTCAATAGACATTAAATGAGTATTTTAAAGACTTCGTTGATTTTTTTTTTAAATTCATGTTGGTGTTTGGGGGTTACTCCCTAGAGTGTCATGCTTGAACATAATGCTGTAGACTTTACTGAATGATGGCTCTGTAGGCAAAGACATTTGCTACTAAGCCTGATGTCCTGGGTTTGATTCTAGAGCCCACATGTTTGACGGAGAGAAGCTAGATTCCCCTGAATGTTTTCCGCCAACCTCTGCATGTATGGTATATCATACACACATGCACACGTGAGCATGCACACGCGCAGCACACACACACACACACACACACACACACACACATGCAGAGTAAATACATCTAATTTTTAAAAATTGAAAAGAATTTAATGGAAGCAATAAATAGACTACTCTTAGTCTATAGAAAATTCACCAAAGATGAGATGAAAAACTAATTCATCAAAGTAATTAAAGAAATGCAAATGAAATAAACCCATGGTAAATGTTTGTACTCACTAAATTGGTATTTTAAATTGTAACATACAGATATGACAAGGTTAAGAGGACTCTGAATTAGTCATAGAATTTGATTGCAATCTAAATTGGTATCATCCTTTTATAAAGACATATGATATGAGAAATATAGAAACACAGTTTTCTGAATACATTAATCTCTTCTTTGGGAACATCTCTCCAGAAAAGGGCAGAAGTGAAAGTGTGCTCTTTGATTTCTTTAAAGACCAGTAACACCAGAAACAAAAAAACAAAAAAACAAAAAAAAAAAACCCACAAAGCATTGCCGGGAGCCAACCCCCCCCCCTTGGGGGTTTGTGGAAGGGGAGAGAGAGACACGCAGCTGGTTCTTTCTTCTCCTCCTCCCACCATCTGGTTCTTCTGGAGGCAGCCCCTTTGCTACTGTAGCTGACCTGCAGTCAGCATCCTGGCCGTAAGACCAGCAAGGTGTTAAGTAAATAGCCTTGTGCTATCCTAAAAACTTCTTCTGAGGATAATGGGACTACAGGCTAGGGTGATTAACACCTGTAGCCTAACAGCAGAGGATTAGGCAACGGTGGCCTTTGTTCTATCTCAGCAGGAACTGCTGGGCTCTAACTTGCAGGAAGAAAAGACACTTTAGAAAAGTTACTATAGAGTTTATTAAGTGTAAAAAGTATCCTATGAAAGCTATCTGAGGGAAAACGTGGAAAGGTCCTGAGTGGGGAAGAAGAAAAGATTCTAACAAAGTAAAAAACCTAAGGGAGAAAAATTCTAGGCAGGGGGGAAGGAAAGGGCGATGGGGTTTAACTAACTAACTAGTCTAACTCACCATCTAACTGCACTCTCATCTCTTTGTCCTCAGAACTTATACATCTTTCAGAGTACATGGTCACATGTTACAAGGTTCAACACAAGTTCACACCAAAATTCAAGTCATAAATTGAAATAGAAGTTTACAACATAGAATGTTTACATGAATATCCATTAGGAGTAATTATCTAGCTAGACATTCATCACCTGTCTAGCTCCACAGGTTCGCAGAAAGTTTGAAACTATAACTTAAGAAATTAGTGAAGTTTTGTATAGATAAACCCAGGCAATATTTTCTCTTCTGTCCTGGTACCTATAATAAGTTGTGGATTCCCTCTAGTAACCTAAGCTAATTGTTTTATGACCTCTTGGAATGTGCTCTGAGCAGGAGAAGGTCCAGTTACTATCTCTCTTGGGGCAATTAACTGATAACACTCAGGAGACTGGCAGAGTTCTCTTTGCAGTTTCGACTATGCCTGAGGGACTTAATAGCAGTCCCGTTATAAAAGAGCTTAATAATCACTGATATAATTTTAGGAATTCTTATAGGATCATCATTAAGACTTAAGAAGTCATCTATTTGTCTATATAGCATCACTACAAGACAGTACATCTTCGTGGATCTGCAGAGATCTGCTACAAAGGGGAGTGCTATTGCTTAGTGATAGTAGCATATGTATAATAACAATAATAATGGGAAAAGCATATTAATAGCAGGAATCTTTCCTAAAATCACATCCACCACAGCCTTGCTAATGGGGCACACTCGTCGCAGATTATATAATAATCCGAGGCAAGCATTTCAGGATGGTCATCTGCTCATTATTAGCTTGTCCCATTATGGCTCCCGACAAAGCATGCCTTGGCAAGAAAGGAGCAGCCAATGTTACCAACTTAGTGAAATGTTGTGTGTGTAAAAATCTGACCATTGTGAAGATTGAAATTGAACAAGGGTCAAAGTTCAGACATAGTTGTGTGTTGAAATAAATCTGAAAAGTAACACTGTTTGAACACCAGTGATCATCTCCAATGTGCTGCAGACAGACTTTTTTCTTAAGGTAAACTTGAAATAGGCTCCTTCAAGAAGCCCTGTTAGTTAATTTCCATTGTCAGCTTGACTGTATTTGGAGTCATCTAGTAGATTGAAGTGCATCTCCAGGGTACCTCTGTGAAGGCTTATCCAGAAAAGTAACTGAGACAGAAAGGTCTAAATTCAGTGAGAGTTGCACCATCTAACCAACTGACAATCTAACCTGGCAGTGGGTTCGCTACCCACCTCAATGCTTCACGTTCGGAATTAAAGACACTCACACAGCTTTTATATTTGAATATGCCTTAAGCAGCTCAATAGCTGGGCCACTACATAACCTCCAAGCAGTTTTCTTACCTGCGGCCAATAATCCCGAGTTATTACTTACTGAAATCTATATTTTATTTTGGCTGCTCTGGACCCATAGAGTTGCCTAACCGGGCTGCTTTCTCCCCCTGCTCCTTCACATGGAGCCATGCTGCTCTGTCCTGCACTCCTCTCAGGCATGGTTCCTCCCCTCCCCTCCCCTCCTCTCCCCCACTCTCTCCTCCCCTCCCCTTCCACCCCTCCGATCCCCTCCCCTCCCCCCCTTCCCCCATCCTCTCCTCTACATTCTCCCAGCATTGTGGGTCTCCTCCTCCCTTCTCTTCTCTCCAGGTCCCAAGCCTGGGAAAATCCAAAAGTCTGCCTTTGTCTGTCCTTCCCAGCAATTGGCTGTTGGCATTTTTATTTACCAGTCAGAACCAAACATCAGATCCTGGGGCAGGATCCCAGATACTCATACTTACTCGTAGTTTAGGGTACCGAAACTAACATTATTATACAAGCAGCATTAGGCCAAATCCACTACAGAAAAAAGGAAGATTCAAAGGAGAGTACTAGCCAGGCCTCCTCTTTCTTAGCATTTTGGACTTTGTGATGCATTCCCTTCCTCCATTCTTTTAAGGCTGTGTTTGACTGGGTCCTCCAGAAAGCAAGACCCAAATCGATTCTTTTCTCTTAAGTTTTCTAGGTAAGGAATTTGGTCCCAACAATATATCTAATGTAAGTAAGCGAGAGGCATCCAACTTCATCTTTATCTTTAACCTATCACGATTTCTGCTTAGATCATTTGCAAAGTTTTTATCTGTGATACCTTGTCAAGCTCTTCATTCTTCATGCTTCTTGTCTGTCTGTGATGATTGATTTTGAAGGACAAGGTTACTGAATAGAGAAGAGCATAGCGGAGTAGTAAAGTTTGTGTGCATGTGTGCGTGTGCGTGGGTGTGTGTGCATGTATGCATATGCGTCTACGCGCACGGGCACAGTTTTAGAGAGCATTAGCTAAAGGAGGAAATCCACCTGTGAATGTGAGCTGTGTTGTCCAAGTAGCACCGGCATTTTGTCTCTGCTTTCCACCTTTATAGTGTGTGATGTTTTGTCTTGTTTTTAATTCCAACACATAACAGATTGAACTTTAGAAACCATGATTCAAATAAACATTTACCCTTTTGAGTTAGTTCTTGCATATTTTGTTACAGACACAGCAAATGCCAATATACCACCTCAACCCTTAAAATGGCTGTAGAATAGTTTGACAGGACTCTTCATGCCAAGATGTCTCCTTTTACTGAGTTGCAGTCCATGGCCTACACTCTGCTTTTTTGTTCTAAATCTCCAGCTGTCACTATTGACTTAGGGTTTGAAGTCAGTTCTATACTAAACTTCCTTTACCCTCTGCAGTCATTCTGAACCCACTCTGCCTGCCGTTTGGAACGTGGGCCAGGCTCTCTTCCTCGCCATAGCCTTTAAGAGCCTCTTTAAACTTCTTGCAAAACGAGGTGGCTAAACATTTTTTTATCCTCCACTCCAGGCTTCTAAACTTTGGGCAACTTAATTATTTATTGAAATGATTCCATGTTCAGACAGAACTCTCAGAGATGAAAAGAGGAGGAAGATGGGCAGCTGAAGTGACCAGCACTGTGGATTTCATTCTGACAGCCACAAGAACCAGAGGGTAAAGATCACAGCAACAATTTGTTAATTAAAGTGTGAAGCTGAATAAAATCATCTTAGCCATGTGGTGTTTATGTTCTTACCCTTTATCTGGAAATAACTACATATAATATCAAATCATTTGATTTTTTTTTAGAATTATTAATTCAGAGCATTTTATTTCAGAGCATGTTATTATTTAATTTGAAGATTTAATTACTAAAATTTGGGGGAGGGGTTATTTGCTGGTTTGTTTGTTTATACATTTGCCTATAGATGGATCACACACACCCATGGTTTTCTCCAACATGGAATCCATACAACTTGAATGAGCTGAACTTGCTTCTGCTAATTCATATTGACACACACTCTTCTGGATACGTTAATCCTCTTAAGCAGATTATAGTCGATTGAGTTTTGCTTGGGGCATATTTTATTCTTGAAGTGACTTTGCATGTCATTTCCAATCTGATTGAGAATGTGAAGTTTCCTAGCAGAAGAAAATGACTGTGCATAGCGCTTGCCTAGTCTGCAGTACCGCTTTGCCAGGATTTAATTGGGGGACACACACGGAAGGTGGGCTTATAGCTCAGCATTGTCGAATGCTGAGTGCTGGCAATTTGTCATCTCACTGGTGTGGTGAAGATCAAATAAGACAATATGTTTGAGAGAGATTTACAAACAGTTAAGGACTAAACTACATGTGTTTTTAAAATCCCCTCATTTTGTGTTTATACCCATGGAAAAGACAGGAAGCTGCAATCCACTAGGAATTCATCTTTGATTGCAAGTAGCTCAGTCCTGAAGAGACATACAACTATCCCTTTATTATTCTCATTGAATTATGAATTATTAAAATCTTTCTACAACCACATTCATTTGCTCGTCTATCCTTTACTCTTTCCTCTCTAGTTTCTTTTTGCAATTCTATTACTTCAATATATATATATATATATATATATATATATATATATGTATATGTATGTATATATATATATATTCTTACATGCCATTGTACTGGACTGGGAGCAGAGAAGTCTGACCCAAAGGCACTATAAATCCCAAGAAATTTAGGATCTGACGAATAGAATTTCCAAGGCCGAATTAATGTGCCTTTGTGCTCAGCAAATAATGCTTGGCCACATTATCAATTTTAAACTATTGTAAATTTTCTATTATTGTATATCATTTCCCTGACAGCAGAAGGTTGCAGAAAGTACCACCCTATTGACACAAGTTCACTTCCAAGAAAACATGTTTCACATTATCCCAAGAACTGTCCTCAGTTACCACAGATAATGGATACCTGAAACATAAAGACAGTTCGTTAATGTTTTAGACTTAATTACAAGTGGCATTTCTAGAATATTATATACTACTGCCAGACAACATAATACTTAAGGTATTAAAATGCCAGCCATACTTATACACATTGTTTGTGATATTGCTGAAGTTTTTCTACAGATGTAAAGAAAGAAACTTGAAGGTAGGTACTGGGCTGGTTGAGTGACAAAGGATGTCTGTGGTAAGATTCTACCATTGTGATGTGGTTAACATTGGGAAGCAACAT
Organism: Arvicanthis niloticus; assembly: GCF_011762505.2. NCBI lineage: Eukaryota > Metazoa > Chordata > Mammalia > Rodentia > Muridae > Arvicanthis > Arvicanthis niloticus. The sequence goes on along the minus strand of NC_047665.1, from coordinate 52,201,446 downwards.
AAAATATCAAGTGAAACCACTATGAGATCATGACTCATCACTGGTTGAGTAACTCTCTACGTCCAGAGAGGAAGGTAGTAGAGGAGCCCTAAAAGGCAGGGAAGTCTATCAGTTTCGGGACAATTTATCAGGCAATAAAATCAACTCATAAGGACCAGGTGAGATGGATTTTAGCTCACGGTTTCAGAGGGGTTAGTTGCTGTGGCAAGGTAGACCACAATGGTAAGCAGCACAAGGTGAGGAAACCGATTGTCTCACTACAACCAAGAAGAGAAGACACAGTGAGGCAGGGCTACAGGAAGAGGAGGATGTGAGGGAGGAGGAGCAATCAGCAGCATGAACTTTCTCTTTTTCAGATTTTCTGTTGAATTTAAGGTCAAACATGGGTGAATATTATTTGTTCCTGCATTTCACAAACATCTAATTAGGCAATGAAGCACATACGTCCGTCTACCTTGCCTGATATATCATTTCAACAGCAAAATTTCCTTTAGAGTTAATTCTGATTTCAAAAGAGTTCAAATGTCAAATGTCCAATCAGGCTTAGCCCACACAATAAAAAGAGGAACTCAGTTCTGTAGGCAGATGAGAGACTAGTAACTTGCAAAGAAAGGAAGCCCCCTTGGTAGGGTTGAGAGAATGCTAAAGTTCCTATCAACCACTGGGCCCAATCAATGGACATGAGACAACAATACACACACACACAAAATAATTTCTGCTTAGAGAGCATGACTGGCTTGAACACTCTGTAGATTGCTCTTTTTTCCCCCTCATCTCTTTTGTGAGAGGGGTTTTAAACAGTTAATCAGAAATGGTTATTTGCATTTCCAACATCATAATACTGAAATAATCTGGAATATTCCAAGATGCTTAGAGATGCTAAATCACTCACCTTTCACATTTAGTCTCTCTCCAGTGGGGAACATTTTGCTCTCAACAGCATCAGATACACTAGCACAGTATTTCTTCTGATTAATCAGCTTAACCATAACACTTAATTCTCACAGAATAATTCACAGATATTTCTAATAGGATCATACAAATCACTGTGGTGACCCATAGTTATCTGTTTTTAGAAAATGTAATTTTGTAGGGGTCACTGTACATGCTGGTTTAATGAGGGTTCATGTATTTAGGAGAATAAGTTTTTAAATATATTTGACAAAAAAAAATCTTCAAGAGTTTCTCTCTCTTGTGAGCTTTTTAAAAATTCACCTCTTCCAGTCTAGAATATTTTATTTATATCATGAGTGTGTTATGTCAAAACATCATTGAAAACCTTCCATAAAACTTTGTTTTAATTAAACCATGATTTACAAAAAGTTCAAAAGTGCAGTCAATTTTTAAGTATGATCTTTAAGAGTTATAGCCAATATTACACACTTAACTTTTAAGCAAAGAGCTAATAATGAATGTGAATTTTACACAGAGTAAGTGTGGTAGGCTAGGTTAATGGCTTCATTTAATATCTAGACTTCTTTTTCCCTTTTATTGAAAATAGATTTCTTTCCTACATAATATAACCCAAGTATAGTTCCAACTCGCTCTACTCATCCCTGTACATCCACTCCCATCTAGATTCATACCCATTCTATCTCTCATTAAAGACAAGCATGATGCTAAGAGATAATAATGAAATATAGTAAGATACTACAAAAACAAACACATTGGAACTGAACAAAACCAACAAACAGACGGGGAAAAGCTCAAGAATAGGCACAAGAAACAGACTCACTCAGAAATCTCACAAAAACACTAAATTAGAAGCTATAACACGTGCAGCGGATTTGATGTAGACCCATCCAGGCTGTGTGTATGCCACCTCAGTATCTATGAGTTCATATGAGGGCTGCTCATGTTGATTTACAGGGTCTTGTTTTCTTGTGTCCTCCATCTCCTCCATTTAGGGTTGAGTGTTCCAAGGTCTCCCACTCTTTGCATAATATCTGGCAGTGAATTCCTGTATTGGTTCCCCACTGCTGCAAGTGGAAGCATCTCACTTGCTGGCTGAGCAAGACACTGATCTATGCGTATAGCAGAATGTCATTAGGAGTCATTTTATTGTTACATTTTATTTTCCCACAGTGTTATTCGGTTTTACCCTAGCTCCTCAGCTGTCTAGCTGCAGATTCTTGGTGAGACAAGCAGTAACAAGTATGGGTTCCATCTCATGGAATGGGTGGTAAGTTAAATCAGATATTGGTTGGCTGCTTCCACAGCATTGTGCCACCATTGCCCTAGTATATCTTGCAAGCAGGACAGCATTGCAAATCAAGGATTTGTGAGTGTGCTGATGTTTACATTTTTTTTCAGATGTGGCTAGACCTCTTTGTCTCTTGTCTTTGCAATGGGTAAGCTGTATTGACTTAGAAGAGTTGCTTCATTTTTTTGTCCCACACTGGTAAAATGGGATAATTATTTTCATTTTTAATTATGTGTGTTATTAGATGATAGTTATAATCTCAAATGTTTACATGCTTTTAGATTATCAATATATCAATTATTTATAAAAGTCTAAATACCTTGGTTTTGGTATTTATTTCACAACAGACCATTAATTACTTTGATAAGGAAGTGCATACCAGCATACTAGGAGACTAATAGAAAGAGGTTTAAAAGGAGTGAGAGATGAGGAGTGAGAGACCAGACCAGAGAGTGTGGCCAATATTGTTTTTCAGAGAATTCTACTGAATGGGAGTGTAAAATATAGAGAGTAACTTTAAGGAATTATGGGTTAAATATAAATGTGTATAGAAAGAGGATGCATTTGCCTTTGGTATAACATACATATTTTTAGTGTATGTAATGTGTAGTGAGTGTGTTTCTGGGATTTAGTGTGTGTGTGTGTGTGTGTGTGTGTGTGTGTGTGTGTGTGTATGTTTGAAGATCTTGCCGACAAAACAAAAATGTAAAAAAAAATATTTTTAATGAGAAAACAAACTCATTCATTTTGAGCGGTCATTACTCAACAAAAAATTGGAAGTAAGATAATGCAAGATTTTCCTCAAGATATACAAAAATGAAAATCTCTAAGAAAATTTGTCTTTCTTAGGATATGAAGGAGTAATACAGAACTTAGGATATGAAGGAAATATAACAGAACAGTGTAGGTGGCATAACAATTAAAATCAATATTTAATACAAGGAAAGATATATGATATAAATTTTTACTCACTCACCCTACCTCAGTGGGAAGGGATATCTTTGGTTGAAATCTTGTTGTTGATAAAAAGAGACCTACTTTGAAGTAAAGAGCAGCTTTATTAGATCATAGAATCCAACCATCTCTTTATAGCCCCCAAGGGTGAGCTTCCTGTGCTATTAGCCCACCAATCAGCACACAGACCAAAATTTTTAATATAAAAAACAGCCATTTACCAGACTAGCATGGAGTGAAATAAGATTGAAGGCAATAATGTCATTTAAGCAAAGATGTCAGTGTAAGCCACAAAATTTGTTACAGTTATGGGTAACAAATTTTGGGTCAAATATGGCTATTTGACACAAGGCAACCTTTTTCTTTATGCTTTTAACTCACTTCATGTGATGATTCTGACTTCCAATCTTAGAGTGAGTACAGACAACAAAGCTAATGATACTGAAATGGGGCCTGTGAAGTGACAGGCAGTCACAGGAGGGATGCTTATCCTTAACACCAATTAAGGATGGAAAGGATGTATCCACACTGGACGCAAGGAAGCTTTGGATGTCAATGCCAGGAAAGCTGACAAGCGCTTTCAAATTGAAACATCAAGGGCGAAGATTACATAGACTGTCATGGCGTCTGAGTTCCTGGTTCAGCCAATTTTGTGCTCTCATTTTTAATTATTATTTACTCAGAGCTCAAAGTCCTGCTGTGAGGACAACTGTCCTAGCCATGAAATTGATTGAATGCAAGAATATTTCTTTATCCAATATTTTATAAGAGAAATCAAATTATAAAATTGAGAGAATATTCCAGTCGAAAATTAGTACTTTAACCAAGATAGATGAAAATGAAAGGAGACACATCTAAGGATGTCAAAAGTATATGAAAATGAACAATAAGACAAAAGTGCTGTCACAAATGGGACTTTCCAGAATATTCTACCCATAACTAGTTTCTTGAAGTTAACAACTTTTCTGTCACAGTATTTTATTATTTGAAGTAAAATCCAGTATTTCAATAAAATATAGTCTCAATTATCATTATATTTTAAAAAGTTTAACATAATATGTTTTTAGGAAACATATTGTTCTGTTTTGCTTGCTTTTTAAGATAGGCATTATGAACTATCCTCCAGCTCTCTATGTGGCTAAAGACAATCTTGAAATTTTTATACCCCTGTCTCCTTATCTAGAGTACTAGAATTATAGACATATGCCACAAATTATCTATCTATCTATCTATCTATCTATCTATCTATCTATCTCATCTATCATCTATCTATGTGCCATCTATGCATCTACCCATCTAGCTCTAGCTAGCTAGCTATTAATCATCTATTATTTATCTATTTCCTATTCATCATTTTTGTCTATCAATTCTCATCATATAAGACCTGCAATTACAGTGTTTCTTAAGGTTTCATGTAGTTAGCTCAAAGCTTAGGCAGATAATAAGTCTTCTTCCTCATAATTCGTGTGTGTGTGTGTGTGTGTGTGTGTGTGTGTGTGTAAAATTAATTATAGAAGACATCATGAATTTAAAACAACTTGGGGTGGGACATGGGAGAAGTTGGAGGTAAGATACAGAAGACCGGGAATCATATAAATACAGTAGTGTACTCATATAGTGAATTCTCTAAAATTAAAAAAAAAAGTTTACTCAGAGCCAGGCACTCAGCCTGAACCATGGCCTTGAAGATGGCAGCAGCTCTGAGCCCACAGTATCCCTGGAACAACAACAACTACTACAATAAGAACAAAGACAGGACCTATGAGAAGATGCTTATAAAAAAGTGGACTAACAAAATTGGAATCCATGGTCCATGCTGCTGTCTTAGGATATGTTGAGTCTCAAGGTTCATGTGGTTGTCCACAGTCTATGCTACCAGTGGAGGCCCTGTTAGTGTCCCCGATCTGTCCTACTGCCCCAGGAAATGCTGGGGTCTATGGTTCTGCTGCAGCTGGGAGCAAAGTTGATGTTCATGGCCCATGCTATGAACAAAGGTCATGCAGATATTCATTGTATTTGTTGGTGCCTGGGACATGTTGTTGTGTGTGGCTTATGCTGCCACCTGAGGTCATGTTGATGTTCATTGTGGTCCATGCTGCTGCTGAGGGATATGAGTCAGTCTAAGGCCTTGACTGTACCAGGGGCCATGTTAATGATCATGGTCTTTACTGCCATGCTGAAGTCTGAGGAGAATGCTGATGCCAACAGCCCTGTGGATATTTGTGGTTCATACTGTCACTGTGATCCATGCTTCCACTGAATGTAAAGGTCAAGGAATATTTACTTCCTTGTTCTAATTTCAGTTAGGAATCTAAATCTTAGGCTAGAACAAAGAAGTAATTTCAGGCAGGAATCTAAATTTTAGGCTAGAACAAGGAAGTAGGCTTCAGACATGAAAATGACTTTGGGCTAGGACAGGGAAGTTGGCTCATATATTTTGGTCATTCTGATAAGCCCTTAGAAACAGTGATCATGGGAATGTTCACCGGAATTTTGTTTATTGCCTTGCTTGTTCTTTGACTATTTGTGTTTATTGTATTGCTTGTTCCTTGACTCTTTGCATCTTTGTATTGCTAGTTCCTCAACTTAGAACTGACCTTAATACCATCATGTAAATAAAATGGTATAAAAGCAAAAAGGAGAAGGGGGGATGGGATAGGGGGTTTCTAGGAATGAGAAATGGGGAAAGAGGATGGCATTTGAAATATAAATACATAAAATATCCAATTTAAAAAATGTCAAGGAAGCCTTTTTTTTTTTTTTTTTTTGCAGTGATATCAATGACACTACGGTTTTATCATTGAGAATGAGAGTCATAAAAGGCTTCTGTAATAATCTCTTCCTCCTCCCACAAAATCACCTCCAAAGGATACAGCCTTGACAAGAAGCCAGGGGGTGGGAGAACTTTTAAAATCTTTGACAAAGATACTGAAGTGTAGCTCTCCATAACTGATGGCTTTTGGCAGAGGCTGGATAGTGTGACCAAAGCCTAAAGAGTATCTGGCCAACACAAATTGGATTTTGGTTTTTTTTTTTGAGGGGGGGATCACTGGAAAGTAAGTGTGATTTGTGTGAATTATGTAAAATTATCAAATAATCAGTAAAAATATTATGTTAAAAATAGTTTTAAGATACGAGGGAACATTTTTGATTTTTCAGTTATATTCATTCTAAGTACAAGTCTTTATTTTTTTTCTACCTACACTTTATCCTTATTTTTTATGAAAAAGTATCATCAATGTGAACTTAAAGCTAACTCGATATTATGGCTAGGCAGGAAAAAAAATCACAACCAGTAGACTTTAGTTACTTAAAATAATGTTTTCACTTTAAATGAGGCGATTTTTGTTAACAAGTAAAAACATGGTACTTTTTAAAGAGCAACCAATGAGAGAATTGTACCATTGACTTTATAGCTACTGTAAAAAAGAAGTTTAAAACATACTACATTTATAATGCCTTCAATTTCTGGGACGATATGAGGCCATTTTACCAGGTCAAGGAATTGATTTGGTCCTTCGCTTTTCCTTTGCCTCAATCATGAAAAATAGGAATTCTGATGTATTCAATTTTCATCCCTATTAGCATTATTCTGCTTGACATAAAGGGAAAATATCTCATTCTTGCAGGATATTGTAGGTTTTGCCTCTGGGATCCAATAAGTCAGGACACTCAGAACAGTGGATAAGTAACACAAAGTGTTGCAATTGGATTTTACTCACTTTGCTAAAGTATGACCAAATGAAGATGTCCAGTGGATGGCATTATTATATAGCTGTCAACCCTGCCCATGAGCCAGCAGATGTGATTCATTTCTTAGGATATTGTGTCTCATATTAACATGCTGTGCTAACAAAGGGCTTAAAACAAAGTTGGAAATCAAACTGATTATAGATAAGAGTCAAAAAATTGAAACTCAGATATCACATAACATTAGGCATACTCTTCTACGAGTTTGAACACAATATATGCTAATTTATATAGAAATTTTAGACTTGACAAACACTGGAGTTGGGCCATCTTTTTGAGACCTCTGCTAGAATGTGTTCAGACTTTTCTATTTTTCTTTTCTGTTATTGTTGTTATGGCACAAAACATACTTGGTTTTATTTTTATGTTTTCAATAATATATTATAATAAGATAAAACAAAAATCAACACACTGGGATTGGACAAGACAAAGAAACAGAGATGCACTTCTTTTAGGTTTCTTTTTTGAGAAAAACATTATTAGTTCTTTCAGAATTTCATACAACATATTATAATCATGTTTACTATCAACTTCTTCCATACCCTTACCCCTTCTAAGGCATTCAACCTTGTATCATTTTTTTTTTCTTTATCAAGTCAAAGTTTTGCTGCCTGTATATTATTCAATGAGTGGCTTCCATTGGATAATGGTTGACTTAATATAGGCTACACTATATAGATATAATATATTTTTATCTGTATATAACATTTTATGACATTTATATCTAACTTGTATACACACACACGTGTGTGTGTGTGTGTGTGTGTGTGTGTGTGTGTGTGCCTGTGTGTGTGTTATCTCTTCTCTATTCCCAATCCCTCCATTCTCCACCCTACCTATCTTCTCCTCCCTCTGTCTACACTTTCTTCATTTCTCCTCTGGCAAAAAGCAAACTTCCCAAGGATAGCAACTAGGAGCTGTTCTTTTAAAGAAAACTGACTCTCTGGACAACAGGCTGGATGGTTTGGGACTTCCAATGGATTCCCTTTGGACAACAACTCAATTAGATATAAACCAATCTCAATACTGTAATCTTCATTTGGTGCTAATATATGGCTAGTTAACTGTTCCCAATAATATATGTTGCTTTTTATATACTAACTGCAAGCACTATTGTTGAGGACAACAGCTAAACAGATCATTGAACATGGAGAATTTGAGATGGTGCACACAGAGCCTTCACTCCTTCATGCTACACCCTTTGATTTAGAACGGTATTCTGCATGTGACCAAAAGAGAAATATAAGCACAAACACATACACAAATTCTTTCATCTACAAGGCTGTCTTGCCTACACTACGGCAATCAATGGTGACCCAATGCTTGATGGACTAACCAATGTCTGACTTGATTTAAAGCCTATTCCATGAGATGGAAGCCCATACTTGTTACTGTTCAGTTATCAAGAGTCTAAAAGTAGATAGCCTAAGGACCTAGGGTAAAACCAAATATCACTGTTCTAATAAAAAATGTAGCAATAAAATGACTTCTAATGATGCTCTGCTATACTCATAGATCAGTGCTGTGCTCAGCTAGCAATTGAGAAGCTTCCTCTTGCAGCAGAGGGGATCCAAGACAGGCATTCAGTGCCAGACATTATGCAGAGAGTGGGAGATCTTGGAACATTCAGCCCTAAATGGAGAAGATGGAGGACACAAGAAAACAAGACCCTATAAATCAACATTAGTGACTCTCATATGAACTCATAAAGACTATAAAAACTAAGGAAAGAAATCAAAGCATTCCCCTTGATGTCATTTATGCAAGAGAAGGTTCAGATTTCAATTCTCTACTTCAGTCTTCCTGAGTCTTCCTTCTATCCTGTCTGTGTGTTGTATGAATCTGTGCCTGCTTGAAGGCTGTCTTGTGATCTGTGCCTGTGTCTGTCTATATGAGTGTGTCCCTAACAAAGAGCTTTCTCTCTCACTTTCATTGCATAGAAGAGAAAGTACCACACAGGGAAGAAATTTATAGAAAATTTAAACAGTATTTTACAAGGGATTAAGTCACTGACTCTAACCGACCCCAACTGATCCAGATAACAAACAGTATTACAAATATCACTACTGTTTATCAAACAATATCTGAATGCTGCATGTGAAATTTATGGTGGGCATTCATTTTATAAGACTGCTTTCAGTATACTTGCTATTTCCAGAAAATTATTATCAGAACACATATGATTACTATGTGTCAGAGACACGAAAGAGTAGATAACTTAAGGTTACAGCTATGCTTTAGGTTCTAAGAGTTGATTGTGAAAGAAATACAAGTCAAGTAAGGTTGATTGCTACATTGTTCTTCTAAACGCAGGTTTAACAGACCAAGTACCCAGTAGAACAGCAGGCTTAAGTCTCAAGCGAACTCAAGGTGTGGTATCCTTTGGCTGTAAAGTGCAGTATAAGTTTCAGCATCTTAGACTATAAGAGATACTCTTATCACAATGAATTGCCCAGTGTAGGAATGATTATGCTCACTAATTTCGATGACAACAGTGTTCCGGAAAGGATGCATGGACTTTATCTGTGAGTTCCAATCACAGCTATACAGGTGTAGAATATACCTGGAGATATGTTTTTTGCTATCTTAGGTTGCCAAATGCAAAGACAAATGTATGCTTAAAGTATGAATCTAAAATAATCTAAAAATAAGCAAAAACTCAACTTGAGCTTACATTCTAAATAAAAATTTAAAAATTGAATTTAATGCTTTCCTGATTTTTCCTCTCACTAATAACTATGATAAATAAAACTCAGGTCAATTTTATTCTTCTTAAAACTTGTAAAAATCGAATTAGGGGAAGTGAGAGTTTTTGTATGCTTTGTAAACTACATTGCATATCAAGTATAATATTGCCAAGATTTAATTCAGGATATTGTTTAGTTTTTTACTTATCCAATATCCCCAGTGTTATCTAGACCATGGTAAGTCGTGAGTAAACAGGACTGTGAGGCTATCGCTCATTTCTAAATCACTTTTGTCTGAGTTTTATGGAAAAAATATCATAGAACAAGTCTGATGCGATTGTGTTCCCTTGTTACAAAGAATGCTTTAGAAAAGCAAAAAGATTCTGCTTCTTTCCCAGAACACCTATTGGAAACACAGGCTCTATATTGTCGATTTCATTATCATGTTAGAAACACTTTTGCCCAAAGTGCTTCTCCAGGTCCTGATTCTTAATTGTTGTTATTTTGCAGTGTAAAATATTGATGACATTGGTCAAAAAGATTGGCAGATCCATGAATTGTTATTAACCAGACCATTGGTTGTGCCTCACATTTCAATACACAGTGAGGTGAAGCCCTAGCCCTCAGGGACTCTTCTTTTCATTCCCCTTTCCAAACAAGCAGATATTAACCCTAGAACAGTTTCCTCTGCAATTTTTTCTTTTCCTCTGAGCAATGAAAATGTCATTTATTGATTGATTCTGTGGAAAGAACTAATCATTTATCAAGTTACAAATAAGAATTTATCCAGAGAGCTCACACTAACAAAGGATTTGACAGTCTCACTTAAAAAAAAAAAAAAAAAAAAAAAAAAAAAAAAGCAAAGAGAAGGAGACTTAATACCATCTAGAGAACTCATTCAACCTTGAAATTCTAGGTCAACCTGGGAAAGGCAGAGAGAAAAGTACAAAGACTAGATGACAGTGAAAGCTGTCCCTCTGCATACCCCAACAGGTACAGACAGTCTCCCTTCTCTCTCTCTCTCTCTCTCTTGCTCTCTCTCTCTCATAATAAGAAAATTAATAATTCTGTCAATGCCTTATGGGGAACAGTAATCAATTTGCTCCCTCATATGATAGATGAGATTTCGCCACTAAGGGTTTATATGAACGATCTTGTCAGCTATATCTAATAAAGAACTTTATTAATATGGCCAAAATCCATATGGCTCACTATCACATTTCTGTGAGAACTCTTATCAGTGTCATTTATAATCAATACTATGAACTTAAAAGCACATTCAAGTTAAAGAGAGGAACCCCACTGCCTGGGGTGAAAGTCAAATAATTAGAGGACCAAATGCAGATTCCGTTTTCTCTTCAGAATCATCTTAGATCAAAGAAGAGATTAAATTAACATATTCTCTAAAATAATGATTGTGTAAAAAAAATTTACCACAGTCAAGTTTTTAGAAAAGTATTCAATTTTTGTTTTATATGTATAGAATTGTTTCATTTGCATGTAAGCACATTATATACATGAGTACCCACAGCGATGAAACAAGGGATCCACCCCCTGTAACTAGAGGTACAGACAGTTGGAAGCCATTATATAGATACTGAGAACCAAGTCCTGGTCTTATGTAAGAACAGTGAGTACTCTTAACCATTGAGCGCTCTCTTCAGCCCCATCGCAGTTGATCTTGTTATTGGTCTTGGATCCTGCTCCTTTTCTATTTTAGTTGTTTATTTTTGAGATTGTAATTTAATTGCATCGCTCCCTTCTCGTTCTCCCTCCAAACCTTCACACAGCTGCTCTACTTCATGTCCAGTAGCCTCTTTCCTTACTAACTGTTCAGAAGCTCTAATCTAGCTGAACTAATGAGTAGGAGACACTTGACCTTGTTGTCAAAATGCAATGGTGGAGGTGAACAACCTCAACGGTGGTAGAAATTCAGATTCCAAAGCAGATTTTCACACTTACTAAAGAGGAATGTAAGAAATGGTATCAGATAGAATTTCTTCTCTTCCCCTTCTCTTGCTGTCTGTCTTCTTCTCTTGCTTCTTCTCTTTATATGAGTGGGGGCTTCATTTGACCTAGTCTTTGTGGAAATCCTCCTGCCTTTGCTTTTCAAACCCTGGCATTACAAGCAGTCACTACCATATACTCGGTTTAAGAGAAGAATCTATTAACTATTATTGAAAATGGGCAGGCAGGACACGAGGTGACAAAGTTCCTCTGAAGCATGGCCCCTTAACTGGTTACCTACTAAAAGCATGCTGTGTTCTCTTCTGCTTTGATCCTTGTATTCCTTGAAGAGCTTTGTCACAAAATATCAGATTAAGCCACAGAACAATAATGTCACATTGCCAGCAGCTCCTTATGACCAAAGAAAGCTGAAATTAGCGGGATTTAAGATGGCCTTAAAAATGATAGAAACAACAGGGAACTGTTCCCAAAGGGCAGTCTAAATAATCCCTCAAATGGTGTTTACTTTTAATTAGATTAAAACAGTAAATTTTGGATGTCACAAAATTATGTCTACCTTCCCTCCCTACTTTGGTAATACCTCTGACGTGTACAATATGATCAAAGCTGCCCCAATTATTTCTAACATAATTAAAGGCTGACTACTTTGTTGCAGTCATTAACTCTTTAGTTGAGATTCCATAGTGAGATGTGTGTCCCGCAACCCGACTAAAAGGCTTAGAATTCTCCTGTCCTGTCTTCTTCAGTGCTTCCAGCTGGGAACCAGTTCTGTATGCAGACCTGTCAGCCAATTAAGAGATGTTTACAGGGTTAAATTGTCCAATGTCCACTGGTGCCAGCATGTTTCTTCTACCCAACCAATGTGCTTTCTTAACAGCTCAAGAAATTAATGTCTTCCAACATTATAAGGCCGGCATATTTATGTAAGATAATAGTGGCATCTGTAACTCAGCAGTTCCTGCACAGTCAAGGACTATAGAAAGCAAGATGTGCACAAAGAAGAGAAACATCTTCTGAAACTTTCCCAGGACTAATGGACAATTACCAGACTGGAGGCCATCCCACTTTTTCACACAAGAGTCAATGAAATCTGTGTCTTCTTTCATCTGAGAAGCTGCAGCCTGACCTGCCTCGCAGTGTCTGCTGTCTCTCTGTGTTAGTTAGGTTGTGACTGCTGTGACGCTACCAAGAAGACAGGACTTCACTTTGGAGTTATTATTTGTCAAGGTGGGAAACTCATGGCAACAGACAACTCCTTTGCCATTGCTGTGACTCATTTCATTTCTTGATCTCTGTAGATCAAGTGGGAGAGAGGGAGGGAGGAAAAAATAGAGACAGGCAGAAGAGACAGACAGACAAGAAGAGCCAGAGAGAGCCAGACAGAAGCAAACAGAAAAAGACAGACAGAAGCAAACAGAGAGAACAGATAAACAGAGATACAGACAGACAGACATGCCGAGAAACACACAGAGAAAGTGACAGACATGGAATTACAGAGAAACACAGACACAACACACATACACATATACACAGAGAGGGGGACAGAGACAGACAGACATAAACAGAGAGACAGAGAGACAGAGAGATTGGTGAAATAAGAGTCACAATATAAGCCAGAAACTACACCCCTAACTTAATCCATTTCAGGCAGGGAAGTTCTACCTTTCAAAGATTCAATGATCTATAAAAACCAGGAATGAAGAGTTCAAATACACGAGATTTGTTTGTATGGGGCATGCATTTCTCATTAAACTGTATGTTTCCTTCATTAGTAGCTGAACTGGACAGTTTGGACCTCAGTCCATCCAAGTATTGAAGGCATTGAGCAGAGGCAGAAGGCCTGGCTATAAAACTCGAAGACCTACCCACAAAGACACTTTCTCCAGTAAGATTTTGCCTGTGAAACTTTCGACAAGTCTATCACATAAAAGAATCATTCTGAGAAATTCAGGGATGAGGCTTAAGGAAGTGAGACACTGGGATCTTGCAGACAATCTTCTCTTTGCCTTGTTTACTTGGCCAAGGGCCTCTGAGCCTGTGGTCCTTTGATTTAACACATCCTGCTCCGTAGTTAGCCCAAATCACTGTGATAGTTAATAGCAAAGCCTTCCAAACTATTGTTCAGTTTAGTCCATACACATCAGTTCAGGTCTCCACTTTTCAGGTTTCCTTTAATCGGTAAATCAAAGAATCATTAATTTTTTTTTTTATTTCAAAAAACAATGAAGTATTTCCCAAAGACATGGTTTGTTGCAGTGTTGGAGCACATTGTGTGTGTTCTTTTTAGTGTGTGTTATATGCTATATTATCTTTATGTATACAAACATGAAGCAAATGTAAAGGATATAATCATGTGTCAAGAGGAATTGCCTAGCCATTTATTTAAATGATGCATGCAGTTTTGCTTTCTCCTTTGTGTGTCTCTGGCAATTTAACCAACAGCGTTTCACTCGTGGCATTTAATCAATACGTGCAAATCACTTCAGGGACCTATTATATCCTGAATTCATTAATCTACTTGAGGAAGAGACTAGCATGTATGGAGTCTTTCTTGTTTGAGGTCAAAAAGGATGGGTAGTATCCATTTCTACAGTCGTAATTTCTTTGGACCTTACAATACTCTATAATAGTCAAATAATCCTTTACATTTTTCTTTAATCTAAAGAGTCTTTAGTAAGCACTTTTATACTAATTTGAGCATACCTAGTAATTATTATTATGGTTTCTATGCTATGGAATAGTTACCAAAAGAAAATGCAAAATAAGTATATTTATCCATGTCAAAGATTAAGTCTCTTCTTCACCATGGAATTCACAGATGAAAGTGATGTACTAAGATGCTGCCGGATTCCATGAATGGCAGAAATTTGCGGTACAGTTGCACAGCATGAAGCCAGTTGGATCAGTTGTTATATTATTCTACAGAACAAAATACCATGTAACCTCTGAGGGGTAATTAGAATGAATAAATCGGAAGTTTTAATAAATATAAATTAAGTTGAATAAGATGTGATAAGCATATGTCTACTGCTCTTCCCTGACATAGGTTTAATAATTAATATATTAATTAATTATTTTAATATACATTGTGTGTGTCCACACATTCCATAGCAGATATGTAGAATTAGAGGACAACTTGCAGAAATTGGCTCTTTCTTTCCATGTGTTTCTGTCTGTCTAGGTATTAAACTCAGGTTTCCAGGATTGGCAGCAAGCACTTTTAACTTCTAAGCCATCTTGCCTGTTCAGATTGAGTCTTCTTTTAATGAAATAATATATTATAGCTCATAACACATTCATAGACTCTTTTATTAGAGTAAAAAGTACAATTAATTATTTTATTATTTTTCATTGTTTGTTTCTGTCTCTTGTTGGTATAGTATATCTGCCAGACTACCTTTGAATTGCATAAAGGCTTTGACATAAGAAACTCCTCTATAAAGTCTAAGATGTGAGTTTGCAAGTTGTCTAGATCATACACATCTTTCTCCATATTATATATCCAGGAAGACCAACATGTCAGTACCTCTCACATCTGTTTTGAAGTTTTCTCTGCATGAGCTACTTCACTGTCGCCATACCTTAAATAAAATACTACTTATAATGTACATGCAAATGGATGTATTCTACTAACAGATTGGGAAAAAAGAATGCTTAGAGTGTATTAACTACATGGATAAATGATAAGCTAAGGCTTTCTATATAGCTGGGCTAATCAGGGTAGTTTTGATGTATTATTGTGGATAAAATCCCAGCATTTAGTTTAAGTTAGAAAGCAAACAGAGCTTCTGGTACATGCATATAATCCCAGTACTTGGGAGGCAGAAACAGGAGGATTGCCTTTGAGTTTGAAGCCAGTTTGAGATACATAGCAAATTGTATTATTTACACAGACACACCCCAAGAAAAGAAAAGCCAGCACAGGACTATGAATATTGAATTCTTACATTAAATACTCTTGAAGATGATGTATATAGAAAGTATAGTCCACAATAAATTGGTGTTTGTATTTTGTTTGCTTACATAAATAAACCAGTGTGGAGAAATATTTAAGAAATTTAATATAATAAAAGTAAAAAATAAATAGCATGGAAGTGGAAGGAAGATTAATAAGATGCATGAGTTCATCTCCCTCGTGTCCTTTTGGTATTTAGACAACATAAGCAGGCATTATCTTTTCATAAATCACTTTTTCTGTTCTGCACAGCAATAATGACCTAGTGTGGCTGCCTTCAAGGTCAAAAGTCCTAGTCTTTAGCTGCTGAGACTGTTGGTTCCCAATTGCTCATAGTTTTTTTCTTTTTCTTTTTTTCAGAATGCTGCTTTTTTTGCTCTAGACAAGACTTTGCCCCTAATAATGTCTGAAAAGCCATTTCCATTTTTTAGGGCTATCTCTTAACCCATAGCTAACTGAAAAGCCTGTGCAAAGTCTTTTGGTTTTTTGGTTTTGTTTTCCTCTCAAAGCAAAACATCCCACTATGTTGTGGCCCCCTGGACTGCCACCCAAGGAAAGAAATGAAGGCTAAACTATAATTTAAACTACTTGACAAACATAGTTTTCCCCTTTTCTTTACTGTTTCTCATATATTTTTCTGAGAGCAAGTACACCATATGTCGTTTATATAATATTCTTTGTCTACAAGTCTCTTTCTTAGGGATCTGTCTTATGTTTATGGAATAAAATGAGAAATATGCTAAAATCAAAGGACCTTCAGAAGGTTAAACTGTCATCTACAGCATTAAGTGGATAATTCCACTCTCATTTGATCTTCTAACTTCTGGATTCCCACAGTTTAGCAATAATAGACTAAGGAACTATAACTAAGGCATACATGAGTCAAAATATCATTTGCTCTTCCTTATTAACAGCACACAGAATTATCATAAAGATATATGTAAAGTTTGTTTATCTCTTATTTGCCTCTTTCATTGTATGTTCAGGTCTACATGTACACATGTGTATGCATGTATATATCCATGAAGTCAGTGAGCAACTTTAGGTATCATTCTTGAAGTGCCTTCCATGTTTCATTTTAGAGAGAGTCTCTCATTAGTCTGGAAAGTCAATAAGAAGACCAGGCTAACAATAAAACAAGCCCCATGTTCCTTGAGTCTCTGCCTTCCCAGATCTGGGTTACAGGCATGTACCACCACATCTAAGTTCTGGACACTAAACTTGAACCCTCACCCTTGAGATGCAAGCCCTTTACTGACTGAGCCATCTCTCAGATATATTTGATTTTGACATATACTAAACTATATTGAAGTTAACCACATGGGTCACTTATTCTGTACTTTACATGAACATTCTGTGCTTTCAATGTTGTAGACTTAATTCAAAGTAAGGAATCTGACTATGCAAATGAAATAGCCCAAGGTCATTTCAGTAGTATTTAATAGAGTACAAGTGGAATTGTTACTTAAGGATGTGTCAGTGGGGGAAAAATAAAACATTGTATTGTGACAGCAGAGACTTTATTTCAGAAAATGTGAAGCCTTAAAAATTGTAATATGGCCCATCCCTTCTATGTAGGCTATGACCGTTACTGTCTTTAAACAGAGAAGCTGTATGTTTGGTGGGCATGCCTTTATGGAAGAAGTTGGGAAAGATGTAAGATTCATGACTTACTTTAAGCCCTTACCAGCCCTTCCAAAGAGCCCTACAAGTGGCCACACATGCGCACGTGTGCATGCTCGTGCGCACATTCTCTCTCTCTCTCTCTCTCTCTCTCTCTCTCTCTCTCTCTCTCTCTCTCTCTCTCTCTCTCCTGGAAAACCTAATTGTCTACAATAAATCCAGTCAGACCTCTCCAGAGGGTTGCTGCTTATAAGGTTTCACATAGTCTTGTAAGTAACAGCAACAAAGTAATGGGCTCACCAGGAAGGACTTGGGTAGTAGGTACACACTCAGTCTTGGGAGAATAGAAATCTATTTACATTTCTGCTAGAAACTTCAGGCAATAAAGGCTAGTGAGAGAGATGTGAAATTAAAAGGGAAGAAAGGTACATCTTCATGTGGGCTGCTCACTTGCAGAGTTAGCAAAGGTCAGAGTACAGATATTCCTCTCTGGCAGGAACCTTAACCTGCTCTACCATATTATTTATACCGGCTATGTCCCATTGTTTGTGCTGGAGTTTCCAGAATAGCAGCAGAAGCTTCTGACTCTCTTCTGTCTTTTAATTTTCATTCAAAACAAGTCACTTCTGGGCTATGAGCATAAACTCAACTGGCTACAAGTTCAGAGAAAGTTGTTCCCATTTACCTACACTTAAAGCAGAGAGAAAACCTGTCTCCATGTGCAGAAAGTATTCTGTAAATGAAGAAAACATGTTTTCACCCTTAGAAAAACAATTCTAAAAACTATGAAGCAGACTCTAGCACACCCACTTGACACTGGAGAGATGAGTGTGCAGGGCACAGCAGACTGCTTTCAAGTTCAGCACTTAGTCGATCTGTGTTCTTGAGTTTTGATTGGAATGCATGGAATTGCTTGCTCTTCTGCTGATGACACTGAGATGCTTCTTTAGAAATGTACTTAACATTTCCCCTCTGCCTTGGAGAGCCTCAGCAATTTGAATTAAGCGCTACATTGCCTGATCCCCATGTAAAATGCTTATTGATTTAATTTTCTTTTAGTTCAGATGGTTATACTCTCTGTTATTCTGAAGATAGCGTTTAACACACTGGATGCTCTGAGATGATCATCTGGGTACTTATTTTAGATGGGTGGACAGGGCCTCATAATGTGATGTTTAGTTTCAGGACCCTTAGGAAAAACCCGTTTCTGAAAATATCTCTGTAAGAAGGGTGTAAGTAGCTGAAATTCCTTAAATTGAGGCTATAGATGTTGCCCTAGTTAAATCCTGGGAATAGTAAAGATGTAGTTTATAAAATAAAATATTCAGTAGCACAATAATATTTGTTCAAATATCAAATAAGTAACACAAATAAAAGTTAAGTAAACAATACCTAAAATAAGAATTGGGTGATTACGAGGTGGTAGAAATCATTTTTCACGTGACATAGGTACAATAGGTAATGTAGCTCAATGGTAGACTTGCATGCCTAGATGTAAGTGGCCCTTTATTCAACACCAGCACAAATGCCTATATCCCCCAAATGAGAAGTTTACACAAGGGTCAATGACAGTGAAATATCAACAGTCTCCTCATGGTTTGAATAAAGTAAAATAACATCATCTTTGGCCTGCAGATGTTAATGAAGAGCCTTTGTTGTAATTTCCTTCTTCTAGAGTTTGTTTTGTTTTTATGTTATTTATTGTATTACTTGATGACTGAAAGAGTGAATGACACTGTACCTGCTCCCATCTGGAAAGATTTATTCCTCCTGGACTTGCTGATTGCCCAATTCAGACTTTGGATCCATCCTGGTGATAAAGAAAATGTATGGTTATTTGAGTTTGACAGAACCTTTCCCAGATCTTGGTAAGTTTAGCTCAGGGGCCATGGTCTAAAAAAACTCAATGGTCAGTCACCAATCCTGCCCTGAGAGAGTAGCTTTGAGTTCTTGTTTCAGGAATACAGAGAATAAGTTTCACAGAGCAAAGATAGTTTTATAAATAATATCATTATATATTCATAAATGGGATGGAGAGGAATGAAAGGAAGAGAGGGAGGGAAAAAGAAAGTGAGAAAGACAGGAATACAATAGAGAGAGAAATCTGCCCTCAGTTCATTAAATATAAAGTACTTTTAAAGAGACTGATGTTAGAAACTGAGGAGAGGTAAGGGAGAGGAACAAGGTAGTCAGTCCAGTTGACTTAACTATATGGTACCTCGGTACAACCTCCAAGTTTTAGTCATATCCTCACAGGAACTCTGGACAAGGGTATGGGAATAAGACGAGCCAAGAACTGGGCCTCCAGCAAGGATACTCTCTGAATTGCTCACCTGGGGTTCCTTCTCTACTTTATTCACTTCTAGCTCTTGCTGTCTTCATTGGGGAGCATGAAACTTTATGGCACTTATTGCATATTAATTGTTCTACAATGTGCCGATCCTACAAGAACAAGACATTGCTGGGGGAAACCTACCTCCTTTTCATTCTATACATTATTTTTCTAGCCTTGGAAACCAAGAAGGCACTGAAATAGATGCAGCATACTCAGCATCTAAGAGACAAAGTTTCTGTGAAAATTGAGGTATTTTATTATCATAATTTTGATTTGATCCATGGGAAAAAGAGCTCAGTTTCAAATGAGACAGCATTTTCTGTATGATCATTGCTGAATTAATGTCTTCCCAGATAGAATACATTTGAATAAAAAGCAGCATATGAGACAAATACAGGCTACGATTAGAGTACAAATCTATACACACTTTAAAACTATGTATAAAAAGTTCAGTCCAGTTGTCTTATCAAATAAAGATATAGTCACACTTTGACCCTGGGGCAGGTAGAACTACACATAAAATGTTGAAGCAAGTTTGATCACTTTCAACAATGTTGCTATCTGGATTAGTAATACTGAGAGGTTCAGAGCTCAATATTCTGAGTTTCCTAATCATGTCCAAAGTTCTGATATCAACCATGATTCTGAATTTTGGTCAAATCACCTCTAAGCTTAACAATTTGTGAGGCAGACTGTCAGAACTCACTAGAAGCTATTATAATGGTTCCTAATTCATTACACAGAAAAAAATTTGAACCAGTCAAAGGAAATCTAAGACAGCATGAGGGTTTTGAATCTGAAGCCACTATGGTCCTGAGAAGTTTCTATTGTCCTTAAACTCCCTCAGGTTACTTCCCAGGTTTGGTGTATGTGTACATGATAAGATGCAAAGCAATGCCAGTCCATGATACTCACTGGAGCCATGAGGTATTTTACTTCTGCTTCATTGTGCATGTTTGATTTTTTATTATAAATTCACTGTGAAACTCAAATGATATGACATGACACAAGATAATATTCTGAATCACAGTATCAGTAGTTCCTAAGAAGTCCCTAGCCTAAGCTGTGGCCTCGTTTAACCACCATGTGTAGTCTGAAGGTCTTGAGAATGTGTGTGTGAGAATGTGAGTTTGGCTGGAGCAAAGAGTTTAGGGGTAACTTTCAGAAACTAGTTTGCTTTCTCTAGGATTGGGGAATTAAACTTGGGTTGTCACGATGTACAACAAGCATCTTTAGCTACTAAGCCATCAGCCCAGTTATGAGTAATTCTCTTAAAGTATGTATAAGTCACTTGTAATATTTAATATGACTGAGCTTAGTTCATCAGAAATTTATGTAAATAATAGTTTCTATACTTCCCCCCTAAGTTGTTCTGAATGTGAGCACAGCCCTACCTATAACTGTGTGTAGTGGAAGGAGTGCAGGAAGCATCCCTGTGAAGATGTACAGGCAGACACAAGGCTCTTCTGTGTCCGATCAGTGAATATGGATGGGATGTTAGCAATTCTCATGAATGAGTGAAGTGTTCTAGGTAACCTTCAAGTCTTAACAGGACTCTGGGAAAAAAGAAAGTAGACACAATGGATTTAAATGAGAGTGATTAGTGTTCAAAAAAGAAAAGAAGCCTCCTATATATTTATGTGTGAAGTCAGCTTGATTCTTTGCTTTGTGCTTTGTTTAGTGAATTTCCCAGAACACTGCAATAGTCACACCTCTATCCTCATTTCCTGTTCAGGTTGCTGTGTACCACAGAGGGGGTACCTTCTACCTTAGTCACAAAACATCTATGTTTTCATTTCTAAATATAAGTTAAGTGTTAAAATTATTGTCTGTTTTGTTTTAAGGTCAGTTTCATGCATTCCAGTCAGGAATCAGCTTTGAACTTCAGGTACAGCTGCTTCCATCTCTCGAGTGCTGGAATTATAGGTGTACACCAAGATGTATAGTTTATGCCATGCCAACAAACGAACCTAGTGCCTGCTAAGTTAGAATTCTACTAAGGTAAATCTCCAACCTCTGTAGCCATAATTTTTTAAACCCCCACCTGCCTATAATTTCTATTAGGAAGTCTGTATTACAATTTTGATTTTTATATTTAATTATTCAGTTTAAGAATATAGAAATTCAATTATTTTCTCCAAATTATCTCCTATATCTTTTACTCCTTTAGTATAAAAACAACTATTATATATGTCATAATTCTAATATTTTGATTTTTTGAAAATGTCTGTTCTGCAAAACTGAATGACTTGATTTTGCCAGTTATTTCATATTTTATGTCATTATATCAATCTGTCTGCTGACAGAGGGTGTCAAATGCCTACACTGATAACATTTTATTATAGATGCTGCAAAAAGGCTCTCCCAATTGAGTCTCTTTGATGCTCTATAATTTATTATTAGTTTCATTTGAGATCATAATTAATCATTGACATGTTTCATCAATACACCACTTTATATACCATATATATCCATAGATGATTAATTAGCTTGATAAGTTGGCCTCCCTAAAGGTTTCTTACTATTGGTAAAATTATAAGTTACTGAATCTATCTGGAAGTACTTTATTAAAACAATATGGAGTACCATGTTTTTTTTTTGCTTTGTCAATCCCAGTAATTGTTAAGGACTTGTCATTGTCCAAAGCAACATCTGTCTCTGAACAGCAATGAGAAATAAAGCATAAGATGAACTTTAACACTTAAGTGTTTAGATAGGTGAGTGCTAGTAACGTTGTGTCAGCAGCATAGAGGCCTGTTACTCAACTGGGACAATTTTAATTGTCAACAATCACTCACATTTTTTATTTTCATATAAAAGAAGAAGACACAGAAATAAGGACATGATAATGTCTATATCCAGACAGCAATGCTTCCAACAACATTCTAATAAAGTGCATTTCTTTTTGCGTTCATCTGTACAGTGTGAAATGGCCATGAGTAGCTTAAATAATTTAAGAAAGACAACATTCTAACTAGTTGCTTTTCTGTCACAGGCAATAATAAAACCCTGTAAATAACATGAGAGGACAATGCATTTTTAGTAAGACATTTTATATAAGACATAGCATCCAAATTTTAGCAGACCATTCTTTTTACTTTTATGAAAAATTCAGAGATCACATCCTCAAACTCAGCACAAAACCTTGTGAAGAAATGTGACATTTTATTGTTGTGCTTTTGTTTGTTTCCCAAATCTTTGTTTTATTCATTTTCTTATCTTTGTCTTTAAGAAACTATGTATTCCCGACAAGGCCATCCTCCCCTAACTATACAGCTGGAACCATGGATCCCTCTCTATGTGACCCCAGGCTGGTGGTTTAGACACTGGGAACTATGGTTGGTTGGTATTGTTGTTCTCCCCATGGGGACACAGCCAAACATCAGGTAGAGCTCAGGGAATCTTGTGAAAAAGTAGTGAATAGAATTGAGCAAATTAGAGGGGTCAAGGACAACACAAGACCTACAGAGTCAATTAAACTCAAACCATGGGAGATCACAAAGACTGAACCATCAACCAAAGAGCATGCAGAGGTTAGACCAAGGCCCCCTACATATTTGTAGAAGATGTAGAGCTTGGTTTTCTTATGGGACACTTACATTTGGAGACAGACTGTCTCTGACTCTGTTGCCTGCCATTGAATTTCCTTCCCTTAACTAGACTGCCTGATTGGGGCTCAGTGGGAGAGGATGTGCTTAGTCCTACTAGGACTGGATGAACCAGGTTGATTTGTAGCCAAGGTAGGAAGGCTTCTTCTCTGAGGAAAAGGGGTAGGGGTAAAGGTAGAGGGACTTTTAAGGGTGGGACTGGGAGAAGAGGACAGAAAAGGTGTGAAGTGAATAAATAAATAAACAAAACAAAATAGGCTATGTATTTTCTTTTAAAAATTTATTTTTTCTTATGTATGTGTCTGTTTCTGTGTTTCTGTGTGAGTGCATGCCATGTATATGAGGGCATCCAGAGAGGACTATTGCTGGCTATGAGCCTGAAGAGTGTTCTGGAAAACAAACATGGATCCTCTGGAAAACCATTAATGGTCTTGACAGCTAAGCTATCTTTCCAGTCCCCAAATTATGCCTTTTCAAGGAAAAATTAGTATACTGCTTCCTTCAACCCCAACTGATAAAACTAATTTCTCTTTCCCTGCACCTGTAACAGTCTTCTTTTCTATTAGGACAGATACTCTGAGTTAAACTATCAGAGCTAGTCTTCCCAAAATAATGTTGTAGACATTAAGCAGTCAAAAAACAGACAATAAATGTTTAAACAAACAAAATAAACTACCCAGTGTCTAGAAATATGTGAGTGCATGATGTGTGTACACAGCCTTCCATCTCCCAGCCCTCTCTTTATGTCTATCTTTCTCTGTATGTGTAGTTTAGTAATGACTGTCTGTGAAGGTCTGAACTTGTCATGACGGGGGCAGCAGGTATGTGTACCATATTGTTAGGATATAATTATGCTCTAGTATTTGGGGACACGCTAGGACATGCTGTCCTATGCCTTTTGCTGAAACAGTAGAGGCTTGTCATCATTCTAAGAGAAGGAACTTGTGCTTCAGGAAGATAATTTTTACAGATACCACCAAGAGGCAAGGTCTTCAGTTACGGGAACTTGTAAGTAACTGAAATAGACTCAGTGAAAAATTCTGAGGAAACTAACTATGATTCTGACAAAGAGAAAGGTAGGTGACCCTTGACTCCTGACAGGATTATGTCTCTTCATCCAGGACAAACTGAAAGTGTCTTAGGTTGGAATGTATTCACTACAGCCCAGAACTGCAGCAGATAGGTTATTATCCTGGTATTTTATGGACAACCATGACCTATAGCTCATCGTTGCTTCAGTGTATTGTGAAATTATGTCATAGAACAAACCTACTAGACAAAGAAGAAAGCCAAATTCAAAAATGTAAATTATTATTTTCATGAAATACAGACCAGTTTTCTTTCCCTAGTAAGATCAATAAATCATAAACTGTGACATTTTAAGTTGGAAAAAATCTATATTCAATAAGTCAAATAATCATTTTGACTGTTTTCGTCTTGACTGTAGACACATCCATCTTGTTCACTAGACTACAAGAGGCTCATGACAAAAAAATAATGTATTTATTTTTGACAGTATATTGTGTATGTAGGATATTAAGAGTATTTGATTGAAGTCTGAGTCCATTTTCATTCTTTTACTTTTTTCTTTTGTTTCTTAAAAAAAAATTTAAAAAGAAAAGAAAATTGATTGGGTTCAAGGTCTCACTCTGCAGCCCAGGGTGGTTCAGAAGTGACCGTGCAGCCTACGATAATTCAGAGTTATGGCAAACCTCCTGTATCACTTGCCTGAGTGCTGGGATTAGAGATGTGAGCCACCACAGGGATTTATTGATTTCTATTGAATGATATGAAAAGAATTGGGTCATAAATACAAAGAAACTTGTAGCTTCCATAGTAATTCAGTTGTACCACACTGTAAAGCTTGAAGTCAGTGATGAGAATTAGTAGAAATTCACTTGCAATTCACATCATATAAAAATTGACTAAATTAAATGTAGCAGCAGACCTGCCTGGCTTTCTTCCTGATTTTTCTCCAGATGGTTTATCCCTGTACATGTAGAGATATGAAAATGAAAAGTGATTACCATCTTAGATGATGTCTCTCTACGAAATATGATTATTAACAAAATTCATTCAGAGTGACAAAAATAAGCATTCAATGAAAGAGAAAATTTTAAAAAGTGTGCATACTGTGCCTGAGGCTTGCCTGGTGGTGACTCCTGGCCACTGCTTAAAGGGCTCAAAAAGATGTCCATTGTCCTTTGTATGTATGTTCTGTTTACAGGTTTTCACAGATTATTAGCCAAGAAAACTTTAAGCAACAAGAATTATCACTATAAAATGCTGTATATGTCCCATAAAATATCATAGCTTTTGTTTAATTAAAATTTCCAAACATCAAACTTGTAGCTAGTGTTTAAAAAAATCTAGCTATTGGGATGGGAAAATGGCTCAGTCATTAGCAGCTAGGCTCACAACACAAATATAGAAACCAGGTATAAATAGAAAAAAAGTATAATTTTTGTCATAGGCTAAGTATAAAAATTACGCTAACATTGTATATGTCATAAGGAAATGTTTGGTTCTATGCAACTCTAATTCTAATTCATGTTTGGAGGTTAATATGTTTGTTTCACAGTTTTTTTCAGGCTCATTAGACAGTGGTTTGGCATTATATATTAAAATTATTAATCATATCCAAATGGAATAAAGAATCATAATTCCCCCAGATAGCTCCAAATTAATATTCATCTTAGTCTCTATTAATTCTGCAAGTGGATACTAAGGAAGTACTCTAAAAGATTACTATTATTTATAATGAAAAAAGCTATTTTTCATCTAGCTTAGCATCTCTATGGGTTTTTTAAAATAATACTTCCACATGAATTAGAAACAAAAGCATACATTTTTCTTTAAGTTCCAACCAGAAATTACAATAATTACAAGATAGAGTTCAAGGGTATTGATTTTTGTGATTTATTGTATTCTATAAGCTCATCCCATTATAAAAATTTCAATGAGGATGTATTTTTGCTGCTTGCAGTTATGATTCACTAATATTTATCATCTGTCTTCTTGTGCACTTGTGTTCCTGTCTATAGCAGCGTAATCTCCATGGGAGTCTAGGCTTATAACTTTCCCGTTAGAAGTTTTAGGGAAATGGTTGGCTTTATCATCAAGCTCAAATATTAAATAATGTCTCTTTTGCATTCTAACCACGGGTTATTAACTTCTATGTTCCCTTTGTGGTTCTTCTGATGAGGCCTCATTGGTCTGATTTGTAATTATAGTATGAGGTTGTTAATGCTTTTATTTGAGAACCACAATAAAATAAAACATCTCAAGCTTCACATAGTAAGTGTAAGGGAAAAACGTCAGTGGGAAAGGAGATGCACTCTTTATCTGCCAGCTTATCTCAAAACACATCTATAGAATACTTCCATGATTGAAACATACTGTTCTCATAAAAGGGAACGCTTCTGTCTTCAATGATATGTTTACTAATTCACTACTTTATTTAAGAAGGCTTCCTGCTCCAAGTAACACATTTCTATCCTTTTCTATGCAAGGAATGAAACAAATTTCATATTTCAATAAAGGATTAAGTAACATCACATAGTACCATATGGAATGTGTAGAAGTTACTCAATGATACCATTTTCATATACAACAACAAAGAGATGAAAAGAGATGAATAATGATTATTTTATTATCTTTGTAACTACATAGATTTAGTGTGTGTGTGTGTGTGTGTGTGTGTGTGTGTGTGTGTGTGTAGTATGTGTTCACTAACAGGTTGGATGCCAAGAAATAGCTTTGTTAAACTTTTGATTCAGAAGAGAATTCAAATATTCATCATTCCACATGAAATGCACTTTTTACTCTGGATCTTGGTTCCTGCTATTTATCACATACACTATAATAACCATCAATTAGAACAATATTTTAAATACTCCACTTTTTAACATGCACATGTATGAGTCTACATTAGTAAACATGAGTCACCAGGAACTGAACACAATTATTTTCTCCTGAATAATAACTGGGTAGACAATGCCATATTTTATAATAATATAAAACAAATATACCAATGCTATAGAATAATGTTATATTAGGCCTCAAGCAATGAAAAGCAGGAGGCCCTGGCCAATGCAAACTGCTAAAGTTTGAGTGTTGTCTGTCTAAACATGATGCTTAGAGTTTCTCAAACCTAAGTGCATAGAGGGGAGAGAAGACGTGACAAAATAGGGCAACAGAACAGAGTACCTGGAAAAAAGAATGCAGAAGAGAGAGCTAGTAGACAGATACTTAATTCCCTGGAGTTCTGAAAGCAATCTACCTACAGGAGACAGAACTTTCTGGAAGAACACAAAGAAGCAACAGCAAGAGATCACACCACACTTGGAATAGCTCTGATTTCTACCAGGATGATTGTTAAGCTTTATATTTTAGGGAGTATTGAGTATAGTACTCAGAAGGGTTTTGACTCAATAGACAGGAAAATTAATCCTAGAATAAATACTATACAGTCCCCACATAGAAAAGCTTAAAAGCAAAGGTTGGTAGGGGCAAACAATTTCTAAATCATGTAACCACATACCAGAAAAAAAAAAGCTTCAATATTTGTCAAAATCATCTAGCATTAACAGTAAACTGTGAAACAGCTGCCAGGTACAAAAACATCAAGAAAATTAAAATCCACATTATAAAGCAGTCATTGAAACTCAACTCAGAAAAAAACAAGGATGACAGAATATGTAAATAAAGATACTAAAATACTTTAAAACTATCTATATATAGTTAATAACATAAGAAAAATGTTGAGTATAGGATATATGAAAGATAGAAAATGACTCAAGTCAAATATCTATAGGTACAGTAATGTTTCTGATATGAACATATATTATGTATTCATTTATATTTATATAAAATATTTATATATTTAAATATAAAATTATATAAACACACAAACCTTCAAGTCCTTAGGATGTATATATATATATATATATATATATATATATATATATATATATACATCCTAAGGACTTGAAGGTATAGACTCCCTAGTCTGCATCATTTGCTACAGAAAAATATTGTTTGCAGCTTATACAAAAATATAAATTTATTCCTTCCATTTGTTTGGAAGTTTGGAAATTAACAGGTTCAGTAGCTAAACGCTCTTGTTCATGAATGACTGCTTTTGCTATGCCATCGCATGTGTGGGAGAAGAAGCTTATGTGTCCTTGTAGAACCTGTATGGATGAGTCCAGGTGCATGTGAGTCAGAGATTTATATCAGAATAAGGATAAGGATGTGTGCATGGGAGGCCAGAGGACCACATTAAATGTCTTCTTCAAACTGAGTTTCACCTAATATTAGTGGGTATCTTTTCACTGGGCTAGCTGGCCAATGACCCCCGTGCATCCTCTTTTTTTCTTTTCCTGATTCCTCAGAACTTTGTGTACAGGCCCATACTGACATAGCTGGCTTTTAAGAGGTCCTTACACTGGCACAGCAACACTGTACCTCCTCAACTAGCTCCCCAGCTCCTTGTCTACTTATTGTAGCAAAGGCATTCTACTATCAGCAGATGTTAGGAGTAGAAAGCTGTAGAAGGCTTGCATATGAGAATGTTGGCCTGCATCGATATTTTTACTGAATACTTAAAATGTTGGAAATTTGAGCATTTGTTTTAAAATACTTACTTTGTCATTAAACAACCTAAAAAACAAAACAAAGATGAAAATACTGGTTTTTTTTTTTTTCATTCTAGGAACTACGAGTATCAAAATACACATATTATGTTTTGATTCATGTAGAATATTTCTTCTATCTCATAATTCATACCATCTGCTAAGCTCATAAAGTGCTTATTTAGAAATGCAAACTAGATCTTACTACATCTAAACATTGTAATTGCCCCCAAAGATCAGAAATATAACACCTCTATGAATAACTTTATCTTAATTGGCTGATTAGCATTTATTTTTGGCAGTTTATCGCACATGTGACATATAATAACTCAATCCACACAGAAGTGAAACTGGTTGCCAGCATGCCATAATCAGAGAAGTATTATAATTGGGATCTGCGAGTTAATATTCTGAATCAGTCACTTACAATTATGTTATACTTGGATAGATGTCTTAAAACGTTTGTATATTTTAGTTTCTTCTTCCATACATTGCAACTAGTAATATTTACATGGATTAATTTCACATTTGCTTGAGGCAAATTTTTACTTGAATGTTAATGATAATAAATATCTTTGTGCGAATTCTGATCTTCTGACTTTTCATACAGAACACTTTATATAGGTCACAATAGTAGCTAAGTAGTAAAGTTGAGAATTCAGACAAAACATGTTGGGTCATTTCTATTCCAGATTGCCCACTGTGTGGAGATAGCAGGGCTGTGAGAAGCAGAAAGTATTTAAAGATAAAGGGAGACAGAAAGATTAAATGGGCATTTTAGGGAAAGAAGAAAAAATACCAGAAGCCTTTGGTAGGCATAAAATTAAGAAAAACAAGCCAGAGAAGTACCTCATAGATACCTGATCATTTCTTCAAAGAAACACATTTACAGCTGTATTCTTCAAGTAGCTATGTTGGCCTTTTTTCTGTTCTTTTATTTTCTTTATATTCAAAAAAAGAAAATAACCACTCAGTATTTGACACATTCTTGGTTAAAGTTATCACAAGAGAAATCTGAGGAAAAAGGCATCCCACAATTGATGTAACAGGGATCCCCTCCTGTATGCAATACTTATATTTTCTATTCCTGTGATTAAACAATGGACATGAAGCAACTTAAGGGAAGAAGGGTTTATCATAGCTCACAGTTTTAGGGCCCATAGTTCATCATGTCCAAAAGGTTCATCATGTCCAAAAGGCACTGTGGCAGAAGCAGCTACTTAATTCTGTTTAGGTAGGAGCTTACTTATGTGTTGTGCATATCTGTCCAAATCAGGCAGACAAAAGAAGGGGATCAAAAATGGAACAGAAACACGGCTATTAACTCCAAACCCTTTGCCCTAGTCACCCACTTTGTCTATATAGACATTACATCTTACATGTTTCCTCAACCTCCCAAAAAAGACCACCAGCTGGGTACCAAGTAGGCAACACATTAAGACATTTTCCACCCAAACTGAAACAGTATCCAAATATAATCTATAGACATCATCTACCATTTCTAGGTGGTTAGCCTCTTAAATAGAATGACAGGCAATGAGTCCTTTGGCTGTCTGCCCAGTTGTGACCTATGGCATGCTCCGTGCACATGGAGAGAGGCTCAATGAGTGCTTCGTTTCATTTACTGCAAGCATAGAGGAGTGGATGAGGGCTGACGAGACAGGCACAGAACTATTATTTCCAGAAAGAGACATTTCACATCAAGGCAAGTGCTTATTATTTACTCAGGGCCCTGACACCTCAGCAAATGAGAATATCTTAATGGAGTGCTGGCCACCACTGACTCAGCCAACAGTGATGGCATGCAAACAGGTATTGATCAATTTACTGACTTCAATGTACACATCTCAAAAATCATGTGGCTTACTTTGCTGGTCATCATTATAGCCTAGGTATGGGTGAGCATTTTCCTGGTTGGAGGAATAAATGACAGAGTGCTTGTCTGTTATATTGCCTGTCTGATCTCATCTGACATCAACCAAAGAAACAGTAGTCCCAGTGTGACTATGAGGGTTGATGTATTCCTACCCACATAAGAAAGCCTGAATATTCATGATCTCCAATAAACTCACATGATATGTTCCAGATACTTCAAGTTTGGAGATAGACTTTCATGTGGCATAGGCTTCACTCAACTCATTATGTAGCCAGTAAAAACTTTGAACTTCTGACACCCTGCTTCTACTACCAAAGTACTGAGATTACAGGTATGCACCAACATGACTGTTATATGTGTTGCTATGCATGGAACCCAAGACTTCTACATGCTAGGCAATAACTATATCTACTGAGTTCTATCCTCAGCTTGCTTCTAGATTCTTATTTCTGAACCTAAGTTCATGTACAGGGAGGACTCAGTTAAAGAACTGTAAAGATTTCCCTTATGGATCACATGAGCACAGTCACACAGACAGCTTGCTCTTTTCTCTTGGTATATTTTACTGCTCTCATGGTGTGTGTGTGTGTGTGTGTGTGTGTGTGTGTGTGTGTGTGTGTGTGTACCTTAGCCTATCATTACTGGAATTATAAGAACATTCCTAATTGCAATGTAAAACTACACTAAATATCTCATTTATGTCTCACACAGATGGTTATGCTTTTCACATTACAAATAGTAAGTCAGTATTTTTATTTATGAACTAATAAAATGATTACAACCAAGAAAAGTTATCCTCTAGAGTTCTTGGACAAATATTTTTCTGACATAGCGAATATCAAAATAACACAAAAATAGTAATTGTGTCTATCAAAATAACTGAGAGAATGAGGAAGAGGAATGAATTTGTTTCAGAGGACCTTCCTAAGTGACAGCTGAGCAAGCATATGCCTTGCTTAACACCATAATTACAATGCATAGTTTCCCAGCCAGTATATGAATTTACATAAAACAACTTTAGTACTATGTTTAAAGTTCACTCGATATGACTAAACCAGCAAAGCCAAAGAGTTTTCACATTTGCTCTGCTTTTTGACAGTAGATGATGCAGACTCCAAGTATTTTGTGATTTGCTCTCTAGTAGAAGGGAAGAAAGCTGCCAGGTGCTCCAGGGCTCTTCATTGGTGCAGCTGAGTTTCGAGTCTGGACTTGTGCTGGGTTTTGGCTCTTGGCTGTCAGGGCAGTTAAAACGCATTGTGATATGGAAAAGCTGTCATGGTTTTGATGCTACTCAACAATACTAGCTTGTGCAGGTTTTGATCTGTTGGTTCTGCAAAGAGTTTCTGCTTTAGATTATTGTTTCAAGAGTGAAGGTAGAAAACTAGAAAAATGTAAAACTAGAAATACTCAAACAAACATTAGAAATGATGGCCTTGGTTACTGGTGTATGAAGTGGGTGAACTGAGACCCTCGAGGGAAATAGGTTCAAACGGAGTATCATTCCTGTGATGGAAATGAACCTCAAATTTCTAATTTTCACCAATTGTTTAGTTCCTAAACTTAGGTTTTCATGAGTGATCTTATTCTATTAACTTTTCATGCCAAAAATCTCTTACCATAAGTCTTTGAAAGTGACTGAGTACTCAGGAATCCAGATAGAATAATGCCTGAGGACAGATATCGACAATGCTGTTTGGAATGAAGTATAGGGTCCATTACTAGAATGCCATTTAATGAATTTCCCAGTACTTTTGCTTATGAAGGATGTATTCAAACAATGATGCAACTTGAAGAAAAGTTTGAAAATGACAGTAATTCTCAATTTCCATATTATAGCTTACATCTCAATTGATGCCATAAATAAAGTCCTCATAGGAGAACTATTGCCCTCTCGGATCTGTTTCTGATGGGGAAGATATGATTCTCAATTTAATGAGACCCTACATTTTTACTGTCATCATTAGTGTTCTGGTTTGTTGAAGATTTAATTCTAATGTCTAAGATTGGCCTCTAATGAGAGTTATTTACTACTTTTATAGCTTGCTTAAGTCCCAACAATTATAAAATATATGTGCATTCTAGAAAGGGTGATGTGTTCTTATAAACCAAGCCCTTGGGGGTGGGGAAGAACTGAAACAATCAGGGGTCTCAAGACATCTTGGATAAATATTGAATGCAAGGTAAGCCAAGGATAGGTGAGATTTTGCCTTATAAAACCATTACTTAAAAGAGGATAACTATAATTGTGATGGGAAGAGCATGCTATGAAAAATGGGTGACACACCTAAATAAATCCATAATTGACTTCTGTTTTGGGGAGGGGAGGATGGATCAGATACCCCAACAACATATGAACAATCAAGCAACTAATTTAACTGCAGAATATGAAGATGCCAAATCTTGGGGCTTTTTAGTAATTTTCAAATATTTTAGGTCATGATATATTCATAAATTCTATTTTGTTGGTGATAATCAAAAACTCAATTATTTTCAAAGAAATTTTAGTAAAATAACCAAGAATGATAATAAGTATAAACATATGGGAGATTTAGAAATTGAATATATGTGCTTATTGTGTTAGTAACTACATAGCTTAAATTCATAAAGAATAACATGTATAAGCATGTTATGATGATGCATACTGAATCTGTGAATTGTAAAAATTTCAGAGGCTCACAAAGGTCTTTATTTTACAATGTGATTTATCTTTATATCAAAATATATTTTTTAAAGAAAAGGTTTCTCTGTATAGACCTGGCAGTCTTCGAACTTGCTCTGTAGACTAGACTGGCCTCAAACTCAAAGATCTGCCTGTCTCTGCCTCCTGAATGCTTGGATTAAAGGTGTAAGCCACCATGTCCAGCCTAATTACATTTTTAAATTAAAATTTAAATTTAAAAACATTTAGTTCCAGTTAATCATATAATCACTTCATCTCCTTAAAACATCTCCTTAATTTTTTACTCATTTGTGCATTCACTAGTATTAATCTGAGATCAATATCATTTTCTCACCTCACACAGAAGGAAAAGTTATATTACAGAGATTCTAAAGGATTGGGTAAATGCAACATAACAGTCAATAAGGGGCAGTGTCTGTGCTGGAACAGCTTGTGTTCCTTGGTTATTGTTTTTGTAGATTTTTGCATTTACCCACCATATCGATTCTTTCTACCTGCATGCATCTTGCTTTTGAACAAAGTCTGACATTTTTAATAAGATCACTTTATGCTGTTCTACCTACCAGTGTCAATCATTCGCTCCAGGATTCAGAAAAAAAGCCCATCATACCTGGCATTTATTACATATTCCGAGTTAAATATTTATAAAGAGTCAAAGAATAGTCAAATGAAAGGGATGCTGAATGCTTGTCTGGTGTTCTGTGTTTCCCAAGCTCCGGTGGTCTCCCCCAGGGATCACAGCTAGAGCTGGTAGAACATGAAATAGAACAGTAGTGGAAAGAACTCATCCTACTTTTACACGTTTCTACTTTGTACATACAATATAGTTATTGCTGAGGTTTTTGCAAGTAGCATCATATTTCATGAAACAAAAATTCTAAAGTAGCTATGTCTTTCATCTACTTTTCACATATTATAATTAATTATAACTACACCCTAAGTGGCAGAGAGTAGTTCCTGCCTTTTCTGATGAAGAAAAGGTAGTACCACAGGGCTCTCAAGACTTATAAGGACAGTATTATTTGGGTTAAGATGATGTTCTGTTGTTCTATGTTTAAAGCAAAAGGGAAAAAGACAGGGGCTGGGAAGATAACTCTTGTAATAAATGCTTCCTCTGCAAGCATGAGAACCTGAATTTGACTGATCCCCAGAGACCATATAAAATAGCTGAAGGCATAGTACATGCCAGTACTTTCAGTTCTAGATAGCAGAGACTATTGCTGATCTTGCTAGCCAGTCATCCTAGTTGAAATGATGAGCTTTAGGGCAAGACTGTCTCAAAATCCAAGGGGAAAACACATGAAGGTATATGATGCTGCCGTCTGGCCTTCACATAAAAGTACTCACACGTAGATGTCCACCCTCTATCACACATCACATGCAGGTACTCACATGTGTGTGTCTACCAGGTCTGGCATGCCCTTCGTATGAATTGTATGACATGGTTTCTGCCCCTGGGACAGGGCCAGAAGGCATGGACCTCCACAAGTGTCTATAGCTGGTGTGGGTATAATGCTTGCTTGTATGATAATGTTCATATTTTACATTCATTCCTCCTTCAAGGAATATCCTCCCAGTTAACCTTAATGACTGTATGATAATCAGAGACAACATGAGTCTGGGAGGCACAGGTGTGGCTAATATCTCAGCAAAATGGTAGACACTGGTACTTTCAGAACAGCCCTTAAGGCTGTGGGAAAGAACTCTAAAAACATGGGTTCAAAATGTATAATTTCTCAAAAAATGAGGAAGCAAAATGAATTATATGAAGTGCTCCATAAATCTAAAGGAACAAAAGCAGCTGAGCTGTGAGCCAACTTGTCAGAAAGTTAGAAAGGAGATAAAGAGATTTAGGGAGTAGTGATCATAGGAGATCTTATCCAGAGTTTTTTTGTTGTTGTTGTTTATGCTTGCTTACAAAGGCAGACAGATTCCTGAGTTCAAGGATGGCCTTAAATGGGGTCCCTGCCAGCTAGCTTATTGTCTGTGCTAACAGAGGCAGGCAGATCTCTGAATTCTTTTGCAATGTTAAAAGAAAGTGTGTGCTTTGCTGTCTCCTAAGAATTAAGGGCTGGGGTCACCAGATGCATATTCATGGGATAATCTAAAGGGAACCTGAAGTCAAGGATTGGATTGATATGTAAAATAAAAGACTAGGGTTTCTGATCTGTAAGAGCTGAGGTATCCAGAGAAGTTTTTAGAACAGCAAGAGAGAACTGGTTGGAGAACTGTCTCTGGCAGAAAATAGAGAAAAAGCTGTGTGGAGATCTCTAGAGAGAGCCAAAGAGAAAGCAATCTGGATAGCTGTCTAAGCAGAAAATAGCCTGCCAGCTTGGACCCACAATTTGACTTCTAGTCCTTTGTTTTTGCTGTTTCCAGGCACCCATTCTCTCAGAACCCCTCTCCAAGCTGAGGCTAATCCTTGATATATGTCCATTCTCCACCATACATCACATACAAGTATGTCCACCCTCTATCACACATACAGAAATACAATGCTGGGAATCACCATACTATCAGAAATTGAGAAGACAATAAACAGGGAAAGATGTCAGTATGTACTTGTGATCTTACACTGATAACATCACTAAACTGATATGTGACTGTGAACATCTTCCACTCCTCTTATGTTTCTTACATATGTAAACAGAGGATAATAGATGCTGTATCCAGGTAAATAGTAAAGAGAACCAAGGTGAGTCAACAATAACTGTTTATGAAGAAAATAAAAAACAAATCAGAAATTCAAGAGCAGAATTAACATTTGTATCCTAAGCAGAAACCATAGTATCAACAGTGCATAAAATCAATATAGTTTTGTACTATACTAGGCAGATTTATATTACATTTTATATTAAAAGTAAAAATTCAACAAATCTTTATTGCTTGGCTATCCCTGAGAGTGTGGAAGTTACTGGGAATTTAGCCACAGTGGTGATCTAAGAAATGAAATTAAAAAACACTGAAATATCATTTCTTATTAATTGGATTTTCAGTAAAGAATATTTGCCAGGGAGTGTTAGAAAATATGCATGGGAAGAGAAATCAAATTGGAATGGTATAGGGAATCCAACTCTAGTTTTCTAGAAAGTCTAGGTATAAGATACTATCTCTGTCTCCACATAATAGAACTATGTCAAAAAAGCCACTTGTTTAAGTATAATAAACAAAAAAAGAGAAAGTGAGAATAATAAATTTTTGCAGGAAAACAGAATAAATCGTACTATTTCTGCATCATTATAATTAACTAAAACTTTTAACTATGTACCAGGAGACACTTTACATCAGCAAATTGAGACAAATAAAGGTTGTCAAAATTAAAGGGGGAAAACAAACATATGTATAAAATTGGACCTCAATTTACAATGCGGACTAGATCTCCAAACCCATACTAAATTTAAACTATTTTAAATTAAAATGCATTCCATGCACCAGAGACAACAAATGTAATCACATTGCCTCACCTCCTATTAAGCAAGTGCAGAGTAACCTTATCTAACAGGCAAGTAAAATCATTAAAAACAAACCAAATTTTATAATAGGGTAATGGATATGTTTTATCATTTATATCAGTCCATGGACAGTGCTGGTAATGGAGAACCCTATTGAGTATTGGTCATTTATTATTTTGATTGTGTGTCTGACTGGGACTTTTGTTCAATATGCTCAGCATCTTAAACAAGTATTGTCCTGCATACTGCTATCTGAGAAAAGTACTAAGTTCAAAAGTGGAAGTTCAGGATCTATGAGATACTTATCATCCTTTTAATGTAAGGTTAAATCTCTTAAGACAAACCATGAGAAGTCATGATACATAGAAAGTATCCTGTGGGGTCATGGATATACAGTTTATATAAAATGTATTCAAGACATGGTATTAATTTCAGCATGCAAGAGAGACGGAGAAACTATCTGGAGAAGGCTTCTTCTCCTTCTCCTTCTCCTTCTCCTTCTCCTTCTCCTTCTCCTTCTCCTTCTCCTTCTCCTTCTCCTTCTCCTTCTCCTTCTCCTTCTCCCTCTCCCTCTCCCTCTCCCTCTCCCTGTCCCTCTCCCTGTCCCTGTCCCTCTCCCTCTCCCTCTCCCCCTCCCCCTCCCCCTCCCCCTCCCCCTCCCACTCCCCCTCCCTCTCCCTCTCCCTCTCCCTCTCCCTCTCCCTCTCCCCCTCCCCCTCCCCCTCCCCCTCCCCCTCCCCCTCCCCCTCTCCCCTCTCCCCTCCCCCACCCCCTCTCCCTCTCCTTCTCTTTTTCCTTCTTCTTCCTAAAAGGTTTAATGTCCTTAAACTATGTGGGATAATATTTTATCTCCAAGCTTCAAAGTAAACAGACTGGCAAAAATGGCATTGGATAGTCATTGGGTAGTCCCCTGCAAGCCTGACCACATGGGGGTGGGGGGCAATGATTCAAAAGGAATGTGTTGAAGGATGTTGGAAGTTTGGTTGCTAATGCAAATAAAGAAAATATGAAGAGGAATGTTGAGAACCACTCTGCCTCAAGATGGGGGCCAAAAATGCCGGGGACCACTCTATCAATGTTGGAACCCACACTGCCAAAAGCCTTGGGGGCTAAATTGTTAGAGCCTGCACTGCCCCAAGCTGCTCAGGTCTGTGGGTCTGGGTCTGGGTTCAGCAAGAGAGAGAGTGAGGACGGACTCAAGGAATGGAGACCAGACAGAATGTGAATCAATCCTGTTTGTTCTTCAGTCTCTCTTCTTAGTCCAAGTCCCAAGTTTTGAGTTCTTAGTCCCTAGTTCCTAGTCCCTAGTTCCTAGTACCT
Source organism: Arvicanthis niloticus (assembly GCF_011762505.2). Taxonomy (NCBI): domain Eukaryota; kingdom Metazoa; phylum Chordata; class Mammalia; order Rodentia; family Muridae; genus Arvicanthis; species Arvicanthis niloticus. The sequence goes on along the minus strand of NC_047665.1, from coordinate 52,163,399 downwards.
CCAAGTTCCAAGTTACTTCCTCCAAGTGCCAAGACTCAAGTGCCTACTACCTAATAATAATAATTCTTCTTCCAAGTTCTCTAGTCCAAGTGTCTTCTTCCTCAATGCCTAATTCCTACTCCAAGTTGTACTGAACTCTTCTGTCTGCCTCTTGCCTTTTATATGTCTCACTTCTAAGTCACGCCCTTAAGTCTCTAAGTCTCTTAAGTCTCGGCTCTAAATCACAGCTTTAAGTCTCACACACCCAAGGGAAGATCCTGGGTATCTAAAACAAGATGTTATCAGAGTGTGCTCAGCTGTTGTAGGCTGATGTAATCAAGTCTCTTGCCAGGGTATACGGCTCAAGATGGCTGTAAGGATGATAGCTGCCTTCTGTTGGCTCCCCACAGAGGAAGGGGACCTAATAGGCTATTATATTATTTTTCTTTTGCTCTTTATTTCTTCCTTTCTATAACTTGTTCTTCCTCTCTGTATGTCTGCGTATTTTTAACTAGTATTCTCTGAAAGCTCCATGCTCTTATACATGTTTTGTTCTTACACATGTTCTTCCCCTTGCTACCTTGTTCCAACTGCTCCTAAGCCCTTCCACCCCCAAATCCTCTCAACCTTGGCTTGTCTATTTCTACTGTTATTAACTACTTCCTGAGGCTTCTGCTACACAGGGCTGCCCCTCAACCCACTGAGCCACATTTGAATCATCTCTTCTGTTTTTTGAATGTACCCTGTTGTTGAGCTATAGATAAACATTTCATAGGGAAAGCATGACTCAGAATCTTCCAAGCATCATGAATTTCCTATCATCCATGAAAGATTGAAAATGAGGAACAGGACAATAGAAAATATGTGTGAAACATCTTTCACCTGTCGACCGGTAAACAGGCAGCATAGCCCCAGAGAAACATCTAATGAACGCCATAGCTCTAAGCATGTTTGAAGTGTTCAAAATGAAGTGCAAATGAACATGATTTAGTTCATTTGTCTTTAACATGCAAAGTTATGGTTTAAAGCTGAAACAAAGCACATGAAATAAGAGAATTCTTTCCATAGTCTTAAAAATAGCTACTTACAAAGTTTTTTCACTAACTTGCAGTAATTAAATGTCACAGATAGACTTGAATATGATGATGTGACAGAGCAAGACAGAGCAAAGGTCCATCCATCTTGCATTCTTGCTGAGGCCCTTTCCAGGTTTAACTAGGATCTGATCTCCTTGATGGAAAAACCCAGGAAACCTATCCACCTGTACTCTGTAAACCAAAGGTCAGGATGTCCTAGCTAACTTATGTTATACTTTGTTAAAACAGCTTGTTTGTATAGAGCCTCCTCCAGCTAATAGTTCATCTTAGCTTCTGTTATAAAGGCTTGGCTTACTTCAATCTTATTTAAACCTACTTCAAGCTTCTTACTCTTTGAAGACACTCACCACTCATGCTCATGCCAAGCTGCCCAGGGACATGTCTGGACAAGGGTTTCACTTTTAAAACACCATGTTCTGGACACTATGGGCTATATAGTCAGGTCTCTGAAGATTTGGATATAGCCCTAGCCAGTTGGAATAAAGACTTAAGTGCAAAACAATGTGTCTGAGTGGTCATCTCGACGGAGATCCCCAGAATAATAAAGAAGGGCCTCTGTGAATCTATTCATAAAAGTAAATATGAGCAAGGATGTATATTCTATGTGTATAAATGTACATATATATGTTGGGGGAAAATGCACACACATTACCTCTGAAGATGTGTGTTGTCTACTGAATATATACACAGAACCTCCATGGTCACTCTTGCAAACATTATCACAAGTTAGCTGTCAGGATTTGTACTGCTTGCAAGTACCTGATAAAAGAGGTAGTAAGATGGCTTTGTAGATAAAGGCTCCTAGTACCTAGCCTGACTATTTGAGTTTGATCTCAGAGACTTACATGGTGTAAGGGGAGAATAGGCTCTGGCAGTTTGTTCTCTGACCTCCAAAGATGTGTTGTACAGTGTACATACTCATACATGTCTTCCCACTCACATGCTAAATAGATAAATATGGTAAAAATTAAAAACCTGTTTAAAGCTAAACTTGTTGAAACTTAGCAAAACATACCTTAAAGAAAAACTTCAGAGAAGTGACCAGTTGTGTTTCAATAGCTTTTCTTATTCATTTAGGCCAACTCTTCAAAGCTCCTTCCATGGTATTTTCTTATTTGCTGTGTTTAAGGCCAGACATCATGTTCTATGGAAGTCAGCAGGCCAAGCACACAGGAGATAAAATTTTCCTCTTCACCTATTGAGAGTTTGGTTCCAAAAAGCAGATTCCAAGACAGATTCTGAGGCAAGTGTCATGGTGTTGAGCAATTTTTCAGTTTCATGTAGTTTACACAATGTGTTTTGATTGTGTCCACCTGCACCACCTCACTGAAACTCTTCTGAAAACCCCCAACCCCTTCTCCCTCTCAATGTCTGTTGTCCTTTTTTTCTTACTATTAACAACCCCTGAGGTCCCTGCTACACTGAAATGAGTCTCTCTTATCATTGCCTCTGATTATTTTGAGGATAATCAGAGGAAAAACAAGATCCAAGAGAGTGCAAGTTGGCATGTGAAAGCACTGTCCGTGGAGGTCAATGGAGAGCTGGGAAGATGGCATAAACACATTTTTTTTCCAGGTTGAGATTCACCTCACCTTTACTTAAACCCTCTCTAGTCCTGTTGCACTGGTTTACATATGAAGGCTCTGGTTGGGGAGTCAGGAGAATGGCCTCCTGGCTATCTTTTCTCATTAGGTTAATTTATCCCTTCTGACCTGTGACATATAAACACCTTTTTTTGGTCTCTGTTGTTTACTCATCTAGAGAGTCTGTACCTTTTTGCAAGCTTCTGTACTATGGAAAAAACTTACAACAGACTGTACATTATGAAGCCATTCATTGGCTCATTGTTCATGTGGTGCATCCTCCAGGAGCTGGCCTGAGACTTTTCTGACTGTAACTGGTGTTAGCATTTTGTCTAAGCTCTGCTCACAGTTACCTGGCAACAGTCAGGTGTGCCTGACTCACTCATTAACTAGAAAGAGCAAAGGGTGCTGCTTGCCCCCCCCCCACTTTGCTCTTTCTAGTTCTCTTGCCTTCTTGCTCCCCATTCTGTCCTCTTATCCCTTCCCTCTCTCCCCATTCCTCTCCCCCTCTCTACTCTCTCCCCATTTCCCCCCTCTCTCCAGTCTCTCCCCATCCCCCCCCACTTGCTCATGGTCGGCCTCTACTCCTATACTTCTGTATTCTCTCTGTCTTTCTCTGTCTCTACTACCCTCTCAACTCCCCTCCCCATGTCCTGAATAAACTCTATTCTGAACCACACCCAACATGTGGTTGGTCCCTCAAGGGTAAGGGATGCCTCAGCATGACCCACAAGAGGCACCTCCTTCTCTTACACCTGACTATACATTCACCAAACATATTCCTTCCCTCTTTTATTTTTTGTGGTTCATTTTAATTATCAGTATCAAAGGCACCCGAGAGATTAGTAGCACATCCTTCTGCTGTCTTTGAGACTATTTCCAGATACTCTTGACATGTGGGAGAGTAATTGATTGAAAGAATTTCATCCTTGTTTTGGGTGGTAACATCCCAAAGGCTGAGGTCTAGATAAACAGAAATAGAAGGAAAATATTCTTAGAGCAAGATGGCACTCTTGTGTTCTTTTGTTGCCCACTGCCTTGAGGTGAGCACCTTTCTTCAGTTGTCTTCTTTCTTTGGGGTATTTTAACCTTGCTATGGGTCTCAGAGCTATGGAGCCAGTATCATACAAAGGGATCCTCCAAAACTCTGAGCCAAACAAATCTTTACTCCTTAATGTTGATGCTACCTCTTCTGTCTCAGCTACAAAGATAACTCACATTGTCTGTTTACTCAAGCAGTACCATTCAAATGAGCATGTTAATAGCCTAAAATACATAACACGATAATTCAGATATTTACACTTTCCATGTCCCTAAATTTTGGTGGTTAGAGGAAACCCAGCATTTCTCAGGAACTTGTAAAACCAGGTCCAAAACGAGCTATTTACATATCAGTAGCAGATAGCCATCTTTGGTAGTATTAGCAGCATACCAAACCACATACTGACCTCTAGGCTTCCTCAGTATCACCAGTATCTGCTTTACACATTTCAAAGTCCATATTCACATCCTAGCTCCTCTACTTCTCCCTAAACTTCTCTAGCTCCTGGGCTCCCCCACTCATTCTGCTTATAAACCTGCTAATGCTGCTATGTCAGCTATGTGCCCTCTTTTTTTCTTCTTTGGTCATTCTTCCTCTTCTCTCTTTGTGTCTCCTCCTCCAAATCTCTGCTCTCCCATGTTCCTCTTCCTTTATGAAACACCCCCCCTCTCTGCTCCTCCTTCTTTCATGGCCAGGTCCAACTTCTTGGACATGCTTGGTCTACTACTTTCTCTCTCTGCTCTGGACTCTTCCAAATGCATCCAGCCATTCTTTCCTTCACACCTACAATAAAAACTTTAATCATACCACATGCATCACCATTGTATAAGTCAGAAGGCAACTTTCTCAGGGATTTTCCATCTTGTGGTTTTTAGGGATTGATCCCAGGTTGTAGGCCTTTACCTACTGATCCAAATCTTTAGTCATACCATGGGAAGTTTTTGGTATCACTTCTCTCAATATTTCTATAAAAACTCAGGAACTTCTCCTGAAGGATGTTGTTCCCATGTCAGACTTCTATGTGGGGCAACATTTACACACACACACACACACACACACACACACACACACTTCATATACAACCTAATGACTTTTCTTAAGATGCCTCAAGGAAGTACCAAGCCCTTTCAAAATCCCATGTGAGGTATACTTTTCTGACAGTAGCTGGTAAGGTTATCTGTGTCATGCAGCTTTCATAATAAGGAATACATAAAATTTTCTGTAAACACAGCAGGACTTTAAAAGAGATACCTCTTTCTTTTTTCTGTTTAAGGAGGAAGAAGAGGCAGGCTATCACACCCTCTATGGATAAATCAATGATGGCACACTATGGAGAAGAGAGCTCCATACTACAAAACCTGACTCATTCCTTATAGGTCTCTTCCTGAGCACAGAGAGAAGATGCTGGTTGCTGGTGCTATTCCCAGAGGCTACTGTAATGAAGACGTATCATTCCTGAAAAGGAATCTAGACAGTGCTACCCACATCCTTTACAGAACAAGGTACAGACCTCTAAGGGTTTGCCATTGCTCCAACCTGATCTAGGAGTCCCAGCTTCCCTAATCCCTTCTTGTTACTAAATGATTCAAGAGTCTTTAATTGTTCTGTCTTCATTAGGGCCCTTAAATTCCTTGCTCAAAATGGCTTTGCAGATCTTCCTTTAATAGCTGTAGCACTTCTCACAGAGCCATTTCCCTTTTGCCACTACATTTTTAGAGACAGAACTCATCTTAAACACTACTAAGCAGAAACAAGTGGCTTATAATTAAACAAATGTTATTTTCTTAAGCAGGAACCACCACTTAATATTTGCTCTGGAAATAAAACAGTCTGAATGGTGGCCCCACTATGTACCCATTCATTTTTAGGAAGGTGTGTGTGCAATGATGAAAACTTTTAGGTATCAGCCTTAACACAACAGATGAACACTGATACATATCTTGATAAACAATAAATATTAAAAAAGTCTCAGGATGAAGGGTCACAATGAAGTTGACGGCATCTCATTTCTTTCCTTTTTCTTTTGTTCTAAAACACAAGATTGAAATGAACTTTGCTATTCGATGGCTTAGGAAGAGGTTTCTATTCACTGTGGGAGGGCTTTGCAGAAAAACAATATTACTTGGGATTTGTATTAAGGGGAATGGTTAATACTGTGAAGGCCTCTGGCTAAGCTGTGGCTCTCTGATCATAAAACCTCTTGATTTACACAAATAAATTACATTATGTTACTTTCTCCTGTTTTATGGCTGAAGATACCAAGTGTTTTGGTAGACAAATGACAAGCTATCAACCTGTCCCTGTTTCAAGTTACAGACAGATGTTTGATAACTGCAGCCATCACAGATGGAAGAGGTTGTATCGAGATACCTTCTCCTGGGGGGCTATTAGTCTCCGATCTGAGATATGCCATAGGGGAAAAGCAGAGAAGAAAATAGTAAGCTCAGGCATTAGAGCCATTTATCACCCACTGCTGTGTGGAGAATAAAAGGATCCTCTAGCCAGATAGTCTATTATCTGCTGTTTGCTGGCCTCACGCTGTCATATGTTTTTTTCAGTAGTCAATAAATTGCTGAAGGCCACATTTGGAGAGTAAGTACTGTTGTACATCTAACTTTATATATTGTTCTTTTATTTACAGTAACATTTGCCCAGTTTGGGTAGAAGCTGTTCTATAAGAGAAGGTGGTTCTATTATTTTTAACAGCTTACCAGATCACTTCACCAGCAATACTTTGCCGGCTTACTTTTATAATATATTAATCCAGCAACATATAATTTTTGAAAGACTGTCTTTACCTCAAAATGCTTATACCAAGTGAACTACACACTTTTGTTTCTCAAAGCATTACTTATTTAATCTCAAATCTGCCTTAATCCCTACTCCCTTCATTTGCATCCCATATGGATTCTATATAATATATTATTGTTATAATATATAATACTTCTTTGTTTTAACACTAAAAATCTAGATAACTGGGGATTATTTTCTGGCTGGTATTTTAAAAACTCAAGGGGCAAAGCCTTGTTGAAAACCATTCAAGAGTATTTACAGGTAAGGAATTTTCGAGAACCTTTTTTTTTTTTTTTTTTCTGCCCAGCCAGGCATTCACCCACTAATTTATTAGGGACAAGATCGATATCCTGAACGAGATTGCTGTGCTTAACTTGAATCGAATTTATGCCATGTTTACAGCTGTTTTCTCTGATAGTCTCCTTGGAGGAGATGAGCTGTTAATCTATGTGGTTCTTGGCACCCTTTGCCTGTGTAGAATGCTCGATGCCTTCCTAAAGTTTCTTTAACTTAAGCCTAAACTTATAGGCATAAATTAGAGCCCCACTTGACTTCACTCTATGTATAGGAAACATGAGAAAGGAAACAGTGCCACTTAATGCTCAGTTGGCGTTAGCTTTGGCAATGCTTGTCGAGGGTGGGACAGGGAGAAGGTAGCAAGCATTACCGGTCACTCTGGTCCTGCTCAGGATATTGTATTAATGTTTGTGTGCTGGAACTTATTAACCACAGATATAAAGGCTTAGAGTAAACAAATCCACTATCCCATTGTCTTTCTAATTAGAGAACATGGCTTAGGTGTGTCTCAGCCAAGATTCACGGAACATGTAAGGAATTGGATCTCATAAAATGACTTAACCAGAAAAAGCATAGGTCCTCACTTTTGACATTGTGTTTGAGGCAGGGACTCTCTTATTGTGCTGTGTCTTGCAGGCTATGTCTTGCAGGCTATTCTCACAGCTTCTGATAAATTCTTCTGTCTCTCTATCTAACTGTAACAATACTGGGATTACAGATGTATGCTTTTAAATGAGTTCCAAGTATCCATAGTCATGTCACCAGGCTTATACAGCAGGTGCCTTCATCAACTAAGGCATCCTTCCATCCCTAAACTTACTCTAGTTTTCAATCTGTCCCAGTAAGCATTCTACTCAAGTGATCATACTTTAAATACAAAAGAAAAGTCTAATTCTAAAATAATTAGAAACATCTATTTTTAATTTATGCTTCTACAATTTTTTAAAATTAACATATCACTTGTTCTGCCCTGTCTTTCCCTCATCTTCTCCCACAAATTTCTTACTTTCTCCCACATTTATGGCCTTTCTGTTTACTATTATTGTTATGCAAATACAATCTACTGACTCCATGTTCAGAGATGACCGTATGTTGGATATCTAATAAGAATCATCCCTAGGAAAGATCTCCTTTCTAGTTCTTCCCCTATCTGTCTTTAGTTGACTGTACTCTTCTTTGTCTAAGGATGGAACATAATAAAATCCTCTCAGCCACCCCCTGCATGCTAGCATATCTATTCATTTGTCTTGTTATAATGTCTACTGATTTGGTCATTGTCTAGATCTTATTTAGGCAGCCATACTGGCAATGTATCCCAGTTATTTTAGAAGACATATTATCACAGCAGAGTTCCTGCTCCTTGGAAACACTTTTTTTCCCTCTTCCTCTTCCATAATGTTCCCTAAGCCTTAGCTGTAGGACTTATGCTGCAGATGTCTCCACTGTGGCAAAGCTCTATACAATCCCTAGATCTCTGCATTATGAACCCGTTCAAGCTTTATTTACATAAATCATTCTTACAAGGTCAAGAAAGAGGCATCTAAGAATGGAGATAATTATCTAAAGGATACTTTGTTCTCTAGAGCCAAGGTGGGACAGATTTTTGTTTCTGTTCTGTTTACACATAGGCTCTGTAGCTGGAACATTGTCTTTTTTTCCAATAGTTTTATGATATTGGTCTGTTGTAACTGAAAGGGTTAAAAAATTTCAAAAACTCCTAACAGACTGAACAGAACCAAGAGTGCAGGTCAGCTTGGTCATGAGCTCTGTGTTTCAGGAACTTGGCTGACCAAGAGATAGATGGTTGGTTACGAATAAGCTCTTAGAGAATAGCCAATACAAAATGTTTCCCATGACTGATCCTTGGACCCTATCACAAACTGAATAATGGGCTGGGACTTTCCACAGGTACTCTCCAATAACCTTCCTTCACTCCCCCTGGGTTGTGGTTTGCCCCCCTGAGTTGTAGTTTTTGGCTTTAAATTTTCTCTGTCTCCAAAGCCCCAGGGTCAGCCTGTGTGGGTCATGGGTCTTGACATCAACATATTGATCGAAATATACCTCTTGCTGATTGCATCAAGTTTGGTGTCTTGTGAGTTATTGGGTGGCCAAGAATTCCTGAGGCTTGGGTGAGGTCCTCCCTTCGTGGGGGCCTTACATAACCACCTTCAAAGCTTTGTCAGTTGACATAGATGAAGGTTCAAGACCCCCCACAAAGGGACAACCTCCCCTCAAGCCTCAGGAATTTGCGGCCACCCAATAACTCACAAGACACTGTTCTTGATGCAGCAGCAAGAGGTATATTTTTGGGTCACTCGACTGAGGCCAACATTGGTAACCCACATAGGGGCAGAGGAATGTCGACCCCGTTGGCTGGGAGTGGAGGGCTTATATAAGAAAGAACCACAAACCAAGGGGGGGGGATGTGAGGGGGTAACCAAAAAAACATAACATAAAAACAGTAGAAAGTCTTAAAAAGCCCCAACCCAAATTTAGTCAGGGTCATGCAGAAAACATCTTATACACTTATCTTTTCTAAGGATGTAACCTTGCCCAACCATTTATCTTGTGGTCAGCCAGTTCCTGTGACTACCCATATGACTTGCATCTTTCTTTGTGGTCAGGAATGTGTCTTCCTGCTTTGGGCCTTCCCCACCTGCAGGTGGGTTCTCTTCCCTGAGGTCTGAGGAATGTAATCTAGCAAGTGTCCTCTGACTCAGGGATAATGTACCCCTCCCGGAATGTAGAATGTATCCCAGGGCAGTGAAGGCCTAAAATCTTATATTCAGTTCTGCTTCCTTGGAGGAACTAGTGAACCTGCATTCTCTTGCTCAGGTCTAAGGGTCATAAAAGCTTTCTATGTTTTTCATAAGTTTTCTATAGCTTTTAAAGGTTTTGCAAAGTGTAAAGTTAACTAAAAAACTCCAGATTTTACAGTTAGAGTTGTTGTACTGGCTCTTTTCTATTTAGTTCTGTTTTCCAGAACTGGACAAGTCCACACAAGTCAGTTACTGGAAAACCCCCAGGCCTAAAACAGCCAATCAAAAACCGCCCCACCACCAGAAGCTATGCTCCATCTGGGCCTGAGGCAATGGCAGAATCAGCAACAGTTTCCAGGCTTCCCCAGCAACAGTTTCCAGCACCCCAGCAATGGCTCTGGAATGTCTCTAGAGATAGAGCCAACCAATTAAGATAAAGTTCTCTATTCCTCCCTGGAATTCTCCTAATGTGCTTTAAATTGGGCCTTCAAGCTCATTTTGGGGGAGTGTTGGTAAGTAGAAGACCCCATCTTGGTAAATAGAAGACCCCAGCATGTTGGACTTCTGCAGAATAAAACACTCTTTGCTTTTGCACACCATTAAAGGCCAGGTATTATTCTTAAGTGATCATGAACCCTTACACTGTAACAGAGCCCATTAAGAATCTTTGTATTCTAACAAACACATAAAAATTTAATTTTTCTACACTGAGACATTTCATTTAAAGTCTTCACTTAGACTCTTCCAAAGGTATGAAACACCAAGCAGCTTGGGAATCAGTTCTTTTATGGATGCTTTATATTCAGTAACTTTTGGTTACTAATTCTAGTTTATAAAATACTTCCATTTACTTTTCTCAAATATTAAAAACTTAATTTTCATATATTCATACATTTCATTCATTTAAATAGAGATTTGAAAGTTTCAGTGATGCATACAAAATAAAACAACTGGGAAGGGGCAAAGCCAAGATTCAAATAATTTATCTCCCAGATTCCTACATTTAGGCTAAATATTTAGTCTACGTTTGTTTCCAAAGTGTTAACATTCCCTCTAGTCTCCACCCCACAGTTACCTGATAATGGCTAGGTATGCCTGATTCACTATAAAAGGGGCTGTTTGCCCCCTTCCCACCTCTCTCCTCCCTTCTAAACTCCCCTTCCCATGCCGTAAACAAAGTCTTTTCTATACTATACCCATCATGTGGCTGGCACCTCAGGAGGAAGGGATGCCTTAGCATGGGCCTGCAGAGGCATCCTCTTCCTCCTCACCGTACCACGCCTCTACCAGACACATCCTGGTTCTTCCTTTCTTTTTTATAAAACACAACTTAAGGTACATTTTTACTGTGATAATCTCAATAAATATAAACCTTAAATTCGTGTTTACCATGGTAAATATGTATCTGGTGCCTGATAAACAGAGCCTTCTGAGAAACAGATAGAGACAGACATTACAGAGAGTAGTGGCATTGGTGGGTGTCAGCTTCACTCAGGGATGGTGCACACCCTTTAAAGAACAGGTATGCATCTGAGATTTTACTACTGCAGCACTAGATGTGTGTGGTTTGCCAGCACAGCACTGTTACCTGGAGGATTCAATACAGATTCAACCTGCTCAACAAAGCAGTGGCTGTATTGTATTTTGAAATTAACATAATACCCATATTGCCTTTCTAAAGACTTGTTTCCTTCCAGTGTGTACAGTAGCTGAGATCAGGAACACAGGGTGCCAGGTAATTTACAGAGTCAGCAAACCATGCATTTTCAGCTTGGATTACTTCATGCAGTTGGCTTTATCCTTACAAAGCTGGAAAACCATCTTACATAAACAAACATTTTGCTCATGGACTGCAATGGGGATTTTTTTTTTTTTTCAACTGGCCCATAGAATCAGTTTTTCTTATGTGTTCTTACAATCCTGAAGAACATACCATTTTAATTATGTGTTCTTACTTTCCTAGACAGATTACAAAAGACAGGAAAAAAATGATACAATCTGTCCAACAGGGATTTAGAAGTGTTTGAGTCAAATAAAGTAAAGATCAAAGGTCTTAGGAAGGAGCTGCATACTCATAGGAGGTCTGCATACTCAACCAAAAAAAAAAAAAAAAAAAAAAAAAAAAGAAAGAAAGAAAAGAGCGCTCAACAACAAAGAATACAAATGCCAAAGGTGTTAGGTCTCCAAGAAACATGAGACAAAGGGCTAATTGAGGTGTCTATTTAACACACCAAGCTGGCAGACAGGTTTTCTGAGAGTTCAGAGTCCTGGCTCCAAAACCCTCCTCACCCTGACTCTCTGCCCATGGCTTTGCTTCACTTCCTCAGCTTCTCTTACTATATAACCTCAGTCATTTAGGCTACAGGGTTCTGCTCTTTTCGTTCTCCTGGTTGAGCTCCTGTCTGTGCTCCAGACCTCTCTTCATCAGTTTGGGTCCTCTTCTGTCTCTCTTCTCTCCTTTCTCTTTCTCTCCATGTCTTTCCTCTCATGGTCACCTTCTGTCAGCTGACCTGGTTTAGTTTGGATGCTTCCAGGTGTCTCTGGCTGTTCTCTCCCTTATAGCAATAAAGCTCTTCTCAACTATACCTGGGAGCCATCGTGTCCTCATTTTCATTTAAAAGTAAAGGATGCGGTTTGGAGTTGTCTGTCCTCCAAGCCAAACAAATGACAAATGTGGGCATTCAGCTGTGCAAAAGATCATCCCAGTCAGGCTTACTGACTATCAGCTCTCCCTTATGGAAGAGTGTGGAGCAGTGATTCTCAGCCTTCTAAACACTGTGACCAGAACCTTTAATATAATTCCCCTAACCAAAAAAAACGTATTTTCATGGCTACATCATAATTATAATTATGTCACCATTGTGAATCGTAATGTGTTCCCAATGGTCTTAGGTGACCCCTCTGAAAGGGTCCTTCAATCTTGAAAGGAGTTGCAACCCACAGGTTGAGAACCGATGGGAAGGTAGGTTACAGGCCCTTCATCTGAGGATTCAACTTTTCCCTGCCACCTGTTGTACACAACTCTGCTTTGTTTGGGTGTGACCTAAGGGAGGGGGTTGAGTATTTAGCTTTGGAAGACTAGAGGAAGGGGCCTCAATTTATGTGGCTACCAGAAAGCCCCCCATTCATTTTGGGTAACAGCTTTTCAGGTCTGACCTTCTGAGAAAGAGGTACTCATGCCCCTGTGAGTAACTCCTCATTTAACTCTGGAAGAAAGTATAAGAAACTCATAATACTCCAGAGTGAACCTTTGTTTCAGTTCATTGTCAGCACCTTAGGAAAAGAGGTAGATGCTGCTCACATCTCCCAGGGGAAAGAAATTTTAGTAGTAGCTTCCACTGTGCATTGTGAAAAATTAAAAATGAGAAGAAGCCAAAAGTTTTTCTATTTGGAATAACTGGCTTTAAAAATGAAACCAATTGAAATTAATGACAACTTTACTAATTCAAAAACTAAAGAACCAGAAGTTTAGTCGTTCAGACATTGTCCTGGCTCAAGTGAATAACTTCCTTCCCATGCTCATGAAAGAAACTAAGATGAAATGTGATGGGGGTCACACACACACACACACACACACACACACACACACACACCATGAAAGTAAGAAGGAGTCTTGATTAAAATGTAGTGTTTTAGAGGGAGGGGAAGGGATGAGAGAGAACAACGAGGAACCTGGGTTCCAGGCTCTGAGCTCGAACACTGCACTCTAACCAGCAGTGTCTCATTTGAACATACTCTCTGCTGCTATGCAAACATTCATTGGATTATGATCACGGATACAAGGAAAGAATTCTATGTATCTTAATATCTATGCATACATCTTGACAGTTATTTTTTTTTTTAAACTTTGGGTTAAATAACATTCATGATTAAAACCAAAAGAACTGAGGGACAATTGTCACCAAACTTAACGGAGAAGCTCAGAGGAATTTACACAAAAATGTCAAGCAATGTAGACTACTGCTTACAAAATAAGTTTAATTTTATCAAAGTCCAAGGTCACCAGTATATGTTTCGAAGAAAAAGAGAATTCTGGTGAGAATACCCATGATCATTTGCAGCTAGCACGGGCTCTGATAGGTGTCTGGAGTTTCTTCCAGCCAAAGAGGGAATACTTATACACAACACAGTCTCAGCTGCTTCTGTTCCATGTGGCTTTGTGTAAATCTTCTACTTCTGAGTTGCAGAGTGTGGTGGCAAGTCCTCTTTCACAGACTGGACTTCCTCTTTTAATGGCTAAATTTTTTTCTTTAACTCCAAATCCTGCACACTCATTACTCATTTCTAATTATGAATATTTCTTCAGAACTTTAATCTATTACTTGTTTAAAAAATGATAAATTAGGGGATAATGAATATGGCTCAGCAGTTAAGGGCACTGACTGCTCTTCCAGAGGTTCTGAGTTTAATTCCCAGGCACCACATAATGTCTCATAATCATTTGTAATGGGATCTGATGCAATACTGTACTCACATACATAAAAAAAATAAATTTTAAAATACATAAATTAATTGGTCAGTTGGCTCCTTATTACCTACTAAGCTCAATGAATAAAGTGGCATTTACTCTTTTCTTTCGTGGTCTTGTCTGTGGATTAGAGCAACAAGTTAGAAAATGGAAAATTATAAACTAAAGCGTTATAGAATCATGTCTGTGCTTGGGCTCCTATTGCATGAAATAATTTTCTCACAACGTATCAAAAAGGCTGGAATCAATTCATACTCATCTTCTCCCTTCCGAAATAATTACGTAAGTGTTACATGTGTAGATGTTTATTCCACTGAGAAAAGAAATAAATATCCTGCGTGAAGAGTCAAGTCTCAAGCTGCCCTATTGTCTCATAGCTTTGACGGTAACAGAAATCTCGTGGTTATCGGCCTGCTGGATTGCTATCACCTTCCCCAACCCCTTTACTCCGTATCATTTCATAATTTCAATATTTTTGCTGTTCTGTTTGTTTGTTTGCTTGGTTTGGTATTTTAGAGAGAAGGTTTCTCTGTGTAACAGCTCTACCTGTCCTGGAACTCTCTTTTAGACCAGGCTATCCTCAAACTCTCAGAGATCTACCTGCATCTGCCTCCAGAGCGTGGAGACTAAAGGTCTCCGCCGCAGCTTGTTTTCACTTATCCTATTGATGATAGAAATGTGAGAACTGTAGCCATTGTTTTCTTAAAATACCAGACTTCATGTATGAGAGTTATCAACCTCCAAAAAAAAAAAAAAAAAAAAAACCTTCCAAACAACACCAAAACAACACCAAAAAACCCTCAAACACAACACAGCAAAACAAAAATTCTCAAAGTGAGGATTAGACAGATTGCTCACTGGTTCAGAGTGCTTTAAGCTTACTGGTTGCTCATGCAAAAGATCAGAGTTTGAGGCCCAGTACCCAAATTGCAGCTTGATATCTATAGCATCTCCAGTTCTAGGGGATCGAACACACTTTTCTGACCTCTTCGCGCAAATGGTTCACAGACATAGATGCAGACAAAACACCCATGTTCATATAAAATACAGTTGTAAAAAATATAAAATACAGCTTTTCATGATCTTCCCTCAGTGTCCTCTGACATTGACACCTGTCACTAGAGTAGTACATTGATTTAAGTTTTGTGTTTTCTAGAATGTTCTCATGCTATGGGAACCATTTCATATCAACAAAACTCACTGACACAAAAGCTCTTTTAGTGGCTTGTAAGCTAAATTTCCTTTCAATGCTAAATAACACACCATTGTCAAACATTCCAAAATTCGATTTTTTGTTCACTTTTCCAAGGACCTCTCAGTTGACTCAAGCATCAGTTTATCATGAACAAAACTGCTATAACCAGTCCCAGCATGCTTTCATTAAAAGGTTTTCAATCATTTCGAGTAAGTGAGAGTCACTACATCTAGACTACATTTGTTTGTATGAATAAATGACAATCAGCTTTCTGTGTGGCTTTCCTACTTTTACTCTACCAACAGTAACTGATGACTTTTATTATCCATTAAGGGTTATAATCCAATGTTGGCACAGGGATGCTATTAGTGCTTTGGCTTCTCACCATTTGAACAGGTGATGGTCGTATCTCTCTTAACTCCGTAATTCATTTTTTAAAAGTTTTTATTGGATATTTGATTTATTTACATTTCAGATGTTATTCCCTTTCCCCATTCCCCCCTCTAGAAACCCCCTATCCATCCCCCTCCTCCTGCTTCTATGAGGGTGTGCCCCAACCCACCTACCCACTCCCACTTCCCTGCCCTTGAATTCCCTGACTTTGGGGCATCCAGCCTTCACTGGACAAGGATCTCCTCTCCCACTGATGCCTGACAAGGTCATCCTCCATGACATATAGAGCTGGAGCCATGGGTTCCTCCATGTGTGTTCCCAGGCTGGCGATTGAGACCCTGGGAGCTAAAAACAGTTCTGTTAAGTTTCTTCCATTCTGATATTCTTATTTTTATGTTTTGTTTTTTGTTTGTTTGTTTGATTGATTGATTGAACCACAAGTTCATTATGTAGACAAGCTTGTGGGATGAGTAGTCCCACCCCTGGGCAGGTGGTATTGCATTGTGTGGAAAAGCAAATGGAGCAATCTTTAGGAGGAAGGCAGTGAACATTATCTCTATATGGTGCCTTCTTCAGTTCCTGCTTTTAGATTCCTGCCTTGAGTTACTATGGTCCTGACTACCTTCAATGGTGTATTATAATGTGTGTACAATGACATAAATTCTTCCTTCTCCAAAATACTTTTATCACAGTAAAAGAAATCTTAAAAATTTCAATTTCTATTTAAATATCTGAATACTTTATATATATTTTTACTACAGTAGTTTATAATTCATAAAATGTGTTTGATCAAATATAACTTTCATTTCCTTTTCTCCAATCCATTCTAATTCCCCACCACTTTTCACTCTCAAATGTATCTGTTTATTTTACAGATTCTCTGAGTCTGTACTGTGTGAAAGGGTGTTTGGTGAATACATAACAAATTTAAGCCACTGTTTCAAAATTTGATTTAAGGTTATGTACTACAAGAAAATTTTAAATACTGATTAGCAAGAGATACTTGCAAAACGTGTGTAAAAGAACTGGACACATCACACTGGTTCAAAATATATTCCAATAATCCCAAATATTATGTGTTTTCATTAAAAGTGTTTTGTACTTCTAGTTACTCTTCTATACTGTATATTTTCACATGCATACTTTCATTATATTGGTTTTTGCTTAATGTTTTATTGGCTGTAAAAAGTATAAAATGTCCAACTTTAAAGAAATTATCTTCCTAAAAGAGAATATTATTTCTTTTATTAAAAATAAAGAATGACTATTTAATGTACATATTAAGTATACTACCTAGTATTTAATAATATTATATATGACATATATATCATATATATCATATAATATATAATATATACATTGTCTAATGTTATATAACATCTATATGACATATATAATCTAATATATATAACACACATATTTGTATATATGTATATATATATATATATGTAATATATATATATATCCAAATCAGTGAATACCAATATTCTTCTTTGTGTGTTTATTGTATGAGAGAAATGCTTAGATTTGAGGACACTGGGGATATTCATTTTCATTGTCTTTGTAGTGGAAAGTATTTTGGAAACTTATCTGATATAAATGAAAAAGTTTTCTACCTGGAATCTGCTTGGCTATTTGTATATAAGTGACAGCTTATCACATATAACATGTAAAATATCCATACTTCAAAGGCACCGATTTTTAACAAAACTGAAAATGTCTCCAGTGACAACTTCAGGATATTCTAGGACATCTTTGGTTTTTTTTGTTTTGTTTTGTTTTGTTTTGTTTTTTTTTAAATCTTTGTATGCCCAGTAAGAATCTACCCACTGTATAACATATCTTCCATTTAAAGTTTGTGTTTTTAGGCATGGTCACCATGTAAATATTTATTACAGTAGTGAAGTGTGGCTTCCTGCCCAGTGTGCGGCTGTGGTCATTGAAGGTATCCCCATGCATTCTTTGCTATACCATTGTTGCCTTTCATTTTGTCTCCATAGTCTCCTCTGCTACTTTCTAAGTCAGAACATTGTACTTAGATAAAAATGTAAAACCTCTTTGGGGTGATTAAGTGATCTGTGAAGTCTGCATAGAAATAACATAGAAAAGGCATTGACAGATGCACGTTAGAGAAACCACTGTTTTCCTCCACCTACATCTTGGGATTCCATCAAATTACGGTTTGTAATGAACTGCGGGTTCTTTCTGATGAGCACGGGGATGAGCAGTTGGCTGTTTATCATTTTTCCTCTACCAATGTGACATCTCAGCTGATTACTTACATTATGGCTAATTTGCAACTTATAATCAGTCCCAGTTTCTTAATAAACGTCTCATTAGGTGACAGGAGCTGCCATTTGCCTCCATGTTCCGACTTCCCAGTGTAATACGCTAACATGTCGACTAGAAGTGGGGGAGGAGACTGCTGGATGTCACACATGTCATTTGCAATCATGTCCTGGAGCTTCAAAGGGGCACGCAGAGTCAATGCCCTTCACAATGCATTACTGCAAATGAGAAAAGCATGATGGGTTCCCTTCGTAGTTTTGTGTTCCAACTTCAGACTCTGAAGCCTGAAGCTGTGACTACACTGGGGAAATTAAGACTGTGTTTGAATCATTCAAAGGTAAAGAATACAATTGTGACTTGGAGCTAGTGCTGAGGCTGCTGCCACTGGTGATCATGATGATGATAATAATGACAACGACGATGACAACGATGATGATGACAAATTTTACAATGTTTTAACATACTACATTAATTAAAGGATTAAAAGATATCATACACATCCCCCAAAATATGTGACCACAAACCTGAGACAAAACTAAAACAATTTACTGGCTGAAGCACTTCAAATCACTTTGAGAATAATGAGTATGACAGACTGGAGGGATACTGGGAGAAATATGATTGTTAAGAAGAATGTTCCCTCTCATTATCATCAATGCTCATATGAAGTGATAAATTTAAATGGCATTTGTGAAATCATAGGTGTTGGCTGACACCCTCAAAATCACTACCTAAAGGGTTCCTTTAATGGGAAAGTGAAATGTTTATTAATATGTGATTTTAAAGTTGTAATGTCATCAGTAACCTTTACAGTTTGTTAAGATAGACCTAAGAGAAGTGTAGTTACATGTCATCATCCAAGACTGAGAGGTTGGCCTTGAAATTACATATATACATACATATATATATGTGTGTGTGTACATAATTATAGAGGCATATCAGGTGGAATATATATATATTGACAAAAATGACAATGGTTTTCTACCTGTAATCTGTTTGGATATAATATATATTTAATATTTATATATAATATGTACATATGCATATATACATACACACACACACACACACACACACACACACACACACACACACATATATATATATATGCAAAGAAAGACTCCAGATGCCATAGATTTGAAAGAGAACAAGGCAAAGTTATACAGGGGTTGAAGAAAAGGAGAAAGGAGGAGCTGGACAATGATAGTGAGTTCTTTCCTCAAAAATTTCATCATCATCACCATTACCATACTCACTGAAATCACTACCATAATGATGAAGATTAACTCTTCATGTCCCAATAATACTTTACCTTATCAATTTTTCTACATTCACTTTTTAAGTATATATGCAGTAATATCTTTAGTTTACAGTTTTTCTTTTCTTGATAATTAAATGAAACTGAAATTATACTATTTGAACTCTCTCCTGCTTTCTCTCTCTCTCTCTTTCTGTGTGTGTGTGTTGGGGGGGTGTGAGTGTTTCTGTATAGATATGTTCTTGATTGTGTCCATGGATGGCAAAGCCTCTGAATCTGGAGTTAGAGGTGGTTGAGAACCATTTGATGTGGGTGCTGGAAATTGAACCTGGGTCCACTGGAAGAGAAGTATGAACACTTATGTAAGAGCATATCATCTGAATTTATTGGAGTAAACACGATATTCTGTCTTCTGTCCCAGGTCAGAGTACATTAGTACCAAGAGAACTGTGTTATGGACAACTAAAATGAAAATTTCCACTTGACAATTGAGTCTCCTGACATAGATGCTGAAGATTTAAACACATGTTCTAATGCTTGAGCAACATTCTTACTCTCTAAGCACCCAGCCACCACAGCTACTTTTGATTTACAGAAAATAAATATCAGATGATAAAGATGAAATTTTAATCTTGAGACATATTCAGAGAATAATAATATCCTCTTCTAATTATGATTATGGATAGAGAAAGAAAATGTATAGATGATATACTAATTGAAGACTCTTAGAAGCAGGAGGAGGGCGGATGAGATAGGAGAGTCCTGGGTGGTGGTGGGGGAATGGGGTAAGGGAATAAAATCTGAAATGTAAATATAATATCCAATAAAAAAAAGAAAAAAAGAAAGGAAAAATATAATTAGTTATTGCCTATAGTATCTTAAAAAAGACTCTTTCAGACACAAGAAATAAAAAGATAATTAAGAATATGTCTGCCATGCATCAGATAAGGAAATTTAATATAAACAAGGCAGACAGAATCTCTTGATCTAAGGAAATGTAGAAAATAACAAAGCTTATCTCAAAATAGAGATTTAAAATTTTCCTGGAAGAAGTAAGATCTGACATGAATTTTGAACCATCTGCTCACAATTATGTAGAAATTAATTAAGTTGCAATTAACACAAATAGCAAGAGTGTTGTTTAAAAAGAAAAAGTAAAATGTTTACAATGAAATAAAACCTTCAGCCATATATCTTGAGAACAAGACAGAAGGTAGAAAGTGGGCAAGGATTTGGAAATAAATGTCTTTACATCTTTTATCACATATTAACGATACTAGCTCTTATTTTTCATATGACATAAATGGTACATACAATATCAAATGTTCATTAGGATGTTTAAGAATACTCAATGCTATGGCATCTTAGAGGAAGGACCTAAAGTTACAAGACTGGAAACACAAGTCATGGACATCAGAGAGATCTGAGTAAATGTAGAATGAAGGTAAATGCCAACGCAGAGAAGATGGCTTGGGCTTGGGGTGTGGGTAACTAATGCACCTAAAATCAACTGCAGAATGTGGGACATAATAAAATCAAAGTGTATTCATAAAACCAAAAATGGTTGATTAGAGGGTTTTCAAGAAAATTGTACCTCTGGTTGTAAAGGTTGCAGACACTCCCAGGTGCCTGCATGTCTGTACCACATTTACTTTAGTGCCTAGGACTATTATTATATGATAGAAAGAAGATAAAAGTGAACATCAGTTGTTTTCTGATACCCATCTGATACCCATGGAAACAGTTCAAGTGCACGATTAATAGTAACCAATGACAAAAAAATGAAACAGCAGTAACCATGAAAAGGCACAGAATCATCTACACTTGAGATGAAACTCTATAAACTTGTCTTAGGGAAGTGCTGATGTGCTGTACAAGTCCCAAAATAGAAGCCACCAGTGTGCCACCATGATTTCATTTTGATATTTTCATGATGAGATAATCTCTAATAATGTCATATTATAATTTTCCATAAAACTTATTCCAGGTTTTTATAATATTTTATCTATTGGTCAAAATTCATACCATGTTATTATTTATTTATTTACTTATTTAATAAAATATGCACAGTGTTTGGAATACAGTAAGAACATACAGGACACACACAGCGGTGTTATTGTACAACTTGTACTTTAGACAGAAATTAAACAAAATAGACATGAGATTCCAAATGCAAGTTTAAATTTCAATTAGTATTAGGTAGTCATTAAATTCTACGATATGTTATAGAGAATGAGGTGTCATACTGACATGATTTTACCTTGATCGTAACTGTCAAAACTGAATCTCCACTTACAGCTACATTCTAAGTTATTGACAGTTACTTCTTAGCTCTTTGTAATAAAAATATTGAAAGGCCTTAGTTCAGTTGCAACATTATCTATGTGTTATTTTGTAGAACACCATCAGGTGTTGGCAACTGAATAATTGTTTTAAAGTCTTTAGAGAGGAGTCATGTGGTATTCTGCAGACTCTATGACACTTTGTCCTATTTAATGTAATTACAAATCTTAAAATATTTCAAGCTTTTCTAGATTTTCAAGTTCTTGCATGGATAGAAAACATATTTAATGGAGTTTTTTTTTCTCCATCGAATGGGGACTAGATAAGGTTTCATTGCAGCTAAAGTCAGCAATTCTATTGGGTCAAGCTTCTACTTCATGGGAAGTGCCATGTTTTCAGGCACTAGGTGCTGGAGAGGATATGAAACTGCATGAGATCACTGTGTAGCCAATGAAAAGGAGGGGCAGAGTCACAGAGGTAGACATGGTATGTAGACATGAGAACTTAACAGCTTAACAACTAAATTACATGTGACCTCTCTGCTTATTCAGCATCTCACAGAACACAAATACACCTTTTTTTTTTTTTTTTTTTTTTTTTTTTTTGTTTAGGTCCTGTCATTTTTTCTACCCAGAATACACTCACACTGTGATTACAGTTCTTCTCATCATAGTTAGGGAAACTCAAACTATATATTGAACTCAAGAATTTCATGGCCAACAACTGGAAAATCCATTGTGATGGGAGGAATCACACCCATAATTAGAGTTATATTGAATGGCTAAGCCGCAGACCCTCAGAATGTGACCTTTTTAAGAGAGAAGCTCTTTGGAGTTAAAATGGTGTCATTGAAATGGATTTCAGAAAACAGAATTTGCATATAGAAGTAGAGGAGATAAAGAAAAAATCTCATGTGATAATGAGTTTCTGATGTGTAGTTTTTTCTACTTGTCAAGTAGAACTGAAGATTTGGAACAATATGCCACAGTTACGAGAAAATCATGGGAAAGATGGTCTCTTCCAGCTTTCATAAGGAAGCATATTTATGAAAGTCCTTACCTCCATTACCAGCTCCCCAAACTGATGAGACAGTACATTTCCATGTGTCCAGCACTTGCTCAATAATGTATGTTAAGTTAGTCATAAGAAACAACTGCAGATTCAGTCCTGATGATTAACTACTCTACTGGATACACTAAAGCCTCTGTTTTTGTTCTGCATCTTGAAAACATGGGAGGGAAAGTGGATGGGGGGAGCGGGGAGGGTCAGGGTATGTGTGGGGTAACCTGATTTGGTATTGAGTGAGAGAAAAGGACTGAATCCCCGAGGGCCAGCAGAAAGTATGGAAATAGTCAACTTCTGGAGGTAGGAGGTTGGGGGGACCCTCCAGAATGCACCAGAGACCTGGGAGGTGAGAGACTCTCAGGACTCATTTCACCTTAGATGAAATGCCCTACAGTTGGGAGAGGGAACTTATAGAATCCACCTCCAACAGGAAGACAAGACATCAAGTGAAGGAGGGGGTTGCCATCCCATAGTCAAAACTCTGACCCATAATTGTTTCTGTCTGAAAGAACTGCAGGGATAGAAATGGAGAGGAGCTTGAGAAAAAGGTCTAACAACAGGTTCAAAGTGGGATCCAGCTCAAGGGGAGGTCCCAAGGCCTGACACTATTACTGAGGCTATGGAGCACTCACCAAAAGGAACCTATCATGGCTGCACTCCAGAAGACCCAAAAAGTTGCTGAAAGAGTCAGATGCATACATTTATACTGAACCAATGAAGCTACTGATTCCTGTGGTTGAATAGGAAAAAGCTGAAAGATGAGAAGGGCAACCCTGTTGAGACCAGCAGTCTCAACCTGGACCCCTGAAATCTCTCAAACATTGGACCACCAACCAGGGAGCATACACCAGCTGATATGAGGCCCCCAACACATATACAGCAGAGGACTGCTCGGTCTGGGTTTAGTCAGAAAAGATGCACCTAACCCTCAAGAAACGGGAAGCTCCAGGGAGTTTAGAAGTCAGATGGGATGGAAAGTGGGGGTGGGGAGATGGGGACGTCCTCGTGTAGATAGAGGGTAGGGAGAAGGTATGGGATGTGGAATAGTTGGAGGGTGGAGAGGGAGAGAAATAAAATCGGGAGTTTAAAATAAATAAATTAAAAAAAGAAAAACAGTAAAAAGAAAACATGGGATTCTTTCCAGCAGATGTAGATCTCATATTAACAACCACTAGAATCTTCCTATTTTGCTATGAGAAGAAAGGACATGTCACCATGCCTAAAGGGTTACAAATGACAAAAGAGAAAAGAATGTTTGCATAAATATCAAATAGTGAATCTATAGATCAAAGGCTCTGGTGTTTATTAGTCCTCAACATTATGAACAAGTAATGTTGTGGCCAGAAGGCTGCTGTGATTGGGAGATAACTAAAGATATATGGTGACAAGATAGTAGGGCTGAGATGGATGACAACATAGTCATATCTTTGTAGGTCTAGGTGGAAGCATCTACCTATGTAACCATGTTGGACTGATGTCTGCAGCTGGCTTATTCCACCAGTCAGCAACTGTTATTTGTTTCTAAGTGTTGCTCCAGTATAGGCTGCCAAGTCTGTGCAGGGCTGCCTTTTGGAAACTAAGCCACTCTGTTCTACTGTCTACTTGGCTTTCTTAAACTCTGATCCTGACATTTAGATTCTAGTGTGATGATTTCCTTGACAGAATAAGAGGTTCTGAAAACATACTACTATGCACGAGGAAAGAAAACCAATAAAAACCCAGAAAAATGAAGAATTTGACCAGCAAGATGGCTCTGCTGATAAAGACACTTGCTACCAAACCAGATGACACAAGTTTAATTCTTGGGACAGGTAGAAGAATTTTAATCTAGCACCACTGCTGCTCTGAATCAGATCTGAAGACCTTCCAGGTCTGTGTGATTTAGATGGAATGACATATGTTTAAACCCTGTGGCTGGAATAAAGACAGACACTTAGCATATACCTTTAATCCCAAACAATGTAGGTAAAGTTAGTTTGTAGAAGGAAGCAGCCAAGTTTGAAGGTGTCTAATTAAGGGGCAAAGTGATGGATCAGAGAAAGATGTAACAGAATGAGTTAGAGAGGTTATGTTGTTATGTTCAACTCTTGGGAGAATAGACAGGAAAGAGAAGGAGAGAGAGAGAGAGAGAGAGAGAGAGAGAGAGAGAGAGAGAGAGAGAGAGAGAGAGAGAGAGAGAGAGAGAGAGAAGGAGGAGGAGGAGGAGGAGGAGGAGGAGGAGGAGGAGGAGGAGGAGGAGGAGGAGGAGGAGGAGAAGGAGAAGGAGAAGGAGAAGGAGAAGGAGAAGGAGAAGGAGAAGGAGAAGGAGAAGGAGAAGGAGAAGGAGAAGGAGAAGGAGAAGGAGAAGGAGAAGGAGAAGGAGAAGGAGAAGGAGAAGGAGAAGGAGAAGGAGAAGGAGAAGGAAAGACAGAAGGAGAAAGACAGATTTACCAGAACAGTTTTTACAGAGGTAGATTGCAGGTGAAGAACCCAAAGATTGAGGAGCCAGAAGATTAGAACATATTGCTGAAGTTAGTAAGAGCTCAGGTAGAGCAATTCAGTCAGAAGCCTCAGAGAGCCAGATTGAATTACCCTTCTTGGAAAGGAATTTAGAGCCAGAATAGCTGAGTTGAACCAGCCAGAGTTCAGAAAGAACTAGAAAGGGTGAGCTATTCGGTCATCTCAGAGACTGAAAAATTCTAGGCCTACATTAAGTTTTACAGAGACTAGAAGCTTCCAGGCCTAGGCCTAGGAATAGTTAGAACAGAGATAGAAACCACTCTTGGCTCAGCGCAAGCTACGTATTTGTAAAACATGTGTATGGCTCTCATCTCATCACTTCATCTGAGGAAATAAAAGCAACATTTACAGAGACATACGTGGTAGGAGAGATCAGACTCCAAAAAGTTTTCCTCTGATCACCATAGATACCTCATGTCTCATACAGCACACATGTTCTCTCTTGCTTTCACATATGTAATATGAGAAATATGTAATATGTTATGAGCAAATTAAATGCAGAAATGATTTTAGGTGAGTCCTGAAAAGTGATATACTTCCACATAGAATTCATAGACAACCTGGAATTTTTGTTTGCCATAAAGGTCACTTACTGTTACCCATGATGCTTAAAAATCACGGCTGAAATGAAACAAGAAACTTTTGGAGACTTCTTGGGTGAAATGGGGATGGATTCACTGATGGCTGACACTAAATTCATCAGGACATTAGAAATTGTGGAACTGAAGTTGTTAAAAAGCACTTTAGTGGGCATAGCTAGGACAGGAAGCTTTACGTGACTGAACACTTTAAAGTTAACAAACCAGGTAAATCTGCAGACATCAATGCACGCATCTGACTTTCTGATCACAGGTATTATCTTCAACAGGGAACCCAAAATGATGTGAATTTAAAATAACTTCCTACACCCTTAAAGAAAATATTAAACAGTGGGTTTTTATTTTAGCATAAATAAATAATATTTGATGATAACTATGAAAGAAATACATTAATCATTTCAAGGAGCCAATCAACTTATACAGAAGAAGAGTAAATATCCTATTGTCTGGAAATGTTTTACAAGTATATTTTTATGGATTAATTTTTTTTTATACAGAGTATCATCAAGATTCTGTCACATTTCAGTGTTATTGATTTGAAACAGAAGTGGGTTTTGATATCATTTATTCCAGGCTACACACTGTGAAATTATTCAAATGCTTCATTTCCATTTGGGCTTTCCTATTTGTTTTAAATGTTATTACTCGCTCCGGTGCCTTTTCATTTTAGTGAACACACTGATAAATATTTCTATCAATTGCAGATGTGATTTTTGCATAAGTAACTAAAGCACTGGTACCATGGTTTAATACAATATTAAACACCACAGGATCCCATATCAGCAATTAGAAAGTTTGTCTGCAGCTTGTGTAATCACGGAGGCCTTGTGGAATGGTTTAACGTGTGCTCATAATTAGTAATTTTAATACTTTGTATTTTTTCCAAAAGCCTTGGGCACAAAGGCAGGACTGATGCTAGTAGAACAATGACTCAGACTAACCTTATTCTTTATTACTCTCCTGCTCTCATCCCTGGTTTGCTAGCCCAATGACCCTGCCACAGATGCATGTCTTGGCCAAGGGATCTCAGATCTAGCCAGTATCATAGATGCTTTTTATACCAGTCTTGCTGCTGTCTCTTTTAGTCCCAGTATACATTTTATTTTCTCTGTGTTCACTGGTATTTTCCTGATGTGTTTCCTACTCTTACAGGTTGATGAAATGCTCCTGAAAGACTGTACAGTACACTCAACTCAAAGTACTTTGAGTGGTTGGCTCCAATAACACCAGCATCACAATTCCTAGGATCCAAAATGGTTGGTTGCCTGCTCCATTGCCCTTATAATTTTACTGCTAATGCAGTTAGTTCACTAACATAGTTGATTTTTCATTATATTTTCTCTTGTGGGAAAAAAGGCAGTGTCAGTTTTTCATGTTAAAATTGATTTTAATGCAATTTTATTGGTGGCTATTTATTGTAGAAAGTTATAGATTTCGTAATGAAAGTGTCATATAACTATCATGTACTTTGACCATATTCATCCTTGTTACCCCGTTCTTTCTCCATCATGCAAGTCCCCTTATGTTTTCTGTGAGTAACCCCTTCACTTTTATCCTAGAAATGCTTGCTAAAATCCAAACTTGGGTTCTCTAGAAAAGCATCAAGTGTTCAGTCACATTAGTAGCTCTAGAGTAATCAATCTTGCCTGCCACCCTATGCCCACTTAATAGTATCAGGCTTCTTTCAGATTTCCTACTGATCAACCACCATCTACTCCAATAGTAGCAAACAAGAAGTAAGTTGGCATTGCTTATTTCAAGCTTCATTTGTGTGTAAGGAATTTATAAACCAGAAATTAAACATTAAAACATGCATATTTATTCAAGTAAATTTTGGTACTGCTGCAAATAACAAAATAGCAAGCTGGCATCAATTATATTTTTATTTTTAAAGATAAAATACTTAGCAAATTTGCATAATGGGATAAACTCACTACAGTGAAAAGGTCATGAGAATATATCAAGACTAAAAATCTCATGAGAATAAAATATGCCTAATTATTAAATCTCAAAGTGAGATATATTTTATTGTATTGTAGTATTGACCAAGTGCCTAGCTTTGTTCCTTTTGACTCCCATATATTTTAACTCAGCATGTATAAAAACTGTCATGACCTAGAAATTGTGATGTTTTTGGTTTTTCCATTTTACAGATGAAGAAATGTAAAGATGAAAGTAATCATATTGTATGCAGAGTCAGGGTTTGACCACAGACACTCTGTCCAGAAGTGATGCCAATCATTACTAGAAGACATAGTCCTGGGGATAAAAAGTGTTTAGCTTCTTATTATTGAGAAATTAAAAAAGTAATACATTTTCATTTTTCTTAAAAACAAAATAAGAATACATTGCTGTGATTTGAATGAGGAATGCTTTCAAACCTCTGGCATTTGCACACTTGGTGCCCTATTGGTGGTGCTGGGGGAATTACTGCAATGATGAGCAGCCTTTGAGAGTTCATAAGTTTGCCTAACTTCCAGTTCTTTCTGCTTATGTTTAAGATGGAAGATATAAATTCTTTGCTCCATGCTCTTGCTGTTTGAAGCTGGGACACTCACACTTTTACAGACTCCACCTCTTGAAACAATAAACCTCAAAGCCTGTTTTCTTCCATATGTTTTATTTGGCCATGGTGTTTTATTACAGCAACAGAAAGTGACTAATGGCAGGCTTGTTGCATAAATATAGGGAAGTACATAAATAAAGATACACAGCTAGACAGATTGTTGCAGAATTTAAATGCAGTCTTATATACAATAAATACAATAGATTGTGTATCACTTCTTTCTTAACTTTCTCCTCTAATTCACTCCATTCTCTGTCTTTAGCACCAATCTTACTTAATCACTGATTCTAGGTGTTGTTTCAATGTTTTGTTTCTTTAGCACATTTTTAGATACACAGGTCTTTTTTTCTCCCACCATCACACACAAAATTGCTTTTATCTTTCACAATATTACATTCTCCTCCTGCATGTATGTATTGTAGAGAAAAAGCATGTAAGGGTAGTGCAGCTATGATCTTATGTATCTACATTTACATTAGTACCTCTGTAAAATAAACATTTCTATAGTGATGCACCTAGAAATCTCATCAGAATGTGTAGATCTCTCAGAGTCAATGCTAACTTGCTTGTCAAATTGGTTTCCACATCAAATTACTTCTTTTGGTCAGTGACTGGTTCTCTCATTCCTAGCCATTTTCTTTCCTTAGTTAAATATCTTCTATTTAGGAAATTAGATGTGTAATGTCAAGTAATATAAGGGTCATCTAAAGACGTTTCTCTTCACCTCTTCTCAAATAATCTGAAATCTGAAAGCATTTGTCTCATCTTCTGCTTTCAACTTTACACAGATTTGAATGCCATTTTTTTTATTTTTATTTATTTATTTATTTATTTATTATTATTATTATTATTATTTTTTTTTTTTTTTGGTTTTTTTTGAGACAGGGTTTCTCCGTGTAGCCCTGGCTGTCCTGGAACTCACTCTGTAGACCAGGCTGGCCTCGAACTCAGAAATCTACCTGCCTCTGCCTCCCAAGTGCTGGGATTAAAGGCATGTGCCACCACTGCCCGGCTATTTGAATGCCTTCAAACCCACCAAAATCATTTTACTCCTTTTATACTCTACATACATGTAGATCTTCCTACCTACTTACTGTTTTTATTGATGGATACTTGACTCCAACCATGGGTCACTTCCTCCCATCACTGAGACTATCTGTGCCTCCTAATAGTTTCTCTTCAATTAAAGAAGTCTTAAGTTCCAGCTTTCCGTCAGTGTTGTATTGCTTTCCCTTCCCTCGACACATCACTCGCTGTTGACATACATTCACCAGAACACTTGGAATCACAGTATTTCTTTCTGTTTCCTGAAGCTGCAGTTGGGGTCTTGTGGCAGCTGTTTTAATGACTTCTCTTGATGTTTGAGAGACATTTTCTGTATTTTACTAGCATAAGTTGACAGTGGCGTTAGTGAGGAAGGCCTAAGTAGCTTATGGAGGCTTTCAATCTGTTTATAAA
The DNA here is from genome assembly GCF_011762505.2 of Arvicanthis niloticus. NCBI lineage: Eukaryota > Metazoa > Chordata > Mammalia > Rodentia > Muridae > Arvicanthis > Arvicanthis niloticus. The sequence continues at coordinate 52,133,776 of NC_047665.1, read as the reverse complement.
ATTGCTTAATCAGGGGCTAGAGCAATAGCTCAGTGGTTAAGAGTACAGATTGCTGCTTCTAGAGGACCTGGATTTGAATATTGGCATTCATGTGCTGGCTCACAACTCTCTGTCACTTTAATTATAGGTGTCCAGACACTCTTTTCCTCACTCCAAGGCATTTGGTACACCAAAATAATTGCAGACAAATACTCATACACATATGATAAAATAATAATAATTGTTAAAAAGCACTTAATCCTCTTCACAATGAGTTTAGCCTTTGCAGACAAGCTGAAAACTATTTCCGCTCTAGCATTAGAGTATTCCACCTCCATGGGGATTTTAGCTTGAAATGCTCATCATAACTCACAAAGCATTTTTAAAATGCTGACAAAATCCTCTACCATTTAAATTCATACTGCATTTAAAATACTGTCTTTTTGTATGTATGTATGTGTGCATGTATGTATGTATGTGTGTATGCATTTATGCATTCATGTGTGTATATATGTATGTATATGTGGTTCTTTTATGTCATGAATTTTTTACAGAAACACTTGTAATTAATAATTTGACTTTAAAATTTTAATTATGACAAACTACAATATATACAAGTTACTATCTTAATTATTTTATGTTTATAATTTAGTGACATACAGCATATTCTGATTATTGTTTGTCCATTGCCAACAATAATCTCTGGAATGATTTTATCTCTCTATGCTGAAGCTCTGTACCCAGCTTAGATGCAAGTGTCTAGTTTTATAGCTAGTTCTCACTCTCCATCAGACCATCACATTTCCAGCCCATGCATATGAATCCAAATCCTCTGAAGACCTTACAGAGTATTCCTGGCATGGATTCTTCTCATCAGCTTCATTCCACTTAGGAGAATATCCTTAAGGTTATTTCTCATAGCAGCAGTGTCAGAGTTTCCTGCAGAATTAAGGATAAACCGTATTTCACTGTAAATACCTATCACACTTAGTTTACCCTATGCCTCTATTTAAGGATCCCAACTTTACTTCTGTCTGTTGTGACTAATGTTGCAATGAACATTAACAGACCAATATCTCTTTCTGACTTTGATTTCATTTTGGTGTGGTTTTCTGACAAGTAGAATTGCAACAGCATATGGCAATTATGTTTGAATAACCACCCTATTTTCTACGGGTGCAGTACCAATTTTTTCCATAAGTACAGTAAAATAATCCCCCTTCATCCACATGTTTTCCAGTGATTGCTCCTTTCTTCCACCCTCTCTTCTTTATTGTTTTACCCTCATTCTTCCTTCATTTTTATTCCTTTATCTTTTTATTGGATATTTTATTTATTTACAATACAGATGTCAACCCCTTTCCACATTTTCCCTCCCTAGAACTCCTACTATACCATCCCCCCTTCTCCTTTATGCTTTTATACCATTTTGATTACATGCATGTATTAAGGTGAGGTTTAGGTTGAGTGTTTAGCAATACAATAGATGCTTCTTTTTTTCTAGCCTAATGTCAGATTTCTGCTTGAAGCCTACTTCCTTGTCCTTAGCCAATATCATATTCCTGCCAAGAAGCCCATTTCTTTGTCCTTGGCCCATGTCAGATTCTTGCCAAGCAGCCCCAAATGCTCTTCACCTCTCCTCTCCCCCTTTTTGTTTCATTAACAAGACTGAGCCTGTTTTAGGTCATTCTGACAAGATTGCCTTCCTTACTCATCATAGAATATGCATTAAATTATTAAAGGCAATGCACTTATGTCCTAGGTTGGTAAGGCTCTATGAAGAATCTTACCTGTCCTTGGCTTGCCAGTCTGTTAATTTAATAACTGTCTGGGGGTCCATTTTCAGGTTCTAGCCATGTACTTGGCTGCCAACATGTTGATGTTGTTGAAGAAAAGCTTTAACACAATGTGCAGGAATAAAAGTATTCCCAGGACAAAAAGGGCTAGCATAATCAAGCTATATATGCAATTTTTGAAGCTTGACCAAAATAGAAATACTGACCTAAGGCCACGGGTAATTTTATCTGCACTATATACTGCATCAACGCTCAGCAGAGCAGCATTCTTGAAATTTGTAAATTCCCTATGTATTGTTAAAACATCCTGAGAGGTGTTAGAATTATGCCAAACACACTGTATGTCATTAAACTTCTTCCTAATTATAATGACTAACACTGTACATTTTAGAACTAACAAGAATCCAATGGTATTTGGCATGACACTCAAGATGGCTTCTTACCCTTAAATTCTGAACCTCCTTCCAGTATTTGAATAGGATAAAGAACGTCAATCCATTTTTTTTCAAATGCCTATCTAAATCCTCTTGTATATTTAACACATTAGTAACATTTTTTTGCTAAATGATTAACAAAAGTAGCTGTCTTAACTTCTTGTGTCACAGCAATTGCAGACTCAGTGGTTTTAGCAATTAATGTAATTAAAGCTGTTATACCAGCAATAATCAAGCCCACTACCCTCTTGCCTGACTCATTAAAGCCTGACTCATTTCTTCCTGTACTTGCAAGCAATTTTTAGAATACCAAGGTTCTGTAATACTCAGGGCACTAAACAAAAGCTGGTTGATAGACTTCCATAACTTTCATGCTAGATTTCAAAACACAAACACAATTAAAAGAACTGCAGCTAATTTCCATATATGTCTCTGAAAATGTTAAGAACCAGACTTCCAAATGTTATTTCCAATATTGAAGTGATTTCTAGACCAGTCCATGATTGAATATGAATAACTGGTCACATTTAATAACAATACAAGAACTTATAACTTCTCTTTTTGATTCTTTGTCCCACAAGGTCTAAGAACTTGAGGCAAAGCAGCTTGTCCCATCAATAGTATGGGTAAGCAATGGTGGGTCAGGAACTTATGTCTAATACAGCTTCTCAGTCACCATTGTCAGGGCACTTAGCAAGCTCACAGGTCAGCATCATTCTTTGTCCTGGCATCAGCATATCTCACCCATCGCTCTAGTGGTCACCATGCTCCTTCAACATCCTGCAGAAGAAACACAAACATGCCCCTTTCCCCATATTTAATACCTGATTAGGATCATGTCTTACGCCAGTAAGTGGATCCTTCCCTTTCACCTATGCATAAGTATGCCTAGTTGTAGAGTACCATGGACACTCAGCAGAAAGTTTCTTGACATCGAAATTAAAAAAAAAAAAAAAAACCTTAAAATAAAAAATAAAAAGAATATAATTTAAATGAATTTGTGGTGTACAGGGATATATCTCCCCCCCCCCTTTTTTTTTATTTTATGAAGGTATTGTTTTAAATTTCCATGGGCCCATTCCACAATTTTCTGTCCTTCTTTAAAAAATTTATAGTAGCAATCTTTATTGAATGCAAAGGTTTCTCATTGTAATTTTGCTATGACTACCTAGTGCATAATGGTGTCATAAGCTGTAGACTATTTGCACATCATCTTTGGAAACATACCTATTCAAATCTTTGCACATTTTAATTTGTTTTTAGTTTCTGTTGAATTTTAATTTTAGTGGCCATCACCTATACTTTCCAGCATGTTGTCCTGTAAATATTTTAGTCTTACTCTGTTTATTATTGACTGAATGTTGGTATCCCCTCTCAAATAATTGTGTTAAAACTTCAACACATCCATTTTGACAATATTTAGATAAACTTTATAGACGGAACTAAGCATCATTGGCATCCTAAGAGTGGGGTTCTGTTCCAGCATAAGTGGCTTCCTTGCAAGAACTACTCAGAAATATTTGAGTTTCTACTTCACATGTGAAGGTTTATGAAAGATGGAGGTCTCGTGGCATATGGGAAGAAGGCGCTCAGTAGGAACAGAGCAGCTGGAACTTTGAATTTGAAATTCTGGAATCTAGAGATTTAAATAACTGTTTTATTTCTTTTTGAAGCCAATAGGTGTATAATATCACTCCAAGGTAAACAAAGCTTGCCTGGAGACTGTTCTCAACACACTCCTCTTCACAAGCCAAGCCTTGTACACTACACATAACAAACCAGCTTTTCTGACCTTGTATGTGAGTTGCCATATATTAATACAGGTGAAATTACTTTGAGATGATGAATGTGATTGTTGTCTCTCACTGAAGGTGAATTTATTTTTCTTTCTCAAAGGCAATTGTTTTCTGGACACTAAATATCTTATATGAGTACATTCCAAACAAGTCTAACGTTTTTTCACTGGTAGGTTTCCTTTATTTAAAAATTGAAAATAGATTCTTTGCCAGTATATAACATATCCTGATAATGGAGTCTCCTCCATTTAGTCCTTTCAGATCCTCTCCACTGCCCCTCCTATCCAGATCCATACCTTTCTGTCTCTCATTAAAAAAAAAAAAAAACCCTACATACTTCTAATAGATAATCTTAAGATAAAACAAAATAAAATATAAGATAAAATAATCTATCATCTCAGATTTGGACAAGACAAACAGAAATAATAAAGCTTGAGAAAGCAAAAGAACAAGAGATCCACTCATTTACACACTGAAGAATCCCATTAAAAAACACTACACTGGAAGCCATAACATATAAGCAGATCTGGTGCAGACCTGAGTAGGACCTGTGCATGTTGCTCCAGTCTCTGTGAGTTCATGTGAACTTTCATCATGTTGATTTAAGGAGACTGTATTCTTGGTGTTCTTCATTCCCTCTGCCTCTTATGCATGCTTTTTTTTCTGCCTCCTCTTCTGTGGGAGCCTGAGGGGAGGGATGCATATATGTCTATGTCTCTGTCTCTATATGTAGTTTATAAAAATTTATAAATACATTTTATATATTTGTATTGTATATTATATATTCTTAGTATATAACATTATGTGTGTGTGTATTTGGTTTTACACTAGGTACCTAATATATCTAATTTATTGGTCACCCAGTTAGTTCCAGGTGTGGGTTCTATCAACTAGAATGGTTCTTAAGTCAAATCAGTTATTGATTGGTTACTCTCACAAGCATTGTGCCACCATTGTTCTAGTATATCTTGCAGGCAAGACACCATTGTTGATCAAAGGATTTATGGATGATTTGGTGTGGATCTCATACTTGGTCTCACATCTGAAAGCTGAATTAAGCTGTCAAAGAGTCTAACTTTATTTTTGATATTTGATAGATGAAAGTTACCTAATCTGTCTCTCTAATTCTCTTTTCCTCCTACAAAGCATCTGATCCAGCTACTAGGAAAGTTCAGCAGACCTGCAAATATGCTAGAAGTCACTCAAAGCAAACAAGACCCAGCATTTCAGTACAGAGTCCTCTGTCCCAACCTTAACTCCTAACTATAGCATTATGCAAGTAGTCATCACTCAGGGTTGAGTTTCCAGCCATTTTCAGACCTATGAAGTTTCTCAGGAGGATGCTATGTCCTGTGTCTCACTCTTTCATGCTATCATTAGGAAAGGAACACACTGTGTTCAATTCATGTTTTTTGTTTTGATTTTTTGAGATTTTATTTCTTCTGTATTGTTCTAGAATCTTTGTATTACTATGGCAATTTTGTTTAATTTAGACTGGTACTTCCTGAACAATAAACAAACTAATGAAAGCCAAGCCTTGGGGCCAAGGCCAGTGATTTGAAGCTGAACTCACATCTCATCATCCAGATATCAAATTGCTGTCATACCTGAAGTCATAGAATAGAGTTTTGTGGTTATCAGCTACTGTGGCAAAGATTGGTGCCATGCCTACTTAATCTCTCCTATTATCACCTTCGGTATCTTTAGCCAATTCCAACAGAAAACTTCTGCATCACCAAATTGGGACTCTTTCTTTCATTCAGTGTGAGGTGGAATTCCTCAGAATGTAGTTCATGAAGAACCTGATGCCTGTGCGTGGGCACACGCTCGCGCATGCGCGCGTGTGCTCACTAGCGCTCGAGCACACACACACATACACACACATACACACACACATATGTGAAATCATTTAAAATCATGTGTGCCTGAGAGTGTTATATCCAGACTCGCCATGCTTCAGGTGGTCCATAGCTATGTATGGACAGTGGATGCTCTATTTGGCCAAACTGATACAATGTGTGTCAAAGCATGTGAATGGATACTCAGTAAAAAACAAGCCTGGCTATTTGTGCATTCTATTACAGGGAGGGGGGGAAGCTTTATCAATTTACTTATGAGTTAAGTGGGACAATTAAACCAGAAAAATATCTGGGGAATAAGTTGCTTGTTTGAATGTTAGATAATAACTAATTGCCTGTTATTATCTAACATAATAACAATTTTTGACCCCAGGAAGATGGATGTGTGAATTATTTAAGAAAACGTAGTGTCAGGTGGCATTTGATGAGCTTCAGAATAGCCTGAAAACAGTCATTTACAAACACAGAAATTTCACATGAGTGGCCTGTACATGTTTCTCCTCCTGGGAATGATTGTCTCATGACTATTCTCTGACTAGGAGTAAAGGATAAAGGACTTTATCCTTAAAGTACGGAGATTATATTGTAAAACTAGTAATTAAAATATAGCTCTTAGGCTAGAGAAATGATTCAGTGGCAAAGTGCTTGACTGGAGTTCAGATCTCCAGTACCTGTGTAAGTTGGGCTAGCTAATATGCATCTGTGTGCCTACTATACCTATGGCAAGATGAGAGATAGAGACAACAATTCCCCTGAAATTACTGGGCCAGCATACCCAGTAACTCTATGTGCTTCTCAGCTTCTGAGTAAATACCACAGGCCATGTCAATTGCAATCTCGGTTCTACCTGTCCATGAAGACCAAGTCGAGCACTAGGTTCTTTTTAGAAAGCTTACTTCAAACTTCAAACCTGAAGCATACTGTTCATTTTCTAAGTTGCTGTGATCTGCTTGGGTGACTAGGCTGGTGGTGCTGCTCATTTGTAGTTTACAGGAAGTTACACAAGCTGGGAGAGGTGTGAGGTAAGAGAACAATGCATTGGTGGAGGGAATGCAGATTCATATAGGTGCTATGGAAACCAGCTAGAAGTTACTCTAAATCCAAATAAATAAATAAATAAATAAATGAATAAATAGAAAATTAAAATAAGCTACCATATGACCAGCTACACAACTCAAGAGCATATAGACAAATGATTCTAAGTCATCAAACCATAAAGATACTTGTTTGTCTGTGTTTGTTATTCACAGTATTGAAGATATGGAATCACTCTTGATATCCCTCAACAAATGAATGAGGAAAATGTGCCAAATGTACACACTGGAAATGCACACTGGAAATCGGTTTTGCCTCACAGAATGGAGTAATGTGACTTTCAAGGCGGCTTTAACCAGGGATCATCATGTTATATAAAAAATGTTAGACTCATAAAGCCAAATTTGACATGTTTATCTCATACATAAAATCTGCATTTAAGGACATACAAAAGCACATGCAGGCAGAATTAAGGGAAATAGAAGAGACCTAGGAATATGGAGGGAAACTAAACAGTTGTAGGAAGAAGAACCAGAGAGAGTAATGGCAGAAAGAAATATAAAATATGATTATCTTATTTTTTGCAGAACACAGAAATCTGAAGGGGGATTATTTGCAGAAAATGAGGGGCACCAGAATGACTCTGGGATGACAAATGGGGAAGAGCATTAGATAGTGGGGAATCGCAATGCACATTGTGTATGAAAAACTCTAATAAAACAATGTAAATATGGTTACTTTTCTTGTTGTCTTGGTCTCCTTCTGAGTTACAGATAAAGATTTGGAACTGCATGGTGGAATGGGTTGTTTTATGTCAACTTGTTAAGTCATTTGGGAAGAGGGAAACTCAATTGAGAAAAGGCTCTCATCTAATTGGCCCATGGGCAACCATGTGAGGAATATTCTTCATTGATGATTGATACTGGAGGGTTTACCTGACTGTGGCCAGTGCTGGTCATTTGGTGGTGGTCCTGGTTGCTATCAGAAAGTGGGAAGAGTAAGCCTTACAGAGCAAGCCAGGAGGCAGCACTCTGCCATGGTTTTAGCAACAATTCTTGACTCCAGACTGCTGTCCTTTCTTCCCCAACTTCCCTCAGTGAATAGAATGTGACCTTAGAGCCTTAAGATGAAATAACCCCAGCCCTCCCCAAGTTGATTTCACCACGTTTTTTTTTTTTTTTTTTTTTTTTTTTTTTTCACAGCGACAGAAACCCTAAGCTCTAATGTTTCCTAACTTATTTTGGTTTTGATTTTTTTAAATGAAGTATGCCTGTGTTTTGCCTGCATATATGTCTATTCCTAAGGACTCCAGAAGAGGTCATGAGATCCCTGGAACTAGAGACATATGTGAGCTGCAAGTGAATGCTATGAATGGAACCTTGGTCTTCGGGAAAAGTAGCCTGTGCTCTTAACTGGTGAGTGGGCTCCAGCCCTATGACCTTATTTCATAACATGTTCTCTATACAATTGCCAGTCAAGTTATAAATTTATCTAAATGACACACAGTATACTTTCAGTACATTTTAATCTAGGTGAAAATGGACAGGCTAGTAGGCTTATAAGTAGTAAGCATCTTAATACAGGAAACACAGCTGAAAAAAAAAACTGCATGGAGCCTTTATGATCTTTACCACTCATTCTCTCCTGGGGGATGTGCTAAGCAGGAGGGAATTGAGTACCATTTTGCGTGTTGTCTGATAATATTTCCTCATTTCCTTTACATATTTTAATGTAATCAGTACAGTTCACATCTGCATAGCAATCAAATTACCAAGTCAACATAATCCCATGAAATGCTGAAGAACCAAATAATCAAATTCAGGCTAATATTAATTGCTATAGTTTCTGCACCTGGATTCAGGAAACAGAAAGAATGAAACATAGGAGGATGGCAGGAAGAAAGTATATATCTTTTTAATATGACAATCATTGAAAAGGAAAAACCTCACAGACGACAAACCCATCAGGAGCTGTGTGGGCTTAGGAAGGAGAGAACTGAATACAGGAAGGACAAGATTATCTTCGGGATGGCAGAGGAGTCCACTATAAGAGTGAGTCCAAGGGAAATTATAATACTGTGCTTATAACAAACCATGCAACCTTTTCTACATAAAGGGGAAAAACCTATTATACACAACTAAGAAAACAACAACAGTATACACATGAACACACACACATACACACACACACATACACACACACACACACACGCACAGGTCAGGAAATAAAAAGACAAACCTTCTGAAAGTCTGGTGACTCCAAGATGAATTTCAAAGTTTGTGAGTGAACGTAACTAAGTTGAATTAACCAGACGGAAACAGACATGTGAATGTGTAACTGGTCTCAATGACTTTGAAAATGAATGACAAAAGAGAAAATTAGGAACAAACACTATATTCTAGCTGTTAAAGTTGTTGCTCAGAGGGAAACACATTGAAAGCTACATTGGTTGTGTGCAAGAAGGCAGTACTGAAGGAAATAAATAGCAGACTGTAGGAATCCAGTTCTTTGTATTGGAAGTAGGCGGCTACAGGTAAAGAAGCTGAATAAGGGTAGAATGCTACACATGACGATGGCTCACAAGCATAGAACTCATGCCTGAAACACTATCAAACAGATAAATATATGGACCCATATTTACACCTCTTCATATGTAAATGTGTTGGGATAGACAGTTACATTCCCTGATGGACAGCACTTCTAATGATGCTATGCAGTTCCCAGTGTGGGATTTGCTTTGTTTTGTTTGTTGATACGGGTTCAATCTAGATGTTCCTGCATGCTAGGAAAACTGCTCCACCACATTTGAACCCAGATCAGGGTTATTAATCACATTCTAGTAGAGAAGCCGATGAGAAAAAATATGAGTCTAGAATTGGGCTGGCAAGATTCAAGATGATCTTCGAGCAATTTAAAACACAGTTGTGATGGTCTCAAACAATTGCAATACATGTCCAAGTCATAAGGGGAATAAATAAATAATTCTTTAAATAATTAAAATAGAACATACCCATATATGACATTCAAAGTAATTCAAAGTAATTTTTGTTGACACATCATTCTTATGGTTAGATAGTAGTCATCCTATTATAGAAATACTGACTGTGGGTATGAGTGTTCACTGAAGAAATAGCATGAATGGTAAGATACCAATTTAACAGTGGAGAAAGTTGAAAATACATCAAGTGGGGCTTAATGTTGTTATTGTATATTGGTCACATGGTAGTCATAAGATTGGGTATTGCCTTTTGAGAACAGGTACTTTGGTTCCTGCACTGTTAGCCTTACAGAGAAATTGATGCTCACGTTAAAGCCACATGCAGCTTCCTAACTACATCATCTTCATGGTTAATTCTGAAATTCCTGCTGTAACAGATTGGGATGGGGCCTATCTGTCAAAAGGTTGAGACTCGTGTCCTATCCATATAATGGGTTCATCTCAACTAACTATAGCCTTGCTTCACACTTCCCCCCAACACTCATAGTGGAACATTCTTTACCTGGAATTCTCTACCCTTGATATAAAGGCGAGAAATCAGATACAGCCTGGCTAGTCAAACCTTACTCCCCATGTGTGAGCCCTTGAAGAAGAGAACACTCTGCCTTCTGGGTCTGAACTCTCATCAGAACCTCACTAGATTGTCTGCCTACCTATGGCCACTGGATCCTTCTCAGATCCTGGGCACTTTGCTGTCGGTCTTGGTGTTTTTGGGCATTATCCGCCTCAGGGTCATTCCTTAACTGCAGACCTGTGACCTTTCAAGAATAAAAAAGGAGGCAAATGGTTATATATATTTCAGCTCATCTCATGTTACATTGGGTACCATAGCATATGCATTTCTATCATGGAGCTAGCAGCCCCATATATGGCAGAAGTGCAGTTTGGTCTTTATGTAGGTGCTCCAACAACTAAAGCATGGGCTGTCCCTGACTTTATTGCCTGACTGTAGATCCCATTCCCCTGGCTGAGCTGCCTGGTCTGGCCCCAGAGGGAGAGGATATTGCCTAGTTCTGCATAAATTGATGTGGTTGGTACCCAGTGGGGGTCCTCCTTGGAGGAGGAGGAGAAAGAGAGGGGAGGATAGGGGAAGGGCTATGGGAGGGACTATGGGAGGGGGGCTTTGATTAGGATGTAAACTGAATAAATAAATTAATTAATGGGAGAAAATAACATGGAGAGAATTGAGTTTGTATCGTATGCCCATTAAACTTCCAAGAAGGGAAATATACGTATTTAGAGGGAAGAACGTCGTAGCATATGTTCAGTCTCCTTTAATAGACACCTCCTTCCATGGGACAGGCATAAAGCAATAATTCTTTACATTGCTAGGGAATGAACAATGTACAGGAAAAAAAAAAAACCTAAGCTGATGAGAACCATGGGAAGATCTGTTGAATTCTAACTTTTTGCATGTCCACATCTTACCACAGACACAGAAGAATGCAGTAACTTCACAATTTTGAAAAAGATAGCTTATATTCAAGCCATCACAATTTTGTTCTTGGATGATTTTTATCAATCATCTATGAAATATTGAGCACGGTTTTAAATTTTGGGTTATTTCCATGTCATTTTATTATAGAACTCAGACACCTCCTGAATGCTGTTTGGCACTGATTAATTTTATTTTAGAGAATTGGCAGAGTATACCATTTTGCATTGAGTTCAACTGGTATTTAGAGTAGTCCCTTCCAGTTTTATTATCAATGAGAAGTCATGGTCAAACAAGACTAAATAGGTAGTCATGCTAAGACACCTCCATCACACCTACACTGCTAGGTCACCTCCATCATATATATGTATTTACTTCAACCTGTTGCTGTGTTCTTTCTCTTCTTCCTTTTCCCTTCCTCCCTTTCTTCAATTCATTTTGTTTGCCCCTTCCATGTGTGTAAGCATGTGTCCACAAGCTGCCCAGCCCTCATGTCGTCTACTCCATTTCCCCCTCCATAGATAGCCTAGCAAGTCCTGTAGACATCTTCTGGCTTTCTTCTCACACAAAGAATCTCTTAATCAGTAATAAGAGTAGCAATATCTGAAGTCAGCATTTTGCATGTCATGAAATTGACTTCTCACCTCCCATTCCCACATCTAAGCCACAATTAGCCTTGTCAGGAAAGTGACATTAACTTGTCACTGGGTATCGACTTCCATGTTCATTGGAACGGTTACTACTTGGTAGCACTTGTCCATTCTGTCTTACACAACACTGTCCTCAGGGAGGTGCAGTGTAATCAGTGGACATACCCAGAGGAATCCGTTGAATTTTCTCCAAATGACTCTGATATAAAATTTAAAGTATCTTATTTTATTTAAGAGAAATATGATTCTTAACTTTGTATCACTTTAAAAGTATGTTTCTGAGAGCTGGCTCAGTGATTAAGAGTACTTACTGCTCCTACAGAGAACCCAGGTTCAATTCCCAGCATCTGCATGATGGTTCACAACCAACTGCAACTCTAGTTTCAGGTGATCTAACAACTTCTTCTGGCCTCCAAGGTCATCAGGCATTCATGTGGTATACAACATACATTCAAGCAAATGTTCACAGGCATACAATAAAAATATAAATAAATACACACATGTACCTGCGTGGCCTTAATGAGTACACATCCATAGGGCACGTCACTCTGCACTAGCACTTACAGAAGTCTGCTGGGTTTATTTGCTGCTTTCAACCTCATCTAGTTCATTCTTCTCTATCTCCCTTTTCCCCTTTGTTCTCTACTCATTTTCAGTATTTTCCCATTTTCCACTGCTCTTTAATATCGGGATATTTCACACAAACCTTTGATGACATGATATTTATTAATATTTTATTAGATTTCTTGGGATATTTACAGATAAGTACACACACACAAACATCTACCCACACTCATGTGAAAACACATGTGCACACATACTACACAAACTGGACATGGGAATGACCTTAGGTGACCCATGCAGTCTGATAAGCCTATGAGTAGAGTAGTGCAAATTGGATGACCAGCTGCTTTCTTATTGGTTTAAAGGTCTATGGCACTGGAGAAAATACATACTTATTACTGTAAATGTGTACCAACACCCATGATTGGGGAGTACAGAGTCCTCAGGGATAAACAAACTATACATATATGGTACATTTTACACACACACACACACACACACGTATATATATTATACATATATATCATTTGTACTTGTATGATTATTATTATATCATTGTCACAATCATACCTCACACATTTTCTTAAAGTCTTTAAGTTTATTTAATAATCTGTCAATCTTCAAATTTTTCATTTAAGTTTTTTTAAACTTTTTCAACTAATGACTTTCTATGGGATTCCAGGTTTTCAGAATAATAAGCTCTATTTAGTCTATGTTCCAAAAATATATTAAATATGCTTTATTTTATTCTTGTTGATGTGTAGTATTAAAATACAATGTATCAGAATAATTTTAGAAGTCACATCTGCCTTTTCAAGCATCCTCACTGTTAGTCACCACCTCCCCTCCTTTCCTCCTCCCCTCCAGAACTTCTCATTTAACCCTCCACCCTTTCACCTTCATTACCTACCTTTATAAAATCTACACACACACACACACACACAGAGAGAGAGAGAGAGAGAGAGAGAGAGAGAGAGAGAGAGAGAGAGAGAGAGAGAAAGAGAGAGAGAGAGAGAGAGAGAGAGAGAGAGAGAGAGAAGAATTCAAGTTGTTAGTGACCAGGAATCTTCTTCCCTCCTCTGTAGCTTTCTTGGTACCTGAAAATACTATACAGGCTACTGGGAAGAAAGTCATCAACACTCATACCTGGCTCTGAACCTTCTGAGCTACCATACTGTCCAGGGCAGCATTACATGTCTATGGATACAGTAGTGGCATTAATGTTATGAGATAATCAACTGCTTCATGATTAGATTTAAGATCTACTCTGCTAGAAAGATCACAGGCATTGTACTGTAATTCTGGCTTAAAGCCATGCTTAGAGAGTTTACAAGTCCAAGGGAGTGAACCTGTTACTGTTATTCTGCTAAAGGCACACTCTATCCATACATTAGTACAGCCTTCAGGCTACCTCATTCTTTGTCCAGTAGACAGCAGTTATGAAGAAAATCACAACTTGTCAAAGTATAGAGTGTGTCAGTGAAGTTCTCAGCAACAGATATGAAACCTATATATACCCCCAACATTCACTCAAACCAAAGCTCAGGGACTACTTTTGAAGAGGGGCAGAAAACAAAATGCAAGAGCCAGGAGTCTTCAGAGGCACAGAAAAAGTGTAAGAGGCCAGGGTGAGGAGCAGTGAACCAATAAATACCTTCTAGAGATGATAGGACTGCCACACCCAGGACTTCACAGCAGCTGTAGGTGCCTCCAGAAGACCAAGTGAGTTAATGTTCTCTCATTGGACATTAGGGGATCCAAGCCCTCATCCCCTACAGATGAGGAGTCATGGATTGTTAATGGCTTCTAACAGCATGAGAATCAACCATACTCCAGGGGACAGCTGGACATCATGCAAATTTGGGGAGCACAAGTTAGACTCAGTGTCCTATTATACATAATAGAGGGGTGGAGTGTTGGCAGGCAAGTCTGAGAGAAGTGGAGAGGAGACTATGACCCAAATTTATTGGATAAAATTTTTAAAGAACTAATAAAAATATTCTATTAAGTAAAGAAATTGCATTTGCCATTTTATGCTTTCAAGTTTTGGGAACAGGCTTGGTGAGTTATGAGACACTGCAGTTCATTATGAGGGTATCATACATGTTTCATCTCAGATTTTATTTTTAATTTACTTTTTAATTACAGAAGAAATAGATACTGAATACATTTAAGTTTAAGAGCCACTTTAGCCATGATTCAAACAGAATGAAAACAGAAGAGCAGCAATGAGGGGTTGAAGGTATGAGAAATGAATCAATACATGTTATTTAAACGTGTTTGCTATTATAGCATTTTAACTTTTTCTATGTTTTTGAAACTATAATTATCTTTTAATCTATTAAAAATAGAAAGAATCATAAAGATTTCAATTTTCTTGAACTACACACTTATTATGTTTTCACCACAAAATAAGATATGGAGAAAGAAACAGCTTTTTGATCATGGGTCTGTCACTTGGAAAATGTTCCTTAGATTCTTGAAGACCCATTGCGAGACAAAGGTGGGAAAGATCCTGTTTTCATCATGTAATGCTTGCTAACACAAAGATAAGTAACTTGTGTAAACTGCTGAACAGATGACAAAAAATGAACCACAACATTGTGGTGCCATTTATTGTCCTTTGTTCAGCATCAAAGTCCATTTTTTATAAACCTAGAACAGAACCCATGAGTTCCATAGGAAAGTACTACAGGCTGAGTAGTTATTTCCATCAGATAAAATTTCAGTATGCAATCATGATGTGAGTTTAATGCACCAGAATCCACTTAGAAAAACTGGACGCAGCATTATGTACGTACCCATAGCCCCAGCAAAAGGGGTAGGGGAACAAGCAGGAGGATTGTAGGGGCTTTTTTTGCCAGCCAGTCTAAATGAATTGTTGAATAGGTAAGTTCTGGCAAGTCTCAAAAATTTGCTGGAGAGCGAGTGATGAAGACATAATTTACTATCTGGTGGCCCCTATGAACATTCACATGCATGTGCATGCGTAGACATGCATACATAAACATACACACACATACAAGCATTAATTTTATAGAAAGACTCAGGTCTTCAGAAAAAGTGCAGCAATTTTGAAGCTTCCAAGTCACTGCTGGTTCATAATAATCAGATCACATCTCTGTTTCTTCCAAGGTTAGCTGTTTCGAAAACAACTTTGATCTTCCATGGAATACAAGATATAAGGAAGGCTGCCTCTCTGAGTTGAAGTTGATTTCCTCTCTGTCAGTATTCCACAATGTCTGTTATCAGTTAGGGGTGATGCCCACTTTCACCCCACCAGTCTTCTGCACTCAGTCTCTATCAGGGCAGAAGTAAAAACAGAAACCGTGCTAAGGCTTAGCTGCCCTCCTGTAGACTCTAGCAAACAAGGATTCATACAAAGCAGGGGGTCATGAAGATTCCTGAGAAAAATCACTTCCACCTGTCCTGGGAAGATCTTGAACTCCTCCTGTTTGTTTAGTGACATACTGGCATCAAGAATAAGGAACCAGCATAAGGATGCAGCTTCATTTGCAAGTCTGGACTTGCAATTCTAGTTGGACTGTGATTCAGTATGTGAAAAGATCATCAGATGTAATCATGTAGCATGGGGCAAGTCTTCCAAAATTGACCAGTGCATCAAAAAAAAATCTTAGACTTATATTTTATAGGTAAATACAAACAAATGCTGAAGATTCCTGCGTGAGACATAGACATAGGCTTCTAAAATCACATTGGAAGACAAACAGTGAGGGAGTCACAAGGCTCCACTTCTCATCAGAAGCACAATTCATAAAAGAAAATCTGATGCTTTGCTTTTAATAAAGTCAAAAATTTCTGCAACAGGCATGATAAACTCATCAAGCCACAAAGTGAATGCAATTTGGTACAAAAGTGTAAAATTATGATAGAGAATATGTATCCCAAATGTACTAAGAACACTTAAATCAGCAGAATGAAAACAACTCAATTATAAAACAAACAGATTTAATACAGTCTACACCAAATGATATACAAATGGCAAAAAAAAAACCCATGTGGATCAAAACTCAACATTAATTTTTCTAGAAATTTAAATAATGTTATATTTGGGGACACACACACACCTGACAATATTAATTGCTGACAAGAGATGGAGCAAGGGGAACATTGACTCCTTGTGACAGTGTTAAAGCAGAGTTATCGTGTAGCCATTTCCTGTATTAGCAAGCATACTCTGATCATCATCCCCAAACTTGTAGTTATTGCTTGTTATTTACCCAGGTTTTTTTTTTTAAAAAAACTCATATACAAGTAAAATGCCTATAAATGATATATGAGCTTTGTTTACAGCCATTCCAAACTGCAAGCAACCAATAGGTCCTTTAGTAGGTAAATTGATTCAAATCTATATGGTGACACAAAAGAATATTACTTAGTACTAAAACCAAATGAATAATTCCACTATAGAAGGATGTGGAAGAAATCAAAACACAAATTAGCAAATGAGAGTATTCAATATGAGAAGTTTGACTGCTGTGTGATTCTAATACTGTATTTTAGAAAATGTAGTAAGAATTGAGTTTTACTGGAGATTTGGACCTCAGGTATAGGAAAAAGTGTGGAAGGGAATTGGTATTTTATTAATTATGTATTTTGTATGCATTTACATAATGTGTGTGTACATGCACATGTGTGCACACACATGCATACATGCATATTGTGTGTGAGCATGTATGCATAAATTTTCATATATGAGCATAGGCACATGTGGGGAACAGAATACACCCTCAGATCTTGGTTTTCATCTTCAGTCTTTGATAAAGTCTCTGTATTTCTCTTATTGGTCATTGGATGATGCAATGAAGTTGCTGGCAAATGCCCAGGGAATTTTCTGTCTCTACCTCCCAGCTTTCAAGAAGCCTTGGTATTCCAAGGTATGTGTTCAACTGCACCCTGATTTATATGGAAGACTCAAGTCTTCATATTTACATAACAAACATATATACACTGAGTCATGTTTTCATCTCAGTTGCTAATGTTATGCTCAGTAAAACCAGTAAGTATTTAAGATGCATTAAAAATGAACAAGATAACAGTTAAAGAAACTTAATTTGGCCATTGTGAAACAATATATAATTCAGCCCAAGAAGAATTCCATCTTATATTGTCCTTTAGGTTTGTGCTTATACAAATAAAATAATTTATCCATCTTGAAATTATTCAAAATACATATGCACATTTTAAAGCATGTTAGACTTAAAATCCATTTACCTGATAATATTTCACTCTAAACTATGCTATCTAAATTCAAAAGGGTTCCTTTAATTTAAGCAAGATTGAATTCCACTGACTTTTGTAGATTCCTAACAGCTGTGTAATACTAAAAGGTTAGATTTTATTCAGCACATGTATCAATAAATTCCTGACACTTCTAGCTGTCAGGGTAACTTATCCCAGCTCCTCACTCTGGTAATCTCTGTGAAAAGACATGTTCAACTTAATGTACCAATTTTAGGGCTTGGCAATGCCAACTGCTAGATCCTGGGTTAAGCTGAAGTATTTTTATCAGCTTTATCAATGGAGGGGCAGGGGCTCTGTCCCTAATACCTCCTGCAACAGTCATCACAGGCTGGTACCTTTTAGAAAATATTTATTTCCTATTTTGAGATTATAATGTAATTTCATCATTTCACTTCCTCCAAACACTTTCACATATTCCTAAATATGTAAGCATGACTAGATTAGTCTGTATAATGTTACTTGTATGTTTACTATCGTAGTAAACATGACTTTACTATTCCTGTGTGGTTATCTATGTTTCCAGTACCAGAAATGATTTCCTTCTTGCTGAATGTGTCTGTAGCCTAATTAGAGAGCTGTTGCTTACTGCCAAGGTACACGTGCCACCACTGTACCCTTAAAATTATTGCTCTGTGCTGGTCATTGATGTGGTTCTTATGTGTTATACCTCATTACGACTGCTGGTTGCTTCCCTCTTTTGGAAGCCTTCCTGATACTTTCTGGTACCTCTTCATGTCACATTGTATTCTTGGGGAGAGTATAATATGTTTAGATATGACTCAAAAAAGAACAAGCTGCCATCCACATTCTATGTTTTTATTTGAAACTGATGAATTTCCACAACATAGGAAAGCTATAATAAACAGAAGCATCTGCATTTAATTACTCACTTAATAATATTATATAATAATAACTTTAGTCATAATATTTATAGCTTTAAAACAACACTTTCTCGTATGTGGTAAAATTAAGTAGGATGAAACTTTATCCTCTCAGAATTTGGTGATCGTTTAAGGTCAGCCTTATTAAATTATGTAATATTTCAATAACATAAATATTCCTGAGGATTAGGTACCCATGATCCACAAAACATCACCACCTGGAATGACATAAAGGCATGAAACAATATGCCATATAATTCTTTAGTGTGTCTAATTTATGTACTGTATGACAAACAGGCAGATGCTCTGATATGATTCCAGAAAACTTGTTCTTTCACAAGCTTATTTAAGGATGCCGTGGTTCTTGCCTGTATTCCAATGCTGCTTGCAATCATACATGATGGGCTGAGAACATGATTAAGTGACTTCAGGCTAGTGTTCTGAATGGTAAAATTTCTGAGTTAAGTGCATCCTCTCCTGTCTGCCCTGATACATTTTAATTTTCTGTGTGCTCTTTTAATTCCAGCTAATTAGTAGATTTCACTTCCTTTGATGATGGACTCTTAAACCGAGCTTGTAATTACAATGAGGATGTCGTGTCCCATTAATTGCGGATTGTGGGTTAATTGGTAATTCCACACACAGCATTATTTTTTTTTCAAGATGTTTTACAGTGCAGTTTTTAACCTCCTTCCCAGGACAACATATTCAGCCATTTCTCTAGATGTTCCTCCCTCTTGATGAGAGATAAGGCATACAGCAACACAGAGAGCTTACATTGTCTCAGAGAAAACAGGAAAGGGGAGGAGATTCAGTCCTCACATTCACATCTTTAGCTCTCAAATATTTTCACAGTGACTTCCAAACAACTGAATGATTTATTTACAATGGACCTTCCTGGAACCTTCACTGTTTTACATAAGCCATCTTTTTCTCATATTTATGTCAGGAAGGATAGAGAAAGAGAATGAGAATGAGAAGACAGAGCTACAGACACTGGACTAGAGAAAGGGTGGGATTGGCTTGAGTACTTAAATTATAATCAATAAACTTTGGGCATTGAAAAATGTTCTTTCCTTGAATACAAAAATAAAAATTAAACACTCAATAAGTGATCTTATCTTTCTACCTCCAAGCCAGGAAATCCACCATATTCTTCTACATATTTCATTGTATTTCTAGGAATCAAGTTTAAGCTGCAATGTTAAGTTTGCTTTCGTTTTGCTTCCATGATTCCCAAATAAAGTCATGGTCATCCATCTATCAATGTTCTCCCCTACACAAATTCTTTCTTCCTCAACTGCTTTTATCATGTGGCAAAACCTTCCGTATCATATTTATATTGTTTACCTACCCTTTT
Source organism: Arvicanthis niloticus (assembly GCF_011762505.2). Lineage (NCBI taxonomy): Eukaryota > Metazoa > Chordata > Mammalia > Rodentia > Muridae > Arvicanthis > Arvicanthis niloticus. The sequence continues at coordinate 52,113,724 of NC_047665.1, read as the reverse complement.
AACATACACTGAACCAATCTTTGCTAGTTGCTTTGCTTTATATTTCTGTGGATCAAATCCACATTCTAGACAAGAGCACCATTGAACCACCCATCCTTCCAGCTCAAAACTAATCTACTACTGAAACAAAAATAATTCATAAACCTAATAAGTCTCTTCCTAAAGCACCCGCTGGTGCAATTTGTAATGCTTGACTAACAACTTTTGAATTTATGTGAAAACATGATTGTTTAAAAAATAACTTTCTATGTGAGCAATATGAAACCCTTCTGTGTGAGCATCGTGAAGCTGATCTCATCTCACAACTTTCCTAACCTGTTTTACCTTAAACCATCCCCCAAAAATGTATCAACGAGGCAGTTCCGTTCTGGGCCCAGGAACTGAGCAGATCCAAGATGGCAGCTCTGCCCCCAATCACACAGAACCCAGAGGAAGCAGGGCTCCCAGGAACTCTAACCCAGGCAGTATCTTAGGTAAGCAGACAGCAAAGTTCACCCCAAACAGGGAGTAACTGGGACCCACAAGGATCCAGGAAGTCACTCCCTGCCCTGAGCACTGGTTCCCTTTGGTCTGGGCCAGAGCACTGAGCAGATTTTGGGCAGCAGCTCTGTCCCCAACCTCTAAGAACCCAGAGTAAATGAGGCTCCCAGAGCTCTAACCTGTGCAGCATCCTGTCTGCACTTGAGCACTGAGCAGATTTTGGGCCCCAGCAGTTATCTCAGTAGTTAGACCCACCCTACAGTAAAGTTCTGATACAACCAAGATAATAGGAAAGACTGGCTCCAGTCAGGGACAGGGCAGGTAGCACTAAGGAGGTACAGATGGCAAAAGGCAAGCACAAGAACATAAGCATCAGTAACCCAGGGTTCTTGGCATCATTAGAACCTAGTTCTCCCACACTAGAAAGTCCAGAATTCCCCATATCACCAGGAAAGCAAGATTCAGATTTAAAATCACTTCTAATAATGATGATAGAGGACTTTAAGAAAGACATAAATAACACTCTCAAAGAATTTAAGGAGAACACAGGTAAACAGGTAGAAGCCCTTAAAGAGGAAATACAAAAATCCCTTAAAGAATTACAAGAGAACAAAATAAACAGGTGAAGGAATTGAACAAAACCATCCAGGACATAAAAATGGAAGTAGACACAATCAAGAAATCACAAAGGGAGACTATGCTGGAGATAGAAAACCTAGGAAAGAAATCAGGAGTCATAGACACAAGCATCACCAACAGAATACAAGAGATAGAAGAGAGAATTTCAGGTGCAGAAGATACCATAGAAAATATCAACACAACTGTCAAAAAATGCAAAATGCAAAAAGTTCTTAACACAAAATATCCAGGAAATCCAGGACCTAATGAGGAGACCAAACCTAAGGATAATAGGTATAGATGAGAGTGAAGATTCCCAAATTAAAGGACCAATAAATATCTTCAACAAAATTATAGAAGAAAACTTCCCTAATCTAAAGCAAGAGATGCCCATAAACATACAAGAAACCTATAGAATGCCAAATAGACTAGACCAGAAAAGAAATACCTCTCGTCACATAATAATCAAAACACCAAGTGCACAAAACAAAGAAAGAATATTAAATTCAGTAAGGGAGAAAGGCCAAGTAACATATAAAGACAGACCTATCAGAATTGCACCAGACTTCTCACCAGATACTACAAAAGCTAGAAGATGCCTGACAGATGTCATACAGACCCTAAGAGAACATAAACGCCAGCCCAGGCTACTATACCCAGCAAAACTCTCAATTACCATAGTTAGAGAAATCAAGACATTCCATGACAAAACCAAATTTACACAATATCTTTCCACAAATCCAGCATTACAAAAGATAATAGCAGGAAAGCTCCAATACAAGGAGGGAAATTATACCCTAGAAAGAGCAAGAAAGTAACCCTTTTTCAACAAATCCAAAAGAAGATAGCCACACAAAGATAACTTCACCTCCAATAACAAAAATAACAAGAGACAAAAATCACTATTCCTTAATATCTCTTAACATCAATGGACTCAGTTCCCCAATTAAAAGGCATAGGCTAATGGACTGGATACATAAATGGGACCCAGCATTTTGCTGCATACAGGAAACCCACCTCAGTGCAAAGACAGACTCTACCTTAGAGTAAAAGGCTGGAAAACAATTTTTCAAGCAAATGGTTCTAAGAAACAAGCTGGAGTAGCCATTCTAAAATCTCCAGCCCAAGAACACAAGGGGGGGGGGGACTCATGGCTCCACCTGTATAGATAGTTCAGGGTGGCCTTGCCAGGCATCAGTGGAAGTGGACAGCCTTGGTACCTGAAAGTTTGGATTCCCTAGTGTTGGGGAATTGCAAGAGCAGGGAGGTGGGAATGAGAGGATGGTGGGAGCACACCCTCATAGTAATTGGAGGGGAGAATGGGGTAAGGGGTTAGGCATCAGTGGAAGTAGAGGGCCTAGGTGCCCGAAAGTCTGGATTCCCTGATGTTGGGAAATTTGAGAGCAGGAAGGCAAAAATGGGAGGACGGTGGGAGCACACCCTCATAGAAATTCCCAGAATTATATGGATTAGACATGACAGAGGCAGGCAGCCAGAAGACTAGATTCCAGAATTCAAACAAACAATTATCTCGATAATAAAATTTGTTTTGAGAATTATATATTGCAGAATACACAGCCTTGGTGTATCTACTCATCAGGCAAGCTGAGCAGACCTGCTTGAACCTCTGATGTCCTGGAATTCCAGCTAGATGCAGTGAAGACACAGTGTCAGAGGCTTATCAATTTACTCTTCCCCCAACCCCTCTTCTAATATCTCAACACCCATAATCAGATTGAAGAAGTTAATGAAGAAGTTAATGAAGAGTCAGCGCCCCTATTCCCTGGGCTTGGGGCCTGAGGTGGTAAATATTGGGCTGTCTTTCTAGGGAAAAGTAGTGGTTTTGTGGAACAGGGAGGATTAGCTAGGATTTATTGCGTAGCCATAACATACTGAAAGAAATATGTATAATTGTTATTAAGATGAAGTTATGATTTCTTAAATGGTACAAAACTTACTTTGATTTCAAATTTAAGATTTGCATTGGTATGAGCTTCTTATTAATATAAAAGTGAGATGAATATTGTTACTATCATAGGCATTGCGCCTGTATAACACATTTAGGAATACAAGGCTTAGACCCAGTCCTTCTTTAACATTTTTAGCTTATTTGAGATGGTTAGCCTGTGTGTTAAGGGCCTATAGCAAATTCATGGCTTTGAGTTTATTGTTAGGGTGTTTTCTATATTTTATTTAGAAATAGCTGAGAGGAGTTAACGGACAACAGTCCAGATTGCCTTACATAAATAGTTGGTTTTTAAAACATCAGAAATCCACAGAATTGATGTTACGAACATTTCTGTATTAATGTTCATTTTGATTAGAGACCTGTCTGCTCCTTACAGCTTCCTGTCTTGGATTCTAAGAAGAAATTGAGCATCTTTGGAGTTATTCCAATTGTGGTGAGTCAGCCACTAGGCAAGAATTGCCTCTTTCCATCTACAGACAAATTACTGTCCAGAAAAGGACACACTTGCAGAATAGTAGACTGATTATATCTGCCAAGACAGAGTAATCAGCCCTTAATAATTCTGCACCACTAGGTCTGTCAGATGATCCTGGGCCAGAAGGCTCAAGATTTGATGCTCCAATGTTTTGTAGTATAGGGACTGTCCAGGTGTTCAGCGGTCTCTATAAATTGGCTATGTTTTAGAAGCTATGCTTTGTGCTTCTCATAATTTCAGTTAACTCAGTCATTCTGGATTTCTGATGGGGTTAAAAACTTATAGTCTCATAGCCAATCCTTGCTATTTATTTTGAAAGAAAAGATTTGAGAGGATGGTTTTCAGCGGACATTCATTCTAATGCGAAGAAAAAAAAAAACCAGGTTCAGAACTAAGTCTTTTATTTAGGAGAGATGACAGAGGTTCTACTTAGTCAACAAAATGATGTACTGGGTATTAGGTCTATCTCGTACCTTACTGACATAAATTGGTATAGTTATGCTCTAACTGTATTTTGAGAGAAAAGTTTTATTTTAACAGGAAGGGTGATATGTAGGAGGAGCTAAGGTGGGAGGAGTAAGGAGAGAAGGAGTAAGGAGAGGAGGAGGAGAAGGAGAGGAGGAGCTAGGTGATGAGAGAGAGAGAGAGAGAGGGGAGCCAGACATGGAGGCAGATGTTCATATGTCTCTGCCAGTCAAAGATAGTTGATATATCTAGGTTGGGTATTAGGTTACACTTCTGATTGATATTGAGCATTACCAAATTTATAAAGCCATTGGTTAACATTTTAAAAAAATGTATAAAAGCAAAAAGAAGAAGGGGGTCCAGGATAGGGGTTTTCTAGGGAGGGGAAATGGGGAAATGGGATGGCATCTTAAATGTAAATAAAATATCCAATAAAAAAAAGTGCATAAAAATGTATCAACAAGGTTATATACTTAAGTAAAGTTACATCTGAGTAACTGTGATATATTGGATCAAATTTATCTGCTAAAATTACCAAAATGTTTCTTTTGTTATGCTTTAAAACCATTAGCTTAAACTGGCTAGAAAAAGTTAAGGATAGATACTTAGCTTTCTGGTTAGTGGTGTGTGTGTGTGTGTGTGTGTGTGTGTGTGTGTGTATTTAAGCCAGAGGTCTATGTTGCCAATCAATTATTTTCTATCAATTTTCACCTTATGTTTTGAGGTGGGGTCTCTCACTGAGCCAATTCAGTTAAGCTGGCTGTTGAGCCTCAGAAATCTTCCTTCCTCTTTTCCCATCTCTTGCAGAACTGGGATTATATATGTGCTGAGCTCAGTTTTTTAATGAGAAACCTGGGAATCCAAACTCAGGTCCTCATAGTGACCCTACAAGCTATGGCCTTAACTGCATCTGAGACTTTCTATTTACAAAACATACTAATAAGCATACATACAAGTACCTCATTTAGTTATCTAAGAATTCAAGTTTACTTCCTTTACATAGTGATTGCACATGTGATCATATGTAATATAGAAAAACTGAAGGTTATAAAATGCTAAATCATGCTGCTGACAACACAAGAAATGAAAATATAGTCTCTGCCATCTCTTTTACATGAGTGTTTTATAAAATAACTTTATATTAGTGGGGTACATTCTCAAAATTTGGCCCCACCTCACCTTACACCTAAAGAATCAGCTTCATCTCTTTATTTCTAAGCTTCTAGCTCTCATGATGTTCTCTCACCAACCCAAAGTCTTGCCTGTAGCATTCATATCTCTGTGTTTCAAGGTCCAGGCTTTCTCTCTCTAATGGAGATTCCCTAACAGAACATTCCCCCTTACCATGGAAAGACATAAACAACCTTAGCTATACTATGTTATTAAGGGATTAGCCTACCTGTTAGCGTGGACTTGTTAAGACACTATCCCAATTGACCTTTATAGATGTGGTTATGCTATTCAGCAGAGAGCAATACAAGTAATGCTAAACTTTTTCCTGGCCTAAACTGGGTACTGGCTTCTGGTGTTCCTAAGTGCAATACCCTGTGAGTGGTATTGGTTTTTCATGGCTCTGATAGCAGCATAATCTCTCAGTATATTTCTTCCCTTGTCCACTGTGCTTCAAGACTAGTGTCTCCTTGTTTCAGTTTTTGCAGGAGCCCAAATTCCTCACTTAGCACAATTGTATCCTCCTTATTTTTAATATTTTGATTAATAGTTTTCATTCTTTACAAAGCATAGAGTATGTCACTTTCTAGGGGAGTTTCTTTTCTGACGTTTTAAAACACATTGAGCTTCTTATTAAGCATGCAGCTTCACTCTGTGACCTGAGTTCATTATACTTAGGACAATTTGGAAATTTTTGCAGTATTTCATTAAGCCCTCCTTTCTGCACAGCATGGATACAAGTCGGGCACTTTGCATTTTTGCTTACTATTATATTAATTATGACCATGGCAATGTCTAGATAGATATGGAATGAATAACTGTTGAATGCTTGGAAAAATTAGGCCTTAACTATAAAAATTTAAATACAGGATGCAGGCACATTAATATTGGCCACGACTGCATACCCATTGATGCAGAAGCAGTTGAGATAAGGTGAAAGTGATGAAAGCTGTCCTGAGATCCTGACACTGAGGATTAAAAGAGAGAGAATATGAGGGAAGTGAGGATGAGGATGAAAGAGAGACTTAGATAGTGATAGTCTTAGAGTGTATCTATCTCATGATTTCCTAAGTTTATATGAGTACCACTTTAATTATGTGGTATTTTTACTTTGACTTTTGTTGTTGTTTAGACAAATTATCATATATTCCATGATAAACTTGAACATATTGTACAACAGAGGGTGGCTTTGAACTTCTGATTCTCCTGCCTTTACCTCCCAAGTTCCATGTTTTACCATATCCTGTGAATGAAGTTTGGAGATCAAGCATGGGGCTTTGTATACATGAGCCACATATTCATAACCTCAGTTTCTTAAACTGGGTGATAGGAGGAATGTGAACTGACAAAGAGCAAAAGACAGAAGGGTGTTGTTAGAGTTGATTAAGCCTTTTCTTGGGTTGAGCATCAGTTGAAATGTCGATGACTGTAAGAATGGCCTCAGCAGAGAGCAACAATACCAACAAAGTAGTGCTCCCAGGGTCTAAATCACCAGGCTGGGAGCACATAGGGAGGGACCCATGGCTCCAGCTGTATATGTAGGGGAGGATGGCCTTGTCGGGCATAGGTGGGAGAGGAGATCATTGGTCCCATGAAGGCTGGATGCCCAGTGTGGGGGAATTCCAGGGTGGGGAGGTGGAAGTGGGGGTGGGTAGGGGGAACATGCTCAAAGAAGCAGGAAGGGGGGATGGGATGGGGGTTCCTGGGCTGCGGGTGGGTTAAGGGGATAACATCTGAAATATAAATAAAATATCCAATAAAAAATAAATTATAAAAAAATGGCCTCAGCAGGCTACAGGGAAGAGGTAGAACATCAGAGAAGAGGCTGCACTTGTAGAAGCATCATGCTTCTGAAGATAAATATGTTGATAATACCACTGAAAAGGGCCTCAGAGACTGTTTCATTGTCTTATTTTTAGAAACAAAAGAAATCCACCAAACCAAAGTGAGAGAGATAAGAACTGCTTTTTTTCATAAAACAAAATGCATGGAAGTGTCCATTAGATTAGAACTTGAAACATTTTTCATTAAACTTATGAGATTAAAAATAGCTTCATTCTCCATTATTTACATTTAGCTTTGTAGCTCTTAAGAAGTGAATGTTGACTGATTTTTCATAAGTATATTCAAAAATTTGAAAAATATATCATTTTGATTTAAATTATTTTGAAGTTTAACAGTGTCCCTAATTTTCTGTTCCTGTCTGTATTTATATTTTATTACATTATGTTTATTATGAGTATCTGTGTATACATGCGTGCATGCTTCAGCACTTGTGTGAAGGTCCGAGAACAACTTGCAAGAGCTGCCTCTCTTCTGTCTTGTCACTTGTAGAGATCAAACTTGGCTACCAGGCTTGGTGAAGTCATTTTGCCTCTAAGCAATCTTGTCAGTCTCTGTTCACTGTTCATCTAGTGAACAGTTCAACAGCCTACTACATAAGGGAAATACACTGTTCTTTAGATATAATGAGATCCTGTGGGTGAAACTGGATCATAATTTTACATCTGTGATACTTAGAGTGAAATCTGGGACAGCAGCATCTTCTGAACTTTATACAAAGAAGAAAAGGTCAGGATTTTGTGCTGATCTCCTGAGTCAGGGTGTGTTCTGCCACTGATGCAGTGTGTGCATACAAACGTCTGCACTCAGTAATCCAACACCAACTCAAGATCACACAAATGAAAGGAAAAATCATCAAGACCCGTGCTCCTTCTGTTTCAGCTCACAGTTTATTCACAAGTCATTAAGGCTGTTTGAGTGACTTGGTCACGGTGGCTAATGCTCTCAGTCCTGGCCTCTAAGTGTCATTCAGGAAATCTGCTCAGAAATCAAAATGAAGGATATTAAATTATGAGGACTTGTTCCATTCATTGCTTTTCTTCCAACTCTGAGAGCTTTATTTTTAGATGAATAATTGCATCCTTTGTACTGAGAACAAATTAATAACCACTTGCATTTAGCAATTCCAATTTTGCCATCGGAATGGCTCGTGTACACAGGCAGAATAGAATATTGAAGTGACAATTAGTTAAAATTTAGCTAGCCTTGTGATTAAAAAAAATCTTTATTCCAAGGGCAGCTGTTTTTTAAATGAGGACATTTGGGTTACTAGGCAAAGATTAAATTAGATGAGTTTGCAGAAGCCATAAACATGTTATTCCAGAGTCCTACAGGAAGATAATAGAAGTAATAACAAATAGGCTTTGAAATCACATTTTAATTAGACAAAATGTTTTACACAGAAACCCTGACACAGCACCAGCTATGGGGCCATGAAGCTAGTTAAACATATAGATATGAGCCTGTCTGTTTGAAAATAAAAAATGTACCACTTAATAAGCAGTTTTACCCAAAATAACGACTTCTGTAAATCATTATAACTAGAATAATATTGAATATGCCCTGTTTGACTTTATTATTATTAAACATTATCTGTGAGTACTGAAACAAAATTCCATTTTATAGGTATAGTTTTCTATATTATGAAAGTGTAATAAATTGAAAATTCTCGTGATGAAGTACATCCTCGGTTCTCCATTTCAAACACAATGGAAGCAGGCTTGTGGTGCCTCACTGCAGCTAACACTACAACTGTCTCTGCTTAGTGTATTTTCCATACTGACTGCAGCAGGAATTTTTTTTACCCCAATAATCCTGTCATTTCCTCCTAAGATTCTTCACACAAGACTTCACTTATATAGAGTGAGTTGTTATAGTCAGCTTTGACTGCCCAGTGGTTTAGGACTTCTCCCATCAACAACCAACATCAGATTTTTCTATGTTTAAGAGGACCTAAGAAAGTTAGAAGAAGCCATGTTCTATGTCTCCTGAGAACGGCTGGTACTCATCCTGCCTATGCTCCTCATTAATATTAGAAGAACCTCATCCAATGGCTATTCTTCTTCTTGTAAAGTCAAGAATGGATGGGAAGCAAGGAGTGCTTCCAGTTTTTTGAGATAAAGTAGGAGGAAGATGTAGAGGCTTCTACAAAGGCTAAAGATATGAGAATAAGAAAAAGCTTTTGAATAATATGGTGTATCTATGGACAATATGTGACTCAAAGGTATGAATAAACATGTGATTCATTATAGGCATAAATAATAGTACTAACACAAAACCATTCATTTTCCTATAATATCATGAGATTCTGTTAATGGTTATTTCTGTAACTCATATACATAATTCTCATGTATGAACTTTGTAGATGACAACAACTCCCACCTCCCCACACATGGCAGCTGGATATTTCCATTCACACTTCTGGCCCTCTGGATCTTCTTTCTGTCTATTCCCATACCAGAGACTGCCTCCCTATTCCCCTCACCATCCCTACTCCCACTTGGATCCTTCTCTCTCTCTCTGCCTTGATGATTGTTTTGTTTTGCTTCTAAGTGGAATTTAAGCACCCCTTTTTCAGCTTTCCTTCTTGCTTAACATCTTTGTGTCTGTGGGGTGTATCATGGGTATTCTGTACTTTTGGGCTGATATTCACTTATCAGTGAGTATATAAAATGCATGCCCTTTTGGGTATGGGTTACCTCACTCAGGATGATATTTTCTAGTTCCATCCATTTGCCTGCAAAATTCATGATGTCCTTGTTTTTAATAGCTAAATAACATTCTATTGTGTGAATGAACCACATTTTCTGTATTCATTCTTCAGTTGAGGGACATCTGAGTTGCTTCCAGGTTCTGGCTATTACGAATAAGGCTACTATGAATATAGTGGAGTATGTGTTCTTGTGATATGGTGGAGCTTATTTTGGGTATATGTCCAGGGACTGGTATAGCTGTGTCTTCAGATAGAACCATTTCCAGTTTTATTTTGGTTGTATCATAAAATTTCTTTCTTCAGTTTAAAAATTTTTAACTGAAAATTTGATGTTGGCAACTTAAAAAGAAAGAGGTCATTAGTTCAGCTAAAATAAGGAATTGTAAAAACAATGAAAAATAAATTAAAAAAACAAAAAAAAATTTAAAAAAATAAGGAATTGTACTTAATACCTGTTTTAATGTTATAAAAATCAAGTATAAATTGAAATTATTCTTTAGAGCTATGTTTTTCAACATGTGGTTCATGACACACATCAGATATCAGATAACCTGCATATTAGATATTTACATCTTTATTTATAATAATAGAAAAATTACAGTTATGTAGTAGTAATGAAATAATTTGACAGTTTGGGGAGGGGTCACCATACCTGCAGAACTGTATTAAAGGATCACAGAATTAAGAAGGGAACCTGAAAATTCAAGGAAAACAATTAAATTTTAGGTTCTTTTCAAAGGAATACACATTTTTATTGTTTCATTTGAGTAGTTCTTTGACTACCATGAATCTCCATTTGTTTAATCTACGCTTTCACCTTGTTATGGAGAAACATTACTTTCAGATACTCATGATAAAGCTATGCTAGAGTTAAGGTACAGTATGGAAAACATGTTCTACAATCATTCTTGCAAAAGTGACTCAATCTAAAGCTTTCCATCTATGAATGACAGGAGAGAAGTAAGACTCTGGCTTTTTAGTCTGATTATACCTGAATGAGAGGGTTAATAGTTTATAAATCAATAATTAAACTATACATTATAGTAACATCCACACAAAGAGTAAATTTGGTTTTGTCATAAACTTAGGATATAGAGTTTTTGATATTCATGAAGCAGGAGTTGTGAAATTCAGGATATGCACCTAGTCTCTAACCTGCACCAATGTAACTCATTACATATGCTGCTGTATTATGCAAAAAAAAAAAAAAGCAGAATCCAGATTCACTCAGATAGTCATATTATCAGTAGTAGTGACTTTTTTTTTAGTGTCTTTTGTGAAGATGATAAACTTTGTAGTACAAATAAACTTATTCCTAAAATATGAACAAAGCACAACTGTTGTTAACCCTGTAAAGCCTAGACTTCTGAGCTGGAATTTAAAGAAGTTGTACTGATCAGCATATTGGTTACTGCAACTTTTCGAGAGTATTAGTGAACTAAACTCTCAGTAACCATGCTGTAGTTCATTTAAAATAGGATGAACCAGTGGGTGGAAAAAAAAGTTTAGAGGGGCTATACGGTGACATTTCTTAGAATACATGAGAATATGATAAATATTCATCGAGACTCCTCCTATTCATGGCAGCAATTCATAACAATTGTGAAGATAAAATAAAGGAGTAATTAGAGATGATTAGAATGCTCAAAATCATGCACTCACATAAAATGAAATATTTCTTTGGAAAACTTAAAATGGCAATTTTCTGAATTAATTTTAAGTTTGCAGCACCTAGAATGATCTGCACCTATTCTACTGATTGCTCATACTGAGAGAAAATAATTATGATGATTCTGACATTGTTCAAAATAATTACTGCAGTTCAGCAAGTTCAAAATTAAGTTTCACTAATATGAGCATATTTGGAAATAATGTAAAGGTAATCATGGAGAAAACTCTAAAATATTCAAGTTGTAGTCCTGATAATTAATCTGAATATCTTAGTGCTTCTGTAAATAATTTGGTATTGTTAGTTTGCTTGTATAATTCATCATCTTTCTTTGAAATACAAACCTGTTTCATCTGTAATATTCAAGAGCATGCATCTCTATACGCAAAGTAGTATGGTCTTTCTCCAAAATAGATTGATAATTTTAACTATTATAATGGATAGGCTAACACTGTACAGGTTACAGGCTTATCTGGTTTTCAAAATTAAATTAATACTTTAAGTAGACTTCAATTAGTAACTGCAATTAAAATGTATGCTAAATGTCAGAGTCTAAGATGAAAATAAACATTACTGAATACTTCATTGTTAAACCAAATTGAGGGTGATGATGGCTGTGATGGAACAGTTGAGATCTACCCCGGAACAACCAGCTCTGAAGTTGAATGTGCAATCTACAATATCCAAGAACAAGCAACTTTTCTGTTTCCCTCTTCAAGTAAGTCTCTGAGATCGCTTAGCTGATCAGGCTCAGCTGTTGTTAAGATACCAGGAAACTTTTCTTTAAAATAGGATCGATCGCTCACTGGTTGGGAAATCTCCAAGAAGGCTAAGGTATCTGTTCAAAGAGACCCAAGGGTCTGTTTCCACCTACCGAAACACACATCACCATGGCTAATTTTCATTTTTATTGTTGAGAAAGTTTGTATTGTAGAGATAAGGAGAATAGAGCCAAGGCAACTGGAAGAGTCCGGAGCGGAAGAGAAAGCACACTGAACGTGGCCAGTAGATCGAACTAAGCCATGAAAGAAGATGGGGCATAGAGTGAAAACAGAGGGGAGAGTGAGGCCAAGAAAGAGAATAGAAGAGGAGGAAGAGAGAGAGAGAAGGGGGAGAGAGAGAGAGAGAGAGAGAGAGAGAGAGAGAGAGAGAGAGAGAGAGAGAGAGAGAGACACAGAGACAGAGAGAGACAGAGAGAGACGGAGAGACAGAGAGAGAAAGGAGAGAACACCAAGAGCTGAGAGAACCAAGATCTCATGCTTGACTTTTTAAGATTAGATATTTTTGTATATATGGTTTTAGGGCGAACCAGTTTGCATTGAACTCAACAAATTTTATGCATATATTTGTATCTACACATATATATGTATAGATAAATAACAATAGTATTAAAAAAGATGCTATCAACTTAAGAGTGGAAGGTTTGGAAGGGGTTGGACACAGAGAAAAGTGTAATACTATTCTAATTCAAAACATTTAAAAATTATTAGTTGTAGCCTTAAAATTTAATACTGCATATTTTATTATATGTCTTTAAATAAAATTGATAAGGATAGCAAAATTCCTTATTAAATTTAGAAAAATATCATAATACATATATATAAGTAATAACGGTATGGCTTAAAGCTGGTCATAAATATGAATGAATGAAAATGTCCATTAAATATTTTTTACAGCACTTGTACTAGAGTTGGAGCTCTCTGAAAAAGGTATTTAAAAAAAAAAAAAAAAAAGGAACACAGATATCTGAGTAAGAATGCATCACGGCCTATTTAATGTAGTAAAATTTTAAGATATAAAAATTCAAGGGGCAGGCTCTAGGGCAATAACAACAAAACTGTTACAGGGGCTGTGGTGCTGTGAATAATAATGGGACCCATAGTCTCATAGATTTGAATGCTTGCTCAGCAGGGAGTAACGCTATTAGGAGGTGTGGTATTTTTTAAATAGGCGTGGCCTTGTTAGAGGAAGTCTGTCACTGGGCGTGGCTTTGAGATTTCATATGCTCAAGGCAGCCCCTCTCTCTTCCTGCTCACTGTGGATCTGCATAAAGAATTCTCAGCTACCTGTCTAGCATTATGCTACCATGCTTTCTGCCATGAGAATAATGAACTAAATTTCTGAAACTGTAAGTCCAGTTAAATGTTTTCTGTTATAAGAGTTACTATGTTCATGGAGTCTCTTCACAAGAGAACACTGACAAGTCAGGGATAATTTAAAAATACAAACAATTAAATTCAAGAAACTTACAGAAAACATCTCTAAATTGTTCTCATGATCCACAACTATTTATAATTATAATAATTGAAAATGCTCTGTAAAGGAATAATTTCCACTTCAGCCCAGAAATGCATGTAACAGGCATTCAAAGCTATTTATATCCAAATTTGCGATTACACATATCTGGATGAACTGTCATGATATTTGTCAAGAAAAGTGTAAAACGTTTTTCACCAAATTAAGTTAAATGACTTAATATTCTATTTTATGCTCTTCTTATGTCATAAGATGTAATGACAATTCTATTTAACTGTAGTGGATCTATTTATCAGTTTTACCTAACAAACTTCAATTACTTATGATCTACTATGTATGTTTATTAGTTATTTAATAATCTTATTCTAATGCTAGTAAAAAAAATCCAATCCCTAAACAGAAAAGATACTTCATGGATATATTTGAATATGTATTTCTCCCTATCTTTAATTAAACAATATATAAATATTACCTGTATATACTGTATATAAATTACAAATATTATATGTAAATAAATTCTGTTTATGGAAAGAAATACTGTCATTTGTTAATCTGTAAAGTAAGATTAAATGGCAGATGAAGTCAATTTCTCATATATTATCTTTGAATCTTGATTCCTATTATTTGCCCATGTGTTGGGATGTTTCTCTTGCATAATAGCAGGTTAAGACTCAGGAAGACAACAGATCTTACAGAATGCTACTATAGTCACAGGTAATATGAATGAAAATGGTTTGGTGTAACATAAACTAATTCTACTAAATAGATCATTAAAATTCAAGTTATATTTTAATTTCATTGCTGTGTAAGTGAGTCCTTAAAGTTTAAGTTAGCTTTGCTTGAAATGCATGTCTAATAATAGACTCATTTTCATGTGACAATTTTGCAGAAAGAAAATGTCAGTGCAGGTATTTCATTTTTCTGTTGTTTTGTTAAATACAAATTGCTTTTGTGGCACAGACTTGTTACCCTAAAATCCCCCAATTCATTTCACAGTTCAGCTAAAGCACATTGTACGATTCTGGCACAGTAAGACGAGCCTACCTAGATAAGTACAGAAAATGATCTTGAAACCAAGTCAGCATTTTTATAGAATATGGTTTTTAAATGCTAGTATTTTTCCTCCTCTAAATTCTAACACGTTATCATTTAATTTTTCCTTCTTAGCTTTCTTCAATAGATCCAGAAATATCTCATTTTAACAATATTTGAAAACACTTCTGCAAATAATATAAAGGCTTGGAATATATTTTTATAGTTGGTTTTCTTTTCTTAACCCAGATATTTACATTCACCAAGATATGAAAACTATATTCAGTTTATGAGATAAGTGAAAATTAAAATCGGTCTTCTAGCTAAATTGCTAGCAGCTGGGAGGAATGCAATCCTCTCCCATTTCCAGAGGGAGCTAGAGATTTCTCAGTCAGTTCTTGCAGGTGATGGACATGTAGCTGTGCTGCTTTTCCTTCACATCTGAAGCCTTGGGTTCAATTCCCAGCACCATATAAAGTCAGGTGTGATGATGCATGCATGTAACCCCAGCACCTAGCAGGTGGTAGCAGAAATAATAAAAGTTCAAGGGGATATTCTGACTAAGTAGAGAATTCCAGGCCACCCTGGGCTTGTCTCAAAACTGAAATATAGTTCTAATTTGATTATCTAAAGCACCTGTATTTGTTCTTCTATAACCAACTGCCCTTATGATTATGTATATAAAATATATTTGCAGTAGATCTTTCCCTCTTCCCAATTTGCCAGAACAAACACAAACCATCATCCCCAATTCTAATCTGCTATTTCCTCAGAACTAAACTCATTTGTACTTGTATGTACTATAATTCTTCATCCAATACTCAACCATTGTAATCACTAAAGATGTAAATCCAGTCATGATTTCTTGTGTTAAATTTCTACCACTGTCTCACTGGTATCAATATCAAACATATCACAACCTCTTAATTTGGCCTCCAGAGTTTTTGGTATCCATTGACAACTCTGGCTTAAATTTTTACCTCTCACTTCTTCTTAGCATCTTAAGTGGCCACATCATCTACCTCTACACATTTTTCTTTTTACTGATATTTGAATAGATGTTTTTTTCTAACACTTTTTAAGTCTGAAACAGCATTGTCTTTAGTCTCTGTGTAAATTAATCCTCTCTGTGTATAGCCATTGTATTTTGTCACCTGCTATCTTGATTTATACACTTATTTTGCTTTTTAACTCAAAACTTCAGTGGCCTAAACTTCTTTTGGTGGGATTAAACTTCATAAATCCTGGTTGATACCATAGAGAAGTCTGGATTACCAGATGAGACACAAATCAAAGTTGTTAGCAAGTATCTACTTCAGCAATAATGTCAAGGTAGCAGTCATCAAAAGCAAGGCCTGAGTCCTGACTTGACAGTTGTCATTGGCTTATTTTTAGGACTTAAAATTGTCATCTAACTTAGGCTGCAGTCTCTAGTTACTCAATGAAATATTATCTAGATTATGTTTTGTGGATTTGACTAAGGTCCACATTCAACTGGCTTAAATAAAGAAGTGATTTGAATTAATATGAGTGGAAAATTTCATCAACAGGAGGCTCTAAAAAAGCATCTCCAAGTTACTGCAGAACCTAAGAAGATCAGCAGGGAGAAGCTTCTGTTGGTGCACTTCTAGTCTTCACTATCAGCTGCTACCTGACTCTGGATTTGACTGCATTCAGAGACATGACACTTCTGCTCTAACAACTCTTACTGTTTATCTCCTTTTAATCTCTGTATAGTCCCTTCTCACTTCTTCTTTTCATTAATCTGGTGTATCTCTGTGCTTCCTATGTATAACCCATAATTTTCATGTGAATTAGTTATTAATGATTCCCTCTTCACCAGTTTTCTCACCTGAAACATTTTCTTCTCTATCCTATTTCTGTTCAGCTTGTTACCTACAATCACTGTACTTTCATCTGAAGGCTTCTATGTGCTGCTAGCTAATTATTAGCTACTGTACTTCAAGACTGAAGGATTTCAAGATTAAAGGGATAGATGATAGGTAGATAGATAGTTAGATAGATAGATAGATAGATAGATAGATAGATAGATAGATGATAGATATGTAGATAAACAGATATGTAGATAGAAATGTAGATAGATAGATGATAGATATGTAGATAATCAGATATGTGGATAGATATGTAGGTAGGTAGATACATAGATAGATAGATAGATAGATAGATAGATAGATAGATAGATAGACAGACAGAGTGCCACACAAGCTGTAATTTGACCTTAGGGCATTTTCTAAAATACGGTACCTTGAAGTCTGATGCTAGTAAATCACTAGAAGAAAGTGTTTGCTGAAGAAATTCATCTCAGAAAACCATGCACATTATGATATAAATTCTACCTCTCCATTTTTATGTAATAATAATAATAATAATAATAATAATAATAATAATAATTTATATTTAAAGTAAGTTGGAATATTTTTATTTTAGTTTACTTTTATTAAATATGCAGGGTATGAATAAATTATTGGTTTTGTTTATATTGTTTTTCAATACTTCCCAACCACTGTCTCCACCTCCACTTTTTAAAGCATTGCTTGATTCAGAATTTTAAATTCTGAACTTAGTTTTAGTTAGTTAATTTATTTGTTTTTGACAGTTTTAAACTGTTTCCCTTTAACTGAAAATAGATTCTTTTCTTATACAGAATATCAAAGTTATGGTTTTCCCTCCCTCCACTTTTCCCAGTTCCTCTCCACCTCTTTTCCCCTTCAGATCCACTTTCTTTCTGTGTTTCATAATAAAAGAAAAGTCTTCCAAGAGACAACAACCAAACTTGACAAAATAAAATATAATAAGATGAAGCAAAAACCAAACATATTGATGTTGGACACAGCAACTCAAGAGGAGGAAAAAAGTCCCAAGGGCAAGCATATGAGTCAGAGACCCACTCATTCTGACAGTCAGAATCCCCATAAAATAATATGTGTCAGCCTTGTGCTTACTACTTCAGTCTTCATGATTTCATATGTGTCTTGCTTAGTGATTCAGACGGTCATATTCTCCTTTATCCCCTCCGACTCTTATACTCTCCAAGTTTGCTTCATTTGAATTTTCTGATCTTTGAGAAAAAGGATTTGATGAAGACCTATTTAGATTCTCTCTCTCTCTTTCTCTCTCTCTCTCTCTCTCTCTCTCTCTCTCTCTCTCTCTCTTTCTCTCTCTCTATATATGTATGTATATATATGAATATATATAGGTATGAATATATCTCTATATATTTATATATATGTACATATATATACACACACATACACACACACACACACACACACACACACACACACACACACACACCTGGCTATGTGTCTTTGCATCTGCTTCTATGGAAGAAGCCTCTCTGATGATGACTGGGTATGGCACTGATCTATGAGTATATCAGAAGACCATTAGGAGTCATTTTATTGAGTTTTGACTAGTAGTGTTTGGTTTTATCCTAGGTTCCTGAGATATGTAGTCTCTGGTTCTTGGTTATCCAAGCAGTGCCTGGTAAATAAATGTACCTTCTTATGTAGTGACCCTTATGTCAAATCAGAAATTAGTTGGCTACTCTCACAAGTTCTTTGTCACTATTGCCCTTACACATTTCGCAGGCAGGACTGACTGTATATCTAAAGCTTTGTGGCTGTTCTAGTTTCCACATTTCTCCTTTGTTGGCTTGCAAAGAACTTTCTTGTACTATAGAGGCTCAAACATAGGGATGAATCTTCCATGTAGGCACCAGCTCAATTTCTCCATGTTCAATGAATTCTGTGGGTATTGTACTCAACAAATGTCAGTTTCAAAGAGCAAATTCCTTTGTCTTAGCAACAGTCTGGGTTGTTTGGAAATTTCAATATGACCTTCCTGGTCAACAACTCAATTGGATGCATTCCAGTCCCACCACTGGAAACATTGCACAATAACAAGAGTTGGTCAGTTGAAACTCCCTATCTCCCATTATTATAAGTTTTCATTGGGATCACCTTCATAAATTCCCTGAAGTTTCTACTGCACTAGGTTTCCATACCACTTGCTGATTCTCTGACTCCAGCTAACTATCCATGTACTCCCTCAGTCAACCCCTTCCCCCTCAGTCTTTTGTCCACCCATCGTCAATGCATCCATAAAGTCTATTCTATTTTTCTCTTTCAAGGGCATCTCTGCTTTCTCTATAGACCATTCCTCTTTATCTAACTTCTCTAGGTCTGTAGACTGTAACTTGGTTATTATTTATTTAACAGTTAATATCATCTTATAAGGAATTACATAGAATATTTAACTTTCTGGATTTGGCTTGCCTCACCCAGGATGATTTTTTTCTAATTCTATCCTTTTGCCTGAAAATTTCATGATATCATTTTTTAACAGCTGAGTAATACTCCATTATGGAAATGTATAACATTTTTATTATCCATTCTTTGCTTAAGGGACATCTAGGTTGTTTGCAGTTTATGCAGAACATGGTTGAACAGGTATCTGTGTGGTAGAATGATGTATCCTTTGGCTATATGTTCAAGCTTAATATAGGTAGGTAAGAGGGAGATCAATTTCCATCCTTCTAAGAAACCACCATATTGATTTCCAGAGTGGCTGTACAAACTTGAACTTCCAACGGAAATGGAGAAGTACTCCCCTTGGTCCACATGCTCAGCAGGTTTAGTTGTCACTTACATTATTGATCTTAGCCATCTTGACAGGTGTAAGATGAAATTTCAAGGTGGTTTCTATTTACATTCCCTGATGGCTAAATATGTTGAACATTTCTTTAAGATTTTCTCGGCCACCTGAGATTCTTCTATTGAAAATCCTCTACTTTGATGTGTTCCCCATTTTGTAATTGGATCATTTGGCTTTTGATATCTAGTTTATTGAGTTCTTTATATATTTTGGATATTAGGCCTCTATTGGATGTGGAGTTGGTAAAAAGTATTTACAGTCCTGTAGGCTTCACTTTTTGTCTTATTGATGGTGTCCTTTGCCTTACAGAAGATTTCAATTTCATGAGGACCTGCTTATTAATTGTTGATCTTAGTGCTTGGGCTATCTACTTTCTGTTCTTCCAGATGGAGCATATCTGGTTTTATGTTGATTTCTTTAAAGCATGTGGACTTGAGTTTTGTGTAGGGTAATAGATATAGATCAGTTTGCATTCTTCTATATGCAAACATCCAGTTAGACCATTATCAGTATTTCATGCTTCTTTATCAAAACTCACATGTCCATATGTGTGTGAATTTATGTCAGAGTCTCTAATTCTATTCCATTGATTAATGTGTCTTCTTTATGCCCATGCCTTATGCTTGAACAGCATGACCTACATCAGTTCTTTCTTGTTCATGGTTGTTTAGTTGTCCTGAGTTGAGACATTGAGAATTGTTACTTCAAGAACTGTAAGTATTTTCTCAGAATTTTGAAGGGGACTGAATTGAGTCTGTATATTGCTTATGGTAGAATAGCCATTTTTACTCCATTAATTCTACCAACCCATGAGCATTGGAGATCTTTTCACATTCTGATATCTTCTTCAATTTCTTTCTTTAAAGACTTGAAGGTTTTGTTTTTTTTTTAAAACAAATCCTTTACTTGCTTGGTTAGAGTTACCCCAAGATATTTTATATTATTTGAGGCTATTGTGAAAGCTGTTGTTTCCACAATTTCTTTCTCCATTGGATTTTCATTTTCATGCAGGATGGCCACTGATTTGTGGGTTAATCTTGTATCCAGCTACTTTTCTTAAAATTTTTATCAGCTGTAGGAGTTTTCTGGTGGAATTTTTAGGAACACTTACATATACTCCTACCACCTGCAAATAACAATACTTTGACTTTTTCCTTTCCAATTTGTATCCCCCTGATCTCCTTCAGTTGTATTATTGATCTAGTGACCTATATTGAAGAGATATGGAGAGAGTGGACAACATTGTCCTATTCCTGATTTTAGTGGAATTGCTCTGAGTTTTCTCTCCTTTTAACTTTTTGTTAGCTATATATTTGCTATAAGGTATCTTTCTTATCTTTATATATGTCCTTTGTATCTCTTATCTCTCCAGAACTTTCATCATAAAAGGGTGTTGGATTTTGTCCAAAGCCTTTTCTGCATTTAATGAGGTAATAAATATATTTAAATTATTTATGTGATCTAGATAGAAAATAAATTTTTTTGGTTTAAATTTTCCAATTTGTTGGAGTGCAGGTTCCTAAAGTTTGTCCTTATGATTCTCTGGATATCCTCTGTGTTAACAAAATCAAAAAGAAAAACAGCACATAACAAGATACACTGAGGGAATCTAGACAATCATACATATGCAGGCTATCTAAACTAAATTGCCAAACAATGGGGGAGATAGAGACCTATCTGGATACCTCTGGTATACAAATGAAGCTTCCAATAGAAGTTTGGGTCACATCTAATTGAGTTGTTAGCCAGAAGAGTGAAACAGAAATTCTCAAGCATACCAGGCTCTTGCCAAGAACATAGTTTGCTCTCCACAAACTAACAGCAAGGCCCCATTACTGATGACAACACTTACACAGCTCATTAAAAATGAAGATGTTGAATGGTGCCTAATATGGACCCACAGTTTTCTACCTTGTTTGGCACAGGACTTTTTTCCACATGCTATCAGAAAAGAAACATAAGCACCAGTCCAGTCATGAATCCTTTACCTGCAATGATGATCTGCCTGCAAGATATGCTAGAATAATGGTTGAACAAAGCTTGTGTGAGTACCTAAAAACTAACAGATTTGCTTTAATGCCCATCCTACAAGATGGAACAATACTTAACACTGCTTTAGTGGCCAAGAACATGAGAGTAGATAGCCAAGAAATCTTAGGTAAAAGCAAAAAATAAATAAATAAATGCAGTAATAATACAACACCAAATGACATTATGTTGTACTAATAGATCAATGCCTTTTCAGCCATCATCAGAGAAGTTTCCTCCTGCAGCAGATAGGGACACATACAGAAACCCAGACAGACTTTACATGGAAAATAAGAGACCTTGGAACACTGGGATGGCTTCGGAAAATCCATCTCCTCAGATCTCAGAAAACCTTGCAGAGGAGGAGGCAGAAAGAGTGTAAGAGCCAGAGTAGAAGAAAGATATCAAGAAAACAAGGCCTTCTAAATCCACATGAGCAAAGCTCCTTATGCACAGGGCTAACTGTGCATGGGTCCACACCAGATCCTCAGAGTATATATTTTACCTTCTCGTTTACTGTTTTATAGGATTCTTGAGTGTGAGAACAAGTGGGTTCTGATTTTTTTTTTTTTTTACATCTTCTTTTGGGTTCTTTTTCTTCTGTTAGTTTGTCTTGCCCAAATTTTATATACTAGCTTTTGCTTTACCTAATTATATTTTATCTTTAAAAATGAATGAGTGAATGAATGAATGAATGAAAACCTCTTCACTAGGTAAAGACAATCAACTGAACTGTCGTTTGTAACTGCTGGGAGAGGGAAAGTCAGTGTCTTAAATGGAGTGATACTGAGTATATTGACCACTCCAGAACAGGCCTCATGTTCAGGAGTAATGGACCAACATCAAACGGGCTCCACAGGTTTTTGTTTTTCTTTTTTGGTTGTTGTTGTTGTTTAGGTTTGTTTGTTGGTTGGTCTTTTCATATACACTTTTATTTGTTTATGATTTGCTGGGGATTGTGGGGGATGTTTTATTTTGTTTTCATGGTTTAGGAGAGTTTCGTTATTTTATTTTTAGAAAGAACTAAAGTCGGGTGAGTAGGGAAGGTGTAGGTTATTTAAAATGACTTGGGGGGAAGGAAACAATATGAAAAAATATATTAAGAATTGATTATTTTTTAAATAATAAAAATATAATAATAAAATTTACAAAATAAAAAAGAAATTTACTAGTCTCTATATGATTATTACATATGGTTAATAATCTGAAACCTATTCCTGTAGGGTTTTGACTAAATTGACATAATCTACTAAAATCACTTCTTTTTAAAATTTTTTAATGAATTAATTCTGTTTCTTATGAAATATAAAGCACACTGAGTAATGACTCATGATAATAATAAATAGCATATGTTGCATTTCTTTATGGTGTCAATATTTTAATATTGTGTCTATATTCAGTTTAATATACTTTAAATTAAAATTTAAAAACTTTGTTTAAAGATTTTGAACCCCCCATTAAGCCTGAACTCTTTTTTATAACACTGCATCAAAATCCACTTGTATGATTACTCATTTTCTAAATCACACTATATTTCACAATAGTGTTAAATTCTCTTTCTAATATTTGGGGAATTAGGTACAAATTTAGCCTAGAACTGTATACGCACTCGACTTAAAGTAATTTAATATAAATAACTATTCTCAATTGTAATACATAAATTCCTAAATTAAGACACATTTACTCTAAAAATAAAATTGGAAATACTAAAAAGCATGAAACTTTTCAACTGATGGATCAGCACAAGAGCTCATATTTTATTGGAAATGTTGATTATTGTGCATGAAACAATGAATGGATAATAAAGCTTTATCTGGTAGAAAGGTGCAAGAGGAAAGATTTAGTTATCTGTCCATGTTGTATGTAGTCCCTGATAATAATTTAGCATAAGCCACCTGTAAGTGATATTGCTTTATATAAATCATCAACCACTGGTTATACAACTTACTAAACAAATACCAAGCAAAAGAGTAATGTTTCCTAATGGAGGTAAAATGTCAGATAAAACATAGAATCAGAGAAACAATCACCATCAACCTACACAGAATTCGATTCTGAAACATAGAAATCAAGGGCAACTGGTATCTCTTTTTGTTCTGATCTTCTCAGGATAAAGAAGTTCATCTTGTGGATGGAAGTGTGTGTGTGTGTGTGTGTGTGTGTGTGTGTGTGTGTGTGTGTGTGTGTGTCGCTGTGTGTGTGGTATGTTCTTGTTGTTTTATATATAGATTATGACAGTGAAAAGAAGATAATTCTACTAAGGAGACACAGGATGAAAGGAGAAATTGAGAAAAGAAAGCAAACAAGCGGAAAGGAAGCTGTGGAATATCTGGACTAGTTGAAACAGCTTTAACAGTGGAGAGCATCATGATGCATTCACCCATGATAAGTTACTTTGTTTTCCTTGTCACAGTCCCTGATTACAAGATCTTGCATATAACACAAATTGAAATATTATGGAAGGAGAGAAATGTGTAAGGAAAAGAGAAACATGGTGTAAGGAAAATTAAAAGAAAAAAAATAAGTTAAACCAGACCTACTGTCCCAAACACTTACTAGCAATAAAAGCAATCTGTGCTAAGAATATCTTTACTGGATTCCTTAGTATTATGACTTCCATAATTAATTAAATACTGGAATATGTACCAGCTTTATAACTTTCTCCCAGTTATATCCTTGATTTATTGATTTTTGACACCAACAGAAATTATTAAAGCCAACGTTCTCTCTTAAACTCATGTATGTGTTCTGAGTGGTGTGTATCTGTAACAACACCACTATGTTCAATCAATAAGAATCTGAAAATGTGCTGAAATTCTATTAGTAATGTGACTTTTAGATCCTGTAGTTTTTTGTTATTTATTTAACTTTAAACATTTTTAACTTATTGTAGATTCATGTACATTGATACTCTGCCTTCATGTGTGTCTGTTTGAGGGTGTTAGATCTGCTGGACAGTTATGAGCTACCATGTGAGTGTAGGGAATTGACCCAGGTTCCTTTGGAAAAACAGCCAGTTCTTTTAACTGCTGAACCATCCCCAGTACCTTATTTCCTCACTTTTATATGTAATTTGGGTTCTAGCAGGAAATATGATCAAGAGGGATAATTTATACTATGTATAATATGTGAATCTGAGCATGAACAGCTTGTGAATAGATTGTTTTGAAGAATTTTAACTGTTTATAAAAATTTATTGATAGTATCTTATATCATGTCATATATAGGAACAAAAAAAAGACAAATTAGATAGCATCCAAAATTCAATGGTCTAATTGACTGAATGTAGAAATGTGGAATAACAAGTATTTTTACTAAACATGCAGAATAACTACATGCTAACTACTAATGTAGAATACATTTTCTTAGTCTGTAAGACAGAGCTCATGGGACAGAGCAAATCTGCATAATGTCTGAGGATTATACAATTCCTAATATCTATCAAAATATGTTAAATATGTTTAGGGTTTATAAATAGATTTGGCATCCCAGAATTTTTTATGGATTCAAGTGTAGTATATGGATAGATCTTAGAGGAAAACTTATAATATCCACTTTACTAAATTAGAATTATCTCTAAGTACATTACAAACATGCACTTTTACCCACAGGGAAGTATAGTCCTTCACCCCTTATCAAGGAAATCTTTTTATAACAAACAAAGACCATTACAAAAATCCCCAAATCAATCAAAATACAGAGTTATGTTGCACCTTTCCAATAGATACATGTAAGAGCCAGCTATAGGGAGTTTGTTGTAATTCTGTCTCTCAGTAGAAACAGATACCACAGAAATAAAGTCTCACCAACATGACTGCCCAAACATGTGCTGAACAAGGGCAAAACCAAATATGTGTGCTAACATAGAGGAAAGGCCTAGACCTCATATCTTCCCAAACTATTACAGACGAATAAGGAATACTGAGAGCAGGAGTAGTCCTTAATTCTCCCATACTAAACAGTCAGTGCCAAAAATATACATGGAAATAGCATTATACAGATTGAATAAGCTGTATTTAGTAACATGTTTATACATATGTGTATTCAACAATAATTAACAAAAAGAGACGGTATGAATCTGAACTAGGGCAAGGAAGGATATATGGGACAGTTTGAGGAAAGGAAAAGAAATGGAGAAATAATGTGAATATATTTATAATATCAAAGCTAAATAATTTTAATTTTTCATAGGTTTTAATTTTGTAAACTCATAGTACATTGGTAGGAGATACCATCCTTTAATTTTTAAAAAAATGACTGAGGTATGCATAATGGGATATATGACATCATATGTTAGTAATTACTGTGGGAAAAGGAGATGGTTTCAGGTCTCACCTTTGTAGATGTTCTGAAGAACAAGGAACAATCATGCAAGTATGTAAAGGAGATATGACCTATTCCAAGCATGTCTGAGGTAGCAGTGCATGGCTTACACATGCATGTTCTTCAAGAGCACACTAAAAATATTCTAGGAAACTAAAGTAAAAAAATGTTGTAAATGAGAATTAGTCATAAATGAGCTGTGGAGTTTACTGTGTCATTAAGACTTTAATAAATAAAAATGCCTTAAGCAACACTAAATATAATTTGGATTAATTTTTATTTAATGACTCTTTAGACCACATGGAGAGAAAGGAAAACTGAATAACCACAATAGCTTCTCTTAATGTGTACCAAACACAAATACAAGGTAGTAGAAATTTTTATTATTATAAGTTGCATGTATATATGTGTGTATAGGTATGTGTATATGACTGGAGGTATCTGATAGTGGCCAGAAGAAGGGTCAGATTCTGGATCAGGCTACTGTGGGCTGCCCAACATGGATGCTGTGAACCATAGTTGGGGCCTTTTAAAGAATAGTATGTAATAATAAACCATAAACTATTCTTTTAACCTTTTATAAATTGAGGTATTTTTTAAAACTAAACACTAATATTGGAAGGGACCATAAAATCTGGGGTTTATCCGATTTGGAGTATCATATAATCCATCTCTCTTATCTTCTATCAGTAGGGAATTGATTGTGTAGGGAAAGCTGCCTTGTGCATTCTTCTCTATAGGATTCTTGAACAGGGTCTAAATTCCCAAACTTCCAGGTGTGTCTTCCATGTTCCTTCTTCTGCTGTCAGTACCTTTGCAATAAGTCAGTGTTTATGCTCAGAATCTCATTCTGCATTATGAGCCCAAGAATAGAAAGCAGTTTACACCAGTCTGCAATGAAACCCATGTGATCACAATGAAGATTTATAGGCATGTACTGGCTAGTTTTGTGTGTCAACTTGACACAAGTAGTAGTTATCACAGAGAAAGAAGTCTTCCTTAAGGAAATGCCCCCAGAAATCAAGCAGTAAGGCATTTTCTCAATTAGTGATCAAGGGTGGGAGAGCCCATTGTGGGCTGTGCCATCCCTGGACTGGTAGACCTGGGTTCTATAAGAAAGCAAACTGAGCAAGGCAGAGGAAGCAATCCAGTAAGTAGCACCCCTCCATGGCCTCTGCATCAATTTCTATTTCCAAGTTCCTGCCCTGTGTGAGTTCCTGTCCTGACTTCCTTTGGTGATAAACAGCAATGTAGAAGTGGAAACGGAATAAACTCTTTCCTTCCAACTTGTTTATTGGCCATGATGTTTTGTGCAGGAATACAAACCCTGACTAATACAAGGCCAAAAAATACAACTGACATTTAAATAGGGAGTATTGTGGGATGTGAAACAAAGTTTGTTTTTCTTTGAGTTTTCAGTTGGGAAAACTCAATACAACAAATATGTAGTTTCATTGAATTTTCCCAGAGACAGTGTATTCATTATCATGATAGTACTTCTAGTATGAAGGAATTTACTTACAAAGACGTTCATGGTCATTGTCTGAATAGCATAAAAGTAATTTTAATTACTACTCATTGATATTTTGTCCTAAGTTACATTTTCCGTGAATTTATTATTCCAATTTTAAGTGGATTTCTATATAAACAAATAATAAAATATTTAAATATTACATATCTACATCATAAGAGTTCTTGTCTCTATGGACTGATGTATGAAATACAATCACGTGATAAATTGACATACAAGACTTATTCCTAATCTTACCTGATTTGAATTATTAACTAAAGGAAAATAGCATCACTTCAGAAATTCTTAGAAGAAATATCTGTGTTTCTGTAGTTGTTAGTCTAAAGGATGATACTCTAAAGCACATTTATTAGATATACTTCTAATTGGTCAGATTTTTTCCAAATGGATACAGACCAAACTTCCCAGCTTATATTGAAGGAAGCTATACCTCTATACTGAAGGAAGCTGTACCACTACCCTTCTGATTTCCAGCTTCACCAATTCATTCAATTTGTAGATTGATGGCCTTATTAGAAAATAAAACATAGGGTTTTTTTTTTTGATAAAATAATTGTAACATTTTTTAGAATCATTGGGCATTTCCTAGTATTCTCTGAAAGCACAGAGATGATTCACTCAACTCTCACTACACTATTAGGTTCAGAGGATTTTGAGAAGACTGTGACAAAGAGAAAAAGCATAGTTGCCCATTCTTCTAATGCATTTATATCTTGTTAGTGATGATTGAAAAACCTGATACTATAGGGCAATGACTAAAGAGATTTAACTACATTTTAAGACACCACTCTTATTTTACTTTCATTACAGGATATATATATATATATATATATATATATATATATATATATATATATATATTTCAAATAGGCATCTCGAATAAGTTGGTGAGAGTAAAGAGGTTGAATCTGATCAAAATACAATGTGTACATATGTATGCATGTATGAAGTTAACAAATAATAGATACAAAATTTTTCTTTTTCTTGCTTTGATTTTTTAAAAAAGCACACCTTTAAAAGTGAAAATATGCATTATTAAGGTAGATACTAAGTATCTTATTTGTTGAAGATGCTTTCTTTTTTCCATTGTATATGTTTGGCTTCTTTGTCAAAGGTCAAGTGCCTGTAAGTGTGTGGTTTTATTTCTGGATTTTCAATTCTATCCCATTGGTCAACGTGCCAGTCTCTGTACCAAAACTATGCAGTTTTGTATCACTATTGCTCTGGAGTATATATTTAAACTACATGTGTATTTCATGTTTTTATATACATTACATATTTCATTAAAATACATTTTTCATATTTTTATTGACTTTGTATCCAAATGCATCTTCCTAGCCCCTCATTTACTCCTCCCTTCCCCCCATCCTCCATTCCTCTCTTTCTCCTCAAAAAAGGGGAGGCCTCACACGGACATCAATCTGCCTTGGCATATCAAGTTGCAGTAGGACTAGGTACATCTTCTATTGTGGCTAGACAAGGCAGACAAGTTAAGAGAAAGAGACTAAAAGGCGGGAAACAGACTCAGAGACAGCTCCTGCTCTGCTATTAAGAGTCCCACATGAAGACTGAGATGCACAACTATCACACATATGTAGACAGCCTAGGTCTGTCCTATGCATGTTCTTCATTTGGCAGTTCAGTCTCTGTGGGCCCTTATGGGCCCAGGTTAGTTCTTGGTTTCTAGCTCATCCCAGAGATGCCCCCACCCTCTCCATTCTAGTTCTCTCTCACAGTACTCTCTCCCCCATCCTCCTCTGACTAGATCCCTCATGATCCCTTTCCTCTCCAGCCCTCCCTTAAAATACAGTTTTGTGTGTATGTTCAGCAAGGCACTGTGGACAGGAGTCTATGATTCTAATAAAGAGAAAATACATACACATTACCCACACTCAGCAATCCAAGAATCTAATTCTAGAAGGAATCCAAATGTGTTTATAAGAAATAAATTTGGCAAGACCATGATTTAATTTTGATAACCACTGAGTTGCTCTAAAGAAGATAAAGGCAGCAATACATTCATGATCACAGTGATGTCAGGGACAACAAGTGCCAGGTCAAGAAGATTGTGAAAAACCTCCATGCCAGTGACATTTCAGAGTACAAATTTCAGATCTTAACATTACTATTTGTTAATTTTTCCATTAGGTATGTGGGCATGGGTGTGTACAAGTGCCATGGTTAGTCTGTAGAAATTTGTGATCAACTTTCAGGAATTGGTTTTCTTCTGCTGCTCTATGGTTTCTGGTACTTAAATGCAGGTCACCAGGCTTGGCAGCGAGCATTGTTACCTGCGGAGTCATCTCATTTATCCTCAGATCATGCTTGTTAATGTTATTATCACCCTACTAAAAACCATCTGTTTGTAATACTTCATTGCTTAAGAGGCTCTTTAGGCACTGGTTTGATAACATTTATTAAGCTCAGTCACACAAACACCTTTGATATAAGTTGAAAGAAGTTATCAATAAGATGTACAATTCTGAAACTTCTTATAAACAAGAAAATATCAGAGTTTCTATATGACATTACAGATGAAAAAGCCTATACCATATTTGTTGTAAACACTGTGGCTATTGACTTTATGACTTAGCTTGTTTTGGTACAACCTGTTCGTTTGCAAAGGGGTGAACAATGAGACCCTGCTTCTCAATTCATTAACTCACACCTGTCTCAAGGAAAAGATTTAATAATTGTCAATAATTCTATTGGAGACTCTGTTCTCAAACAGTACTCTGCTTTGTCTTATGTCATACTAGAAGCCACTCCCTTAGACACATAAGATGATTTCTTTTAAAATGCCACTCTGCTAATGGGTGAAGTCACAACAGTTACAAAAAATGTTATATTAACTTTTAGATATTACTTTAAAGATCTAAGAGCATAGAAGTTTGCATAAGGAAAACAGGAGTTAATTGTCCATTGAGTGAAGTTTACTCTGAACTTCAAAGAACATTTAGGGTTTGGCAAGGCAGAAGAGAACCTCTCTAGAAGGCAGGGACGTCTAAGCAAACGGGACACTTAGCTTTCCTCTTCCCTTTTCTGTGTTTACATGTGTTAGTGTGCATAGCAAGGACTGGGAGACTGGTTAATATCCATCAATCAGAGATTTCTCTTGCTTCCAAAGTTACTTTACTCATAAAATTCCCAAAGGAATATTGTACAGGAGTAAAGATACCTTCCATTATCAATCTTTATCATGTTGAGAAAGATGAAACCTGAGCACAGAGTGCTCAACGTTAAAAATTTTTACTCTTATACACTTTAATTAAAAGTGGACATATAGAAAGTTTAGCATAGATTATCGCTACTATTCGATTAGAAGTGTGAGACAGTGTACAAGTATAATTGTGATTCCCTATATTAGTCACCCGTGCACACCATTTAATAGGCATATATATATATATATATATATATATATATATATATATAATTTTTCTATTATTTTATTATATCTCTAATATTGTTTTAATTATATGACAGTTAAACCTAAATGTGATAAAATTTTAAAATAAATGTGAGCTATGTACAGTTGTTACTTTAGTAATGCCATTTTTTGAGCATGTTAAGGGATTTATTTAAACAATTTAAATGATATTAACAGTGTTGCTAATATATGACACTCAGTTGCATCAAATCCAATAGTAGACACAGGCCTATATCAGGAATACTAACAGGAATGTGAAATCAAGCTTATTTCACCATGAGGACAAAGTTAGCCGAGCCTCCAGAAGATCTAGCACCCAAAAGAATGGATTTTTAGAGTATCTCTCAGGCATTGAAATTTAAAATAAAATATTTTGTTGAAAAATTTTTAAAAAGAGATGAAATGTCTTAAATCAGTCAATGGTATATGATTGTAGTGAAACACACAATAGCTGTTGTTTCCTCAATATTTACAGCTCAAGTCCATGATTTCAATTCTCAGAATGATTCCAAGAGTAAATTTCTAAATTATAATAACATTGTATTATAATGTTATCACAAAGTTGACCAAGTCATTTCCTGTAATGTACACAGAAGCAATTAGGCAAAGAATCGAGAATCATAGGGTCAGCAAGGAAGTCACTAGATAAATTCAGTTACTTATGAGAACCTTAATATTTTCTAAATTATCGATACTGACTTATTTTACATAATTCTCTTTAAATAATATCATATATATCAGACTAGCCTCAAATTTCTATAGGGCTAAAGATCGCACCAAACTCCAGGCCTATCTACCTCTGCCTTCCAAGATTATAGGTGTACCCAGGAGTTGCTGTATATGAGGCTAACTAACACATGACTAACTGAGCTGTGTGTTCAGCTGTCAGAGCACTAACTTCAAATTCCAGATTTATGTACAGTGGCAGGTAACAATGATTTAATCAGGCTTTGTTGTTGTGTATAGTTCCTGACTACCTAGCATAGAAATCTTATCCCACCTTTCCATGCAGTGTCTCTGTCCTCATTATGTTCATCAATACACCCGGTGAGAGCCAACAGAAGGTCTTTTTCTAGAAATCCTACCAAAATCTCACTTGCTCATTTAACCCTTCCACTGACACGTATTTGTAAGTGCCTCCCTGCTCTATGACTTTAGAATTATTGTGGAGTCAAAGGCAGTAGCAATTGGTAAAAGCGGATTTACAAGTTAAATGGTTTGGTTAATGAAGAGTTCATTAAAGCCAGTGTGTTTTAGTAGCCACTTGAAATGCTTCAAGAGTGAGAAAGGATGCTACCCTTTGCCCTTTCTAGGTGCTGAAGGGTAAAGAGAGAAGGATTTCATTCCTGTAACTAAAAAGATTACATCCAAGTGAGGACAAGATAAACATTTTTAAATGTCACATGGAATGAAGCATATAAGAGATTCTGAAGGGTATACTCCATATGGCTGATGAATTGGACATTTCTGTTAGGAGAAATGAATGTAAGATCACCTAATATCAGAACTTGGGTTGAGTCTGCATACTCAAGACAAACAAAGCAAACAATTTATGAGCACTGATATACCTGACAAGAAAAAAGGGTAAAACATTCTGAAAAAACAAGAAAATGGTGTACGTCAGAAGTCAAACTGAAAAATAAATATGGTTAAGTGAAGAATCAATGAATATATCTTAAAATCTTTCCTGTTTCTTATCCGGAAGTCATTAAACAGATAAAAACCTCATTGGATATGCCTATTTTTTATTGGGCAAATAATTCCAATCATCCTTGATTTAGCGATAATGTATCATGTCCTAAAATATAAAAACATTTAGTTTTAATGAATCTCTCACCAAAACATTTTGGTTATGTCAGTAGATTTTTGGCATCTCCATTTTTACTTCATGTCATCATATGCTCTTGAACACATGAACCTCTCTGCTGCATGAACTTTAACACTGCATGTAAGCTCTGACATCGACATGTATAGTAGATGATCGTGGTGTTTAGGCTTATTTTTACCTCTCTTAGGTAACAACATTTCTAGCCACAGCATTGTTACTTTCTCAATTAATACTTTATTCCACTGACAACAAACATTGGACCCTTAAAGCCTCAATGAATGTGAGGTCCTATTATCAGTGGTGTCGTTAATAGGGGAAATGAGGGGAGCTCAGTGGAAGCAAAGGAAATGTTATACTTGAAGCTATCATGATATAAAGCACCATTATTTATAAGGATATATCTAGATATAGATGTGGATATAGATGATATAGATAGATATAGATATAGAATGGATATGGATATAATAGCTATACTATATATGGCTATATAGATATTACAGATATCTGGATATATAGATCTATGAATATTATAATAAATATAAATATAGATTATAGATATAAATACATATTTATGCATACACATACACATATACCTTTATAATATAAATCTTAGTTTGAGTATGAGGTGTAAGTACTGTCACACATTGTCAAAGAAATTTAAGCTTACTTAAATGAGATAAGTCTTGAAAAGTCAACCATTGTCCTGTAGTAGAGAGGAGCACTGAGCATTTGAATAACAACCAGATGGAACATCATAGGATCACAGGCACAGACTGAAGAAGTCACATGAAATAAGGCCAATAATTCAATGGAAATCAGTTATGCACACCATTACCATCATTATTATTTTTTTTCACTCTGTGTTAGTGAGGTGTGTTGCTTTCAGGAGTAGGGACTGACAACCAGCGAGTAGTGAGTAAAGGCAGAAGTAGATGGAAGTACAAAGAGTATAGACAGAAAGCAGGTTAATGTTACAGTGAGCAACAGGAGATGTTCTGTTTTGTAGTTTTGTATTCCTCCTTTCAAACTAAGAGTTACTCTAACAATGGGTCACAGCCTATGTTAACATTGAGCAGTATATTCCTAGCTTGTATAGCCAGACTGCATTTCTTTTATGAAATCTATGTCTCTTAAGAAGAAATGGTTCAAATATATAACTACCAACTCTTTCTAAATGATGAACAACAATAATTCATTTCATTTCTCCAATAGAGGTTACCAGTTCTATGTGGTTTTCCTTCTGGGAGGCTCTAGAAGGCATTTAGTCACATGTTTTTAAATTTATTTTTTGTTTCTATATTGGGATAACTGTCACTATTGTTTACATTTTAATCTTGTTTTGTTTCTCTTGAACCAATTTTTTCTAGAGGCATCAGCAAGCCCATCTCATTTAGATCAATTCCTTCCATGCCTTATATCTCTTCTTTCTTACTTAATGTAAGGTTTCAAATTCACAGTTATTTCTGTAACATTTCAAATATCACATCTTTCTTTTTAGCCATTTTCTCTTTTAGTTTATGAGATGAAGTCAAGTTTGCTATCTTACAGGAAAGGAGTGTGTGAGTTCACACGCTGAACTCTTACATATCTGAGTAAAGCCATGTCTTTTAAATTTGATTTATAGATTTACTTGATAAAACTGCCAAAAGGAAAAAAAATATCTTTCGTATCCTTGAAGGTCAAATTCTCTGTAGTCTCTATTTCATTCTTACTTATGAAAAACATTATTCCTTTGAACTTGGAAAGGACTTTAAAAATATTTATTTCCAAAAGACTGTATCAAACCACTTTCCATTAGGGATTCCTTGAAATTGTGTTTGAATTTAGAGCTATAGTGTCTTCTTTCAACTGAAGACTAACTGAGAGCAAGTAAATGACTTAACTTAATGTTGACCAATATATACCTGATTTGTGACATCTTTATTGTGAGTTAATAATAAATATTAATTGTTATGTGTACTTTAAAAATTTTTTCAATAAAATTCACAACCCCACCCCAGAATATCAGATGTTTGACCCATAATTTGTATTGTTCAGACTTGGTATTTTAAAGGAATTTTCCTGCAAGTAAACATATCACATTTAGCAGCTTTAGAGAAAAAATAAAGGTATTTATTATCGTTGACAGAATTTTAAAATCTAAGTGTTATATTGTTTCTTGCAATTTTCCCACTGTACACAGAAATGGCAATAGGACTATTAATTTCTCATACAATTAATGAATCTTTCAAAAATAATTTTAATTTTTAAGTACCTAAAGGTAAACACTTGCTAACATTTTTTTTTAAATAGTTGAGATTTTTATGAGAGAGTGACAAAGACCATAGTTCAATAAGATCTTCCAATTTTCTGTATGGTATATTCTGGTTTCTTATTTTTCTCTAGCAAATGAGAAGGTTAATTAATTTTGTGATCAACAAACTGTAAATGCCAAGTAAGATCTTTAGGAAAACAATTATATTTATTATTGTGAATTAGGTAGTCAGGTTTATCCCTCTCACTTTATTTTATAAGTGTACAATTATTCATAATTATAATTATATATTCTCAATAGGTCAGTATCTATTTCTAGTTCTGCCTGATATTAAAAAGCCCTCTATGTGACAATCAGTATCAAAATCTCAACAATGCAACCAGAAAGAAATCTCTTCAGAAATATAGAAAAATAAGAATTTGAGGGTTATCTGTGATTGTTTCTTCTTGTCCTCAATTGTTTTTGTTTAAATAAAACAAGAAAGAGTAAATTTAGATGTAAAGAATTACAGCTTTTTTGTAAGTTATTAATTAGCTTCTAATAAAAACTTGGACAAATGGTCAGCCCTGAAAACATACATACACATAACATTGTACTCAACATGTTATATTTGTGTGTGTGTGTGTGTGTGTTTGTAGATCCATTCATGATATAACAATAGAAAAAGATCCCAAGCACTTGAATGAGTGTGGGGAGGGTATATGGGAGGGCTTGGAGGAGGATAGGGAAGGGGAAAACATGTAGACAGGAATATGTGTTTCCCTGCATTCTTTTTCAGTACAACTAGAAAGAAATGCTGTAGGTGACAGTCAATGAGCTGAAGGTTATATGCTCCTTTTATGACTTCATGTGCACTCACTCATAAGTCGCTTGTAAATAAAGAGGGGTGACCAAATTTAACCAACTGTTGGAAGATGTCAAAATAAATTGAAGGGAAGTCATGAGCCCATATCAGGGAGAAATTCACAGGCAATGTGAGTGTTGATTTCCATGGCTGACCATGGCATGAGATGCTTATGTGTGTTGCCAAAAGTTCATATTAAAACCAACCAGAGAGAAGTCTACAGAGATGAAATATGCATTTATTTTACACTTAAATGAGAACCAGGCAACCGATCCCTTGTAGTTGTGAGGACGTTGCTTTCTTTACTGCATACACAGTATCTAAAACTAACAGCAGTCCTTTTCTTAGTGTACTAGGCTTCAGCCATGTACTTTTTCCTGCAGGAATCTCTTTTCTTGGAGTCCACTGTTTCAACAGTTTATATAAACTGAGGGCACAGAGGTTTCTATCTAAGGCACTGAATACTAAACAAGTTTAACTTTCCATCCCATGACAGACAGTGCTCGAATATCATACATTACTTAACATTACTAAAAGTGAGCTCGCTCACATCAAAGTTCTATTGTGTTTCTACTGTTTTGGTTTTTTTTTTTTATTTTTGTTTTGTTTTGCTTTTCTGAAATTAACATATAATTACCTAATTTCCTCACACCCCCCCCCCAAACCTTGCCCAATATCTCCTCTCTGCTGTCTCTCAAATTCGTGGCCTTTACTTAATTATTGCTATTTATTTTCTCTTCTTACAAATTACCCTTGAAATACAAACTGTTGACTGGCAACCCAACAAGAAGAGTCCTGGCTAATCAGACTGTTAGTAATGTTTGTTGAAGGTGGAGTGCCAACCTCTTAGTGTTGTTTAACGTTTCTAAAACAGTAAAGAGCTCCCCAGCCCACCCAGAGCTGTGAATCACACTGGGCCATTTAATGCCTCATTCCAATGTAATAACATTGAATAATACTGCTCTTTATGCATTTCAAGCAAACAAATGAACAAAAAACACTTTACTAGTGGTAACAGAAGGTAGCATCTCCTTGATGTCCTTCTACATAATAGAGGCTATGATGGTCATTATATAAAAACCAACTCTCCCATCCTGCTAATATCCAGAGATCAGGGTTAAAAGGATAAGTCTATGTCTTTTTGATTACTTATTTTGCACAATTATAACAAGTCTTGCAAGTACAAATTTCCCACATGTTACTTTTAAATAAATAGTATTTTGAAGCAAAACCAAATAAATTATTTTGATTTATAAGATTAATAAATCTGAATACCTTGAAATTTATTCTCCAAACACAACGCATCTGGTAGAAGGCAAGGTGGACTGGAAGATAGCTTTTGGAAAAACACTCACAGTTACTGTCTGACCTTGAAAGGCAGCCAGCTTTCTGGTTGAGCACAGGCTAGATACCACTGAGACCACAGGTGATCATAAAGGATAGCAGGCATTTCACCACGCCTCCAGACTCTGGGCTCCTGACAGGAGGCCACAGCCCTCCATAGATGTGTGTCTTTCAGTCACTTAGCCTCAAGACAGATCTCCATATTAATGAGATACCTAAAAACCAGAAGGGCTTAGCCAATTAAGATTTTCTTCCCAGATCCCCCTCCCTGCAAAAGGTATTTAAACCTTAGGCCTGCCCTGAAAAACTGGGGTACAGTTTCTCATCTACTTTCTGCCATGACAATAAACATCTTTAAATAATGGACTGCTTCTTCTCATTGCCAGCAGCAGTGGGGAACAATGGAACAGGTCTTTGCCTACAGAACTTCCATCTAATCTCCAGCAGAAGATCTCTCTGCATTCCCAGCCCAAGCCAAGTGAGCCGCTATGACGAAGCCAAGAACTCTGATCCCCACTAGACACAGATGGAGCTTCTTTCTTTCCCTTTCTCCCCCTTTGGCAGTGGGCCAATCCAGCTCATGTTTCCCACTTTGTTCTCAACCCTTCTGCAGCTCCCAGCAGCACCTAGGTGCCCAAGAGCCTAAAAACCAGACAATCGCTGGCTTCTCCACAGGCCTGGGGACCCCCAACTCTAGCAGTCCCTGGGGATCCCTCCTGGCTCCAGCATGGAGTGAGTTCAGTCAACCCCCTACAATCCCCCCATCCTCCCCCCTCGCACCCCCCCCCCCCCCCGCACTGAGCAGCCTGAGCCTAGTGGTGGGGCAGAAGAAGGATCCACACCACTTTAACCCAACAAGTTACTGTGTTCTACAAAAGTCATCTGATTTTTCGTTGGAAAATTTCTTCTACATTCTGCTGACTTCAAGCTCAACTTGTGATATTTCCTTTCCAAATATTTCACTAACATATTTCACTTAACACATGCAAATTACAAATAATAGTTTCAACTCAACAGCAGTAGAAGCTAGAGAATAACATTACCAGATTTTGATAAACAATTTACTTTAGTCTCAAAAATCAATTCTTACCATCTATTGTATTTGCAAATATATACTTTTTCATAGATGCTAATTGGAAGTGTCAGGATTTTTCAATCTAATTAGTATAATTGCTTAGATAAGGAGAGTAGAGTGCTTTTTTTTAACTATAAATTTGCCTCTGTGATTGCCAAAAATGCTATTGTTGATACTGTTTCCTAGGCTACTGAGTTTAATAGTCATCAAATGTTTGAATCCCTTGATGCAGGAAATAGTATATTAAAAATATAAAAGAAAGAGAATTGAGAAAAATGCCAAGTACTTGTAAGAAATCATAGTTGCTGTTCAGGAACCAGAAATGCTGGGGCCTAGCCAGGCATCCAGTTCCCCAAGAAAGGAGTGAAAGGGGGTATGAATTTGGCAACTGAGGGGCCAAAAACTTCTTACTTTTGGCAATTTAACCTTTTCTTTAACTATTTGCTATTCTGAGGCCCAAAATCCACGAAAATTTAAGTCCTACTGATAGCAGTAGGGAATTGGAGTTAGGGGAAGGACTGAAGGAGCTGAAGGGGTTTGAAACTGCAAAGGAAAAACAACAATATTAACCAACCAGGTACACCCCAGAGCTCCCAGGGACTAAACCATCAACCAAAGAGTACACATGGAAGGACCCATAGCTCCAGCTGCATATTTAGCAGAGGATAGCCTTATCTGGCATCAATAAAAGGAGGGGCCTTGGTCCCATGGAGGGCTTGATTATTCAGGGTAGGGGAATCCTAGGGCACTGAGGCAGGAGTTGGTGGGGGTGGGGTGGGAAAGTACCCTCATAGAAGTAGGGGAGATGGAGAAGGAGATAGGTGGTGTGTGGAGGGGAAACTAGGAAGGGGAATAACATTTGAAATGTAAATAAATAAAATAAAAAAAAGGCTTAGTTAACCGGACTTGTTTCTGGCTCAAGGGGCCCTCACTGGCCTGGTGAGAGGAAAAAAAGAAAAGGAAGAAAGAAAGTCAAGCACACACAAACTACACACACACACACACACACACACACACACACACTGCACCCACTGTCTGGACCTGACCACCTGTTCCATCAATTTCACAAGTGCACATGCATATTTACATTCATACACATATACATATTTATGTGTACTCAGATAGACATATATACTTATATACATTTGGTGGATGAGGCAGAACCCCAACAACCTCACTTTATTTCTCCCCTAAGCCTTTTTATACCTTCTCAGATAAAAGTTTTTTATAAAATTACCTCACAGATAAAATGTCACACAAAAGAGGAGTGACAGAAGGATGTTTATAGTAAGTTCCAAGCAGGGTTACAGTCTATAAGCTCATTGTAATTTCAAAGCAGCAGTTTCACATGGCCTTGAGTTATCACAGTGCACACCTGTGGTTTCTTCATCCTTGGAGCTGACCTAGAATAAATGTTTTTCCTTGATCATAAATCTGTCCCAAGACTATTTCTCTTATTGCAATTCATGAAAGCTCATTGTATTCCTTACTATGTGACATCTAATAACTATTATATGAAGAGGGAGCAAATTCTATTCTTGATTCTAACTTTATTACATCTTTCTGGTAAAACAACTAGAACCATATCCTACTTAGATATGACCCTATGAACCACCATCATGGCCCAATAACCCTAAGGCTGCAATAGTGACACACATACTTTGGCAGTCAACAGCTGCCCTCAAATTTGACTTAAAGGCATGTTGAAAAGAGAGAAACTGGATACTGGAAACCTAGCCAATTATCTGGGCCTTGTGACCTCATGTATCTCAGAGAAGAACCTATAACCACCACTTTAATAAACCAGGATAACCATTAAATATGACCTTAATGGCGTTAATGCCTGTCCTTATATCCACAGGTAAGTATAGTTCTCTCACCTCATCAAAAAAAACTATTCTTTACAATAGCCAGAGACCAGTAGAAAAAACAAAACTATATAACCCATCAAAGCACAGTTATGGAGCCTAGTCCAAACTAATACATCTGCAATACAATTCTCACCCAAAGTCACAGGTATATTTGAAGACAAAAGGACAGAAAGATTTTAAAAGGCATAGGAACAGGAATTTTGTACATTTGCATTTTCTAGGAATGTGAGAGAAGCTACACCCAAGAAGTCTTACTAGCATGGCTGCCTGAACAGAATCTGAACAAGAAGGCCAATAGTAGACTAGCTAACATGGAAGGAAGAAAGCTCAAGTGGCTTCAGCCATACAGAAAAACCTGCAGGGAGGGAAAGAGGGAGGGAGGGAGGGAGGGAGGGAGGGAGAGAGAGAGAGAGAGAGAGAGAGAGAGAGAGAGAGAGAGAGAGAGAGAGTGTCTTTCCTAGGAAAGAGCACACCAATTGGTCATCCAATGCCAAATGGTCAGGTTTGAAAGCATACATACCAGTAGTATTATACAGAGTGTTCAGGTTTTCCTTATATATTACAACACACACACACACACATACATGTACACACAATCACATTCCTGCATGTATATGTGTGTCTGTTTCTCTTTCCCCTTCCCTCCCTACCTCCCCCTCCTCTCTCTCTCTCTCTCTCTCTCTCTCTCTCTCTCTCTCTCTCTCTCTCTCTCTCTCTGTGTGTGTGTTTGTGTGTGTGCCTGTTTAAAACAACAAAGTCCATTAGTTTGAGAGTGAGCTTGAGAGTGAGCAGGGAGTGCTATATAGGAGGATTTACAGGGAGGAAAGAGAAAACAATGCAACTCTATTATAATCTCAAAATACTATGATTGAAAAAAAGAAATGGACTTTTTTTTCTAAAGAAGTGAGTAAGTTTTCACAGAATTGAAACGAGAAGAATGTTTTTTTACAATGGATGGTCTCCCTCTCTTATAATAAATAATTTTTCTTACTTTTGGGGCCATGCAAATAATTTTTTTAAATTGCACACACATCAGTGACTGTTTTGCAATGATTGCATTTTTTTTGTTGAAAATCATCACCTTTAAAAAACAAGGAAACATGCCATCCTGGAAACAATGTGTTGTTCAGCAGTGTTCTGGGCATGAGCTTTGGCAATCTGAGCCTGAGAATCCAATCTGTCTTCCTTGCAGTTCTGTGAAGCAAGATGGCCTCTGACAGTGTTAAAAGACCATTGCTGGAGAGCACTCCTCCACCTGCCTCTGTAAAGAGAGTTTGGCAGGTTTGAGTTTCTGCCTGAGTGGCGCTGCTATTACTGCTCCCATTCAGTATTTGTTATCGAGTTCGGCTGTCTCACTCATCAGAACCAGGATATTTTATGAGACTTGTGTTTGTCACTTTATGTTTTAGAAGTTCAGGAAGAAGAACAGCTGAATACATCTTTTCTAAAAGGAGCAAAATAGTCGACATTTTATCTGACTTGCCTGTTGATAAGAGAAACTATGTCTATGCTTAAGAAATAAACAAGAAATTTAAAATAAATTTCTCATGTTTCTACCTGAGTTGTCATAAAGGGCTATATGAAAACACAATGTCATGTAAATACAGTGTGTGTGTGTGTGTGTGCGCGCGCGTGTGCATGTGCATGTGCATGTGTGTGTGTGTGTGTGTGCGTGTGCATGTGTGTGTGTGTGTGTTATTAGTGTGGGGAAACTGGGGTTGTGAAGTTTCTGCTTTGAATTTCCTTTATATTTCTAGCCCTGTTGAGTACATAGCTTTGAACACAGTTCTTTATGTCAGTGAATGAGTGTTTAGTCACTGCCTTTTCTAGCAACTTGCCTTGCTGGGAAATACAATTTCCTTCCACGTTTACAACATCCATCATTCCATCAAGTGAGGCAAATACCACGGCCTTTGTAACAACTAAAGGCTCAGACATTTACAAGGGCCGGGTCACTTGACATTCCTATATCCTCTGATCAGCCACCTGCCTTCTGGGGTTGGGCTGTACTGGGTACCCACTCTTGCAGTTGGCACCAATGCCTGCAGGATTTTTGCTCTCTCAATGAGATGAAAAGGAAAAACAGAACAAGAAAGAGTCAAGTTTACAGTATTTAGGGAAAAAAAGGGATGTTTCAAGACTTTTAAATCCATATCTCAGAATTTTATTACTGTTAAAATACGATAAACATTAAAGGCTTAGTAAACACCACAGTAATCAAGACAGTATAATATTGGATAAATAATGAATTGAAAATTTAATAGTTTATGATACAGAAAGAGACCAGTAGGAACTGTCAACTGAAGGAATGAAATAGAGAAAGAATGGTCTTTTACTACCCAGCACAGGAACTACTGAACACACACAGGTAAAAATGCATATCCATGCACATATCCTAAAATAGTCACAAAACTTAACCACAAATGAATTAATTTACCTTCATGTAAAATGAAAAAGTATAAAAAGCATTAGAATATAGTAAAACTCTAGGTGGCTTGTGTATGGAGATGCCTTTTAAGTTATGATAACGAAGAATTGTCTTACCCACAAAGTGAATCATTGCTAAATTGGACCATTATCCAGAACACATACAAAAATAATTAAAATTCAACAATTTAACAACAAATTAATCAAGAACCTGAACAGATGTCTCAACTTGAAAACTACACAGATGTAAAATACACACAAGAGAAAATGGCATTGGGTATTGTTAGGAAAAGGCAAATTAAAACAAGATACTATTATATACCTAATTGGGAAGCCACATTCAAAACACTGGCAACTCTAATTGCTGGTGAGGATGTG
The DNA here is from genome assembly GCF_011762505.2 of Arvicanthis niloticus. Taxonomy (NCBI): domain Eukaryota; kingdom Metazoa; phylum Chordata; class Mammalia; order Rodentia; family Muridae; genus Arvicanthis; species Arvicanthis niloticus. The sequence continues at coordinate 52,071,028 of NC_047665.1, read as the reverse complement.
GATACTGGCTGTGTAAGATTGTTTAACAGTTTCTCTTAAAGGTAAATCTACCATTAAAATAAGATTAATAGATCAAGTTTCTTGGTCCTCAGAAATGTGTTGAAATATTAGCCAATTAAGATGTCTTTCAACAAATGAGTGAATAAAAACGCTTTGTGTACCTAGGGGATGAAATATTATTCAATACCAAAGATGAGTGAACAAGACAGGAAAAGGCAAAGGAGAAACTTTGATGCATATTTCTATGCAACATGAAATAATCTCAAAAAGCTGGAATCTATATAATTCAATTTTCTGCCAGTCTTAGAAAACACAAGCTATAGCCAGAGTGGATGCTTGCAGAGATTATGGCGGAGGAGGGGGAAGTAGAAGAAAAGGAATTGTGTGAGGACTTGAAATTGCCCTGGCTTGATTTTACCATGATAAACCCAGAGGATGTCCAACACCAAGCAGGAAACCTGAACAAACTGTGTGCTCTGGGTGATAATGATATGTCTGATGTGTCTGGGGAATAATTACCCATTGAAGGAAATACACCTTTGAATGAGGTTGAAAACAGAGATGGCTATGTGTGTATGGAGGTAGGCAATAGGTGGATATTTATTTTTAATATTCCTGTCAATTTTGCTATGCATCTAAAATTGTCTAAAATAAAATAATTTTTAAGAGTAAACATCAAGCTTATTATTTCGCAGTTGCTCATTTTTCATTCTATCTGGTTTTTGTGGTGCTCTTGGGGGCTGGGGAGATGGCTCCATGGTAAAACCACTGATTGTTCTTACAGAGGACCAGGGTTCAAATCCAAGCACACACATGGCAGCTCATACCTATCTGTAAGTCCAGTTTCAGAGCTGTGACATTCACATGCAGATAAAAAAATACCAATCAACACTTTATGTATGTATTCATATATATACATATGTGAATATATATGTATATAATGTATATATTTAAACTAAAAGACAAACCTGCCCAAGCCACTGTGTGTTCTTTCCTGGTTAGTTCATTGACAGCATCACTGGGTTTGAGAACTAATTATGCTTAGTTAACAGTACAAGACATCCTGATGGGCACATTAAGCTACGACTGATAATTCTTTTAAAACGTCATGACTTTCAGAATCCCGAACACCTTTGGAAGAACTTAGGCTGCTGATATTAAGGACTTGCAGAGAGCCTTCTCTTTCCTTAGTTTCTCTGTTTAGTCTATGAATGAAACCCATAAATGCCATGCCCTATAGTGAATCTCAAATTGCCCCAGCAGGTTCCCATGCACAAAGGCACAGAAGGGCACACATGTATGCACAGGAAAGAGCACAAAAACATTCCAGGCAGAAGTAAATATCAGCCCAGACACGCCTGGGTCAGTGTGTAAGCTGTAAGTTGCACAATATCCATACAGACCAAAACCTGCAGTAATGGCACTGAAGGTAAAGTTGTACCTGAGTACTCAGATATATTTTAAAATATTTATTACATTTTGGTATGTGCATGTGTTTGCCTGTGCATGTCTCTCTGTATGTGTATGTGTGTGTCTGTACATGCCTCTGCGTGAATGTGGTGTGTGTGTGTGTGTGTGTGTGTGTGTGTGTGTGTGTGAATGAAGTATTTGTGGGACCTGTGCATGCCTCTGTGTGTATGCCAAAATGCCTGTGAGTGGTTTGTATGTCTGTGTGTGTGTGTGTGGTTTGTGTGTGTGGTTTGTGTGTGTGTGTGTGTGTGTGTGTGTGTGTGTGTGCATGAAGTATTTGTGGGACCTGTGCATGCCTCTGTGTGTATGCCAAAATGCCTGTGAGTGGTTTGTATGTCTGTGTGTGTGTGTGGTTTGTGTGTGTGTGTGGTTTGTGTGTGTGTGTGTGTGTGTGTACTGTACTGCTTATGTAGAAGTCAGAAGACAGCTTGTAGGAGTGAGTTCTCTTTGCACCATTTGTTTCCTTGGGTTCAAACTAGGGTCATAGCACTTGGTGGCAGGTGCCTTTCCACTTTGTGCCATTTCTCTAGCCCTCGTACATTATTACTGGAAACCTCCACTTCAAGTTGTCACAAAACAATTCTTTAGCCAATCTAAGGTTTTCCTTTAAAAGAAATGTGGCAAGTAATACACAGAGAATTTGTGTGTGCAATTTTATTAGTGTAAGTGAATTAAATGATTCCATTCTATGTGTGGTATTATGCCAGTATTGTCCAACATTGGAGCTGATGAAAAGTAAGTAGGATGTGAGTGGTGGTGCATGTTTTAATCCTAGCACTCTAGAGGCAGAGACAGGCGGATCTCTGAAGTTAAGGCCAGCTGTGTCTAGAGGGTAGTTCCAGGGCTACCCAGAGAAACCCTTTCTTGAAAAACTCAAAACAAACAAAGAAACAAACAAATAAGGATAGTAATTGGCTATGGGGAAAGACTTCTATGAGAAATTTGTTCAGATCTGGTTAGCTTGCTCAATGAGATGCTGGCAGAAATGTGTGCGGTTTCCCAACAGGATGGTGATTTCCCAACAGGGACAACATTCACTTTCATCTCTGATTAAAGAATAAACTTTCTAGTATTTTTAATAATAATTATATATTTTAAAAGGTTTATTTACTTTTATTTTTTTGCATGCATGTTAAAGGTACAAAGGCAGTGATAATAACTGAAGATAAGAGATTGCCTTTGAAAGTCAAGTTGAAATAATGATGCCCACATCCCCTGTATCAATCACTTTTTCCTGTTGGCACTCACTATTTTGGCAATTTTAACAACAATGATTTCATCAGACTTAATGGTCAAGATACAATCATATTATAGTAGTCATTTTAGCAGCACACTATGTAAGATGAACCATAGTGTGAACATGGTGACTATAAAGGCTGGGCTCTGGAAATAAAAATGGAAGTGAGTTGTGAATCTGTCAATTATGATCATGTTGGGTTCTTGTCCTTCTGCTAAGGATAGCTTACAAGACAAACTTATTTTCTTTCTTGGGGGTGGAACATAACCTCTGGCCTCTTTTAAAACAATAGCAGAGACTTGGGAGAAAATATTTCCTACATCCAGAGATCATGTAACAGCTGGTTGCTGCCTAGAAGCCCAGGATATGGGATGTGAATATGTGGAGCATCTTTACTTCTCACAGGGCCTAGCATCTGACCTGATGATCACATACCAACATACATACTAGCTTTCCCATTCTGAGTGGTAGGTGAATCACAACATATTTGTTCTTATTCTGGTGAGTCAGAAGCAGGACTTCTTCAGAAGAAAGCCTCTGAACAAGAGCGGCTAGTTTGCAAATGGGAAACTGGACATCAATAGAAGTAACTTTTTTAGACACAAAATACTCTGGGTTATGATGGAGAAATGAGAAAGGCAGAGCAATGTTAACCCACTATTAACTATTAACCCACTTATTAGTAATGTTCATTTCTCTTTGAGTATACTTACTTTGTTCCTTTACTTTTTTTTATCTGATATGATGTAGAATTATTTCCTTCAAATTATTTCCTTTTCTCTTTAGGTAAGATGAGGGAGGCTTATAAGACTGGAGAAGCTGACAGAATATTAGAAGTTCAAGAAGTTGATAAAGATTATAAGATTAAAAATGATTAGGTAATTACAAGCTTCTCAAGGCTCTTCTTCAAGGTTATGTCAGCAGCTAGCATCTGTTGGAAGGAGGGATATTTACCATAAATCTGACTGTTCTTTCTGTAGGTAGCTAGGGAGGCAGATTTTGAGTCATCACACAAGTAGACTGGGCTTTTTGGTGATACAGTCACCTTTGTTTCACCCATCTCCTGTCAGTAATCTCAATAAACACAGTACATCAAGGCAGACTCATGATACTCAATTCTTTGGTTGCTCATTTGTGTGCTATTTATAGTTACCAAGCATTAGTTCATCTCTTCCTAGGAAATGTCACAGAAAACCATCTCAGTAGATGAAAATACCTTTCACCAGTTGTTCAGGCCAGACATGCTTGAGAATTATGGCCATGTTTTGATTGTGTCTGTGTGCAAGCCCTACCTATCTGTGAATGCACAAATATCTATTTTAAAATAAATAATTATTTCCACCACTAACTCCTTATGGCAGTCACCACAAGTTCCCACATTAAGCATGGTGTCCTAACTTTGGCCAACATGGTTAGTTACAATATGTCCTCTGTAGCACCACTAGCCTCAGAACATTTTCTGTTACTTCCTTACACATTAATATGAAACCAATGTTAGGCTTGCATCTCTACCTTGATTAATCTGATTAGAAGCCAATGTTTTTGCTTTTTTTTTTTTACTAATTATTTTGTATGTGTGTGTTATACATATGTAAATGTGTATGTGTTCTTGCATTTATGTGGTACATGCATCAGTGTGAAATGTAAAAGTGTGTATACATGCATATGCATGTTAATAAGGAGACCATAGGTAGATAGCTGATGTCCTCAATCACTTTATACCTTATTTGTTAATGGAGTAGCTTTCACTGAGCTCATAGATTCAACTAGTGTAGCTAGCCAGCTTGCCCCATGAAGTCATGTGTCTGCTTCCTGAATGATGGGAGTATAGATGAGCCACCATGACCAACCAGATTTTGTTTGAGTGGCTGGGGATTCAAACTTCAGTCCTCACACTTGTGAAGCAAGGACAATATCCAGTGGGCCATCTCCCAGCTTCATTGTGTACTAATATTAATGCTTATATCTCATATATTCAGTGACTTCTTCTACTCATTTTTGATATATTTTAAATGATATGTAAACAAGAGACAAGAGATCCATATCCACTTGCCAACATGGTCTGGGTTGTGGTTTCCTTCTCTCAAAGCAGTAGCAATTGACCAGATGTAGATTTTGCAGTGTGCGTACTCATAACAGTTTATACGTTGATTACCTACCCCTACTAAACAAAAACACAATTCCTATGAGAGTAGATCTATTTTTATACTTTTAACTACTGTGTGTCATGAACCTAGGCAATATTTTTCAAGGGATATTAATAAAGCAGTTACTAATGAATTCGAAGAATCAAAAAATTTTAAACATCTAGAGATTTAACAATGAATCCATTTATTTTAATGAATACATTTAACTGGCCAAGAAAATGACAAATGACCTTTATGAGTTACGTTAACAACTTAAATTTTACATTATGACTATTAAAAAAAGCATCTAGTCCTCAAGAAGTCTTAGAGGTAAGAAGGAACCTGCTTGTCATCACCCAGTAACTCAAAGAATATAACTGACACTATTTTTGCTTACTTCCAATCAGATGATATGTTACTTTTTCCTGCCTAGCTAAAGAATCACACTTTCTGTTGGGGGTGCATACATGGCCGCATATAGATGTGTTATTAGAGAGGGATGAACAAAGTGACTAATTCAACATTTAAAAGGTTAGCAACAGCCAATTCATTCATTTGTATCATAAAACAAAAAAGGTATTAATGTACAGTTTTCTCATTTTTAGGTAATATAAATAGGATGTCAAATTCAGCCAACAGCAATAAGGTTCTGTGTTCCATATTCAGAGTGAAGGAATGTATGCTATGATAAAACTGTTTTTAAAGAATGTTTTTAAAATTATGACTGTGTATACATATATGTCTGTGTGGGATACACACACATAAGTGAATGGGTGTGCAGAAGCAGAAGAACGTCATCAAATTCCATGGATCAGGAGCTATAGGAAGTTGTGCAGAGCTTAATACTGGTGTTGGAAAGCAAACTCTAGTTCTCTGCAAGAGCACTATTTTTTTATTAACATCTAAGAGATCTTTTTTATCCCTACCCACAAGCCATTAAAGGTATCAACTTCTTAAGTATTATTGTGACATGTCTTCATTTGAATGTCTCCAAGGAAATGAAGGATGGGCACATGAATATACCTGGCAAATAGAGTGCCTAAGTTGTTACCTTAGTCAATTCATCTTGCTATGACAAAATTTCATAGAGTGTGTAGCTTAAAAAGACACTGCCCCTCACCCCCACAATTCTAAAGGCTACTGTCATAGACAGAGGTCTGGTTTGATTCAGTCTCTGGTGAGGTCTCTTCCTGGATTGCCATCTCCCTGTGTCTGATTAGCTATTCATAGTGTGTACATGATGTCAGAGATAGTTCTGCTCATTCATTTTCTTCTTGCTAACCAAACAACACATCACCCTGTGATAGCTGTGTTCAACAAATCTGTCCTCAGTAGCCTCATATAATCACATTGAAGGATGTGACTTCAACAGATTAATGTGGTGGGTACAGTAAATGAAGAATGCACACATAGCCTCACCAAACTAAAAATGCTCTATAGGAAGGAGAATTAAAACGATCTTGCCAGAAATTGTATGATAGATAGCTATTGATCATTGGCTTATCATTTTCCTTTCAATTCCAATAACATTAATATTTCCAAGAACATGTAGTTTGGCCACTAATAGAAGCCACCATGGTTTTCTATCTTGACACCAGAAATAAACAAGGTAGATTTGTTTCTTCTTCTTACCACTCAGGCTTCCCTTTTGTTCTGTTTAGATTTTTTGCCTCCTATCTTTTATGGTCAGTATGTGTGTGTTTTCATTTATCCTTCTTACACAGTTTTTCCCTCATACATACTCCATGACACAATACTCTCTCCACCTTTATCTCCTGGCCTGAAACCTTGAAGCCATCTGTAGAAATAAAAAATAAATGATTCATTGATCTGCTTTTGTGGCTGTTAAATGTGAAGTATAATTTTCCCTTTACCAATATCTCTGGGATAGTAAACCATGAATTCCATGGACATCAATGAGAAGAAGTGAGATGTTGCAGCAAACCCATCACAATTGCTGACTTTATCTGAAATTTATTTTCTATTAATTTTTTTGTGATTGACTTCTAAATAGAATTCAAATAGTTCACAAATCTGTCAGAACAGTTTAATTTCATAAAGTCCTATAAGGCATATTTTTTTGCATCATCATAAAGGTATCATTATGTTGGTATCTTCTGGTAAGATGACAAAGAGTAGGGTCACTTTCTAAGAGCTCAAACACCACTTCTGAGATATTTCCCCACATAGTCACTACCTAAATCCCCCATTCATTTATTAATTGTGTTACTTTTTATTCAGTATATCCATATACAAATCAGGGATGGCAACAATGTTCTTAAAGCAATGTCAAAATCAGCTCTTTATGACTTTCTGGTTCTCTAAGAGGGTATGGGCATTAAATGAAAGAGCTAAATCACTTTTAATTTGGAGACTTTCTATACTATTAAACATAGGCTAATAATGTATCTCCCCTTTCACTCTACTCTGACATTTTCTATGAAATGCCAAAAGTATCTCCAAGATGTCTGCTTAATTAAATGATGTCAACAGAGGATAGAAAATTATTAAGTAAAAGTAGACAGAAAGGAAAGACATCACCAAGTTAATTGTACTGTGTTTTCTTGAATCTGCTTTATATTTTTAGATTTCTTTTAGTTACCTTACACACACACACACACACACACAGATACACACACATACACACACACACTCAGATGAAAAGCTATGTGTTTCTCTAATCATGTTTTTATTTTTCTGGATGGTGTTTGCTGCTGTAGTTTGAGATAGATTCTTCTTACTGTATTTCCTCTCAGAGTGACAGATGTGTGAGAGAAAAGATATTTGGCCACACCTAAAAACATAAATATAAATATTCAACATGTCTTTTCATCTAAACATGTTCACAGCTAATTCTGCATGTGTACTTGGTGGGCATAGATAAGAGTTGGTTTATCCTATTTACTCATATTCACAGTTTTGAGCAGTGGCAGCTTATAATGCAAGAGTTGTCTAAATTGTGGTAATGTGTAAATGTTTTTCTTCTGTTTTTAGTGATTACAAAGACTTTGAAGGTAAACACCCATTTAATCTACCAAGTGGATATCTATCAGACCAAGTGTTGGAATAAAAAAATTCCCCAAGCTGGTTTCTGTTCTATATCTCTTTTGAATTGCTAGACTTTGAAACAACAACCATGTGTACATTAAGAGAATTGCTATAGCACTGAGCTATATCCCCACTCTTTCATAGACCTTGGGTTAAATAAGAAGAGCCACTCAGTTTTTATGTGTTACTATTACAGAATGTTACTATCACAAAAAGCTGACCCAGATGACTTAAGAAAGAAGTTAATTTTGACTCAGAGTTTGAAAGATACAGTCTTGCATGGAGGGATAAGCTAGAGAAGGCCTATAATGGCTTGGTTTGTAATATTCAGAGCTTTTAGACTTTTTGTATTATGGCCAGTCAGGAGAGAGAGACATATAGATAGAAAGAGATGATAGGTAGATATATAGATGATAGGTAGATAGATAGGCAATAAATAGGCAATAGATAGGTAGATAGATAGATAGATAGATAGATAGATAGATAGATAGATCAGTAAGGTCAGAAGAGAAGACAAGACATAATGTAATGTAAGATCACTGTACTAAACCCAACACTTCCAGCAATGCCTCCCACATCAAAGGCTCCACATCTCATAACACAGTCACCACCTGGCGTTCAAACTTTATTGAGAATATCATCCTCAGTGAAGTAACCTAGACCCAGAAAGACACTTATGGTATATACTCATTTATAAGGGGACCTTAACCATAAAATGCAGGACAACCATGCTACAATCCTCAGACCCAAAGAAACTGGGTAGTGAGTGAGGATATCCTGGGGATAGGAGAGCCAGTGAAGAGGGGAACATGGATAGTGATCAGGTATGAGGAGAAAGGTGTCAGGAGTGGGCTGGGAGTAAGAATGGAAATTAGTTCCATATTTGCTCCAATGAGTATTTTGTTACTCCTAAAAAGGACTGAAACACCCACACTTTGGTCTTCCTTCATCATGAGTTTCATATGGTCGGAGAGTTGCATCTTGGGTATTGTGAGCTTTTGGGCTAATATCCACTTATTAGTGAGTGCATACCATGTGTGTCCTTTTGTGATTAAGTTACTTCACTCAGGATGATATTTTCTAGTTCTATCCATTTGCATAAGAATTTCATAAAGTCATTGTTTTTAATAGCTTAGTAGTAAATGTGTAAATGTACCACATTTTCTGTATCCATTCCTCTGCTGAAGGACATCTGGGTTCCTTCCAGCTTCTGGATATTACAAATAAGGCTGCTATGAACATAGTGGAGCATGTGTCCTTGTTATATGTTAGAGCATCTTCTGGGTATATGCTCAGTAGTGGTATGGTTGGGTCCTCAGGTAATGCTATGTCCAATTTTCTAAGAAACCACCAGACTGATTTCCAGAGTGGTTGTATCAGCTTGCAATCCCACCAAGAATGGAGGAGTGTTCCTCTTCTTCCACATCCTCACCAGCATCTGCTATCACCTGAGTTTTTAATCTTAGCCATTCTGACTGGTGTGAGGTGGAATCTCAGGGTTGTTTTGATTTTCATTTTCATGGTGACTAAGAATGTCTTTAGGTGTTTCTAGGCCATTTGAGTTTCCTCAGTTTAGAATTCTTTGTTTAGGTCTGTACCCCCTTTTTTAATAGAGTTATTTGGTTGTCTGGAGTCTAATTTCTTGAGTTCTTTGTACATATTGGATATTAGCCCTGTATCAGATGTAGGATTGGTAAAGATCTTTTCCCAGTCTGTTGGTTGCCATTTTGTCCTATTGACAGTGTTCATTGCTTTACAGAAGCTTTGCAATTATATGAAGTTTCATTTGTCAATTCTTGATCTTAGAGCCTAAGCCATTGGTGTTCTGTTCAGGAACATGTCCCCTGTGCCCAAGTATTTGAGTCTCTTCCTTACCTTCTCTTCTATTAGTTTCAGTGTATCTGGTTTTATGTGAAGGTCCTTTATCCACCACCTCAGTATCCATCCCATGTGCAGTCACCAAAGGCAGATGCTGTTGTGGATGCCAGGAAGTGAAGGCTGACAGGAGCCTGATATAGCTGTCTCCTTAGAAGTCTGCCAGAGCCTGAAATATACAGAGGCACAGGCTCACAGCTAACAATTGAACTGATCCTGGGGTTCCCAATGGAGGAGTGAGAGAGAAGACTGAAGGAGCTGAAGGGGTTTGCAGCCCCATGGCAAGAGAAACAATACCAACCAACCAGAGCTCTCAGTGTCTAAACCACCAGACTGGGACCACATAGGGAGGGACCCATGGCTCCAGCTGTATATGTAGGGGAGGATGCTCCAGTGTGGAGGAATTCGAGGGCGGGGAGGTGGGAGTGAATGGGTCAGTGGGGGCACATCTTCATAGAAGCAGGAGGGGGGGAACGGGATGGTGGTTTCTGGGTGGGGGGTAATCAGGAAAGGGGATAGCATCTGAAATGTAAATAAAATATCCAATTAAAAGAAAAAAGAAACAAAAAGAAAAAGAAAGAAAATCTGGCAGGGGCATCTTGGGTGACTAGTTGAAGGTCTGGGACTGGGAAGAATATGGGGTATGTATAGGGGTGACCCTAGTTGAGATTTCTACCAGAGGTGGATATAGAAACTGAAGTGACTACCTCCTGTAGCTAGGCCAGATTTCTACAAGAGGGAGGGGAGACCTCAATCCACCCACAAAGCCCTTGAATCCAAAATTTGTCTTGCCTACAAGATGTGTGCAGGGATAAAGATGGCACAGAGTCTGAGGAACAGCCAATTAATGTCTACCCCAACTTGAGACCCACTGAATGTGAGAGAGTCAACCCCTGATACTATTCATGATACTCTGCTATGCTTACAAATGGGAACCTAACATAACTGTCGTCTGAAATTCTTCAACAGCTGGAGCTCAGAAAGTCTTGTGGAAGAGAGGGGTCAGGACACCATAAGAAGACCTATAGAATCAACTAACCAGGGACAATGGGGGCTCACAGAACACAAGGAGGGGCACTAGTGAAGGAGCATGCAGGAGCTGGACCTAGATTCCCTACACATTTGTAGCAAATGTGCAGCTTGGTCTTTATGTGGGTCCCCTAATGAGTGGAGCATGGGCTGTCTTGGTCTCTGTTTCTTGTCATTGATTCCCCTTCTGACTACCTTGACTGCCTGGTCAGGCCTCAGTGGGGAGGATGTGTTTATACCTGCTGGGACTAGATGTCCCAGGGTGGATGGTACCCAAGGAAATCTCCCCTTCTCTAAGGAGAAGGGGAGGGGCAATAAATGGAGGAATTTGTAAGGTCTGGACTTGGAAAAGAGAAGGGAGGGGGTTGTGATCGGGATGTAAATTGAAGAAAAAATTAAAGCCTTGGAAAAAACACATTAACACTTATGAGTCTTTAGAAGATATTCAGTCTGCTGTATTCTACTTCTGACCTTCATAATCATAACCATCTCTTAATGTCAAATGCATCTAGTAGAATTTCAAAACTCCCCATAGACTTAAAAATGTAAAAAACATTCAGAAGTCCAAAGCATTTTTTGAAACTCAAAACAAACTCTTAATTGTGAAACTCTATTTAAGAAAATATAAGCTATTTGCTTCCTACATGCTGTGGCACAGAGTATACATTCCCATTCAAAGTGACAGACAAGGACACTGAAAAGTAACACTGCTTTTAAGGTTTCTTTCATCTTTTTTTATTATAATTTATTAGTAATTAAGTTAATTCTTTGACAATTATATGCATGTGACTAATACATTATGGTTATTCAGTCCCCTACCCTCTCTTATCTCTCTCTTACTTTATCAACCCCCACCCCTCCACCTCCACTTTGTTAGCTGTTCTACATTCATTTGTTTCTGTCTGGTTCTGTGACTCATCTAGATTAACCAGGGCATATGTGTAACAACTGGATTAAAGTTATTTACTGGCACTTGCTTTAGTCCACAGTGGGGATAAAATTGAAGGATATGACTCTGTCTTTCACTGAATCTATCTATAGGAAATAGTTCAACATGGAGTAGTAGGGCTCACTGAGATCTTTCTTCATCCATGCCTGTTGATAGGTTTATGATTTCTCCTCCTCCTCCTTCATCCTTCTCCATCTTTTAATGTAAAACAGATTTTTTTCTCATACAATGTATCTTGATCATAGCTTCCCCTCACTCTATGCCTCCCAATTCCTTCCCACCTGTCCTCCCCTCTGGATCACCTCCTTTTCTATCTCTCATTAGAGAGACCACAAAAGTGCAGATAACAAAACATGATAATATATGACAAAATGCATCAAAAGCTTTCATATGGAAAGGCAACCCAACTGGAGGAAAAGAAGCCCAAGAGCAGACAAATGGGTCCACTCTTACACAGACAATCTGATTCATGCAAATTTGCATCAAGGATCCACATGCATTTTTCTCTATCCAAACTAGTCTGTAACATACATATGTGTGCTTTAAAATCTTGTTACTTCTAGTATAACAAACTATGAAGTAAGTAACACTGAGGAATAGATGCCGTGTCCTTTTCAATAATGTCTCACAAGCACTTGGTGTCAGAGACAAAATGGGAATAGATTAATCCTGATAGTTTTCAAAAACATGCTCTAAATAACCCATTCTATATTATCATCTTACTGATCACCAACTTTCATATCTAACTATATGTTCAGATATCCTTTTCTGAATTCCATTATCATAGTTAAATTTCAGCATGTTTTGTTAGATAGTTACCATTTCTCTTTCTTTTAAACATTAAAATACCCTTAATTTTTATAGTGAAACTCATGTCTCAAATTATGTAATCCAAGTTGAGAATCTATATTTCTCCCCAACTCCTCCCTATTCCTCTGTTCTTTCTCAAGTCCATCTATGCATCAGAGGAGGAAAACACACACTTCCTAAAGCTATCCGTGGGACCTCTAACTACCTATGATAGATACCTGTTTAAATATGTAGAATGTTTGAAACTTATACCAGGGACTTCCTAAAGAAAGTGATTGAGAACAGATTCTATGAGTAAATAGTTGAAGAAGAGAAGAGGATAGTATGATTGGATCAAATCAGTTACAGATATGGGGTCTCAGGACATTCCAGGGTAAATCTGATAGGAAAAATGGCATATAGTGTTTTCATTTTGGCTTGGTTAGTGTAGTGCCCAGTATATCCAAAGAGAAATTAATCTTGGTGTTAGAAATCACTTGCTATAAGTGCAGAAAGTAATCCAAAGTATTCAATGGAAATGCTTTATCATGGTGACATGTCTGAATTGGGTTTCTTTCATTCAGACCTTCCTAAGTATATATTCACACAGGGCTTTCCACTAACCTTGAGAAATGCTTTCGTTGCTATTTAATATAAGCAGAAAATGTAGGGAATAAATACTCTAGTTAAACTGGATTTTTCTGATTTAAATGTGGAAACCAGGGATTCTGGGTAACATGTCTAGTAAAAGATGTTTACAGTCTATGGAAAATGGGTATCTGACAGAATGATGTACTAGCACAGATGAGAACTGGATAAAGTATTGAATTGATTTTTAAGCTACAACACATCATTATGAAGGAGTACTAGCTTAAAGTATTGATAGAGAAATTGTTACTCATAGTCCCCAATCCTATACAGAAAGGGCTGGGTAATATTTCAAGAAGTTTCAGTAATACCATCCAAAGCAGATCATCAAAACTGTGTTGATTATCATTGGGTATTTTTAATGAAACACAAAGAAACCATATAGCTGTTTATTAAAATAGAACATTTAAAGCATATATTTCTTAAGAGAAAAAAAAGAGGGAATATTGTAAGAACCAATGAGGATGGGAAAAGGCAAAGAAACAAGGACTTTTAGACACAAATGGACTGATGTGCATATGAACTCTCAGAGGCTGTGGCAGCCTGTGACAGGGCCTGTACAGGTCTCAGGAAGATGAAGTCTGAGCGCTGATAAAGAACACAACCCTCACCCCTAACCCAGAAGCTATCTGTAATTGATAACTGCTCACAAAGAAAAACTTAGTTTTCTCCATCCGAGTCTTATTTATGTAGCATGTAGGTGGAAATCATAAGAAAAAGATTGGAGGTCACCTGCTTAAAATCACTATCTGCAGCTATTTAATGCATGAAATGATCAAAGTACTCCTATTCACAAAGAAGCCTTTATTGAAGGGCTTTGCACAAAGCCTTTTCAGAGTGTCCTGATGTCTCCCAAGTAAGACCAATGTCCTAAATCTACTTATCTCAAAGAAGTGTTCCTCATTTTCCTTCCCCAGTTTCAGACTAGATTAAGGCTGTCTATTGAATGTTCTGGTAGCACTCTACAGTACGCTTGATTATCTTCCAGTTATTTGCTTTTATACTTATTATTATTACTCACCACTCATCTTTTCCATTAGACTACAAATGATGTAATGCCTGAATGAAGCCTGCCTTACTTACTGCTATATATTTCCACCTAGTACAGTCACAGTGGAATTTAATTCTTTAATAAATAAAAAATGGGGAAAAATAATTTCAAGGGAAAAGATGTCTGAAAGGAAGTTCACAGATACATAACTATCGCTTTTGTAATTTTGCTAAGTTTATTATTTAAGAAAATAGAGCCAGGCGGTGGTGGCGCACACCTTTAATCCCAGCACTTGGGAGGCAGAGGCAGGCGGATTTCTGAGTTCGAGGCCAGCCTGGTCTACAAAGTGAGTTCCAGGACAGCCAGGGCTACACAGAGAAACCCTGTCTCGAAAAACCAATATATATATACATATATGTATATATATATATATGTATATATATATATACATATATATATATATATATCAATAGCGTTAAGAAATTAAGACAAATATTATAGACAAAAATGTTAGTATTTTTTTCTTATTTAAAAAATCAATTTTTATCTAAAGTTAAGGAATAATAAAATCATTTAATCAGTATCTAATAACTATAGCACAGATAATCTATTATTTTGTACTACACTACTCAAATGTTTGAGCATTTTAAAAAATACCATGTATTGTCAAAACCACAATACAGAATTTGTAGACTTGATGAACTGTCCATATCTGCTAGAAATTGAAATGGAGATGTTTTAACATTTAAAAGTTAACTTCTTAGATTTAAATTTCAGTTTCTTCTTTCTTTGTATAATAGGCTTGCTGCAATGCTTGGGTTTGTTCTTTCATAGGATAGAATGATATTTCTCTTTCTATATTTAAACTAATGTTTTCTAAATTTAAGTGATATTACCAATCCCAGTAGACTTTTGCATAAGTATTAAAGAAAGTTTAAGTCTTGAAAAACTAAGTCTGCCAAACATGGCAGATACTTGTAGTCCATTATGTTGATCGTCCAGACCAGCCCTTAGGATAACACAGCCTTGAACTGTGAGGAAGTGAGGAATCTTAATCTGTAACTTATACGTATCTCTTATGTGTCAAGCTTTGTTAATATCAACAGTCTCCATTAATGGGGGCATTTGTTGCTACCATTCACTCAACAGTGCAGGCTTGTTACTTTTGCAGTTGGCTAAAACCATAACAGAGCTGAGGTACATTGCTTCTGATTTTACCAAGTTTACTTGAATTTTTTTTTTTTTTTTATATAGAAGAGCCATGTATATATTCATTCTTTGGTTAAGAAATTACACTGTGAGAGAAATGACTAAAATCCATGACTGCTCAGAAGGTGGGCATATGTAACCATGTCCTCTAGAATTGATAGAATATGCCTGAAGCAAAATGTGTGCCTGGGTGAATTAAGGAAGCTGCGTGAGTGGCCTGGGAGCAGCTTCCTTCCTCTAAGTTGGAACACTTCATTAGGTCTAGGGTGTGCTCCTAAACCACAGAATGCCACTGTCCCACATGTCAACCCCAAGCTAGCTTTTTTTTTTTTTTTTTTTGTATTTTGGATTATTTCTTTGTTCTTCTTCTCATATAACACAAATGAACGGACATACTCTATAACGGAGTCCTCTGCATGGACCTTTGGTGAAAGCAGTTCAATTGTGGTCAGAGTTTGGTAGTAACATGTGTTCTCCTGACACCGAATCGTGTCTCAAAGATGGCCATAAGAATAGACATGAGCGTCTGAGCAGACTATCCACACAACATTTCAGCACCCAGAACAGCATAGGAGATTTTAAGAGGCAATTTTTGTCATTTATATTCACCTCCTGAAAATCAATGCTATCCGAACGCTGTGCTTTGATTTCAAAGGGGAGAAGTGACTGATTTTTCTCACCAGGTTGTAAGGATGCCTCCTTATCAGCTCTGGAGTTCTCAGCATGGTTGCCTGGATACTCAGTCTCCATGAGTATTATTCTGATTAAAGGGCAATTTAGAGGTTTTTTTTTTTTTTTTCTCAAATCTATCTGTAATTTAGAAATATTATCTGCTGTCTGGTACACTGATTTGTCAAGTGGCAGATTGAGCATTATTATTTAAAGATGGGTTTTCAATAAGGTGAAATAAGAATGTGATTGGCCATACATATATCATCAGCCCCCTTTTGATATATATGTACTAAATTTAGTGAATCTTCTTTGGATAAAATGAGTTCAATGAATTTGGGAGTTACAAAGGATGGGAATGAAACCATTGGCTAAGAGTTTCTATTTTACAGTTTAAAGATAATCAACCATTATTATGAACCAGTGGCCATCAGGATGGTTCTCCAGAGAAAAGAACGAAGAAAATGCATCAAATCAACATTTTTTTTTTTTTTGAGGACTTTCTTGTAACTTTTCCCCAGCTATTAAACTAATGGGCTCAGAAGGCAAGAACTACACTTTCTGATTCACAGAAATTTCATGCAATAAACAATTTGTGCCTATAATCAGTCCATTGCTTTGTAGTTTACTTCTACCCAGACAGGATTTGCATGTACCAAGCTGCATCGGTTTAAGGCGTTTGGTTCAGTAACCTGTTATATTTGTGTTCATTGGTGGTACAGTCAGTTTCCTGCAGAGAGAGAGAGAGTACAAAGGCAGGAATGGCCCCCGTGCATTGCTATAGGGTCCCTCCATCCGCTTTTCACATCCGTGGGCCCAGCGTGCTCAGATCCATTTCCTGTCCTGATAGATAACTTGACATTCTCTAGAGATGTCCAGAAATAAAACATTCTGTCCACCCATTGCACTCACTCCTTTCACTTCCCAGGAACCCAGTAAATTCACGACTTTGCTGTATCCCTCATCACATTATTCTTGTTAGTTGCTCAGAATTCTGACTCAGGAATATCTCCAACTTAGTTTTCTTAATAGATTTTTGAGCCATTTTGTTTTCTGGTATTACAGTTTTTCTAGCCACAGATCGCCTTAATCTCTGCAAAGACATGCGGTCGTTTTGTGTCTCAATATTAAAGAGATTTCTACCTCACTCCCTGATGTTGTTCAATACAGTATTCCCAACAGTAAGGTACAAAGTGCTGGTTGCGCCACTCTGTGCCAAATCATATCCTTTATCTGAAAACTTTTAAAACATTTTTTAAATTGATTTTTTTTACTTATTCACTTTATTGCTCACTGCCCCCTCCCACAATCACTCCCCCATGACCCCTCCCTTCTCCTCTGAGCAGGTAGTGGCCTCTCTAAGTATCCCTCCCACCCTAGCACTTCAAAGTCTATGTGAGGCTAGACAAGGCAGCCCAGCTGGTAGAACATATTTCACATACAGGTAACAACTTTTGGATAGCCCCTGCTCTAGTTGTTCAGGACCCACAGGAAGATCAAGCTTCACATCTGCTACGTATGAGTAGGGAGGCCTAGGTCCATCCCTTGTATGTTCTTTGGTTGGTGGTTCAGACTCTGAGATCCCCAAGGGTCCAGGTTAGTTGCCTCTGATGATCTTCCTGTGGAGTTCCTATTCCCTTCTGAGCCCATAATCCTTCTTCTTATTCTTCCATAAAAGTCCCCAAGCTCCATCCACTGTTTGGCTGTGGGTGTCTGTATCTGTCAGAGTCAGCTGCTCGGTGGAGCTGCTCAGAGGACAATGTGCTCTTGTCAAAGAACTTTAGCCAATCCAATAAGAATTCCTCATTTCATGTGTGTCTACTGAAACTGAAATATTTCCTTTCCACATTGCCATGCTATCTTTGATTACATTTCTGGTGTGTTTCCCTTCTCATGCAAACTTGAACTTTTAATTTCTAATTTTTTTGTTATTAAGATTTCAGAGTTTATATATGTTCTATCTGTCTTATATATTACCCAATCAATCATCTCTGGCCTGTGCAAAAATATTTTTAAGCCATGTCATTTTTATTTTTTCTAACCCTTTAACCTGGGTTAATGTCTATCCTTGATGTTGAGGTGTTTCTTGGATGTAGCAAAAGGACAGATTCTGGTTTTGAATGCATTCTGTTATTTGGTCTTTTTATTGGGAAAATGAGACCCTTGATATTTGGAGGTATCAATGATCAGTGGTTGTTCATTCATGTTATTTTGTTGTTATTGCTGATGGTGCTGGTGGTCTGTTTGTATGTGTGAGTGTTAACATGACTCTTTTTTTCCATTTTTTTGTTTTTGCTGGTTCGAGATTATTTATTTTTTATGTATTCATGGGTGAAGGTTGGAGTTTTCTTTTTAGCATCTTCTAAGTAGCTGGATTTGTAAATGGATATTGTTTAAATTTGACCTTATCATGGATTATCTTATTTTATCTACATCGGCTAATTGAAAGTTTTACTGGGAATATTAATCTGGCCTGGTATCTGTGGTCACATAGAGTCTGGTGTTCATTTGTCCAAGCCCTTCTGGTGTTTAGAATCTTCATTAAAAATGAGTTGTAATTTTCATATGTCTGCCTTTATATGTTTTTCTTTTCCTCTTGCAGCTTTTAATATTCTTTCTTTGTTCTGCATGTTCAAAGTTTTGATTACTATGTGGCAAGGGCACTTTCTTTGTACTTCAATACAGTTGGTATTCTATATACTTTTCATACCTTGATAGTTTTCTCCTTCCTTAGATTAGGAAAATTTTATTCTGTGATATTGTTGAAAATGTTTCCTTTTCTGAATGTGGGTGCTCTTGCATATGGGGCACAGATGTTCAGAACTGAGACTTTCTCTTGATGGATTTTCTCTTGATAAATATGTAATGCCCTTCATCATCACGGTTGATAACTTTTGGTTGAAAGTCTATTCTATTGAATATTAGGATGGCAACTCCAGCTTATTTGCTGGGACCATTTGCTTGGAAGACCTTTGTCCATCCTTTTACTCTGAGATAGTGTCTGTCTTTTTTATTAAAGTATCTTTTTTTGTAGGTAGCAAAATTCTGGATCTTGTTTGTGTATCCAGTCTGTTAGCTTATGTCTTTTTATAGGTGAGTTGAATCCATTAATATTGAAAGATATTAAAGAGAGAATACTGTTGGCTACTGATATGTTTGCTTTTGTAGGTGGCTTTATGTGCTTGTGGTTCTCTCCTTTTGGCTTTGTTATGAGATGCTGAATATCTTGTTCTTTCTTTGGTGCAGGTACCTCCCTTGTGTTGAAGTTTTCCTTCAAGGATTCTCTGTAGGGTTGGATTGGTAGATAGATACTATATAAAGTTTGTTTTGTCCTGGAATACTTTGTTTTCTTCATCTATGTTAATTTGGGAGGGAGAAGAAAGCAATCACAAGTGGGGAGTGAGGGGGGGACCTGGGAAGGAAAGTGGACAGGGGTTGCGATGGGAGAGTGGAACCTGATCTGGTATATTGGGTGAGAAAAAAGGACTAAAGCCCCTAGGGCCAGTAGAAAAAGTGGAAACAGGCAACCTAGGGATGTATGAGGTTTGGGGAAACCAGTGACCTGGGAGGGGAGACTCAAAGGGAGGGACCTTAGATGAAATGCTTGACAGTAAAGAGAGTGAATTAATAAAGCCCACCTCCAGTAGGAAGATAGGGCATCAAATGAGGAATGGAGTTTCCATCCCACAGTCAAAACTCTGACCCATAACTGTTCCTGTCTGAAAGAACTTCAGGGTTGGAAATGGAGAGGAGCCTGAGGAAAAAAAGGTCCAGCAACAGGCCCAAAGTGGGATCCAGCTCAAGGGGAGGTCCCAAGGCCTGACACTATTGCTGAAGCTATGGAGAGTTCAGAAAAGGGGACCTATCATGACTGCCCTCCAAAAGACCCAACAAGCAGCTGAAAGAATCAGATGCAGATATTTGCATCCAACCAATAAATAGAAGCTGCTGACCCCTGTGGTTGAATTAGAGAAAGGATGAAATAAGCTAAGGAGCAGGGCAACCCTGTAGGAGGATCATCAGTCTCAATTATCTGGACCTCCAGATCTCTCAAACACTGAACCACCAAATAGGTATCATATACCAGCTGATATGAGGCCCCTAACAAATATACAGCAGAGGACAGCTGGGTCTGTGTTCAATGAGAGATGATGTATGTAACCCTCAAGAGACTGGAGGCTCCTGGCAGTTTAGAGGTCTGATATGGTGGGGGATAGGTGTGGGGACAGCCTCATGGAGACAAGGGGGTGGGTTGGAGGTATGGGATGTTGAACAGTCAGAGGGTGGATGGAGGGAATAAAATCTGGAGTGTAATAAAAATACTAATAGTAAAATTAAAAATAATAATAATAGTAATGATAATGATGAAGAAGAAGAAGAAAAAGAGAAAGAAAATGTTTCTTACACATTTGAGCTGGTTATCTTCTCCTTTCTCTATTCCTCTTATTTTTGGGTTTGGTCTTTTCAAAGTATCCCAGATTTTCAGGGTACTTTGTGTCAGGAATTTTAATATTTATTTTTTGGATTAAACATTATCTTTGAGGAATGTGTCTATTTCTTCTATCATATATTCAATGTCTGAAATTCTTTCTTTTATCTCTTAAATACTGTTAATGAAACTTATATCTATAGCTATTTAAATACCCAAATTTTTATTTTTAGAATTTCCTCAGTTTTTTTTTTTTAAATTCTCTTTTCATTTTCAGAACTTGAAAAGTTTTATTCATTTTCTTACACTGGTGACTTGTGTATTCTGTCTTTCTTTAAGGGATTTATTGATGTACTCTTTAAGAACCTTATCATCTTCATAAAGGTGGAGGGTGTTGTTGTTGTTGTTGTTTTGGTTCTGTTCTCTTGTGTTGCAGCTATTTTGGAATACTCAGGGTTTGCTGAGTTCAGTGGGGATATATTGCCCTGACTATTACTGATTATATTTTATGCTGGCATATATGCATATAGGAGTAGGCTAGTTCCTACATGGCCTAGGTGATAATTTCTGGATTTGTCATCATTGGGTAGATTTTGTCTTTTCTTTATGTTTCCTCTGTGGATTTTTGGAGTATGATGCCTGTGTGTTAGCTGTTTACTTGATGCTGCTCAGCTGGTGTGTTCCTAGTGAATGTCCCCTGTCAGAATACTAGGATGTGTTGGAGAAATAAAGGTAGGAGAAAATTGTTGCTGTCTATTAGGGATTGGATAAGAGAGGAAAAGAAGGCGGTAGCAGGTTTTATGCTCCAGAGTTGAGCATGACACTGGGGGATTAGATTTGGCAGAGATGAACGAAAGCTTTGAATCCACTTTTGATCCAGCCTACTTGTTGACTTGACTATAGTGGCTCTTGGGTTAGCAGGACATTTCTACTGGGATTGTGGGCTAGGACAATACAACAAGTTATAGGTGGAAGATTAGAAAGGGAAAAACTGTGAGCTCCACAAAAGATGTACTCAGGGGTCAGGGAAGGTTACCAAGGATGTTCTGCTGCAGACCTGGTGCTGAGATGTGGGTGCTGGATCTGCAGGAACAGAGAGTGAGATATTTTATATTTTTTTAAAGTTTATTTAGTTTTTTTTTCATTTTGAGTTCTATGTCATTACTTAACTTTTAAATATGTGAGATACTGTTTTACTAATTGTTTCAGTGTCTTTACCCTACTAAGTTGAACTTCCATGTCTGTTCTAGCTCAATGTTGATTGGCTGATATTTAACCTAAATATAGGACCAGTTCTCTGGTATAAATGTGTAAGAAAACAGGAAACTTGTTTCCAGGCATTCTGGTGGTTATTGAGTAATTTCATTTGTTGGGATGTTTATGTGTCAGTTGGCATGTTTATGTGTCATAGGGTAATGGAAGTGTTGAGGAATAACTGAGCATTGCAGAAATGAAGAAAAATGAAATCAGGGGATGGAGGGGAGAGAGAGAGAGAGAGTGGAGAGAGAGAGAGAGAGAGAGAGAGAGAGGGAATATGCTAAGGAGCATACAAACAGTCTTGTATGCAGCTTTACTTTCTTTTAGCATATATATATATATATATATATATATATATATATATAGAGAGAGAGAGAGAGAGAGAGAGAGAGAGAGAGAGAGTATGATGTTCTGTTTTGCCTGCATGGATGTATACACACCACACATGTGTGCCTGGTCCTCTAAGATGCTAATGTGCTTTACAGAGACATCTTTAATTCAAATTAGGAAGGAAATAACCATTTTATCATATGATGTTAAATGTACATATGATCTCTGTGAGTAATTTTATATTATTTTAATTAACTTATAAGGCTAGCAAACAAATGATGTTTTTCCTAGGTGTTTTCACACATAGGTGTTATAGTTTATTCTCATAGTTCCCCTCTCCCAGTGCCCTCCCCATATGACTTTCTGTTTCTTTTTTATTGCCTTTGCCCTTCTTATATCACTTTTTCCTTTGCTTTTCCATTAAAGCTATTTCATGACTCGATCTAGTTCCAATATCCCACAGATTGAGATTATTCCTTCCTTTCTCATGAGTTTTGTAATGTAAAATCATAAGTAAGCAATAACACATTCACACATAGGTGATATATATATGTGTCTGTATATATTCATGGATATCTATACATTTTATAGATGCACATATATACTTATAACTTAAATGTCAGCTGTCCATATGCTATTTATCTTTTGAAGTCTGACTTACCTTATGTAACATAATTACTGATTTTCACTTATGATTAAATAATTTTAGAATATTCACATGTACTACATTTTCTTTATTCACTCATCTTTACATGTGTATTTAAGATGCTTGCTGTAAATAGTACACAATCATAGATACACAAATATCTTTGCAATACTCCCTTTACATACAAAATCTAGAATGAAAACACTGAACCATATAGCAGTTCTGTTCTCAGTTTCATGCAGAAATTTCAAACTGATTTCCAGATAGACTTCACAAGTTTACACTCTTACATATCAAGAAGGAGGGGTCTGTTTTCCCTATACCCTTTAAAATGTTGTAGTTTTCTTCTATGTATGTTTTTATTGCTTTGCTAAAAACTGCATGTCTGTAGCTATTTAAATTTATTTCTGTTCTATATCCTTGCCATTAGTCTGCATGTCTGGTTCTGTGATTGAAAGGAGCTATTTTTTTTTTACTGTAATTGTGTTTTTTCCTAGTTTTATGAAGAATGCCCATGGGGAAATGATGAGAATTACATTCAATTTCTAGATGTGGGGCTCAGTGGCAAGACCTTTCCCTGTTCAACCATCAAAATAACATGCCATTTTTGGTTTGCAAATTCTCTTGCAATTGAATATGAGTTGCTTCCTCTAGATTTAGGTAACTTTCTGCTATAATACCGTTCAGTGAATATTTAGTGTATCTCAATTCTTTCTATCCCAGTGATGCCTAGATTTTTGTCATAATTTTAATACGTATTTTTTCATTTTCTTGTCTATTTTGCTGGTTTTAATCCTTTGTTTCATTGGCATTCCTTTCTATGTTCTTGATAATAACACTTAGAAAAAAACCAAAAAGCAGAAACAAAAATTAAAAACAAATGTAACACAACAGAAAAACCCCAATATTGTAGAAAACAGAAATACATTTAAAATGAGTTATAGTCTACTGACCAACATAAATCACTACAAAACAAAAGGCTGCTTAAAAATTTTAGAATGTGTTATGAAGATTAAAATTATTTAGAATAACTCTGGTAATATCAAATTAATGAGACAAAATAAGAAGACAAAGAAAGGAAAGGAGAGCTTTGGTAAAGAGAAAGATAAGGAGAGTAATAAAAAAATGTAATGGTTAGGAATAGAAGAGAACAAGAGATTACAAACAACAAAAAATCACCCTCACTGAGTCAATCAATGCCCAGTGGAGTCTCACTGAGGATATCAATCATACCTTAGGGCAAATCCCATGCACAGAAGAAGTTGATCATTACAAAATAAATTTAATGGTATTTTTGTGGGTTTGTTGATGTTGCATTTTGCTTAGTTTGGGCATTTTCATTTTGTCTCAATGTTTGTTTTCTTGTTTATTTTTGTCTTGTCTTTTTGTGGATTTTGTGGGAAGTGTTTCATAATTTCTGTATTTTTTTTTAAGAGAGAGAAAAAGAACATAATGTTTTGGGGGTAGGGAGGTGGAAAAAATATTGTTGTAGTCTAACCCTCCCCCACCCCTCCGCCCTGGCCTCAGCATAGCTGCAGCCATTTTCTTCCATGTCTGCTAGCTGTTTCATATTGTTTCTGGAATATGCCTACCAGTCACTGACACAGAAAAGTAACTTGACTCAAAGCAGAATCATGCTAACCATAATGCCAGTTATAGGTCCTGAGGTTTGTTAATCTTAAGGAATTACACAAAGCTTTATAAAGGACCAGTCTTTTTAAAGGTCAATAGGAACCGTTATGTCTAAAATATCTTGAGTCTGAGCTGACCACATAGCAGCACTTTTTGTACCTGCATATGAGATTATTGTGGTTTTTGTGTATTTCCTTTATAAGCTGACAGAAAAGATGTTCCATGCTGTGGCTCAGTCCCAACTTCTAATCTTCCAGGCTTACAGATTTAATCTGTCTTCTCTTGGTTTCTGCCTGCTTTGCTCTGCTTAGCTTTCTACTAAATTTGACAATATATTGTAATCGTTGTCTGCCCCACAATTAGAAAACATTTTCAAATATGATTGCTTCCCTCTACAAGCTAACCTTACCTTCACTGTTATGTATTTAAGGTACATACTAAGGGCACACCTATATTCTAGCCAGATCATACATAATCCAGGGCATGTCTGCATTCTGGCCAGATCATTGAGACCTAGAAAGTCTTCAGATGTGATCCCTTGCCAGAGCAGCCATGTTGATGGATGAAAATTTCTCTACAACCTATGGATACTTTCAATCAATATAGATGGAGAAAACAAAATATTCCATGATAAAGTCAAATTTAAACAATATCTATTAGAAATCTAGGCCTACTAGGTACTAGCAGAAAAATGCTACTGGAAGCTACTAGCAAAATAAACTCAACCCAAGGAGATTGATTATACTCATGGAAACATAGGAAGTAAATGACCCGATACCAGCAAAAAACAAAAAAACAAAAAAACAAGAAAACAAAAAACAGAAAACAAAGGAAACACACACACACACACACACAAGATATTTAAGCATCAGATACAAGAGAAATGAAGATATGCAGTGATACAACATCTCTATATTATGTGTTCCTGTTCACTACTTTTGTCTGCATGACCTGCCTGTGGGTGAACATAGGGTACTAAAGATTCCCACTATCAATGTATAATGGATGATGTATAATTTAAGCTTTAGTAATTTACTTAATTTTTATTTATTTTTACAAATGTGGGTGCTATTGCAATCAGGGTATACATATTAGGAACTGAAATGTCATCTGAGTGGATTCTTTCCTTTGATGAGTATGAAGTGTTCTTCCTCATCTCTTTTGATTAATTTTGGTTTGAAATCTATATTGTTACATATTATGATGGCTACATCAGCTTGCTTCATATGTACATTGGCTTGGAATATCTTTCTCCAACCCTCTATTCTGAGGTAATATGTTGAGGTGTGTTTTGTGTATGCAGCAGCAGGATTGATAATGTTATAAACCAAATCATCCTAAGAAATATCTACAGAAATATATATATATATATATATATATATATATTATATATATATATATATATATATATATATATATAGTTATATATATATATATAATCTCCTTCTCAGTACCTCATGGAACTTTCTCTAAAACTGACCACAAAGTCAGTTACAATGTAAATCTCAACAGATACAAGAAAATTGAAAGAAGCCCCTGCATCCTATCAGACCACCATGGATTAAAGCTGAATATTAACAACAGAAAGAGGAAATGCTGCCAAACTCATGAACACAAACAAGTCTCTATTGAATGACTACTAATTCAAGACATAAATAAGAAGAAATTAAAGACTACCTAGAATGAAAATGAATGTACAACATGCCAAATATATGGGACACAATGAAAGCAATGCTGAGATGAAAGTTCATAGCAATAAGTATGTACATTAAAAATTGGAGATAGCTCATACTAGTAACTACATAGCACACCTGAAAGCTCTACAACAAAAGGAGTAAACTCATCCAAGAGAAGGAGATAGCAGGATATAATCAACTGAGGAAGAAGCAAGGAGAACAATATAAAGAAGCAATACAACAAAGAATTTGTTATTTGAGGAACTCTTATCCAAACTAACTAATGTACAAACAAAGAATATCAGGCTTAAAAAAATCAGAAACAAAAAGGGTGATGTAACAACAGACACCAAGGAAATCCAGAGTATTATTATGTCATACTTTAAAAACTTGTGCTCCACAAATTTGTAAAATCTAATTATTTTGCATTTATTCTTGATAGATACCACTTACCAAAGTTAAATCAAGATCAAACAACTTAAATAGACCTATAATACCTAAGTAAAAATAAGCAGTCATTATAAATTTTCCCCCTAAAAAAGTGCCTAGGGCCAAAAGGTTTTAACATGGAATCCTTTCAGAGTTTCAAAGAATTGCTAATGCCATACTTCTCAAATTATTTTCGAAAACAGGAATGGAAGGAACAATGCTAAAGTTGTTTTGAGTCCACAGTCACCCTGACACCTAATCCACCAATGATTCTAGAAAGAGAGACAAAAACAAATCAATTTCCCTGAACATAAATGCAAAAATATTCAACAAAATACTCACAAACTGAATCCAAAAACACATCAAAACTATCATCCACTATAATCAAGTAGGCTTCATCCAGAGATGCACGGTTGATTCAATATACAAAAATCAGTAAATGGAATACACTATATAAAGAAAGTGAAAGAAATAAAATACTTGATCATTTCATTAGATACCAAAATATCCTTAGACAAAAATTTAATGCACTTCATGATAAAAATCTTAGAGAGATTAGGGATATAAGGGACATATCTAAACATAATAAAGGCAATTTACAGCAAACCTATAGCCAGTATCAAATTTAATGGAGTAATTCTACTATAAACAAAAATAAGACAAGGATGTCAGTCTTTTCATAACTATTCAGTTATGAAATTTTAGTAAGAGCAATAAGATAATTGAAGTAGATCAACAATATACAAATTGAAGATGAAAGACTCAAAGTATCATTATTTGAAGATGATGTAATAATATACAAAGCAACTCTAAATTTTTTACCTGGGTACTCCTACAAGTGACAAACACTGTCAGCAAAGAGGCTGGATACAAGATTAACTCCAAAAAATAAGTAGCCCTTCTCTGTACAAATTACAAAGAGACTAAAAAAGAAATTAGGGAAACACCACTCTTCCCAATAACCACAAACAATATAAAATATCATTGGTATTTTTATTTGCATTTGCTTTAACCAAGCAAATTAAAGACTTGTATGACAAAAACATCGTGTTTGAAGAAAGAAACTGAAGAAACTATCAGAAGATGGAAAGATCTCCCATGTCCATAGATAGATAGGATCAATAGAGTAAAAATAGCTACCATCCTACCAAAATCAATATACAGATTCAACACAATCCTATCAAAATTCAAACACAATTCTTTACAACCTTTGAAAAGACAATACTGAATTTCATATGAGGAAAACAAGACACTCAGGATAGCTTAAACTTTCCTAAACAATAAAAAATTTCAAGAAGTATCAACATTCTAATTTTGAGCTGAACTATAGGGCAATAGTAGTAAAAACTATATGATATTGGCATAAAAATAGACAGGTTGGTCAACTGAATTGAATCAAAAACACAGAAATAAATCCATATACCTATAGACACCCAAGTTTTGATAAAGAAGCCATAAACACACAATGAAAAATAGAAAGCATTTTCAAAAAATGGTGCTGGACTAAGTGGATGTCCACATGAAGATGGATACAAATACATCAATATTTACCTCCCTGCAAAAACTGAAGTCCAAGTAGGTTAAATATCTCAAAACAAAACCAGACACACCAAACCTGATAGAAATGGAAGAGTTAGGGGATGGACTGAAAAAGCTGAAGGGGATTGCAACCCGATAGGAAGGACAACAATATCAACTAATTAGACCTCCCAGAGTTCCCAGGGACTAAACCACCAACCGAAGAATATACATGGATAGGTCCATGGCTCCAGCTATATATGTAACAGAGATTTGCCTTATCTGACATCAATGGGAGTGGAGGCCCTTGGTCCTGTGGAGGCTTGATGCCCTAGCGTAGGGGGATGCTAGAACAATGCACAGATATACATGCAAGCAAAACACCTATATGCATTAAATAAGAAAAGATTTCAAGCAAACAAATGAATTAGAATTAAGAGGTTTTTTAATTTGGCATGCTCTATGTTCTGCATAGGGTGATAAACCAA
Organism: Arvicanthis niloticus; assembly: GCF_011762505.2. Classification (NCBI taxonomy): domain Eukaryota; kingdom Metazoa; phylum Chordata; class Mammalia; order Rodentia; family Muridae; genus Arvicanthis; species Arvicanthis niloticus. Next base: position 52,042,583 of record NC_047665.1, on the reverse strand, counting down.
GTAAAACATAAGCCTCTTCTAAGACCAATTCTAGTTACTTCTCTGTTCTGCTCCATTCTTACCACCTGCACCAGGGTAGTTGTGGACATGTCTATAGATAGCCAGGAATCATACATATATCACAGTCAGGGCCCTGTGAACTGGGAATGATACTTAGCTCCTTAGGGTCTGTTTGGACATCAGTGTTTTATGTAGACTTTACCCTCAAATTTGAGCTTAAACACACAAAACTTTGTCTTCTGTTAATATGATACTGAAGGTTAGACTTGTTGAGTGTATCTTAACAAAGCTAAACACATCTCAGTGAGCTCTGAGCATATTTCCTTCATGACAAGCAAAGCAAGGTGAAGGAGCATTTTGTGTCTCTGAAAGTCAGTGGTAATGGTAATAAATTGTAGTCTGCTGTGATTAACCATGTACCTCCAGGCTCTGCTATCTACCTACCAGGGCTCTTTAGCCACAGCAGGACTTGAAGCATGGATTATTCTCTTTGAGGGATGTCCTAGTCATTGCAGAACAGTATTGGAGTCCCTCAACTCTACCCACTAGATGCCAGTACTGAGGTTTTACAACCTAAATTGTCATGAGATATGGCTTCATGTCTCAAGGCAGCTGGGTGAGATAATTCTCAACCCAAAACGAAATCAATGTTGTTTTTGTTATTTTGTGTTGTTTTGGTTTTGGTTTAGCTTTTGTTTTGTCATAGTGGCCTCCTAATTTTATATTATGGTTTCTGATTTTGTGTTTTTATGGATTGTGTAGTGTATATGTATGTGTAAGATAATTGTGGTTTGCTTTCTTTTCTGTGTATTGTGGTTCATTGGGGACTTATGTTCATTCATTTGTTCACCTGTTTGTTTTAAAGTAAGAGGGAAAGGGCAGGAAGGTAGTAGGAGATCTTGGAGAAGTTAGAAAAGGGGAACCATGATTGGAATATATTGGCTGATTTTCTTTTCAGTTATAAACCCATTAAACGTGCTGGTTTTGCAGGTGTGTGTGCATGAGTATGCATTTTCTGTTTCAGTGTGTGCGTTCTGTGTATGCCAGTGCACATATTCACATTAGTGTGGATGTACATTCCCTCCTCTCTTGAGAAGGAACATACTGAGGACAGAAGTGTGACTTAGGAAATGTTGTAAGCCAATTCTGAAATGTTGTGTACTCTCAACACACTGGTAATTCTCAGTAATGTTTGTATTCTTTCAACATTGTAAGTTTGGGCTTAGAAAGCAGTTCAAAGGTAGAGTGCTAGTCTAGCATGTATGGGGTCCTGGATTCAAGTCATAGTACATCAAAAAAAAAAAAAAAAACCTCACAATTTTAAGAAAACATGAATGAATAACAACATTCCAGAGAAAAAGTCTAGGAAACTCTATATAAAGTCTTTCTCTTTATACTGATATAGATTTACATGTGTGAATAGATTTTAAGATAGCTATCTACAGAGCAATTCATGAATCATAGAATTCCTTTAAATTTGTGCAATAATTGATTTACATAAATGTCTAACACACAGATTTACACAGCACTCTGGGAGCACAAAAATATATGTTCTTATTTAATAAGCGTGGAGAGTAAAGAGACTTTAAAGACAACTGAACTTACAGAGCTGTATTTAAGATACAGCTGGGTAAAAACAATAAATATATCATTGATAATTAAAACATGATTTACAATAGTTTGTAAAAGGAAAACAACAAACAGTGGTGTTAAATATGTGAGGTATTTTGCTGTTGCTTTCCTCATTAAATTTTCAAAACAATTCCAAGGACTAATGATGTCTAGCCTCTCTAGTTTTGTATTTCCAACTGCAAAAAGTGAAACATGCCATGGTGGTAAGAGAAGCCATGCTCAGCATGTTTAAAGATTTTTGAACACTGGATTTCCAACTGCTAAGAACTGCCTCAATCTGAGCTGACTTTATTTAGAATGTTAAGAGTTACAATGATTGTCACGTGACTAAGATATCTTTAAACATATATAGACAACCGTTTTAAAGTTTGGCCATGGTATTGGGTGTGTCCACTAGTTTCAGAGACAGATGGATTCTCGACGTTCCCCTCACTATCAGATAGAAGAGTCTCCTCTGTGAATTAAGCAGATATGCAGTGTTTCCTCTGATCAATAGTATTTTAATTTCTGAGGCTCTTAACATAAAATATAAAGCCTAGTGAGATGGCACCAAAGTTAAAAGAACATTTTCTTAAGCCTGATGACCTGAGTTCAATCCCTGGGTTTCAGAAACATGTGTGAAGAGAAATACATCGACAATGTCATTCTCTAAAATCCACATGAACATTGTGCCCTGTGAACTCCTCCAACCACCCACATTATGCCCATACCCACACACAGGCAAACATGTGCATGTTGTATGCATGCACACACACTTAGACACATTCATATACAAACCAAACACATGCACAAATATACACACACATCATATTTGCATATACACACACTTTGTAAAATTTCAGCCTAATTTCAGCAGTGTTCTTTTTTAAAGTTTTATTGCTTATTTTATTTATTTACATTTCAAATGCTATCCCTCTTCCCAAGACCCCTATCCCATCCTTTCTCTTCCTGCCTGTATGAGTATACTCCCCTACCCACCCACCCAGTCCTGCCTCAGTGCCCTAGTGTTCCCCTATCTGAGTTCATCAAGACTCCATGGGACCAAGGGGCTCCCCTTCCAGTGATGCCAGATAAGGCAATCCTCTGCTACATACCCTGCTGGAGTCATGGGTCCCTCCCATGTGTACTCTTTGGTTGGTGGTTTAGTCCCTGAGAGCTTTGGGGGTTCTGATTGGTTGATATTGTTATTCTTCCTATACGGTTGCAAACCCCTTCAGCTCCTACAGTCCTAGCCTTCACTTCTCCATTGGGGTCCTCATGCTCAGTCGAATGTTTGGCTGTATGTACCCACATTTGGATTGGTTCTGCTCTGGTAGAGTCTCTCAGGTGACAGCTATACTGGGCTCCTGTCAGTAGGCACTTCTTGGCATCAGCAATAGTATCTGTATTTGGTGTCTGCAGATGGGATGGATCCATAGGTGGGGCGGTCTCTGGATGGCCTTTTCTTCAGTTTTTGCTCTACTCTTTGTCCCTGCATTTTCTTTTGACAAGAGGAATTCTGGATTAATATTTTTGATGTGGGTGTGTGGCTCCATCCCTCAACTGGGGGGCATACCTATCCAGTGAATATGGTCTCTACAGGTTCTATCTCCCCTTTGTTGGGTCCTTCCTGTTTGGTTCTGGGAACCCCTGTGTCCCTGGCATCTAGGACTTTCTAGTGGCTATCTCAGTTCCCCTTCCCCGACTAATATACACCTACTTTCAAATTCCTGACCCTCTGTACTTCTCTCCTATATACTCTCATATCTGAACTGGTCCCCTTTTCTCCCTCCCAGATCCATCTCTCCCTCTACTTCCCCGAAATTATTCTCTTCTGCCTACTGATTAGGACTCATTAAGATACCTTGTTTTACTAAATTGTATTTATCATTGCCATTGTTCAAAAATGTCATCATACAATTCCCTCAACACTGCTTCATCATACATCTAAGATACTATATTATATCTGAAAATGCTTCCTTTTGAAAAAAAATTCAAGAGCTTTTAATTCTAAAATTTCTTTTGGAAAAATTTTAAGAGCTTTATAATTCTAAAAGCTTAAACAAACTGTACTGTGTGCTAAAATGAGCAGAGCAGATAGAAAATCTATTCTTACAATTCATAGTAAGGACCAGGAATGAGGAAATATATATCAGAGGGTGCAAACTAACAGAGATATGGATGAGTAAGTCTGAAAATTACAATCCATCAGAATCCTAGAAAACAGAATTATAGTGTAGTTTATTTTCATGCTAAATGAGTAGGTTTCAATTGCTCTTGCTTCAATAACAAGAATGTGTAACTATATAATGTTATTTTTATTTATACAACTTGAGTTGCCATTTTTAAATCTATATGTTCTATAATATCATGTTATTTTAAGTATGCACAATAAGCTTTATGTTAAAATACAAAACCAATCACTATCACTAAATTCTGTATGTTTCTCTACATGTATGCACAAACGGATGTGTATGTATGCCTTTTAGAGCATATGAAGAACCAAGAGAAAGAAACTGGGTATCCTGCTCAATTACTTTCTACCTATTCACTTGATATTGGGTCTCTCACTGAACCTAGAGTTAAGATGTCAGTCACTAACCCCAGTAATTCCCCTACCTTTGATCACACAATATTAGGGTCATGAGTGGATGCATGGGCACCCATAGATCTTTATGATAGTGCTATGGATTTGAAATTAGGTACTCATCTTCAGGAAACAAAGGATCTTACATACTAAGCCATATCTCTAGCCCCAATGACTATGACTAGGTAGTCTTCTTTTGTTTTTATGCTATTAATGTGAATTTAATTGACATTAAGGATAGTATGAGATTAAGAAAAACACTTGATGATTTCAACAGACAAAAAAATGTTTTATGGGTATCATTAACAAAATTACTTCATAAAACCCACAATTTAAATACATAAACATGGTCAAGGTTTAGCTAGCAAATACTTGCATTATAAAAAACAATTCACTTCCCTATCATGAAAACATTGCATGTGCAAAACTTTAAGATATCACACTGTAGACAACTCATTGTGCTATCATTGCAAATGATAAGCTAGTTAGGAATAATGAGTTATGAACTTCATGGCATTGATATGAAGCTGTCATGGCATGTCTATGCTGCTCTAAGGATGAGATGGGTTGAAGTGTTCACTCAGCATAAAAAAAAACATCATGCAAAAAAGACTAGTTTTAGGTCCAACTATTTTGACTACAAGATTCTTATCTATAGCTTACCTACCATCTAAAATAGGCAGTATGATTGAGAGATACTCCAGTGACTGAAACAAGACAGCTTACTTAGAATGTTCTAGTATGTTTGTCATTAGTAAAAATGTAAATTAATCTCTTTAGATGAGAAGGAATTAGGACACAGGCAACACAAATTGCTACTTAGAACATAAAAATACACAGATGAGATCTATGTATTTCCAGGAAATTTCCAGGAAAGTATTTGAAGGAGTCTTCTGCTTTCTGATGAAGGAGGCTGATTCTGTTGGAGACATGCACCAAAGATTGACTTCATAATAGTTTTAACTAAGTGGATATGTATCTGTCTTGAATTATGGTGCACAGAAGATGTCTTGATCATATAATTCACTCACGCATTGATTTTCTTTTTCTCATGTAGTTCAGCCTGGCTTTAAACTTGTTGTGTAGATAATTCTGGCTTTAAAATCCTGATCCTGCTGGCATTATGTGCAGCAGCATTTCTAGTTGGTCATTTAATAGTCACAAATCTATTGTCATTAGCCATTATGTCTGAGATATTTTCTACCAATTGGCTCTCATTGTTGACTTTTCCTCATTGCTGGTATTAACCCATAACAGTTGAATCAGTTTTTGTACTAGTTCATCTTAAAAACATATTTACTAAACCCAAGATCTTTTGTCACTTGTAAAAAAAAGTCTAAAACTAAATATTGACTTGCCTTGGCTATAACATTTATATAGTATTCCCTTTTTATGTTGAAGACATTGGTGCATGTAAATTATCTTCTAAATACTCCAGTTAGTACTGAAAAACTCAATTCTACAGCAAGTTATTGAACTAAGTTGTGTGTTGTTCATAAGCACATACATACAGACATATAGCATGTTTGAATATATGCATATGTTCATATATACCTATGTTTCTTCAGTTGTCTCTTCGCATCATGCACAGCCTGATTTTAATATAAAAGTACCAATGAAAACCTTAAATTTGAAATAAAAGTAAATTTGTGCCATTTAAGAAATTATAACTTCATCTTGATAATAATTGTACAGATTTCTACCAATAGGTTATGGCTATGCAATAAATCCTAGCTAATCCTCCCTATTTCCACAAACCCACTACTTTTCCCTAGAAAGACAGCCCAATATTTACCACCTTAGTCCCCAAGCCCAGGGAATAGGAGCACTGACTCTTCATTAACTTCTTCAAGCTTATTACGGGCATTGAGATATTAGAAGAGGGGTGGGGGGAAGAGTAAATTGATAAGCCTCTGACGCTGTGTCTTCACTGCATCCAGATGAAATTCCAGGACCTCAGAGGTTTGAGCAGGTCTGCTCAGCTTCCTTGATGAGTAGATACACCAAGGCTATGTATTCTGCAATATACAATTCTCAAAACAAATTATAGTATCAAGATAATTTTTTTAAGAGGGCTGACATTTTATTAAAGATGTTGGTTCTAACAGCTTTTCTTTTTTTCCCCCTCTTTTATTGGATATAATATTTACATTTCAAATTTTATCCCCTTACCCCATTACCCCCACCACCCAGGAACACCTTATTCCATCCCCCCTCCTCCTGCTTCTATGAGGGTGTACTTTAAACTTTAAAGATATTTTTCTTATATTTAAAAAAATAATGTTCATGTGTATGCAGTACCCACTGAGTCCAGAAGGGGGCACTGTTATTACAGACAGGTGTGAACTACCCACCTGAGTGCTGATAACTTTATGAGCACTATGTGTTCTTAACAACTGACCTATCTTTCCAGCTACATATAATTTATTTTGCTACAACAGAAATCTATTTTTGTGTTAACATGGGAGACAGACAATGAGTGACAGAAAATGAATTGTGACAAATGTTGGAACATTGAATATGGGTGACTATTATATATGTAAAATAAGTTAAAAAAACACATTGTTTGGATAAAAGGAAAATGTGAAAAATCTGCTTACATGCTATGGAATGTGCATCTTACACCACAAATGTCCATCACAGTGTCTGCTAAGTTTTCACTATGAGCATATGGAAAGATAAGTAATATTTTGTATGCAATCAATTATCAGTATATACAAATAATTTCTCTTTGTTTTTGCTCTGTGTAAAGGCATACTTATGGGTATCATTTGAAAGATATGTTTGCTTAAGTAAGAATCATTCTGTGGCATTCATGAAGCAATGATATTAATATTCCAATATTTTCTTTCAATGTTGAAGCAATGACTGTGATATAAATATCTTATAAATTGAGGGTTTCTGCATATTTATTGATTTGATCATTGTTTTTATTTATATTTTGTGAAAGGAGAAATAACACTAAGAAGAATGAAGGACAAGTGAGTACAGAGAAATAGAAACTGTAGCCACAGGTCACCACTACACCTGACCAACAGTTTCTTCCTATGTTCATGCTGGAATTCTGAGGGGAAAGGGCAAGAATATAAAATATGAGAATCAAAAACTGGGTCAACAGGGGTATGAGGCCCATGAGCCAAGTCAACAGGTATGTTAGCATCACAGTTCCTTATATGCCACTCAAATGAGGAAACAGAAAAGAGGTCAGTAAAGTTCATCAGACGAGGAATTACAGGAAACCCAGTGTATAAATAGTTCATCTTTTACAAGGTGTGTGCTGGTACAATAAGCAAGGCATTTCACATCTCAGTGTTTGGAACCTTTGCTCACAGCTTTACAGATCTGTCAAAGTGTCTGTCCACTGCTAGCCTTGCCAAACATGACCCTGACAGGAACAAAAGCACAGTACTGTTTGTTTCATCTATAGGATCCTAGCTGGCCAGTCCTACCTCTCCTCAGCATAGCATCAAGAGGTGTTCAGATAAACACTAAGACCTCTTTGTTCTCTCAGCACAACACTGGCTGCTCCACAGCCCCAGGTACTTTCTGGTGAAGCAGATGGCCATAGCCATTCAGTGGATACAGCACTTGATAGAGTTTTTACTCACTATAATTGATCCCAATCCATTTTGACAATTCAGAAATGCCCTGGCCTTTTAAAACATCTTGGACTAAGGACTCAAGCACAGTTTGTCTTTCTCTCATGTCTTACTTCTTCAAAATGTGCCTACTATAGAAGAGGTAGAAACACATCCCCAAAGTACTAAGCATTAAAGCACTGGACATAATTTTCATACATAGCCAGGACAATGTACAGGTAAAGAAGCTGTGCTTTATACATCACTAATTTAATGTGAAAAGCATACTTTAGGTTTTTGGATACACTAGTTAACAAGTATGATAATTTTTGCTTCTGAAAAAGTTCCATTAGAATCTAAGATTATGATTTCTCTTTTTGCATGGAGGATCTTTATGTTACCATCTCATGACTTACAAAAAATAATTCTTACAAGTTGATGTTGTATAAGGCCATGATTTATACTGCAGGCAAAATAAGAGCAAACAAAGTGCTGTCCCAAAATGCTGTTATAGCCTTTTCCAGTAAACCTTTTACTATCTGATTATGAGTGAAGTCATTCTGTTGAATGCAAGATATAATATTGTGTATGAGCAGATAGCTCCTAGCAGAACATAAATTTATATGTTCTCTCTCTCTCTCTCTCTCTCTCTCTCTCTCTCTCTCTCTCTCTCTGTCTCTCTCTCTCTCTAGCTCACACACATACACACAGAGAGAGAGACAGAGAGACAAAGCGAGACAGAGAGAAGCCTGTATATATGAAGTAACAAACTGGAGCATTTAAAACAATTCTTCATATATCTGATCTGTCTCACTGTTTTCTCAGAAAGAACAGCCTAGGAAAAGATTTGAAGAACAAATCCATATGTAATGACTTTTAGTATATTTTAATTTCCTTAATAAAATATTGAGTATCTACAGATAGAGACAAAAAATTAAATTATGATGAATTTCATGAATAAAACTTAATGAATAGAATTAAATGCCACACATTATTCTTATGATTTTAGTTAAGAAATCCTTACATAGTTGTTTTTTTAAATACTATTGGAAGATATATTTAAATTAGGCAGGATTATACTTACTCTACTATTTTATTATGTATATTTTCTATTTATAAGGTGATAGTATACAATAGTTTCATAATTTATAATCACACATAATTTTAACATAATGCAAGATTAAAGAAATAACTGAATTAGCATTTTTGTTCCTTTATCTACTAAGAGTAATCAAGTTTTCTTCAGCAAAAATATACCTTCTTTATATTAGTTATAAGAATTGCAATCTTTCTAATAAGAAATATATATGTGTGAATAACTATAAATGCAGATATCACATATAGGAACTTTCTAATAAACAGTTCTTTTTACATTAAAAACTAGAGGTTAAGAACACCACTGTTTCTGCAATTGCTTTAACACAAGAAGTTAAGACAGCTACTTTTGTTAATCATTTAGAAAAAAATGTTACTAATGTGTTGAATATACAAGAGGATTGAGATAGGCATTTGGAGCAATAGATTGATGCTCTTTATTTTATTCAAATTATTGAAAGGATGTTCAGAATTTAAGAGTAAGGAGCCATCTCAAATGTCCTGCCAAATACTATTGGATTCATGTTAGTTCTAAAATTTACAGTGGTAGTCATTATAATTAGGAAAAAGTTTAAAGACACCTGCAGTATTTGGCATAAATCTAACACCTCTGTGTATGTTTTAACTTTGCATAGTGAGCTTATGAAATTCAAGAATGCTGCTCTGCTTAGCATTGATCGCTAGATACTACTGATAAAATTACCCGTGGCCTTAGGTCAGTATTTCTATTTTGGTCAAGCTTCAAGAAGGGCACATATAGCTTGATTATGCTAGCCCTTTTTGACTGGAAATACTTTTATTCCTGCCTGTAGTATTAAAGCTTGTCTCTATACAACAACATGTTGGCAGCCAAAGTACATGGTTTGAACCTGAAAATAGACCCCTAGACAGAGTTGTTAAATTAACAGGCTGGCAAGCCAAGGATGGGTAAGATTCTGCGCAGAACCTTACCAACCTAAGATAGATATGCATTGCTTTTGATAATGCATATTCCATGATGGGTAAGGAAGGCATTCTTGGCAGAATGACCTAAGATAGGCTCAGTCTTGTTAATGAAATAAAAAGGGGGAAGAGGAAGAGAGCTTTGGGGGCTGCATGGCAAGAATCTGACATGGGCCAAGGACAAGGAGATGGGTTGCTTGGCAGGAATATGACATTGACCAAGGACAAGGAAATAGGCTTCAGGAAGGAATCTCACATTAGGCTAGAACAAAGAAGTAATTTCAAGCAAGAATCTAAATATTAGGTTAGAACAAAGATGTAATTTCAGACAGAAATCTAAATTTTAGGCTAGAACAAGGAAGTAGGCTTCAGACATGAATATGACTTTGGGCTAGGAAAGGGAAGTTGGCTCAGATATTTTGGTCATCCTGGTAAACCCTTAGAAACAGTGATCATGGGAGTTTTCATAGAATTTTGTTTATTGTCTTGCTTGTCCTTTGACTATTTGTGTTTATTGTTTTGCTTGTTCTTTGACTATTTGCATCTATTGTATTGCTAGTCTCTCAACCTAGAACTGACCTTAATACTTGCATGTAATTAAAATGGTATAAAAGCAAAAAGGAGGAGGGGGGATGGAAAAGGAGGGCTCTAGGGAGGGGAAATGGGAAACAAGGATGACATTTGAAATGCAAATAAATAAAATATCCAATTAAAAAAGAAAAGAACGCAAGCTGTTCTTCCAGAGTAGTTTAATTTTATTCCAAATATACATGCCGTGAAACTGTTTGTAACTCATACATGCAGTTATTAGAGATGGATGCAGGCTAAACACCAACACAACATACATTCAACAAATGAGTAAAACTTTTTAAAAATTTTGGCATTAAAAAGGAATTGAGGCTATCAAAACCTAATGATGATTTGAATTACAAGAATTATTTGAATTGTTGTTAGTAATACTGAACCACTCATCTGATCAACTACATTTTTTGTGTATTATTTTTGCACTTATGGGGCCTCTGGAGGCACCAAAAGATCACTGTGTATGTAGAATGCATGTGACGCTATTCAATACGTCCTAAAGGCTTATGGTAAAGTCAGAGCATGGTGCTAAAATAAGAGCCAGGGACATCACATGGGTCACCTTTTGTTCTTTCTGGCAGTTGCTCTCTAGATGTTGACACCAATTAATTTTGAACTCCTGTGACTATAATATCTGACAGAATAATTTCCAAGAATAAATTATTAACTCACACTTTCAAGAAGCTTACCCTACCCTGGTTCATAAAACAATGACAAAATAAAACAAAACAACAGATAGAACAGCTCAGAGGCTCTGAGTAGGTGCTGTGAACATGTAGGTTCACTCCATGGCAGACTAGGAAGCAGAGAACCCAAGAGGGATCAGGGCCAAGGCGTAACACCAGTACTGGGATTCTGCAGGTAGCATCCACCTAGCAGGATACCAAGTATTCAGAACAGGGCCTCATGGAGGACATTTCATGATCAAGTCATACCACTGCTCAGGTTGTTGGTTATATTCTATGGAGCCTCCATTTTGAAACTAGAGTTGGGTAGTGTAAATCTGATTACACCAAGGCAGCAGAGGCACAAGAGAGAAAGGATGCCCCCCTGGCAGAAACTCCACACAGTACAGAATACCAATATGAGTTCTGGAATTTGATTTTGCATATCCAAATTATTTCAATTATTTTGAACCCTAAACTGAGATACATTAGATATTGAAGCTCAAAATTGTTGGGTAGAAAGTAAGGAAGTAACTTAAAATGGTCTCGTGAGTTATGCATCAATGTAATAAAATTGTCAATAGTGAAAAACACAATGCATCTTTGACAGAACGTGTCATCTTTTACTAAAAAGATAAGTTGGATCTATCATAATTACTAGAGCATTCAAAAATTGGTGAAACATGAATAATTAAGAAATGAAATCTTTCTCTTCTCTCTCTCTCTCTCTCTCTCTCTCTCACACACACACACACACACACACACACACACACACACTTTAAGTATTCTTGCTCTTAAAACTAAATCCTCCAGTCCTTCCATTATTGCTAGTTTAAACCACCATTCTTCATCTCCTTAAATAATATGCATATACTGTTCAATATTAGACATCATACCTGTGAACTGAGGGTTCAGGTAGTCCCAATTTCACCCTACAAAAATACAGATATCTTCCATTTCTGAGTATTCTTTCAGTATATTAAGCCCATATTTAACTTATTTTTCACTATCTGTAGATACCATCTTTTTACTCCTAATTTATATATTGCTTGTATTATATTTTTCACTACTAGAACTAATCAAAGTGACAGCTGTGTAAAATCACAATACTCAGCCCAAATAGATATACACTTAAGCCCTAGAAGAAAAGGATAAGAAGAAATAATATTTTAATTACTGAAAATAAAATACCGTTAATTGAGGTGAGTTTTCAGAATTTGCCATATCTTCACTACAAATAAAACCACTGATAATTTTTGAGACTTATAGATAAAATTATGAATTTATTGTTATATCATAATGGAATATCTTGAGCTGTTACATTACATCAGAAAAACAATTGGCATTTCAATGAAGAGTGTTTTTCTCCAACTATTTTCTATTTCTATTCCTATGTTTCTGACCAGTTCTGCTAAACAATTTGATCCATATTAAAAAATTGGACTATCAAAATAATAATGGCAATATAAGATGCAACAATTACTTACATTTGTATTATGAAGTAAAAAATGTTTAAATTAATCTTTGTGTAGCAAAGTACTCCTTAAAATAGGTTTTCAGTGTGCCTGGTAATGAATATTGCTATCTCTACTGAACAGACATCTACAAATAACTATGTCCAAAGTTGTTTAAAATTCTTCCTGAAATATTTCAGTTTCAGGGATGCAAGGGTGACCGATTTCTCCCTAATAATATGGAACAAAACAAGCCTGTGTCCTGCCTAACTCCCTGACAAATCAACTGTGACTTTGATATATTTCCTGTTGACCTTCTTAGGGATAACCATAACAATGTTTGACTTCTGAGGATCAATCAGCTCACACAAAAATGAAGCTCATTTCATTAATTTAAGAAGTAAAAAAAGGAGAAGCATGACATGCGATGGTTCTCGGTGCTGGGTGCTGTTTGCTCCTCTAAGAAAATGCATCCTGTGGACAATAAACAATACATTTCCAAATCTAGTGAAGCTGTAAATGTGCAGGATAGGTAAAAATTTATTTAAATGGATGTGAGTATGAGTTTGGGATTGCAAAGATTAGGGCTGATGTCTGTTGTTATAATTGCCTGCTTGGTTTCCCTGTCACTCTATGGCTTCACAGCTGCATTAGCAACTCTCATTAGAGTCTAATTCTCAAATCAAATTCCCATCTTCAAAACATCCTTTAATAAGGCTTCCGTTCTCTATCTTTTACCCTTAATTATTGTTTCCTGTTTCCCTTGACAGACAAATTAAACTGCTACAACTCTGTAATGATGATGGTGGTGGTCATCATGCTTTTAAAAACAATCACAAACTGCTGCTCTAGGTGGCTAATCCGAGCTAACCTTGTCAAGGTTGGCTCTGTTCTGATGACTAGATTTTCTAAGGATAGCTTCAGCACTGGAAGATAAGAAATACAATTATATAATCTTTTATTGATTTTCTTCTCTCTCTCTCTCTCTCTCGTTTTTTTTTTTTTCGCCTTTCGTACTACATACAATTACCAAGGCAGTTTTTAGATTGTTGAAGTTGGAAGTGGAAAATTTATACTCATCCAAAGCAAATTGCTTTAACTCCTTGCTGTATGCAAAACAATAAAACCTCAGCAATTTATGTGATATAAGGACTTTGGGTGTTCGACCTGGTCTACCTGGGTCAATGTGCTGACTAGCTTAGCTCATTTTATGACTTTGTGAAGGTCATTCATTGTGGTCAGGAATCTTTATTTGTCTCCACAACATTCAAATAAAAGGTTTTTGCAATTAATGTTTACTGTAATTCTCCAGTAATTTAAAACAGGCCCCTGTCTTTTATTTATTATTTCCTATCATGAATATAATATTTAATTAAGTTGTTTCTCGATTTGTTTTCTTTTTTGTAGCTGCTATCTTTCCATCTTCCTTGGAGAATTGTTGTATCTGAATTTTCCATTTTCTTTTAGTTCTTGCTAGAATTTGGAATGACTTGGGGCCATTGAAATTTAAGCCAATTCCCAATGACATATTGTTTAATACATTTATTAATGCATTTCTCAGATCACATTATAGAAATTTCTATATGGAGTAGGTGGTTATTATTATTAATATAGATAAACTATAATTGGTCAAATTGAAGATAATAGACTTCAAATGCTCATCACTAAATGGGACATCTAAGTTACATCTCCTCATTCCAAGGCTAATTGATCCTTATAGAAGAGTGGGCAAAATAAGTGTCAAGACCCAGAAGTGGTGGTTGACTACAAGGGAACAGTATCTTCTAGACACAGCAGGTCAACTATACATATGAATTCACAGCAGCTGTGACAGCACACACAAGAACTTACAACCTCAAGCTGGAGCAAATCCCGGTACGAAGAGGGCAGGAGGACATGAAATCCTACTCCTACTTGAGGTGGTCCTGGCAACTTGGCAATATGCCAATGAAAGGACACATATCCAATAATATATAGGCATCCCAAATCGTACATAATGAGCTAATAAAAGAGAAAAGACACAAAGTTGGGTGGGCAGAAAAATGAGAGGTAGATATGGAGGTAGTTTAGAAAAGGGTAAATATCAAAACATACTGCACAAAATTCTCAAAGCACTAATTAAAAAGAAAGCTTAAATCAACAGATGTAGCCATAGGAGAACTGAGAGAACCTGTCTCAGAAAATAAGGTGGAGAGTAATGGAAGAAAACATCTAATGTGGCCTCCATATGTAAGTACACACACCTAATGGCATTGACACATATTACTAAAGTGGGCTATGGCAGTGATTGTGGGAGCAAAGGGATTATTTAAATTAAGGGTTTGATGAAGACGTTGATTTGGAATTAAACATAGTCATGGAAATCTGAAGTGCTGCTGTAGAAGTCAAGGACAATTGAAGTGGATCTATAAGGCAGTGTTTTTGTAGATAAGGAGAGTCTGCGAGAAAGCCAGAACTCAGCCTGGAAGCCTTTAATTACTCAGATACCAGTATTGATTGGGATAACAACTGTGCAGAAATGAAGGCCAGAGATCGGCTTGTAAGAGAAGGGCAGGCTTGTTTTTTTAAGCAGTTTATTGAACTATCTACATGGTCTCAGGCGATACTAGCTCTAATCCTAGGAAATAGGAGGAGCCTTAGGGGAGTAAAAATGCAATGAGCCCTTGACTGATGAGTGGTTTCTTTAGATAGAGATGATTTATGGTGAGAAAACACAAACAAAGGCAGGGTCAAAAATGTCAAAAAAGATTAAAAGTTAAAAGAATGCTTACAAATCCCTGATTGCGAAGCAATCACAAAGCAGGAGTGCATTTTAAAACAGCCCTGTAATGAGTGGAGACATCACAGGTATAATTCTCTGCTATGTGTAGGTGGTGTGCTGCGTGAACATTAAGGGAAGCTATGATGTGCTGTCTTCTGGGAGAGGGGTTTCTTTTGGGAGATGTTTATGCATTAAATCATTTGATCATCTTAACAACTGATGAAAAGAAGTTTTTGTATATATTATAATTGAGGTTAAAATGTTCAAGAAGTTTGTAATACAAATTTAATATCACAGAACCTCTATCAGTGTGAATGCATGTGTGTGTATACTCTCCTGTGTGTGAAGGTCGATGTGCCCATGCCATGTCACGCATATGAAGGCTAGAAGTTTCACCTTCCCACTGTTGGCTTTAGTGCACAACAGGATAACTGGCCCTTTAGCTTCTTGTGATATCTCTGCATCCCATCTTACCAATGCATGAGGACTACACACACTCAGACTACTGTTCCTGGCTTTTACACGAGTTCTGAAGATTCTAACTCGGATCCTTATGCAATTGCAGCAAGCACTTATCTATGAAGCAATCTCTCTGTAGGCTACATATTAATGTTTAAGACTAAACTACCACAGTATTCTAAAGGCTGCCTTAATCAGAAAACTTGATACAGTCTTGAATAAGCACTTTAGATTTTAAAGTACGACTACTGAGTAGTAACTCAGAGAGCCAGCGATCAATAAATTACATATATTTGTGTTGCAATTCACATGCTAGGCATCACATGTTTCATTTTAACCTTTGTACGAAGATATGACTGACATAGGCTATGAGTGAAAACATGATATCTGAAGACAGATATTTTGAAAATTAGTATAGAACCCCAAACTTCTCTCTACTCACCTGGTAAGTAGTGATTTAGCTTCACTAAATTTCATTGTCTTTGTCTACAAAATGTGTAACAAAATGTGGAACTAATTACAATATGCTAAATAAGTATTAGTAAGTTAATCATAACAATTTTATATTTACATTGCTTAGAGTATATGAAATAGAATATTATAAGTTTTGATAGCCAACAAATAACCAGCCACATTAATTTTGAAATTCCAGGATTGTACATTTTTCTTAATCTAGAATAAATATCTAATATAATATATCTAAAATATTTTGTTCCTTTGAATCAGACACCAAATGTATTTCCTCAGATGACTGAATGTGTAAGCAGTAAAAGATCACTAAATTCATGGCCAGAGATTTAGAAAACTTGTTCAAACCTGTCGTTGAATTTATTATATCAAAGTTGGCCAAACTCCTTTCATCTTGAATCCATTTTAATCAAAATCATAGGTATTAATAATTAAATTATCTCAAAGATGTTTTTTGATGTTCAAATGAGACTGTTTTCCACTTATTCGCAGGTTTAACAATGTCTGTCCATCTTTTATTCCAGAACACTACACATATCAAGCATGATCCAAGGAGTCTCCCTCTCTCCCTCCCTCTCTGCCCCCCACACACATACACACATACACACATCCATTTATCTAGATACCACCCTTTCTTAGTTACTGTTCTATTGCTGTGAAGAAATACCATCACCAAGGCAACTTACAAAAGTAAACATTTCATTGAAGGCTTGCTTACGGTTTTTGAGGCTTAGTCCATTTCTATTAAGGGAGGAACCGTGGCAATCTTTTGATCTGCAAGAGAGCCAGTGAATAAAGCTGATATGAGACCCATTTGGGCCTCATGTAACAAACTGTTTCCAACACAACAATACTTCCTAATTCTTAAACAGTCTGCCAACAGTTGACCACTCAATTTTATGATTCTATAAGGGCCATTCTCATTCAAACCACCATATTCCCCATCCATCATTGCCTATCTGTCTGTCTGCTGGTCTATATCAATCTATCTATCTATCTATCTATCTATCTATCTATCTATCTATCTATATCCATTCATCTATTTATCTAATTACATCTATCTATCTATCTATCTATCTATCTTTCATCTATCATCTAACTTTCATCTAGCTAGCTAGCTATCATCTATCATCTATCTAGTCTATCATTAGTCACTCTATAATTAGATATGCATCTATATGTATCTGCATATTTATCTACTGAAATTGTTAAAGTATTAAATACATTTTAAATTGACTTCTTGAATTTTAAACTACATGTAGAAGTAAATTAACATTACTAAAATGCCATCACATATGGAAAGATATTTCAAATAATTTTTAACATCTATTATTCATCCACTGATAAATGCAAGGGTCAACCACTCACATTCAAATTGAACAGTTTGTTTTTATTATACCTCTATGTTTAGTTGTCAGTAATGTAGAATGAGAAAAATTTTCAATATTTCAAACAAGTTTTCTGGGGCTAGATGTTAGAAGAAGGTTGGGATGAAGGAGGTGGTTATCAGAAAATTGTCCTCCAAATAACCACATCATACTTCTGGTTCACTTTGGACAGAACATATAATTAAAAATGAAGAGCCTCAGGACAGAAATTCAGCCATTGGGTCCAAGTTAATGAAATAGTCACCAATTTATAAGGAAGTAAATGAGGCTTATATTTTAGGGAACATTTTTCACCAAATATTTTCAAAGCCCTCTGATAGGCCTCAGCAATATATATAAACAAGTTAAATAATGTAGAATTTGTGAAAGTAAAATTCATTAATAATCATGATATTTTTCTTTTATGTGTGATTTCCTTTATAAGAGAACTTTTGGGGAGCCATAGCTATTAGAGATAAAGAAAGGGAAACCGAGTCAGTGATAAATTTTATTTGGTTTGCATGGTGCATCAAGATTAATAAACAGCTGGAAATATTTTTAGGGTATTTCAATGGTAGCAATTATACAATATAGATGCTTTTCTCAAATATGAATGATGAAAAGCACCTTTAGTAAGAGTATTAGAAAGAGAGTGGTTTTGCTGGTCCACCACTAAAATATCATATTTCAACCTCTAGAGAAAGGGCAGTGGTTGCTGAGAGAAGCATGATCATTTTTCTCCAGGGATGAGCTCACTGATAGGTTATTCAACCCAAGTGGCCATCCATAAATATGTGTTCACAAGAGCAAATCTAAATAGATTCAACAGTCTCTCTCTCTCTCTCTCTCTCTCTCTCTCTCTCTCTCTCTCTCTCTCTCTGTGTGTGTGTGTGTGTGTGTGTGTGTGACTGTGTATAAAACAATAACAAAACAATAATTGAAGAGGAAAAGATTATGAATTTGAGAATGAGTAGGGAAGGTCACAGGAAGAGTTAGAGGAGGTAGAGGGAGAAACACAAATGACATAAAGCAGTACTAATGTATGAATTTCTAAAGTGTACATTCAAACTGAAGCATTATACCATTAGGTAGACAGACAGACAGGAAGACAGACAGACATATTGAAGGCTTTGGCTCAAATTCTTTTAAATTCTCTTGAATGATCTCAAGCAAAGTATTTTTGATGACCCATCAGGACCAAAACCAAATTACACCCTCAGACTCCCCCTGATGCCTAGCAGCACTTGATGTGCCTCAGTACTTCTCTGAAGCCCTCCCAAGCGAATCCTCAGCAAGAAGGGAATCTGTATCTCTTCTGGAAACCCACTTGCCATGTCTACCTGTGCCAAAGATTAACTTAGCACAAATCTTTCTACTCCTAAGGAGATAAACATTTCAAAGTTCATCTTCTTGATGTGAATCAATAGCATTTAATTAATTAGTTAATTAATTAACATCCCAAATGCTGTCTCCTCTCCCATGCCCCCTCAAGGAGTCCCTCCTCCCAGCCCTGGACCCTTCTCCTCTGAGAGGGTCTCTTCCCCTGGGTAAGAGTACATCTTTAAATAAAGTTTTATTGGAATATAAATATTCTTTCTTTTGTATCATATACATACGTTACTAGGGTGGAATTGAACAACCACATGTCTTATGACTACAACAGTTTCCATTTTGTTCTAAACAGAAAAATTTGTTACTGAATGGTAATGGTTCAAACACTAGCATGTACTCCCTACTCTCTATGAAGAACATATGCTGAGAGACAGCTTGTGCTACTGTTTTAAGCAGTAACTTGTAGGAGGAGCTAAGGTGGTAGGAGTAAGAAGAGGAAGAGAAGGAGTAAGGGAAGAGGAGGAGAATAAAGAGAAGGAGCTAAGGGAGAGACAGAATGAGAGAGGGGGACATGGAGGCTGATGTTTGCTTGTCTATAGCAGTCAAAGGTAGTTGGTATATCTAGGTTGGGTATGGGGGTACACCTCTGATTGTAAGGGCATCTTGTTATTGATCATTACTAAATATATAAGCCTTTGGATTATCTAAGCATTAGAGTCTCATTTGTACCGAGCCCGCATGGTTGGCGGGATGGTCTGGGCAATGCCCAGCCTTGCAGAGACACCATGAAAGATTGGCACAGCCATCTTTTATGCTGGAGTCTCATGGGTGGCAGGGCTGGTATGTCTGGCTAGCTGTTTCTAACTATGACATACACGTGGTTTCTGGCTACGCAACATGGTGGCTGAGCTAGGTGGCTGAGCTAGAGATGCCAGCTTAGATAGTTGGCTTCTCCAGTGGCCATTTTTAAAATAATTACTTCAACAGTAACTATTTAAAATTATTTAACATAAATGACTGCTTAATTACACTTTATTAGATAAAATGTGATATAAAAGAAATAAGCACATTTTGAGGCTTATAATTAGAAAACATGTCGATATTTTTCTAGAGCCAGCAATCACTATATTCTCTATATTTATGTCTATAGATTTAAATGTTTAATTGAAAGACAGAAAATACATTGTGACATCAGACACATTTTCCAGGCTTAGCACATACTCAGCCAGAGACAAATGCACTTGGCTTTTTTTTTAAATTGGCCTTGAAAATATTATGTGGCCTGGAACATGCTCCTTATTTACTTATGGGTTAGCTGCTATTGTCTTGAAATATTTGCATTAACAAAATTCTTTCTTCTCAAAGAGGGGGACAGCTTTTGTCCTTGATTGATATTATTGTGAAGTCATCATTAGAACTGTGGGGAAATAAACAAACAATAATTCTGACAGCAGTAGGAGAGTGGCCCTGATGAGATAGCAGATCATTGTTCTGATTTCCTTTGATATCCAACAAAATGAAAGGCTCATTTCCAAATTAATTTTCTTCTTCAAGTCATACAATGAAGGACAGTGCTTCTCACATCAGATTTCAGTCTCTGGGTAGCAGGAGGATGGTGGGGTTCAGAAGCACACACTGGGACAAGATTTGTAGGACATGACTCTTTTAATGTGCTTTCTAATTGACCCAGGGGTTTGGTAAAGAAAGGGACTGCCTCAGAAGAAAAAGACAGAGCTACGCCTGAAAGAAAGCAAAACCATGGGGAAGGGCATCTTGTCTCAGCTACCAAGAGGCTCATATGAAATCAGTACTTGTACCTTATGACTTTGCTTAACGGAACAACAAAATCACTTTTTTTTTCTTTAGAAATGAGGTCAAGAGGACTGATATAGCTTTTAAAATATCAGCAGAAGCTTTAAAATCTTTGTGTTGTGCTTTAAAAATGAATGACATCAAAATGCTGAACAATAACCCTGTAAAAATGAAGACATATTCAAGATATTTTTGATATTTTATGCATTTATGAAATCAATGCTATATAACAAAATTTGAGACAAATACCCTCATCAGTACAAAAATAGCTTATTTCTACCCTGACTGTGTGACACATTTGTTGTTTTCTTTTTAATTGACCTGAATTATTCTATTTCTCTATCCCAAAGAATAGCTTTAGACCCTAGAGAAGCTAAGCTAAATTATCAATGAATTATTCCTAAAGATTCAGTATTACTTTGTGCAAGGGAGGTAGGAGGTCTGTGTTTCTCAAGTTGCCTTGAACGTGCTATATCCTAAAGGATAACTCTGATTTATTGATCTTCCCACTGAACCTCCTGAGTACGGATATTTATAAATGTAAGGCACCATTCCTGATTTCTGCAGGGCTTGAGGTATTGTGGAGCTTTGTGCATGCTAGGAAAGCACTCTACCAACAACACTACTATATGTTCAATCCTATTAACTTAATTGCATTTATACTTACAGCCCTCTATTATGATCCAATGGTCACTCCTTTTTATATCTTCCAAATTGAATTTTTACCACTTTTGTAAAATACAGTGCAAAAATTGATGAGAAACACAATTAAATGTGATTGTTTCATGTCTACATTTTTTTAATTTTTAATTTTTAAAATTTTTTATGTCTAATTATTTTTCCTATCATTAGCATCTATGGGAAATCTACATGAATATATGCTATGTGAATTACATACATTTATGTAACAAGAATAAAACACAAATAAGTTAGTAGTAATCTCGTCTATCTCATCTTGTACTTTCATTATGTTTCAGCAGTAATTATGAATATATTTCCTGCATTGACACATTGAAATTCTGTCAACAGCTATACAGCATAGAAAATATTTTATTCAAACTTAAAAGTGAAGCTTGGCCAGGCTACTTTTTGCATAATTTTCAACCCTGCCACCCTGTGTATAATCTTAAGTATGTGCAGAGCCCCAAGCAGCACTGTGTATTTTAGATATAGAAAAGATCAATGTGGATATTTCTTTCCAACTATATTATTTTAGGTTTTTTTTCTGAATTGACTAGGTTTAATGAATTATACCAATCTCAGGAAACTACAATATTTAACAATCAACACTCCTGCTTGTTTTGAGATTTGACAGTTACCTTCTGAGAAAATGGTAGACTATTAGCCTGATAGAAGAAGAGGAGGAGGAGGAACATGAGGAGGAGAAGGAGGAGGAGGAGGAGGAGGAGGAGGAGGAGGAGGAGGAGGAGGAGGAGGAGGAGGAGGAGGAGGAGGAGGAGGAGGAAGAGAAAGAAGAAGAAGAAGAAGAAGAAGAAGAAGAAGAAGAAGAAGAAGAAGAAGAAGAAGAAGAAGAAGAAGAAGAAGAAGAAAATAGCCTTCTAATGAAACTTCCATAAGACAGTTCTAAATGATAAGTCCTCTCTGAGACAGACTTTAATGTTTCCATATCATTGCAACCAATCAACTGTCTACTAAGCTGCATGTTTATACTGACTTTAGAGCCTCCAATGTTTACTGGTTTCATGGCACTTATAACTCTAGATAAGAGAACAAATTGTCAAAATGCTTGTTGCTCTACCAAGATGTAGGTGTCTTTTCCTTAATAAATGTCTTCTCCTTGCCTACATTTCATCTGATAATATTAGGAAAAAATTCATTGTTTTAGAAATGTCTTTTCTCTACTATTCTAGACAAGTTTTGGAAGTTTAAAGAAAATCCAGAGATCCACATCTCAAGTAGTATAATGTTGTAGTTTCGCCATTCGAATTCATCTACATTGTTTCCAGACCTCCACTGAGATTGACTGTTTTCTTTTTTAACTTCTTAAATAGATAGAGAAATTGAAGCAAGCATTTTCTAACACACATCGGTGCTTATTTTAAACCTATGATGTGTCATAATGCACAGAGTAGAGCAGCTATCATGCAGCTTCAATGAAACAGAAATCAAACAGTACAGTGTTTAGGGGATAAGTTCTGTGATAAGGATAACAAAGAACAAGGGAAAGTGACAGCTCCAGCACTGCCCATGGTACTGAGCTCTCGGGCGTAGGCCTGGGGGATTAAAGAAAGACTCAGACTTGGGTCATTTGTTGTGAGAGAATGGCAATGCCTTTACTGGTTTGGTTCAATATATACACCAAGCCACAGAAGGAAAAACACAAACTCAGGAAAAAACAGGAACTCAACTGGGGGGCAATAGGATGTCAAGTGTAAATTCCCTTCCTGGTGCATCATCCTTCCACAGAATGTTTTGTTCTTAGAAAAACTGCAGTATGTTACTTTGCAGCACATGGAAAGTCTCAGCCAGGGCATAGCAGCCCTTTGAGGTCCTACAGGAAAGAAAACAAGGTACAGAATAACAGTGCCCATGGCTGGAAGGACAAGAGGATAGGACTGTGGAAGAGTATCTTAGTGACATCACTTATATTTCTTTTACTTATTTACATAGGGAGTTCTTGATGTGTATGCTATAATTATGCTTCATTGCTTACATATAGTTTTCATATATGTGCTAATAATGAACTATTATGCATTCATACACTGGGCTGTGATGTATCAATTATAACGCTGTAGGTAATTGTATTATTTATTTTCTACCATCTGCTTGTTAAAATTAATTAGAAGGAAGTAAGTCACTAAAAGTAGCACTTTGAGAGTCTAAATAGGAGATAGAAAGTGATGTCAGCTGTGTAATCATTAAAACATGAAGTTCTGGTGTATTAATCTTGATGTACACCATCTGAAAGGTCAAGACGCTAAGAAACACTCTCATTATAAAAAGAAAATCTTCCAAGTGAACTAATCAGGGCTTCTCACTAGATGACAGGGATTGAAACCTTGACACAAATATGTTTTGACAGTAGTCAAGGGATTCAGAATAAGAGCCTATAATTTAATCAGCTAATTCCCTTAAAAAGATCCACCACCAGAAATAGTTTTGCAAAAGAAGGTGCCAGCAAGGTTGGCAGTACATATAGGGTCGACTCAGACAATGAGCACACATCAGAACATCCACGTTTTATTTAGACAAAGGATATACTCAAAAGTTAGTGAATTAGAACCAGTCTTTATAAGTACTGACAGTCTTATGTGCCTTCGCAAGGATTTTTAACCATTAGCAAACAGCCCTCTGTGGGAGCTTAGCACAGAAAGGAAGTAGAATGTATTATTACTTCATACCAATAAAAAAATCTCAAACTGTTTACCAAGACCAAAACCAAACCCAGCCACATTTTAGATAAGTTCAATGGCACATGGCCTGTGATCATAGCACTGGACCAGAAAGCAAAAAAAAAAAAAAAAAAAAAAAAAAGTATCAAAATACCAACGTTTTTAGGTGAAAATAGACACTTTGAAAATTTTGGAATAATTCACATATGAATCAAAAGTCTTAAATATACTCTGAAATTTTTCTAATTCAAATAGGAAGATAATGCTTCTTTAATGTTCCTTCTTAACATAATGTTGCTTTTAAGAGCTCCAACATCCATTTTAGACTCTTTTTTTTTTTCACATTTTATTAAATGTAATTTTATCTTACACATAAGGAACTGAAGAAAAGTTTAGGGCTAAGAGAAGGTACTGTTCTTATAAAGGTTCAAAGCTGGGGCCCAGGCCCTCATACTGGGAGTTATAAGAATGCCTGTAATCCTAGTTGTATGGGCTCTGACTATTTCTGATCTCTGCTGTCACTGCATGTAAGTGCACAAACCCACTGAGACAGTGAGACATAGTAATTAAAAATAAAAATAAAATTGAAAAGCATACCAATGAAATGACATTTGGTGCTACCATATTCTAAGCTACAATATGATGATTAATTCAAACATATAATATATAAGGCTGTTTAGATTGTGTTAACCATCCATTTAGATCCTTTTCCAATGTAAATTATAATTTGAAAAAAAGCAAAGTTAAGAATTATATTATGCTGCCATTTATATCAAAAGGGAACAAATATTAAATTTAGTATATTTTTCTTAGTGTGGAATACAAGAGCATTTGTAAGGAAACACATTAATCACAAACATCAATTTTGTCTAAGAGAAACATTGACAAGGTGACATGAAGACTCAGCATTTCCTTCCATTTCTTTTCATTCTATTTTCCTTTTAAAGAAAACTAAGTGCTTTGGAAGACCTGAAGACAAAACTCAGGCAAAGACGAATGCTTCTAAGAGGAAGATGAATAAACCAAATGCCAAATAAATGGGGAAATTCCTGTGAGGAAGAACCATCTAACAAAAACAGATATTCATTCAGAATTTTCCAAGGTAGTGTTCAAAGAGATGGTATTAAAAGTCAAAAAGAGTCTGGAAGGAAGCTGTTGGATATAATTAAAACTGACAGAGACAAGAGAACCTTGGACCAAACTCACTGTCAATATTGCAAGACAAACAATGCATGGTAAATACATGAGGACGGCTCATGAGACTAAACAGTCCTATCTCAAAGACAATTCAATGCTGGGATGACACTAAAGCCCATTCTCACCAAAACCTCAGAAATTTCATTTGATGTCATATTCTATTATATTGCTTGAAATTTTCAAACTCTGTTACTTATTACATAAAACAATTTACTAGTTATTAGAGATATTTTTATATTGATTAGTGTATCTCTACATATAGTTTATCTCATATGTTCTTCTTGTACAATCTTTGTTAATTATTCATAGTTGGTTTTAGACATAGATTGTTATGTGTGTGGAAATTTTTGTATAGGAGTATGAAAAAAATAGAAAACCTTAGTTAAATTTTTGGAAAAAAAATCTCTGAGACTTAGTGTCGTGGGGATGAGGACATATTAATCCTCTGATGTCTGCCAATTTTTACATTTCTTGTTTTTAAGACATACTTGACCTTATTTTGGACTGTGAGATGGTCACTACATTACACAAAAAATACATTTAATTATGAAAATTATGTTGAGAATGTAGCTGTTAAAAATGCTAAAATGGTAAAAAAAAGTCTACAATCAAAAGAATATGTGAAGTGGAGGCATTACTTTATGATATGAAATAGAAATGTGTGTACATCTTTTCAGATTGTTTTCTAAGAAAAAGGCATAATTAAATGTAATTTAATGTGTTTATCATGAACTATTTTGTAAAGTACTGGGTGTGGGAACAAATAAAGTCATGTCTTCTTTAAAGGAGGTCATACAGTAGTAAATAGACAAATAATTATGATATATTTTGCAAGTACTATATTGCAGATACAATATCAGTGGGAACTGATATCTATAATAAAACAGACAAGAGTGTGTTTTTAAAATTGTAACACCGCATATATTTTAGCTATGACCAAAGTAAAACTGAGGAGTTGCTTTTAAGACTTTTATATTACATCCTTCCTGTACAACTACACAAACTTCTAAGTTTATAGGTATATTATATTTTAAAATAAAGATTCCTTTACTTTATCATATCAGTATGTGCCATAGCCATAATAATAATGTAATATTATTATGTGTGATAAGGAACAGATGGTCAATATTCCACCTATCAATTAAAAAAAACAATCAAATCAAACATCTCCAGTGTAAGAATCTTAGTTAAAAACTAATGAGCAGAGACCATGAGAAGGCAGTGGGAATGGGTTTTTTAAACATAGAATCACTAGCATAATCCATTATATCTCAAAGAATATTTTAAAAAAATGTTACAGTAAAAACAAACAAAAAGCAGTGAACACTAAAACACTAAATACTCATGGAATCTTTTCCTCCTGGATCACGTGCTACACTGAAGTCCCGATTTGCTACATTTTGGTTATTATTTTCCTCTACTTACGTTTTCTGTAACAAAACTTAAACTCTAAGCCCAGAAAAACTGGCCAACAAGAGGACTGTTCTAACATAAAATGAATACATTTTCAGCTCAATGATCAGCAGCAATCCAGCTAAATCATGTCTGCTTCAAAGTGTACAATTAAATCTAAAGTATAATTAGTAAATATCTGTGAAATACTTGCCCACATAAAATGAGATTTTAGTAATTTGTATTCTTCAAAATCAGACTAGTATGCATATTGTCCAACATGCAACACACGTTCACAGGATCTAACTGCAATAAGGCAGATATTATACAAATATATTCTGCAATAATCCCATCAATTATAAGTCTTAAAATATTTAATAAAATATATAAAATGTTAATACTGAAATTATGCCTTTAGGTGTACATTAGAGGAACTTTTTACAAGATAATGTACAAAATCATTAGTATGCAAACCAACAGATTATAGTTATTATACATTGTTGATCCTATTAAAATTGTGGAAAATGTTGGTATGAAAACATAATGTAGGATCTCATGTGGAATTTTGTTTGCTTTCCAGAAGAAAAGGTGACTACAAATTATATTCTTATCTCATAATGGACAAGTTCCTCTTTAAAGGGACAGTTGGTAATTAAAACCTGGAGATTTTCACTCCTGATGTTCTCTGAGCTGTAAAGCAGTGCTGGGCCAGCATTAGCCCCAGCTGTAGCAAATAGATGCCCCTCATCTGCTGATTCTCCCAGAGCCTTCATCATAAACTGAGCAAGTGGAAGTCTTGTCAGCAAGCGGGATTCCTGTCCTTTTCTGGCAGCTGTCAGGTTTGTATCTATGAGTAGCATGGCGATGGTTCCCAAAAAGGGAAACAGCACATCTCATTGACATTGCAGGATCTGACCTATTGCTTTAATTAAGATTTCTACAGGAAAAAAGAAAGAAAGAAAGAAATGACAGCTAATTCTTTCCTACTTCCTTTTTATGTTCTGCTTTCCGAGCAGCATGCAGAATTAGTTGTGGGAGCCAAGCTGTGAAATACTTATATACTCTTACATGATTTAGAATGTATCTGCACCTGAAGATCAGAAATAAAAGATATCTATTAACATTATTTATTATATTTTTTGTGTAGGAGTGTTTTTCCTACATGTGTTATGTACACCATGTGTGTGTCTGGGGCTCTTGGTGG
Organism: Arvicanthis niloticus; assembly: GCF_011762505.2. Taxonomy (NCBI): domain Eukaryota; kingdom Metazoa; phylum Chordata; class Mammalia; order Rodentia; family Muridae; genus Arvicanthis; species Arvicanthis niloticus. Next base: position 52,014,724 of record NC_047665.1, on the reverse strand, counting down.
TCTGAATGGGCATCAGATCACCTGAACCTGGAGCCATAGATTATGGTGAAGCACCAGGAGAGTGCTGGGCCCCCAATACTCTTAACCACAAAGCCATCTTTCCAGCCATGATGGCAGAAAGAGTTTTCAATTCCATGTCAAGAAAATTTTACGGACTAGTTTCCTCCCTTAGGACCTATCATAAATTAACCGAAGTGAACCACAGAGGCTTACATTGGGGGAAGCTTTTATTTATCACATTACCAAGATCCCGTTAATTTGCACAGATTCCCTTCAAGCCAGCCAAGGCCTCTTACCCCCAACTTCCGAGGATGCAATGGCAGATGAACGAAAACTGTAATGGTTTTGATCTCCTTAGGACATCAGCATTAGTGGGGAGCAATTTTAAAAGTAATTGACTATACTTTACCCTGCACCAGGAGGGAGTCATTCTTACAGCCTAACTTTTTCTGAAGCTCGTGTGGTTATTAGCATTTGCTTCTGCTGTGTGCCCATGTGTTAGGTTTCCATCCCTCAAAGGCATTCGCTATCTCTCTGGTATTCAAAACACAGCATAAGAATATCCTGGTGCTGGCAAATGCTGCCCGAGGTTGACTTTCCCGACCCTTTCACACTTAGGGAAACCAAGTAGTTGTTTCTACCTTGGCAGTTTCCTGATTCTTTGTACTTAAGAATATGGATAAAACAAAGGGTATATTCCCTCTGATGATCTGTAACTTAATTAATGGGCCCAGCTCATCCACTAAAGTTTTTATTGCACGCTACAGATTCATTCATAAACCATGGTCTGACTCAGTTTTCTTAAAATTTTCTACTCTGTTTATTGTGAATTTGCATAGTTCATATAGTTCAATAAGCATTGGCTTTAAAATATATTTATGTTTACTAAAATGAAACATTGTCAGCTGAAGTTGTAATGAGGGCACTCAGGTGACTGAGAATGGAGTATCGTGACTTTTGGACATACTGGGTTGTATAACAACACTCTCAACAAAAAGGTGAAAATATTACAAATATTTTTATATATTTTTATTTTCCTATTACTTATAACAAATATCATACTATGTAAAAATTAATAATGTGCTGGGCAGTGATGGCGCACGCCTTTAATCCCAGCACTTGGGAGGCAGAGGCAGGCGGATTTCTGAGTTCGAGGCCAGCCTGGTCTACAGAGTGAGTTTCAGGACAGCCAGGGCTACACAGAGAAACTCTGTCTTGAAAAGAACAAACAAAAAAGTTAATAATGTTAAGCCATGAAGTAGTGGCATACACCTTTAATCCTAGCACTCAGGAGGCAGAGGGAGGTGGATTTCTGTGAGTTCAAGTTCAACCTGATCTAAAGAGAGTGCTGGGACAGACTGGACTACCTAAACAAACCCTGTCTTGAAAACCAAACAACCAAATAGAAATAGTAGTAATAGTAGAAGTAGTGGTTGTAGTAGTAATAACAATAGCAATAACAATAGCAATAGTAATAACAGTAACGGTAAATCTTTCTAATGTCTGTGTTCTATTGGTACTTCTTTCTTTGCCTCCCCATGTATGCTCTCTGTCCAGGGGTGATAGGACAGATAAAACATTAGGTTTTCCCACATGCCCGCATATGTTGTTTTCGGCTGTGTTTTTTGTTTTATGACCAGGATAGTTTGTAGTGACAATCAGGTACTTGATATGCTCTCTCTTGGCTAGAGTTTTCTGTTGACTTTTGTTCGGATTAGAATAAGTAGGAGGAAGAATACAGTGGAAACAGAACATTCCTTGTACATCAAATCCAGAGTAGAAACAGTCAGTGCAACTTCCAGCAGCTGACAATAGCTCAATCCTCCATCTGTGGTTGACTTTATCCCGGCTTTCTCCTTAACATTGCTTTCATTGTTCATCTTTTTTGTTGATTTGTTTCAATTTTCTGTTTCCATACTAATTTTTAACTTTCTAAAAATTGAATAAGCTAAACACTATTATACCATAAAAAACCAAGATGTCCATAAAAATTCTCTCACAAACATGATATTGTTTGTATCTACATTGTTATTAAAGCATTTTGAATGTTAATTTATGATACAATAATATTCCTTCAGAAAATATAAAAATATAGTTATTTTTATATTAAAATATACTTAAAAATAACTATATTTTTATATATTGCTTCAGAAAATATTAAAAAATATAGTTATATTTTAGTGGCCCTGTTTTCATTCCTGAGGAAAACTGGACTCTTCACCTTTTTGCTACTTTAAAACTAGAAAAATTCATAACAGATGAACAGTTGTCTTCTTAGGACAGACAGCTGCCATACAGGACAAAATACCCCTTATAACAAGTAAGCAGACCTATGATTATACACATAATTCTAAAATATTTAAGAGCATGCTCAGTTACATGATAGAGAAGCCAATATATAAAATGTAGCCAACATAAAGTAAAAATATCAGGATTATTGAATGACAAGCATTTCTATGGACAATGCTACAGACAAAAGGTTACGACAGCTATCAATGAAGCACTTTCATAAAAGAAAGGGAAGAAGGTATCATTAACTTCTGTAAGATCACAGGTTTGACTTGGCTCCAACACCTGCACTGACATCCCAGATATTAGATTGAAGTTATACAAAAATTGAGAGCCAAACTTTGGAGTTCCAGACTTTTTGCCTATATCAATACTTCAGATTGTACCTAAAATGATTCAACTTCCTTCTTGATTGTAGGCTGTGTTTGGTTAGAAAACTCAGAAAATTTTACTTAGCTTAACAGATACCAATGTACCTAAAGAATGGGCTTCACATAGTTTATATTAATTTAGATTTCTAATAGTCAGAAAATATTGGATTTCTATTTCCAAATAATGACACAAGACACCTAGAGAAAGAACTATCTATTACATTTAAGAACCAAATATGCACACACATGTTTCTGCCATGTGTGTGTATGTGTATCTATTGTGCATAATCCTTTTATTTTCCTAATTATTTTAGTTCCTTACATTCTCATTTATATTTGAAATGTGACTTTTTCTAATGTATTCTGAAACAGGTTTAGCTGTCCAGTGTGAATAAAGAAAATGTGGCACATATAAACAGTGTAATTTTATTCACCCTTAATAACAAATGAAATTATGACTTTTGTAGGAAAATGTATGTAATGTGAGAACACTATTAAGTGAAATACACCAGACACAGAAACCTGAATTTAGGAATCAGGTATGTGTGTTTGTGTTTTTGGTTTTGGTGTGTGTGTGTGTGTGTGTGTGTGTGTGTGTGTGTGTGTGTGCGTTTCCCAAACTAGCAAGGACAGGTATGGCTTATGGATAAAAGTATGGCTTATGGATATGGAATCAAACTCTATTTCCTAGGGGAAATGTAAATTGACTTCAGTGATGTGCTGTTGGGGCATAATGATACTAGATTCAGTGCATATATCTCAACTTGAAGCTTTCTGAACCAGGAACATCAGTAAGAATTGGAATCCCACGCTCACATAAGACAACTTCAATTTTCTTTTCTTTTTTGAATTATTGAAAGAAATCTTTCTACAGAAAGAGTCTGCAAACATTTCTTTTCTGTATCCTTAGTGATGTCCTAATTGTCACCTTCCTATTATGATTTTCTTTTCTAATCCCAGGTCTTGCAGGTCTCCCTTTCCTCCCCAACTGCATAATCGCTAATGTCTTTTCCTCTCTTCTCCCAGGCTACCGAAACCCAAAACTCTGTGTCACCAGAACAGTAAACACCTGAGAGGCAGCTGAAGTGACAGGGAGCATCAGATCCCTTCTTTGTTTTCTGTCCAGGTTTTGTCTTTAGGGACTTCTCTGTTTATTCCAAGTTAAGTTTTTTAATTCAGAAGTGTTTTGTGATATTTTATCTGACATTTTGAGGTGTTTTGTAGCAGGAGCCCTTTCAGAGTATTTTCTCTGCTGTGTTGTTTCTGAATACAATCGATTTTATTTTTAAACTAATAACATAAATTATTGCCTAGCAATTCTCTGATATGTGAAAATGGAAGAGACACAGAGAAGCGAGGTGGACTGCTGCAGTTTCTACATTTATGTTTCTAACCTTAACTCTGTTCACATGTCTTTGCTGTGACCTCAACTTTTGTATAACCTGACAACTTTGTAAAACTTAATACTTTGTACTTGCAAAGATGGTGCATTTCCTGAACAACAAAGGCAGCTTTTGCTTGCTCACTAGAAAACTTGAAGGGCTTCTAAATTTTGTTTCAATTTAGATTTGATTTTTCTTTCCTTTTCTCTTCCTCTTTCTGTCCATCTCCCTTTCTTCATTTTCCCCTCCTCCTTTCTTTCTTTCTTCCTCCCTTTACTCCTTCTTTCTATCTTCTTCCCTTTCTTCCATTATCTCTTGTTTCATTTTCTAATTGTGTGTGTGTGTGTGTGTGTGTGTGTGTGTGTGTGTTATTACCTTTAATCTCCTTTTAAAGTCCAGTCATTATTTTGTTCCCTTTGTAAAGTGGAACCAAAGCATTCTCACTTGGGCCTTCCTGTAGCTACTAATATTGTAGCTACTTATGTTCCTCAAACATCTGTTTGCATGTAAGACACTGAGGGATCCTGCCCATAATTGGTTCTGATTGGTAAAGATAAATAAAGTTACAAACAGCCAATGGCTGAGCATATCAGACAGAGGAAGAACTTTTGGGATTTCCCCCCACACCCTCAAGAGATAGAGAGAAAGGAGAAAAGGAGATCTGCCATGCTGGGAGAAGGAGAGAAAAGTCACCTTGCCTGAGGAGAGTAGAGAACAGGGAGGCAAGCTGGTATGTGATGGAGCCAGGAGAATGTTGCCCAGCTGGGCAGCACTCTGGGTCTAAAGCAGCCAAGATAGAATGTAGGATTTAGTAAGTAATAATTTGGAATTATCAGCAGAGTGGATTAAACACATGGAGGTTAGGAAGTGGCCCAACCATCGAACTTATTAAGACATATCAAAATATAAAGGCTGTGTGTGTGTGTGTGTGTGTGTGTGTCTTTCATTTGAGAACCCAGAGCATTGAGGTGGGAAGTAAGGATTTATTTAATTATTTTTTAATAATACATCTTCTTTCTTGTCAAACTTCTTATAGTCTGTGGATTATATCATAGACATTCTGAAATTTTCAGATAATTTCTACTTATCAGTGAGTACATACCATGCATATTATTTTTGGTATGGGTTACCACACTCAGGATGCTATTTTCTAGTTCCATCCATTTGTCTACAAAATTTATGATGTCTTCTTTTTAAAAAAAACTGAATAATATTCTATTGTGTAAATAAACCATATTTTCTGTATCCATTTTTCTGTCTTCATTTTTAAAAGCTGAATAATATTCTATTGTATAAATGAACTACATTTGTCTGTATCCATTCTTTGATTGAGGAATATCTGAAAGGTCATCCAGTGACCAGACCAAATTGGGATTCATCCCATGGGTGGGCACCAAACCCTGAAACTATTAGTGATGTTATGTTGTGCTGCAGACAGGAGCCTAGCATAGCTGTCCCCTGAGAGGTTCTACCAACAGCTGACAGAGACAAATGCAGATACTTAGAGCTGAAAGTTTGAAAGTACTGGAATACAAATGAAATCAGTGATACATAATTATAAAGGGAAGTTAAAAATCAGACATATTGGACAAATTACTAGAGTGTTAACATCTGGGCCGTCATCTCCTCTAAATAATTTTCTTTGCTTGTTTTTGCACAGTCCTCCTAAGGTTGGGGTATTTTTCAGTACTGCTCGGAGGGGTTCTATTCTCATTATCTACATGGTAGTTCATAATTATCTGTAGGTACAGTTCCAGGGGATCTGATACCCTATTCTGACCATTGTGGACACCAAGTGCTCACGTTGTGTGCATACATATATGTATGTAAAACACTCACACATAAAATAACATGAAAAATATAATTATATTTTTAAAAGTGGGAGAATTGAAGCTATAAAGACAAGAGAATCCCTGAACAGCAAAGATTATACAATCAAACTTGTTTGGTATAAGTTTAAGAGATAAGAAAGAAGAAAGATAAGGAATTTTAAAGGAAAAAGAAAAGAGGAGAGAGGGGAGAATTAGGAGTTGTTTTTAGGAAGGTATGTCTTGTGTATTGTACAGAATGAGCATCACATAGTTGTGTGCTTATGAATCTATATAACATTGCAGCTGCTCACACCACACACACACACACACACACACACACACACACAAGTGTTCTGGGAATTTGCAGACATGGGGCAACAAGTTAGGGGACTATTGCACTACTAGTCCAAGCTGAATGCTATCTTGATGACATTAGTGTGGCAAACACTGAGCAGATATGTGGCATTTCCACCCAGATTCACCTTGCTATATGCTGATTCTTTGTATCTTTCCCATTTAGATGTTGTGAACAGATTGTTGGTGGGATGGCATTTAGAACAGGGGTATTTTGGAATACTATTAGAATGTAAGGACAGCATAGATGTGAAGTTGTGATGAAGGGAGTTATTGTCCTATTTAGGAGAGACAGCAGAAAGTTCATGTACTACTTTGAGAACTCACCTAGAAGGTGCTATCTGACTTGTAAGTCAGAATTGCCATTTCCCAGATAGCATATTTATTAACACTTGACTTTGGATTTCTACCCTCTACCACAAGAATCAATAAACTACTATTCTTTAAGTTTTCCAGTTTATGGTTCTATCCTTGAAGTTCATGTGGACTAAGGAATACTCTAACTAGCAAACTTAAAGTGTGGCAAGATGAGAAGATACTCAAACTTAGACATTTCTAGGAGCAAAAATGGTAATGTCATTTCTTGAAATCCTAAGCAATAAAGAAAATTGATGTTGCCAAATAGAATCAATAATTTCACTTTGTATATATTAACTTTGAAAGTTTCAACTCAAAAGTTGACTATCCAGTCAAGAATGAAAAAGAAAAAACCTAAACCCATTAGTCTAGAAAATTAAAATTTACACATCATTCCCTCAAAGAAATAAGAATGTTCATGTTGATTTTACCTTTCCTGAAATGCTACTCTAACCCACAAAATGAAAGAAGTTTATGAAATAATACATGTCAGGAAATTCTTCACTGTCATCTGTGTTTGTTGATGTATCATAACTCCAACCTCAGTGTGACAATGTGCTTCTTTATTATTATCTCTGAGTAGCAACAAAAGAACATAAAATACTAGCAACATTCACTAACAGAATTATTTATGGTTGAGGCATTTTAAAAACAATTGTGGAGAAGAAGAGAACAGCCTCGGGAGCTTTCTATACAGAAGAGCATTAAGAACTCCAGATTGCCTAAAGAAGTTATTTTTGAAGTTTGTTGACCTCTCATGATTCTTCTATAATCTATCCATCACACCAAATAGCTATTTCATTTAATCCTAGTACTAGAAATATCTGCATTGGTCCTACTATTTAAGAGGAAGATTTGACACAGTTCTTGATCACCTAATAGCTCTCAAGGTAGCTAAGAAGGTAATTTTACATAGCATGATTTATTTTATTTTAGCTTGTCTTGTATGTCAATGGAAGGGTACACATTTGTGTATGGTGCTTTTACATGTGAGTATGCATGCATATTATTCTTTCTCTGTCACTATATATTGAGACACTAGTTTTCACAGAAGTCTAGAGATCAGATATTTGGCTTATCTAGCTACAAGCTTGTCTCAGAGATCCCTCCTCCTTAGTGTTGTGATTACAGATAGGCTTCGATGCCAGTTTGTCATTTATGTAAATGCTATGGACCCAAATTCAGGTTCTTATGCTTACACCACCTGTGCTTTGACTAGTGAACCATCATCTCTCCAGCATATAAAGTATGCTTGAATGTATTTACTGTTAATTTCCATCTAAGTATAAGAAAAACTTCATCACAGCATAAAGTCTTGATTAAGTACAACCTAATCAGTTAAATCCTATATAAATTAATGTTTATCTATCATCTATCTATCTATCTATCTATCTATCTATCTATCTATCTATCATCTGTCTATCATCTATTTTATGGGGGAGTATACATCTGAGTGCATGTGTACCATGGTGAAAATTCTCAAGTGATTCCTTGCAGAGGGCAGAGGTTGAAACTGAGTGTCTTCCATTATGACTTTGCACCTTATAATTTTGAGACTGTGTCTTTCACAGAATTTGGAGCTCATCATCTTGAGTAAACTCGCTATGTCTTCTCATACATCCCTAGGGTTACAAGCACAAGCTTGTACATCTACCATAGGTGTAACATGAGTGTCTAATGTGAATTCAAGTGCTCACATTTGTATAGAAAGCATTTTAAACACCGAGTCATCTTTCTAATCCAAAGCATTTTAATATTCATTCACCCATGACAACAACACCAATTTGAATTTTTAAGTGAAAACTCAAGAAAACCTCCATTTTCCTAAGTAGAGCAGGTTTAACTAAGCCCTACTGTTATTAGTATAGATATCCAGTACACTACAGACTTGTCAGAAATCCAACCAGTCACATTCAGTAGAACTCATGACATTTTGCCTTACACTGATGTATTGACATGTTTAATGTCACCTCATGAACTAAGAAGAATTTAATTACTGGGAAATATCAGTAAATAATGCTTGCATTTGAACCACAGGTTCAAGCTTTCTGCTAAAATATATTCATCTGTTCATATGATTTTCAGTAAATCCAAGTTTATTTCATCATCTCTTAACTTTCTATAGTGTTACTTATAATACTCCCTAAGTTGCAAAAGTCAAACAATGATGCAAAGTGAAAATAAAATGTTTTGTTTATTAAACTGTACATACAAACTGGCTTGAAGGTAATTTCATTTTAATCATTAGTGATCCAGTATAGTGTATATATTATCACAAATATCCTGAATAAATAGGGAATTAAATCACTTGCTCTGAAGCAATAGTATCTACTATGGACAAGGAAGAAGCAAGGCCCTACATTGGCAGGATTGACCTTCTTTTGGTCTCCTCAGTTCACTAGTAAGCAAGTAAGATGAACATGGGTCAGACATCCGACTAATAGCTCCACAAATGAGCAAAATGTTTAATCTTTTTAAAAAACCTATTTCTATAACTTCAATTGCAAAATATAAAACCATGCATAATCAGAAACATTGATTCTGCAAGGATAAAATCAGAGAAATATGAAACTTGAGAAAATGTAAAGGTCAATGTCCTTGATGTTCTAGCTTTAGAAAAATCAACAGTCATGCAATCTTTAAAGATTTAGAGTGGTGAGTCAGGGAAGCCAAGTACATTTTAGAGTGTCACACATGAAGAGGACATCAAATGGGACTCAGTCTCAGGAGCATGCACTAATCAAATATGGTCCCTACACTATACACCAATGGTTTTTATGTGCACCTCAGAAAACTGCACAGAAAGATTTGAAATGCACTGAATGTCACAATGTTATAGGGTACCAATAAATCAGCATATAACTACCTTTATAGAAAGAAAGAGTATTTAATTTCTTGTGATGTTTCTTGCTACAAAAAAATAATAAAATACTAACCACATAGCATGGCATGAATTTTAAAAGTTAGTATTTGCAGGAAATAATTTAGGAAACATGTAAACACCAAGAAAATTTAAAAACAGTAATTCTGTATGTGGTATTTTTCAGATACTAGGAAGATTAGGGTAGGGGCCCAGAGTGAGTGGGCCCAGAGCAAGAGGGAGAATGGAAGGAGAAAAAAAGATTAGGGTTATCTGGTAATGATGTATCATCCTGACATTGACATAAATATTAGGAATTTCCTATACAAAATCAAATGTAGTAGTACATGATTGCATTCCAAGCACTTGGGAGATAGATTCAAGTAGATAAGAAATCCAGGTTTATTCTCAGTTACTTTGTGAGTTTGCGGTCAGCATTGTTTATAGGAGACCCTGTCAAGAAAGAAAGAGAAAAGGAGGGAGGAGGAAGGGGCTCAGGAATGGATGAAATGGGAAGAAAGAATGGAGGGAGCAAGAGAGTAAGAAAAATAAAACAACATAAGAAAGAAAATTTAAAATGAAAATGCTTTTCAAAGGGATAATGATGAAAACATATTTGTTGACTGTCTCTTAAAGGTCACACTGATGGTGGATGAGATAGTAGGATAAAGTCTTAGCATAAAGAGTGCTAACAAGGGTAACTGGGAACTACTGGAAGAAAGCAAGCTCTCTGGAATGTTTGGTGTAGAGGAATTTTAATATGCAGCATGGCCTCTCTGGCAAGGGATCACATCCAAAGATAGGATCCAGCTAGAATGTAGACATGTCACGCACTGTTAATCCTTCTGGCTAGAATAATGTCTCACAATGACTAAAATACAGACATGTGTTTAGTACAAACCTTTAAGTATCCCAGACTGTGACTTCTAATTGAGGGGCAGACAATGTGAAGAATCAGAGAAAGATTTGACGGCATGAGTCAGTGATAGGATATGTCCAACACTCAGGAAAACAGACAGGAAAGAGAGGCTACTTAAGAACAGTACAGAGTGAGTCAGGAGTGGAGAGCACTTCAGTTGAGTTTAGTTCATGTAGCTCCATGTAGTTCAGTTGGATGAAGTTGAGTTCTGTTGAGTTTGTGCAGTTGAGTGCAGTTCTGTCCAGTTCCTGCAGTCAGTACAGTTCAGTTTGTGGAATTGAGGCAGCTTTTCCAAGCCAAGAAATGCAGTAAGTAGAAAGAAGCCAGTTTAAAACAGTCTGCTTGAGAGCAATTTTGAGCCAAAACAGCTGAGTTGCACCGAACAGCCAGAGATCAGATAGAACTAAAAAGGGTAAGTTTATTCAGCAGTGAGCCTCTGAGGCAACAATTACACCTGGCAAATGAAAGTTACATTTCACATCTGGGTATAATTAAAAACATCCATAGTTTCTTCAGATTAATCTAACACCATTTATGAAAACTGACCATAAGAAAATAAAAGTAATGAATGTCTGAAGACATTCCCTCTATCATATCATAACATGACTACCAGTATATATTTTGAATCCTAAGGTAAAATAGCTAGATATTAAAACTACTTATAGAACTCAAACCAATCCCCAACCAAGTTTTTCAAAACAACATAAAGAAGAATTTCATGGAGAAAATGTCATCTGGCAATGTTTCCCCAAAGTTTAATTGGATTTCCCCTAAAAGAGCACACTCATTACCCCAATGCTAAAAAGTACCCATGGCACCAATGTTTCATTGCTAATTTCAGTCTTACATTACAACTTCAAAATATTAGGAAACATGTTTTCATTAATTTTGATTTGGTTATATGTTTAACCTTATGTTATTGCAAAACAAAATAACAACAAAAAAACAGTAAAATTACCAATATTTAACCTTAGCAGTAAGTAGACTCTGAACAAAAAGTCACATTCTTGTAAATCCTGAAAAGATTGGAATTTTCTTTCTTTTCCTCTGTTATGAGCTCTAATTTTATTACTAACATGTTTGTTCGACAAATAAGACTTCTAGGTTTTCCATGATTAATATATCCAAGAGGAACATTTCAGTATTGTTAGTTTAGCTACTATGGAGAACTACAATTGGGACAATGTACAAATGGAAACTGTTTAAAACAATAGCTTAGAGTAATTGCATACCAATAACTGCTTAGAAGTTAGCACATTTGCTTTCCTTCCATCCTTATTAACAAGCCTAATTCACAACCACAAGTGACAACCAGCTGTGTACGCAGATGTGAACACAAATGTCATTTAAATGGAAGACCTGGGCTACCTATAAGCTGGGAATGCAGGTGTCTAAGGTTTGGAACTTTCTTCTGTCAATTATATAGCAAACAGATGATTCAGTTTTCAATGTGCACTTACCCTTGTTTCCAAAGTGAGGGAGGGAGCATTTAAGAGGCCAATTGATCTGTGAAACTCAGGGCATTGTGTATTTCAGAACCATCTCCCCACCACCACCACCACCACCATCACACATATTTTGATCCTGTATCTGAGATAAATAATTTGTGGTATCTCATTTCTGATGAGGAACAGGCCAATTTGGTATGTAAGAAGAAGAACTTTACCCATTGTCTTCCCAGCTGCGAGGACTGGCACTCATTATCTATAGAAACAATGGCATGAACGAGCATTAGGGTAGTATTAAAATCACTGACAAATATATCTGTCACTCACATTTTAATATTTTTAACTGGCAAGGTCTTTAATAGAGAGACTAGAAGAGATGCCTTAAAAAAGACTTCTGTGACATATAAAATGTATGTGCCTAGCCAAGTCAAAGCACTTGCACATTTTTTCCAACCAGTCTGTTTGCATATAAAAGAGCATATGCTAAATAATGTCATTGGTTTATATCACAAAAGAAAAGGCAAATATAATCTTTGGTAAGAAATAATCAGGAGAAGATCATGCAAGATCAGTCATCAGTTTAGTTTTAAGAAATTAAATCTAAAAACTAAATAATGTTTTCTTAACCTTTTGATAGATTATACATTTTTACTTTTATTTTTATCTTTCTGATGCTTTACAAGTGTCATATTTCTCAGCTTTTTCCCAACCCTGGTTCTTTAGTCATTTTTTCCAAAAACGAGTGACTGTCCATATTTGAAATTATATATGTATTCATGTTTGTGCATATATATATATATATATATATATATATACTTTTAATTATGTAGGTTATAGTTAATATAAAATGAAAACTGTTCACCCAAAGTCCTTAACCCACCAAAATATTTATGTTGTTGTGACAACTAATTAATTAAACATACACAAGTGTTTATTATTATCATTTGTTTGTGGTATTTTACATCCACAGTTTATAGAAAAAGTCAAAAACAAGCATACATGTGCACCCACAAAATAAAAAAATAAACAAATATGTTCAAAAGGTAGCTGGGGATTATTATTTTAATATGATGAACAGTATTGTTTGGTTAAACATTAATTTTTCTTCTTATGCAAATATTTATCAAGTATCCCTTGATAGTATATGTAGACCACATTCCAAAATGGAGATATAATAGAATATGGAGTAAGATTAAAACAAACTGCAAAATGAGAGAAGGCACTGCCTTGGGTTCCCTTTAATGATGCAGTTGAACAGGTAGCTAAACCTTTAGGCTTTTTGAGAGATTACCACAATCATTCTCTAATGAGCAATCAGTGTTATAAAATAGAAACCATCATTCAAAATGTAGGCTCATATTTACATTCTAATATATTCTATAACATAATCCTATCCTATAGTTAATATATACTTCTTCATGGATATTATTTATGCTCTCTTCACAAACAGTCTATATCCATAAATATCATGTGTGGATTGATTTAGTTTTGTCTTTGTACACAGCCTGTTCTACAAGCTCCCAGAATTTTAATTAATCTGGATTTGGTGCATAAATTCTTTGTGCTTTGATTAATACTGAACGGGCTTTATTTAATTAAATGGACAGACTGGTGAAAAATATTTTAATCAAAATTTTTATAAGCATATAGTGCATCTGTATGTAGTATTCTGGTAGGAGAAAACTCTGATTTATTATATTTATTTTAAATGTTTTAAGTAAAGCAATAGTCATATAGCTTGTGATGAATCATTTTAAACACATACTTCATCTCAGTGTCATGATCACAGAGAAGTAGGAAGAATCTTGACTGAGAGACAGGAAAATAGGAATGGGAAACCATGATCAGCCTATTATATGAATTTTCCAAACAAAGGATACTGAATGTAGGGACTGGAGAGATTGCTCATTGTTCACGGGCACTTCCTCTTCTTGTATCTGATCAGTATTCAGATTCCAGCACTGACATGGTGGCTCAGAAACATCTGTAATTACAGTTCCATGGGGTTTCACATATTCTTATGGTGTCTGCATACTCCTGGCATATATATACATGTATATATATATATATATATATATATATATATATATATATATATATATGTGTGTGTGTGTGTGTGTGTGTGTGTGTGTGTGTGTATACATATATATGTATGTATGTGTATATATATATACATACATGTATATATATGGCTTGTACTTATGTAGATAATCAGTCAATATATAAATACAAACAAAATAGATATTGAATAAGAGTTATTTAGACTAAACTCTTAAGAATAGTAATTATTAAAAAATATTCTTAAAGACACACATGTTGTTATGTTCATTATGTGAGGAAATGTGATATTTTCAAAAGTAAACTGGATTCAAGGGAGCTGTGAAACTATCCTGACTTATGTCCTGGCCTGTTCTCATCAATATTTTTTTTTGCATGTGTGTTTACATTTTGCTTGGCATACTTACTTTCATGTGATTCTGCCTAGTGTTTGAGCAGTTACTTCTCTTGTAGAATTAATTCAGACATCAAGAAGGTGGTGAAATCATTTCCAAATCAAATTTATGAAAGAATACCAACTGCCTATGACTCAAATATTTGCAGAGCATTGCAAATTATGAAACAGTTATGTGGATTATAGAAATGAAAATATTTGTACAATTTATCTTTCTTTCTGGTTTTATAGCTTCAATGAGACAGGTGTTTGATCTAGAATAACATAGATTCTAAATCAAAATAGAAGAAAGTTTAATTTGCATAACACTGGATAGATATTAAATTTTGGATAATAGAATACTGAGAATTAATAAAAATTGTGTTTGTTCTTCTGTATAACATAATATATATAATATAAAACTACATAATATTCTATATAGAATTTTAGAAAAAACCATAGGGATACAGTGCAAGATGTTGAGATCTGTGTGTGTTTGCTCCTGTGTTCAGTACCCAGAAGTGTCTTTGGAGCTGGAGTTACCAACATTCTGAGCCACATAGCCTGAGTGCTTGGAACTGAACGCAGACCCAGTGCACGAGCCATGTGTACTCTTAAGTACGGAAGCTGGTACAGTTATACTAACATGTAATTCTCACTAGAGCTCCCTATTCTGCTCATCATTATCAAACCTGTGCCTTCTCAGAAGGTATGTGGTAGCTGTTGTGTTCTTCCTATCTTTACTTTTAGTTTGTTTGTTTGTTTGTTTTAATTCCTTCTAATTTATCTGTATCTGTACTTAAGTTGCATTGTGCTAAAAATGCAAAAATCTAGTAATTCCTTCCTGTTCTTAGCAATGATATGCTTTTCATAGTATACAACTCAACAATTATGCATGTGTGACTATACATATTAAAAATCACTTACGTACATGATGTGTCAGCTTGTTAGAGAAACTTTTTTGCATGTAGGTTCATCCATGTGGAGATTTTTTAGTTTTAATGCTGCAATAATTGATTTTATACTTTGGAGTATGTCACATCATTCTCGAGATCATTTCTGTAGGACTTGACCCAAGTGCTACTGCCTGGGAACTGAACAGCGTTCAGGACAGCAAATGCATGCCTGAAGAGCCTACAGCCAAAGTCAGAATGCCAGACACAAACAACTAGCCCTAAGCTATGAACCCAAGATCAATGAGCTCCTATGGAGCCTCTGGAGAGCCAATGTGTGGTTTTCACTCTAAGAAGGGGGCTGCAGCACATAGAAGCCTGAAAGGAAAAGAAAAGAGTGAATTGTACTGCTACAGGCAAGAGCTGAGCTGCTGTTAGATACCTCCCAGAGGAGCAGCCCTGTGTTCCTTTTGCCCAAACAAAAAAGGCTTAACTTGTTCGCTAAAAGGATACTGAAGTTTGTTGTTAGCTCAAACAGTGACCAGGGATAAAACAGCTTGGAAACTGTTGTCCAAACAAGCTTAAAGGCAAGCCAGTCACATGTAACTTTCTACACAAATGTACTGGGGAAAATCTTCTACAGGAAATGGCAGCAGGAGTTCACATATCCTGTGGAGGTTTGCAGGTTTCTACACATATCAGTGTAGGTCAGTATCCCCAGGCTACAGAGGGCAGTGTAGGAGATTACACTTCCGTTGTGTTACAGTCGACTAAAACAATCAGGGGCATATAACTCTTTTAATGTCGTTTTGTACCTTCATAATTTACCCTTAATTATCCCCCACCTGCTTTAAATTCAAGTACTACAAAGGAATCCATGGAAATGATTTGCATATCAAGATTTTGATACTAAAACAAAGTGGCTTATATCTTAACCTTATAGATACAAATATTTCATGAATATCTTAAAATTCAGTTGTATACCACAGAGTATATAAGGTATGACAAAAAATATTTAAAATACATGCCCTAAATTGAAACCAGTGATCCAGGAGGCATCAATGAGAATAGAACAGAATGATACTGTTCATCACTGGTTGTACACAAATTATATGAGAATTGGCATAAACTTGCAGGGACATAAGTTTTATATAAGCATGTACATTTATTTTATTAGCCTCTCTCTCTCTCTCTCTCTCTCTCTCTCTCTCTCTCTCTCTGTGTGTGTGTGTGTGTGTGTGTGTGTGTGTGTATGTGAAGTTATTACTAGTCTTAAGAAAAAACTAAGAAGAAAGAGTATTTCTGACCACATACAAAGAGTGTATTGTATTAGAGTTCCTTCAATGAACAAACAAATAAATGTGGAGATATGATGATGTGCAATCTATAATACTTGGTACTGGAGTAGCAGCAAAAATAAATACACAAGTAAATTAACTAGAGTACAATGAAGAATCCCTGCTTTCAAGATGGTGTTTATCATCAATTTTAGTGAGGAACACACAAGGGCACAGAGATATACATCAAACAATCATACAGATCCTGACTTAGACACACATGTAGACACACATACAGTGGGGAGGAAGAGAGAAAAGGCACAAACCCGGCAAGGAAATCTGTAATATTTTAAAGAATTTTTAGTATATATTTTGAGGAAAGAATTTCTGTAATGCCAATTTGAAAAGCATGTAAATTATGTAATTACAGACTCCTATTATCACCTATGCAAGTGTGACATTCTAAGCAAACCATGTGTCATGTTTTAAACTTTCCTTACTTCATTGTCAGTACAAAACATAGAGCCATCCCACTGCACATATATTTTTCCTTTATATATTGTTCCTTTGTATGTTCATGCATACACTTGTGTATTTATTTTGTAGACAAGGAGCTTGAAGCATAACTTCATACATTCTAGACAAATGTTTTTTCCCCTGATGTACAAACCCAACCTTAAGCTATCATTTTCCCATTTTATTTTGAGCAGATTAATTAATTGGCCACATTGACTCTGTAGCCATTGTGTATTTCAGCCTGAGCTCAAATTCACATATTAGCTAAGGCTTGTTTTCAATTGGGTCCCAGGCAAGCACCATTATGCCCAAGTTATTTATTTATTTATTTATTTATTTATTTATTTATAGTATTCATATCTATTAAATAGCTTGTTGAGCTCTGGTTGTGATTTTACTGACTTTATAGATCATAGTAAGAAACGCAGACATATTAGGAATATACAAGCTTTCCTCTGATAATAAAAGACTAACTCATCATTGGAGTAATGTAGGATTTCCTTCCACACAACCAATCCTCTTCTGTTTGTGATTTGGCCACATTTGGCTTAATTTATATTCACTTTCTTTGTTAGATACTCTTTATTGTTTAATTTTTCTTATTTATTTTCTTTCATTGTTTACTTATTGATAAATGTCTCATAATATCTTAATAACCTTTTAAATGTATTTGACTGGACCAAATAAGCCTTTTTGTCATTAAGAAAATGAAACTAGACTCACAGAATATATATATATATATAAAGATTATATATATAATCCATATATATATTTATCCCTAATAAAATGATTATAAAATTTTTTGAGATAAATGACAGTGTGTTGCATAAACTTACATTATTGTATAGAATTATGACTTCTAAACAAAACCAAAGCAAGAGCAATTTAAAAGGATTGAGGATCACCCTATTTTTTATGTTAAATACCCAGAAAATGAAGAAAAATAGACTAAGACCAAAGCAGGTTGAAATAGGGTAGCAATTAGGCTAAAGCAGCAACACCACTAACATTTCATAGAAGGAGTGTAAGAGTTAAGCATAGATGGAATGCAGTGGCTCTTTAAAATCAGTAAGCTTGATGGAATAGGAAAAGAAAGTGAAGACTATCACTCCTATACTCAAATAAACAAGTTAGAGTTCATAGTAAATCTTCCCCATGCTTAGCTTGAATGGACTCAAATAGAGGCACAGACTTAATGGCAAGCAACCTGAGTTGAGAAAAATCATTCCATAAAATATTAAAACTGAAGCAAGCACACATATGGAAGGACATAAACAAATCTCAAATGCAGAAGCCTCATCTTACCCAGAAAAAGGCATGTATGGAGCATACTGTCTATGGCAACATTTTCAAACTATACCTTATCATATCCTTTAATTTCATTTCCTACAACTTTGTTTTCTTGTATTAAAAATAGAACAGATGGAAAAGAATTTGTTCACACACTGTACAGGTTAGTTTTATGTCAATTTGGCATAAGCTAGAGTCATTTGTGAAGAGGAAACCTTGATTTATAAAATGCCCCAACTGGATAGGACTGTGGACAAGTCTGTGGTGCATTTTCTGGACTAATGATTGATGTTTGATGGTCTAGCTCATTATGGGCAGTGCCACCTCTTGTTGGTATAAGAAAATGGGCTAGGTGCTATTAGAATGTGGGCTGAAGAAGACATGAGGAACAAGTCAGGAGGCAGCAGATCTTCATGGCCTCTACACCACTTCCTTCAGAATTAAGAATTGAGTTCCTGTCCTAATTTCCTTCAGTGGTAGAGTGTGGCCTGAAGCTTCCAGTGATTAAACCACCAACAAAAGAGTATTCAGGATGTACCCATGGTTCCAGCTGGATACATAGCAGAGGATAGCCTTATCTGGCATCACTGGGAGGGGATCCCCTTGGTCCTATGGAGTCTTGATAACCCAGGACAGGGGAATGCTAGGCCACTAAGGCAGGTGTGGGTGGGTGGGTGGGGGAGTACACTCACAGAGGCAGGGGGAGGTAGGAGGGGGTTAAAGGGCTTGTGGAGGGAAAACTGGGAAGGAGGATAATATTTGAAATGTAAATAAATAAAATTACCAATAAAAAAGAGACTTGTAAATTGAAATAAACCCTTTCCTCACAAGTTGCTTTTAGTTGTGTATTGTTTTGTTTCATTTTATCA
Organism: Arvicanthis niloticus; assembly: GCF_011762505.2. Classification (NCBI taxonomy): domain Eukaryota; kingdom Metazoa; phylum Chordata; class Mammalia; order Rodentia; family Muridae; genus Arvicanthis; species Arvicanthis niloticus. The sequence continues at coordinate 51,995,657 of NC_047665.1, read as the reverse complement.
CATCAATAGAAACATACCCACATGGCTAACCTAAATTATGGAGTAAATTCAATTTTCATCTAAAAAGTAAGCAATCATAAAAAGAAGGAACCAAGATAATTAATCAAGTGTTTGGTACTTAATTTTCCTTGTGATCAAACTGATAAAAGTCAACATTTATCAGGGGGTGTTTATATGCCAATTATAGTGAAATATTACTAGCCCCTAATTAAGTTACTTTGAATGAGTTAGGTTTGGTCTCTAATGAGTTAGTTTTCTCTAATAAATTAGCTGCATGTTTGAGTTATGGATAATACAATTGTCATTGCAACATTCAAAGTTTACAGTCTCTCCTTACTATAAATACTGAAATTTAATTTAGTATCAAGAACTATGTTGTAGCATTCATTTAGTGTGCTTCTTGTAAGGAAAACATAGATATCATTAGTAGCTTAAATAATGAGAAATTTTGGAAATTTGTTTCAGGATGTTATCATAATATTTTAATTAATATATAACTTTTAACTTATCTATGGGAAGCTTCATATTTATCTACTGAATAATGAATTAAACTGTTATCTAAAATCATGGTTATTCTTAGTTATCATTGCTCAGAAAATATTTTGAAATAAACTATCATAATTAAACAATAGTACTTCAGTAATAGAAGTTGCCATTGGTTTATTAATAAAGATATTGACTTACTTAAAATTTGATAATATAGATCAGTGGAAATCAAGGTTTTATATATATATATATGTATATATACATATTTATATATATGTTTATATATTTATATATACATGTTTATATATATGTATATATACATATATGTGTGTATACATATATATGTGCATATACACACACACACACACACACACACACACATATATATATATATATATATATATATATATATATATATATATATACAAATCAAGGTTACACTAAACCAAAGTATTCTGTATGCATGTGTATACTATCATTATGCTGGGTATTGAACATACTCTCCATCATGAAACTTATTCTTTAGTATTATATTTTCTCTCATTGCTTTTGATATTTGATCGTGACTCTAGATTTTATTCTTTATGTTGGGAATATATGAAGTAGACAATGAAGGTCTGCAGAATATCACAATGGTCATCCTTTATATAGAAAGTGGTATTCAGCACAGAGTTTGTTCAATATCTGGATAATGATTAAAGCAACTCACTATATTAGGGGCAATACATCATAATTGTTTTTTAAAACACTTGATTACAGAAGATATAACTTTCAATCATGAGAAAATAACAATGGAGGGAAAATAGATGGAAACTTTTATTATTTCTAAATGGTATCTGCAAAACTGCACTATATTTCTCATTATAATTTATTCTTTATGGTTGAAATTTTTTGTGAAATTGATACCTACTCAAATTTTTTGTTTTCACCACTCTTTCTTTAATCTTGGATATTTAATTATAATTCTATATTTATATATACTTACTAATAACTTCCAAAGACTCTTAATCTAGAAATAACACAATTTATGGAGTACTGACAACAAAAATTTTATAAGAAAATCAATTGCAATGGCTTTTTGTGAAACACAAAAAATCAGTCCCAACATTGTATTTTCTGTAACACCCACAAAATAAAGTATTTAAATTCAAATTTAACAAAGTATATGAGGTATTTGTATGATGAATATGTAAAATGGTGGTGATTAAATTCAAAGAGAGTCTCAATGAATGGTAGTACATATCATATTCATTTATTAGTTACAATTCTCAATTTAATCTAAATATAAATCAAAAATCACAATAAGATACATGTTATAAAGCCCAGTATTCAGGTATCATGTCTCTGAATACTGGGAGGCCACCTCCTGTAGCCAGGCAGTAGAGTGATAGAGACACCAACCAACCCACAAAACGTTCAATCCAAAATTTATCCTGTCTAAAAGAAATGCAGGCACAGGGGATGGAGCTGAGATTGAGGCAATTGTAAATTGCCAACTTGAGATTCATCCCATAGGCAAATATCAATCCTTAACACTATACTAATGATGCCCTGTTATACTTGCAGACAGGAGCATGCTGTCCTCTGAGAGGCTCCACCCAGCAGCTGACTCAAACAGATATAACACCCACAGCCAAACATTGGTTGGAGCTTGGGGACTCCTTTTTAAGAATAGAAAGAAGGGTTTGGGGGCTGAAAGACATAGGAACCCCACAGGAAGACCAACAGAGTTAATGCACCTGGACCCTTGAGATTCTCAGAAGCTGAACCACCAACCAAAGAACATACACTGGCTGGACCTAGGCCTCTGTGCACATATGTACCAGATGTAGAGCTTGGTCTTCATGTGAGACCCAAACAACTGGAACAGGGCCTATCACAAAATATGTTGCCTGTCCCTGAAACATGTTCTTCTAGCTGGGCTGCCTTGTCTGGCCTAGGTGGGAGAGGATGTGCCTAGCCTCACAGAGTCCTGAAGTGCCCAGGTGGGGTTATACCCAAGAGAGGTCACCCACTCAAAGGCAAAAGGAAGGATGAAAGCATGAATAAGAGAGGGGCAGTGAGCAGGATGTGATGTAAAGTGAGTAAGTAAACAAAAAATTAATTTAAATAAAAACAGTATTACTTTACACTGATAACCTTTTTTTTTTTTTTTTTTTTTTTTTTTTTTTTTTTGGTTTTTTGAGACAGAGTTTCTCTGTGTAGTCCTGGCTGTCCTAGAACTCACTCTGTAGACCAGGCTGGCCTCGAACTCAGAAATCCGCCTGCCTCTGCCTCCCAAGTGCTGGGATTAAAGGCGTGTGCCACTACCACCCGGCTTACACTGATATCCTTAAAATTCAGTATAGAAAAACAATTTACTTAAAGATAATAAAGAGAGTTTAAGAGATCCACAGCCTATATCTTAGTTTACTGAAGAAACAGATCGAGTTCCCTCTACTATGAGAAGGAAACATGTTGAACTTTGGCCCTCTTATTCAATTTATCATTGGAATCTTTAGCAAGAGACCTATGAATATAGGAGAAAATAAAGACATAAAAAAGTCTACAGTCCACATGTGGTAATAAAATTATATGTTAACAGACTTAAAGAGCATCACAATCTGTTTAAAGAGGTGAATGGGAACACTAAAGAGGCACACGATGTAAGAAGCAGCACCCAAAAGCTAGGTATAAAAATTAGTGGCCATTTACATAATGAACATTAAATTTTAGTAAAGAAAAATCAAGAAAACCCTATTCTTGACTGTTACAACAAATAAAAATACTTAGGAATAAATTTGAACTGGAAAGTTAAGATCCCCTACAATGAAAATTACCCAACAGTTACAAATGAAATTGAAGAGAAAACCAAAAAGGAAAAGATATTCCATGTTCATAGATTTGCATGATTGATGTCAATTCCAATGATGTCAATAACAATACTGATGGAATATCAATGCAATCTATACAGTTAATACAATTCCTATCTAAATGACCACTGACTTCTTATGGGAGTAGGAAGAAAAGCATGCCTACGTTTGTGTACAACCACAAAAGAATTCAAATAACCAAAATCGACAAAGCTGGAGTTATTAGTATACCTGACTTCAAATACATGCTAAGTGATATTAACCTAACCATAGTGACAAGACAATAAAATCAACACACACACACACACACACACAGAGAGAGAGAGAGAGAGAGAGAGAGAGAGAGAGAGAGAGAGAGAGAGAGAGAGAGAGAGAGAGAGACAGGTTTGCATTTGAGAAAGGAACATCTTCTCAGTGAATAGTATTGTGACAACTGAATATTCCCAGGCCAAGGAATGAAATGGTTCTATTCTCTAATCATATTTAAAATCAATTCCAAATGGAGAAAAAAACTTAAACCTGGAAAAACTGTGTATCTTCAGAAAGTACCGAGAGCCTGCTTCAGGGCAATTTGGCTAAGCAAAAATTTTATGCGGGACTCCCAGAATTCAACAACAAAGTGAACACTGACAAATAAGATTACACAAAACCTAATTGTCATATAATAAATTTAAAAACACTCAAAAAATGGGATAACCTACAGATGGAAGATCTATTGTACATGGCATGAGGAAATAATCACTAAGATGTATAATTCAACAAATTAATAATATGCTTTTAAAATGTGGTGAAAGACTTTTAAACCAACTTTTATTTTTAATGTTTATATTTGCTTATGTGTTTTCATGCAGCATGTGTGAGTGTAGCCATGTTTGCATGTATGTATATGCACAAGGATAAAGGGAGTATATATCATATGTATGGACACATATAGGACCAGAGGTTGAGATGTCCTCCTAAATTGTTCTACACCATAATTTATGAGACAGGATATCTAAACAAACACAGAACTCACTACATCTTCTAGATCTCCATTTCCCCAGTGTTGACATTACAGGCATTTATCACCATATACAATCACCATATATAGAATTATAGGGGATTGCTCGTATACAGGATTATTCAAAGCCATTGGAATTGGTATGTTGAAGAGAATATGGTATTTACATGTTCACTAAACAATAAAAAAAGATTGGTCTATAAGCCTATCAGCAGATGACTGGGTAGTGAAAACATGCTGTATTCATATAATGAAATATTTGTCAGCCATAAAATAATGTTTTCCTGTCATTGCTTTGACAACATGGCTGAGACTGCAAGACAGTATGTTATGGAAGATAAGGCAAACATACACAAAACCAAGTGCCAAGACTATACATGCACATTACTGAACCCAGTTATCTTCTTCTTTCATTAAACAATAAAAACAATTCATACTTATGTGTACCTTGAAAGTATTATAATATATAAAATGTGGGCAAAATAATCATGTAATATATAACACCTATTATATACTAAGTCACAGTGAATGGGTAGAAACACAAAGAAGATCTGGTTGCCTAGGGTTGGGGAAGACAGACAGGACTGGCTACAGTTGCCAATTTATTGCAGTATTAGAGATGTTCCTAACAAAACTTGGGTATCATTGAAAAATACATTATCAACTTACTTTACTAAAAGGTACACGTTCAATGGACATTTTATGCTCTAACTGTGTTTCATCGAGCTGTTAATAAACTGCTTAATAAGGAAAAGAATATTTATCAGACACTTTCAGGTCCATCTGCTGCAAGACCTCAGTGCTGGGGGATGCAGTGCAAGGAACACATGGAAGGGGAAAGATATTGCCTCCTAGGGAGAATAGGATTGGATTTCAGAACCAAAGTAAAGGTGTGTGTGTGTGTGTTTGTGTGTATTTGTGTGTGTATTTGTGTGTGTATTTGTGGGTGAACATTTAATAGATATATTAAACATGTATGTGCCTGCTTGTATGTATGTGTAGTATGTGAGTGCAGTGCCTACAGAATCTGGAAGAGTGTGACAGACCCCTGAAGTTGGAGTTACATGGTGAGCTGGCAGATGTGGGTGCTGAGATGCAAATCTGAGTCATCTTTAGTAAGTACTTTTATCCACTAAGCTATGTTCCAAGGCCTTCATTCAACTCAGGACTTTGACAACGTTTTAGGAAAAAAATCATAATGTATCAAGGGGAGATCCTGAGGCTGGAGTTGAATGTGAGAATCAGTCTCACACAGTGCTTTCTATTAGTTTTGTTATTTGAGGTGGAGTAAAGTTACAGGTAAGAGCAGCCTTCCCCAGCACCCAACTCAGGCTGTATTCTGCTGAACCATTAAACACCCATTGTTTTCTTTAAACTTCCTATCATAGTGTAAGGTTTACATTATATGCGTGACTTTTATTAAGATTGTAAGATGACAAAAGCTAGTGTTCTAACAGCAGCAACTTGTGATGGCTCAGATCCACTGTCAGACTAGATGTAGAATCACCATGAAAATATACTTCTGGGCATGCCTACGAGGGCCTTTCCAGCAAGTTTTAACTGAGCAATGAATACACACCCCAACTGTTGGTTTCACCATTACATAAATTGCTTTTCAGGACTTAATAAAAAGAACAAAACAATAAAAAAGTGATTTAAGCACCAGCATTCATCTCTGTGTGTCTCTCTCCTACCTGTGGCAAAAGTATGAATAGCTTCTTAATGATACTTCTGCCATACCTTCCCCACAGACTGCCCTCCAAATGAGAACCATAGTAAAACCCTCCTACCTCACCTTGGCTTTGCCATGCATTTTGTCACAGACATGAGAAAAATAACCAACATAGAAATCTATTGTCATTTGTTTACCTCCCCACCTAGGCCCACAGTCTTAAAGCTTTTTATAGTGCTGAGGGTTCATGAATAAAGTCCTAGATATTGTAACAATATTAAATAAGGGTAACTATTAACTCTTGAAGGATCACATAAGCTTTGGTGTTAAATCAGATGAGAATGGATTAACTTATGTTTATTTAATATATAATAAAACATATTCTATTTTGAGGTTCATTTTTTACCCTATAGAAAACATGTGGCACAGTTAAATAAATCACCCTGCATGATGTGGATGATAGGTGGACAGCAGGGAATAGAGACTGAAAAGATGACTTATACACACAGCTTACCCAGAGCCTCACATCACCAGATACCTGGCATGTCTTAAGCGAAATCGTAGTATGAGCTGAAAAAAAGAGATTCCAAAATTGGCTTTCTAAAGAGGAGACATACATCACCTAATAACACCATAGAGCCGGTCTCAGCCACCATAGATCATATGAATATTTAGTGAAAGTCCATAGGCATTATGGCCAGCCTCGCAGTGCAACTCAAATCTTGGCTTTCTGTCTCTGATTGAACCTGCCATGTGTACATAATATGTATCAGGATAAACTGGTAATGATTTGAAAGTATGAAACCCCCGAATGATAGAAACTATTGGTTACAAGTTTACAAAGTCTCCGTAGGAAGGAAAACAACAAAAGTCTGAGATATCTGACTTAAATAGCTCAGTGACATTTTCCCAATTTGATCTAGTACTGAACTAGCTCAGTGGGTCAGCTGTGTCTCCATACCCCTCCCCAACTCCTGCCACTCAAAGGATAAGTTTTCTGTACTTTCACTGACCCAACAGGCATGAGGGTCCCTGCGAGGCTCATTCGGATGTGGTCTGAACTGTTCAGTAGCACTTCATAAATTCTTCTTTCATATCTCTAGATGGCAAGATGAGATATGGATGGGGAGAGTGAAGACACATGAAGGATGGGGTAGATTTGCTTTCAAAAGAGAAAGCACACATTTTATCTGATAACACCAAGAAGCCAGACTCAGCCAATGTTGATACTATCAAGAAGGAGATTTGAGAACCACTTTTCTCCTCAAAAGGGAAGGGTGTCTTTCTGAAGTCATCTAGACACAGATATTTTATCTGAGTTTTCACCTTCCTAAGGCAAAAAATGAAAACAGCAATAGAAACAGCAAGTGTTAACTTTTCAATTATCTCTTTCTATACAATTCTGTTTTCTTTGCCCTTTGATTACTTTCTAGTTTTTAAATCTGTAAATATATATTATCACAAAGATGAAAACTTCCTCCTCTAGCAGGTATCCCCAAATATTGGAAAAATGATAAGAACTTCTAACCAAACCTTGAACCACTTAGTAAAGCCTTCACATCTTGTTATCTTTTCATTGCATATGGACCACTCTCTATGCCGATCACTGCAACCTAATTTGCTCTGAATGAGGAATCTTGCCATACTGGTAACTGGTAAATCTGCTTGTATCCTTCTGATTTAGAGAACAAGGGCAATATATGAATTCTCCATGGTGAAACAGTTTGGTTAATTCAATTTCTAAAATAGAAAATCATATCTTAAGACGTGATTTAAATCAGAATTCAGAAAAGAAGTTATCAGTTACCCCCTTTTAAAGTGTATGGGACCCTGAACAAGAATATCACATTTTTTTTTCTGCTTTAAAGAATAGGTTGAAGCTGGGCAGTGGTGGTGCACACCTTTAATCCCAGCACTTAGGAGGCAGAGGCAGGCTGATTTCTGAGTTCAAGGACAGCCTGGTCTACAGAGTGAGTTCCAGGACAGCCAGGGCTACACAGAGAAACCCTGTCTCAAAAAACAAAAAACAAAAAACAAAAACAAAAAAAAGAATAGATTGAAAATCTTGTGACAACAATAAAGGGTTTTAGATTTCTGATCTATCTTTGAATTCAAACCAAATAAAATACAAGGATGCCTCCACTAATCATTTAAAATATGTACAATTCTATACTTGACCTCATATAACAAATCAGTCAAAAAGTCAGTGCATAAAAATATTGTAAAAATTGCATTTTAAGTTATGTGAATCGGGTACATATGAGACATAAATAAACCTTGTGTTTATATTCATGAGTTTTCTTAAGGTATCTTATGACATACACAGAGATATTCTAAAATCTCTGGAAAAATATAAAATCTTCAATAATTTTGGTACCAAATATTTTAGATAAGAGAAATGTTAGGAGTAGTTAATAAATAAATTTATTTTTCCAATCTATAAAATAAAGCTAGCATAAGAAATAAAGTACATCTCTAGAGTAAGAAAAGTTAAACATTATGCTAGGAAAATAAAGTCAATATTAAATCTATGTAAGGTCATGCCTCTTGGTTTCCCATCTGCTCCTCTTAGATCCTCCTCATTCTTTCCAAACCTTCAGAAGAAAGACGAAAGTGAAAACTCTGCTCTGTTTTGGTTGCAGTTCAACAGCATCCACCAGGGCTTCCTTTATTTAACCATAATCCCCAATTTGGGATATTGAAAGGATACAGATTAATCTGATCATGGTATTTATAGTTGGCAATAAGCTTTAGGGGTAAATAAAGTTACATAAAGTCATGAGGATAGCTTTTTATATGAATCCTGGTGACTTTCCAAGAGAGAGAGACAGAGAGAGAGAGAGACAGAGAGAGAGAGAGAGAGAGAGAGAGAGAGAGAGAGAGAGAGAGAGAGAGAGAGCAGCACAGAGATGCATACATGTACACATTGTCTATTGTTAATGGTATCTGGGGACTCTGCTAGCAACAAGGCCAATTCCAATTGTGGTCGCTTCACACTGAACCAGAATTACAGGCAAAATAACCTATAATCTATCCATAATTTAGCCAATTTATGACATGATATTTTTATGAACATAAAATTGGCAAAAATGTACCCTATACTGATGCCCTTTTCTTCTTTCTTGGAAGGGAAACTGGCTATTTATTATTATACTGTAAGATGAATAAATGAAACAGAGAGAAAGATGCTTTTCGGGGATCTACAACACATAACTGCTTCTCTTTCAAACTCATTGATTATAGCTGTTTTCTAGGGACAAAGTTCAAGATTTATCCAGATACTTGGTCTACTAGACTTCAAAGCACTAATAGAATTTCATGCCATGTAAAAAGCGTTCTGAACTTTCAGGTTTCTGAGATATAAAATATTATTCTAACCTTTATCATATGACCAACATATTTAGCCATTTAAAAATGTTGTCATGGTCTAAATGACCAACAGTTTATATTGTCATGGTCCACATGACAACAGTTCTCTATTGTGAATTTACTATTTTCTGGGCAATTTCATTTTTGATACTAAGTTCCACAGGGGAAAATGGTGATAGCAGAGAAAAAAATACTTAACGTAATTTCACAGAAGAAAAAGTATCAAGTGAAGAAAATGCCATCCATTAAAATTTTGGTGCTGGGGGAAAAGACTTCTATTATCCCAATTCAGTGGTAGAATGCCCTCCATCTAGCTCTTGGGAATCAAGAATCCACAGATGCTTAATTTGAGGACCACAGTAGGAAGATGTGTGTTCCTTTTGTTTGGGACATAAAAGGTGGAGGAAAGAGTAGAGTGATTTGAGTAGAGAAAGATTGGCAGATGGTCCTTAGCCTGCTTCAGGCTCCTAGCAGGGGGCCTTCTGTTAGTTTTGTGTGTTTGGGGAAGGAATGAGACAGAGGACTGTATAAGCTATTTATTTTCAAAAGACTATGGTTTTACCTTATTTAGAAACTGTAAAATAGCAGAGCTGTAACAGACATTCAGCAAAGAGTGTAATCCTCAGGTACACTTCCATGATCTTTTTCAATGGGTATACTCATGACCATTACTAATAAAGGCACAAGAAACTGAAAGCATGCTTACATCGTTCTCTGGGACCAGTTCCAATTTAGAAAGCATCTCTTAGCACCTTTGGCAAACACTGTTCCAATGTCTGTCGGAAAGGACTGAGTCAGTTTTGGGTTTGGATATGTTCTTCTCACATGGTAATGGATATAAACTTTTGTCTCTCATTGATGGTGGACTATGGGCACTTTCATATATCAATGGATTAACATAAGGACAGACTGGCTATTTCAATTACATCATTGGCATGTGGTGGTATATAGGCATGAGGACAGCAGTTTGGATTAAATGAGTCACCTAATATGTCTTGAAGGCTCTATCTTGTTTCTAGACCCTTCTTGCCTACCTCTGTACTTACTAGTATTCAAGAAGTAAACAACTTTGTTCCATAACCCGCAATACCATAATGTTTTCTGTACTTGGGAATCAGAAACTATGGGGCCAGGAATTACTGACAGAATCATCTAAAACAATGGTTCTTAAAGCAAAGATGAATTTCTTTCTCTCTTTAGTAACCAGAAAACCAATGTGTATGCTGTATGGTACCACAACCAAAGTCAAGCAAAGACAGATATTGAATCATTAAATTGCATCCCATTAAGATGCACAGTGATGTGAGAAGGCAGTGGGTTAAACATCCTGAAGAATCCAGCCTAATATCTCATCTTCAGCTACTGTCATTATAAGGAGAACACAGAAAAGTATCAGGGACCTCAATCTTATTCCCCTGGTCAGCTGCTCACTAGACTCCCAAAATTGGTGATAGTTTCCCTTTACATTTTTAACTCATCCTCTTTAGGGACATCTCCATTCAGGCACTTCTTGAATGCCTGCTTCAGCTCCTTCCTCTGTGCACCATCCAGAGTGGAGAGCTATCTCAGGACAAAGAGGACCTTGAAAATGTCTGTCTGAAAGCTGTTATGAGTGCCGACAAGCGGATGTTTTTCTACAGAGTAGCATATGATATTCCACCTTCTTGTCTCTTCATCTCTTTCTACTTTCAGTTGTTTTCCTAAGGTATTCTTTTCACCATAACAAAATAACTAACACTGGCTTTCCCTGCTTTGAATTTTGTAACTGTATAGCATATATTCATTGTAGATGCTTCCCTTTGCTCAACTATGAAGGTGTTGTAAACACTGGAAGGAAGTCTCAGTGTCTATACACTAAAGAACATTCAGGAGTTCTAATGTAACATTCTACTATGGAAGCTAGTAGCTATTGAACAGAAACTAATAGGCAGATAATTATCTTAAAGAAAAAGTTCAGGAGCTACAGAGGTGGCTTAATGCTTACAACTGTCTGCTCATTCAAAAGCCCCAATTTGGCTCCTAGTACCCACATCCTGTCTTTAACCCTGTATAAATTCAGTTTCCAGGGAATCCAATGCCCTCTTCTGCATCTATGGGCACTGCATGCATGTGGTGCACCGACATACACAAAAAACACCCGTAAATATAAAATAAAAATGAATAAATCCTTAAAAGGGAAAAGCAACTTGTACTATCTATCACTAATTACACTTTATTCTTATTTCTTCTCTTTCCTCAATTCTGTTGTGTAATGAAGGTTCTTCCTTGTTACTGTTTTACTTTTATATAATTTATGCCTTGATACAAATTTGTGATCAAATCTTATATTTTAGATACATATACTTCACAAATGTTTACTAGTATAGTCATATGAATATTAGCTGTTCTTATTTGTCAATATAGAATGGCATTAATCCTAAGAAACAAAGCTATATTTACAGAAGTATTATACTACAAGTTTACTGTGACAGCTAATTTTACATTATTCTAACTCTTGCAGCTATAAACAATGATTTGGGAAAACTAATTCTATACTGGATAACTTCCTCTTTCATACAGTCAAGACTTACCGAAATATGCTAGAGAGCAATTTCTAGGTCAGAGTAAATTAGAGTTTGTAATGCATTTGCCTATACTGAGAAAGCATAAAAAAGAAATGAGGTAATTCTGTCAGGGTTTGATGCTCATTGTTCACTGAAACATAATGCAAGTTATGTATTTAGCTATAAAATAAAATAATGAGGCAATATATCCCGAGTCATTCCCATAGATTATAAGCTCAATATTACAATTGTGTATATTTAATGACTCTACACTGCTGATCACTTATTTCCAAATGGTATTTGCAGATAATAAGCTCGATTCTTTGCAGAGAGCTGTGGAATTTGCTTTTCCAAAATGAAGGGCGCAAACAATTCTTTCATGTTACCAGGTTCAGTGGGTGTCATAGCATATCCATTCTTTTCCCTATGTCTACCAGCTTCTACTCACGGCCTTGCAATGCTACAGGTTTAGGAATCTAAAGTAAAATTCTCAAGTAAAATTCAGTGGTATCATACCTTCATTAAAATTTTAATTGTTTAATATAACTGGCTCAAAACTCTAAGACAAAACCCACAGCCTATGATAATTCTCATAATAATATAAGAAAGATGAGTTTATAGGCCTTGAGCATCACATATATGTATTATTACATACCATTTGTAATGCGAGAAAGAGAAATTGCACATTAACAGCTGAACATAAAGTTAGTGATGTTGACTTTAGTTGTGCAAACCTTTAGCGTGTAGTTATGTCTTACACTTGGTTCTGGATTCTCTATAACTCACAACTTGCTTGGATTTGAATGAGACAACTTTTAATTGCTAAAGATCATTTGAATACTAAAATGTAAAAATAGCATGTTATAAACTGAAGGAAAGATATATTTTAAAAATCAACATGGAAAGGCAAGGGTGCCATGTGCTCAATCTAGAAAGGAACCTGAGAGTAAAGTGTGTTACACCATCATACAAAACCACACACACAACATGCTAGGCCTTACTATATAAGGTGGAAGGATAAGCTGCAGGTAAGCACAATACTGATTCATTTTATATACATTTACAATTTTAGGGAACCAAGGTACATACAAATTTAAGAGTATGAGTATTTTTGGATAAGAGATAGAGTTTTTGTTTTGGGAAAATTAATTTCAATGACACTATAAGGAATGCATGAAGAGACTGTAAATGAGAAAATTTTATTATTCTGCATATATTCCATGATAAAAAGAGACAAAGACAAAGAAGTGTTCAAAAATAAAGTGAATGCATAGCACAGTGAAAAAGTAGGGAAGGCATAGGACAGTGAGAAATGGTGAAAACATGGCTCATTGGAAACTGAATAAGAGACATTAAAACTTGCTGGTGACAGCATAGGACCAAAAGGTTTTATTGAGTACATCCATATGAGTAATGGCATACACAGTAGACCAGTCACCAGAAAGCACAGCCACTCTTTAAGGAGATTAAGAACATGTCCTTGGTTAGCCTTTTGATAACTGTTTGTAGTCATGCTACCACATAAAGCAATTAAGTAAGTCTTATTAACTAAAATTAACAGGACTTATAAAATCTTATTTCTATGATTTGGGGCATTAAGTAGAAGTTAGTTTTTAGCAAATGCCGGTCTTTCGGCTGTTTTTTAATAAATGCATCTTGATTATTTAAAATAAAATCATAATAAAACTATTTTAAAAAGTTCTACATGGAATGATGCTTAGTTGGACATGCTTTAAGGAGCCTTTTTGATAAGTAATTGCAAACTAAAATTTGAGAACTGTGAAAGTAAATAACAATTAATTATTTCCACACTGTCTTTATGTCACTCAAAGGGCACATGATGGAACAAAAGTACCAGTGTTTATAAGGCATTCACATGGTCTAAGCATTAGTGTTCAGAAAAGAAAAAGTCAGAAGACTTTCATATAAATAATTCACTTGCAGAGGATCTTACATTCTTGTCAGTCACCTCCAGAAACTACAACAAACACTCTTTTCTAGAACAGTCAGAAACAGCATTTGTTAAGCAAACAAAAATTGTGCACAAACCTGTAAAATATTGATAACCATCAGTCTTCTATAAGATAAGCCAAGACATTTAAAATGTCTTATTTTTAAATTGTAATTTTCTTAAAAAATTATTTTGGGATTATGTCATGATTAAGTCATATCCCTTCTTCCCTTTCCTCTTGCCAACCACCACTCTTTTTCAAACCAGTCACTTTTTTGACTTTAATATTGTTAGATATGTGTGCATACATATGTTCCTAAGAAAATAAACACAATCTGCTTATATAATGTCCATATGTTACTTGCATCTATATGTTAGTTTCTAATTAAAGTATCTTTAGAATATATTATCATTATTTTGATATGAAAAGTAACATAAACTGTCATAAGTGTAATAATGACTAACATAAAAATTAAGTCTGCATAATAATGCTACTGTTATCGATATGAAATCTTTAAGTAGCATTTAATAAAGTGTCTATTTAAAATTTATAGCAAATTTAATATTTTCTTTATATTCTTAAAGTCCTATCTCAATGAAAGAAACCATAATTATAAATCTGCAAGTACTTAACAATGATAAACTGCTTTAAAATGTACAAAAAGACTATAAAATAATTTATTAAAATACAACTGGTCACCTCACCCAATGTATTGCTCATAGTGACAAAACACTATGCTGATATTTTAAGAGAGCTGGGTGCAGAGGGAGGATGGTAAAGGCCAATACAGGATTTTTGTAGAGAAAAAATATTGCATTATCTACATGCCACTCTTACAAAATATGACAAAAGCAACTTAAGTGAGAAAGGAATCTATTTCCTCACAGTTTCTGAAGCTTCTGACCATCATGTAGGGAAGTTATGTTGAATCAAACAGTCTCATATCATGTTAGACATGAGATATTGTACATAGAGAAGGACCAATAGCACACTAACAGTGACTCACCTTCTTAACTAGTCCTCACCTTACACAAATCTACTAGCAATGATATGTCAGCCTTTCTCTGCAGCAGGAGCTGATTCCTTAACTGTGCATCCTTCCTGTAAACTGCTTGGTTTTCTGAGGGTTTACTCAGACTTAAAATAATCAACATTCAGACATATTAATAATGCAGCATTTCACTGATCAGCGTTGTTTTAAGAGAAGAATCCAGGGCATCTGCAGGTTTCCTAGCTAAGGTGATATTAACAAATGGCAGTTAATGGATTCTTTAAAAAGTAAGTGTCATATCTATTCATGGAAAAATACACAAAGAGCTAGATCTACTTTTCATTATTCTTTTAACATAATAACTATGATTGCTAAGTTTTCTTGTGCTAAATCATGCTTTAATTCTTTGATAAAGCCTTTTGCAGGTATAATGTGTTATTTCTCATCTATATACCTAAGCAAAGTGTGCTGGAGCTCAAATGTTTACCTAAAATAATAATGTACCCATTAGTGAATTTTTTAAAGTTCTTCTCTCGTATAATATATCTTGACTGTACTTTCCCTTCCCTCTCCTCCTCTCAGTGGCTCCTCCTTATTCCACCTCCAGCTACACTACTCTTCTGGTTTTTTTTTTTTTTTTAAGTAAAGAACAGGCCAACAGTGAAATGACATTCTGAATTAAAGAAAAGGTAGAGGGAAGAGATGAAAATATTTGTTGTCTCAGACAAATTTTAATTTTATGTTTCAATATATTACTTGATACTTATGATCTAGTTAGCTTCTACTGTTGTGATAAAACTTTGACCAAAAATGACTTGAGAAGAAGAGGGTTTATTTGGCATACAGGTATTATATGATGAATCTTCTACATACCTTCTACTACACACACTTCTACTCACCCCAGATAAGGAGGCAGTGACAGAACAACGTACTGATACTGCCAAATTTCAACTTGGTGAATAAATGAGTTTTGTTGGGGTTACTTACTGGAGTGTGGGAAAGGTGTTATTTAAGTCATTCCTAGTAATAGCTGAGATAATAACTCTATTAAACTGCACAGTAAATAAATGAAATTCATCTCTTATCTAACAGCTCTTTCCTGTTTTCTTACCACTGGTTTACACCAACACATGTAAATGTTTAGAAAAAGATTCTATGTGTGTTTTTGTAAATAGAGTCATCTAAATATGGCCAACTCATTCACCTGTCATATTCTGTTTGGGAAAATATGTCCCAAAAGCTACAGAGCATTGGGTTGTTTTCTCAAAAGTGATTATTAAGCAATGAGAAAAACATGAGAAGTATCAATAATGGCATCATAGATGTTATAAAGATGATAGATGGGGTAGGAAGTAAAAATAACTGGAGTGTGTGTGTCTGCTGTCATGTCATGAGGCAGAAGGGATAGATGTGGTATGGGCTGTAGGTGGGATATTCAGTGCTCCATTATCTTGCAAAGACTCATGGGTTGTCTTTGTCCTAGCTGGTGGCACTACTGATAGCTGGTTGATTCTTTAGGACATTAGCCTCATTAATGAATTAATTCAACATGCATAGGAGAATTAGCTAGTAATAGATGGAGTTAGCTTAAGCAAAAAAGTAGGGCTGTGGTGGATTCTCTTCTCTACTTTATGGCTGCAACAAGATGAGAAACCTATGATTCCACAATCTCTCTCCACCAGGATGTTCTGCATTGCCACAGGCCATTAGCAATGAAGTCTGTTTTCCATGTGCTCGATATTCAGAGAGCCAAAAGCACACATAAGATCTTCCATCTTTAACTTGCTTTTTGTGTCATAGGGGCAGAAAGATCAATTAATGCATGAGGAAAGATTTGAAAGGCCAGGATTCAGAAGTAGAAAACACAACAGAAGAAAGAACAGAGATGCCAGCCTTTGAGTTAAGATATAGGAGGACAACAAACAGGCTTATAAATTCAGAGTACAGAATAAAGATCTGTTAAATACAGTGGTACATGCCTGTAACCAGCATCAACTTGACTTGCTTGCTTGCTGTTGAGTTCACCTCTACTGTTGTTGAGGCATTATATTGTTGATATTAAAATAAACATCACTGGTATTCTAAGGTAGAATACCTTATCTAAGGTATTTGATTTCAGTAGCTCTCCAGGTTTCAAAGTCTTTAACACCAGATTGGGACTGCTAAAACATCCTGCCTCAGGAATGAGTAACCAGATTATCTGCTTCTCTAGTGTTAAACAGCCAAGGTTGAACTGCCAAGACCATACATGTAAGCCTATCTAATAAATCGTGTGTGTGTGTGTGTGTGTGTGTGTGTGTGTACATTTATCAACAGAGATGTGTGGTTCAATTCCAATTAAATTCTAATATTTGAGGGCAAAATTCAAACTTCATATATTATATATTTTCAGTAATTATTTTGATATATTTTCAACAAGGAAAAATATAGAAGACATTATTACCCCAAGGATCAAACAGAAGTACATTCTTGGGCTAGTTCACAGCCCATCCCCTGATCCAGTGAACTGCAGATAGACATCATTTCATAATTTAGGTGATGGATTTAAGAAGCAAGGCACTTGGTAACAGTGCTGATTGCTATTTTAGAAAGTGTTGAATTTGGTTTAAAAATGTGCTCTGACAATTTTGTAAGAGTTCGGGTTGTCAGTTATGAGAGGTGAAATATAAAGGTCTTATCAGAGTTTCCAAAAAGCTTGCACACTCGTAAGCACACAAAGAAAGTTAGACTGTACTTTGAATATCTTGAAGTATTTAGCCAGTAAAGACAACATTGTCTTTTTTTTTTTAAACTGGAAGACAGACTAATGGCATGTTAAAGGAAATCATGTCACATGGAGGGAACAAATGAAGAAGCAGGACAGATAGATGTGATCAGAGGAGACAATGGGACAAAGCAGACAAGGGCAGAGGTGGATCATAGCTCTGAGCATGCTCGGTTCATTAATGATAACTATAAAGAAGGGAAAACACATGACAGCTTGCTAAGAGTGGGGCAGGCTTGTCATGCACAATACACTTGGCTCCTATCCAGTTTCTGGTTCAACTTTTCAAATTCTTATTTCAGGAGAAAGAATTGTCAAGTGCATGCCAAATTTTCAGAAAGCACATTCTGACAATTCTTATACAGATAAAAAATAGTATTTTTTTTTAAGTTCAAAGCTCTGTTTGAGAATTGGTTCATACAAAAAGTTGAAAATGTTACTCAATTTCTCAAGAAAAGTACTGTCTTCTTATTTCAAGAGGAGTTTATCAAGTGCTTTTCAGACATCTCCATCACTGTAAACCAAAGAAGTAATTTGATATCTCACATTGTTACACTAGAACCTCTCCATTCTATTTCTAAATGGAACTTTCTCATTTAATTTGTTGGAACATCACAGTACCTATTCATTTTTATTTCAATGAGTGATGGGCTTTCACCAAGATTAAATTTATTAAAACATTATGATGCCTCTTATACCAAGCACCATTAAATCAGTGGTTTTTTTCCTCTGAGTCTGAGACATTGTATCAAAATTTGTTTGAGAATCTTATGTTAGCTTCTTCTCAACCATGGCAGTGAAGGGTGGTTGAAAGATATCATTCATCAGAGCAAACACAACGTTAAGAGAACTCTATAAATTACCATCTAGGGTGCCTCAACAAATCTTTTGTGAGATCTCAGATATACTCTACATATATTTATTCATTTTAAATATTTTATAACGAAATAATTATGATTTATATTTAATGGGGATGTAAAATGCTAAAATAAAAAATATACAATTATATTAAAATTTTATATTTAAAAATAATTTTAATGCTAATACCATTACTAATAGTGAGGGGTGATATATACCTATCCTGGCATACATATGACTATGTAGTTCTACAGAGTCCTGAATAAATGAAATAAGAATTGAACACACTTCCTGTTGTATTATTTATGCATAGTAAACAATTTTCTAAATTAACATTTTCTTTCTTTTTTTCTTTCAGTATACAGTTTGAAAGACACTGGGCTCAGTAGTAAGAAGAGTATTGTCTGCTCATTTTTCCACTTTAAATTTTTTTTTTTGATTAAGTATATTACGTGTTTTTGTTTGCTAATAACGTTTGGTTTGGTGTGTGTAGGGATTAGAGAAAGTCCTAAGTGAGTGAAGTTTGGAATAGATGTGCATTTTGGTATGGGCAGTGCCTCTTCAAGTACTTAAGATTAATTGACTAAAGATAAATTTCCAAAGCCTTTCTCACATGAGCCAGGCTCAAAAGAAATGGCAACCTTTCCTCTTGAGTTTGAGTGTTCATAAAAAGTTAAAAATGTGTGCAAAGACTGGCAACTGAGGTTTCTTTCTCATGGATATGTGTGACCTGAGACAGCTCACCTATAGAGACTGCCTGCTGAGACTAGCCCACCATTTCCCTTGTGCTGTACCTAGTGAACAAGATAAGGTTTCAGGTTGCTGTTTTGGATTTAGAAAATCAGACTTGACTTTAGACACACTGCATATGTGTCTATGTGTCTCTTTTCTTCATTCAATCACTACACCTAGCAGGAGTTCTAAACCTAAGCTGAGTAGGAGACGGTAGTTTTGTTTTTTGATTAATGCATTAAGAGTTTTGTTGGATAGCATTTGTCCTATGCTCATTTCCTTTTTTTGTGGACTCACATCTCTAGAGCATATCCTATGTCTTACTCAGTCATTCTACTCACTACTGTAATAGCCTGAAAACCCCATCTATAACAAGTTTAAAAAAATTGTCTTCTCTGTGTCTAGGTTAGTTCACACAGGATGATTTTGTTTCAAGTTCTATTGATTAGCCTGAAAATTTTATGATGTCATTGTTTTTAACAATTGAATAATGTTCCATTGTGTATATGTACTATATTTTCTTTATTCATTCTTTGGTTGAGGAACATTTAGGTTACTTCCAGTTTCTAGATTTTATGAATAAAGGTGCTATGAACATAGTTGAGCAAGTATCCTAGTGATAGGATGGTACACCTTTTGGATACATGCCCAGGGGTGGTATTGCTGGCTCTTGAGATAGATAAAGTTCCAACTTTCTGAGAAACTGCCATATTGACTTCCAAAGGGACTGTGCAGGTTTGCATTACCAGCAACAATGGACGGGTATTCTCCTTGGTACACATCTTCAGCATGAGGTGTCATTTGTGTTTTTGCTCTGAGCCATTCTGACAGGCGTATGTTGAAAACTCAAAGTCATTTTGATTTTTGCATTTCAGCTAAGAATGTTGAACATTTCTTTAACTGTTTTATGGTCATTTAAGATTCCTCTGTTGAGAATTCTATTTAGCTCTGTACTCCATTTTTAATTGAGTTATTTGGTTTGTTAGTGTTTAGCTTCTTGCATTCTTTATAAATTTTTTAATCCAGTCCTCTGTCAGATATAGGATGGGCAAATATCTTTTCATGTTCTGTAGGCTGCCATTTTGTCTTATTGACAATGTCCTAGCCTTACAGAAACCTTTCAGTTTCATGAGGTCCCATTTATTAATAGTTGATGTTAGTGCCTGAGCTATTTTTATTTTGTTTGTTTTCAGGAAGTTGTGTCCTCTGCTAATGGATTTACTATCCTTCACTTTCTCTTCTACCAAGCTTAGTGTATCTGGTTTTATGTTGGCAACGTATTTATACATGGATAGTAGCTGTAAAGTTAAAGACAATCATGTTACAGTCCAAAGACTTAGACAGGTTAAGTACTAAGAAGTGATTAAGAGGGAAAGAAGAATCTCCCAGAGAAGGGGAAATAAAATAGATTATACAGATGGACTGGTAGCTGGTGGGTTGGAGACAAGAAAGATCTGATGTGGGTAGAGAAAGAATATTGGGAGAAATTACAGGAATCAGGGCCATTTCAGGGGTGAGGTGGAAACCTAGCGCAATGGCTATTCCATGGAATCTACTTGAGTAACCATACCAAAGACTCCTAGGAATGGGGACAGGAAGTTTGTATCTGCCATCTTCTGTAACCGGGCAAAGACTCAGGTGGAGGTTTTGGGACACCAACCCAGCCACAAAACCTTCCACCTATAGTTTTTTCTGCCTAAAGATAGTGCTGGGACCAGAGCCCCATCATCAAAGTTATCATCAAAGAGACCACAGAGACTTCATTCAGCAACTGATGGAAACAGTTACAAAATAGGGAGTCCTGTAGTGGAGGGGGAGGAAGAATAGGAGGAACCAAGGAGTGAGGGACATACCAGGAGAACACTGCCACCAGAATCATCTGACTGAGGACTCATGGAAACTCACAGAGATCAAAGATAAGGGTCTGATTTAGGTCTTCAACATACATGTTTTACCTAAGTAGCCTGGTGTTCTTTTGAGAACCCTAACAGTAGGAGCCAGAGATGTCCCTGACTCTTTTGTCTACTTATGGGACTTTGTTCTTCTTACTGAGTTACCCTGTCCAGCCTTGATGTGATGGTATGTGTTGGTCTTATTGTAGCTTGCTATGCTACATTTGATTGCTATCCCTGGGATGTCTGCTCTTTTCTGATGGGAGGCTGAAAGGAGGAGGATCTTACAGAGAGGTAGGTAGTGGGGAAAGCCTGGAGAAAGAGAGGTAAGGCAAACTGTGGTCCACATATATTATGTGAGAGAATAATAAAAAACGAGTATAGAAAAAAGAAAAGTCTGTCTTTTGAAGAGTTCAGGATCTCAGCAATATTAAGTAGAAAATGGAGTATTTTTTCATGCATTCTCTCTCCCCACAACCTCTGACATCATCAACATTCCCAACAAAGAGCCATTGCATCACATTGATGAACTGCATAGGAAAAGCCTTCTCACCTAGAACCTCTTGTTTATGAGTGTTCAGTATTGGTTTTGTGCATTTCATATTTACACAAGTTCATAATTATGTTTATCTTGCACTCCAATACCATATCATTGTTCCACAGAACTAAGATTCCACTCTGTACTGCCTACATAATCCTTTCTGCACGTTTGGCCCTTGAATTCTTTACTATTTCCTTGGTGTTATAGTTTTGCTAGACTTATACATTACATAGCCTTTTCAGGATTTTTTTTTGATGCCCTAGAAGAATTTTTCTGTCTCTTGCCTACATGTCTAGAGAGTGCATCTACTTTTAGTGCAGAATAATATTTCATTGCATGAATGGACACAAATTTGTTTATACATTCACCTTGTGTTATTATCTGAAAGGGAAATGCTTCCCAAAGGTTAACATGTGGAATGCTTGGTCCTTATGTGCTTGTGCTATCCTGCTACTTTGAAATAGTTTAGAAACCTTATGAGTTGCAGCCTGGCCAAAAAAAGTATATCACTAAGGGTATGTCTTTGGAGGATATGTCTTACCCAGTTTTTATCTGTAGTCTAGCCCTCTATTTCTTGTCTTTGTTGTATTTATACTTATGATATAAATAACTTCTGCTCACATTTGCTTCTCCAAGATGTTTGGCCTTAAAACTGATTCGGAAGCAGGATTCTAATGATCTTACATGGAACTCTTTGAGTCCATTGGCCAAAAGAAACCATTCTTCCCTTAAAATATATGTCTTCTGCATCTATGTTGTTATGATAAAAAACAAAAGTGAAAAGTAAGCACAATTCATTGAAGGGAATCTTCATGATAAATTTTAAGACCACCTGCAATGCTTCTATAAATTCTATGTTCACATTTTTGTGGAGGAACTTCTTTTGGTCGTTGTCTTGGAAAGGCATAACTGAAGCTTGTACTTATAGAATTTTGCCAAACTGTTTTCCACAATGGTTATGCAATTTTATATTTCTTCTAGCAATGGGTGAAAGCTCCTGTTGTTTTTTATCCTTCATTGTTGTCAGTCTTCAATGTTCAATGTGAATCATCAAATTAGCTGTATACTGATGAAATCACTATTTTAATTTGCATTTTTCTTGTGACAGACCATGCAGAGCCTCTTTAATTCTTGCTCCATTTTCCCATTGTTCATAAAACTTTTGTGATGAAATTTAATGTGTGTGTGTGTGTGTGTGTGTGTGTGTGTGTGTGTGTGTGTGTAAATGCATGCCTGAAAAGTCAAGAGAGGGTATCTGGTCACCTGGAAATGGATATACAAATTGGAAGTCACTCATTGGGGGTACTAGAGAATAAATTCAGGATCTCTAGGAGAGAACTACACACTCTTAACCACTGAGCCACCTCTCCACTATTCCTTCACTTGGTCATTTTTTCTTCTGTTTGTTTGCATTGCTGTCACAGGTTGAGTTTTGTTGCCATGATAAAACACTGACCAAAAACAACTTGGGGGAGAAAGGGTTTATTCACAATTCATCATTAAGGGAAATAAGGAAAGTAATTTAACAGAAATGGAAGAGGAATCTTCTTATTGCCTCACATTCAGTCTACCTGTCTAGGGATGATACTGTCCACCATGGACCATGCCCTCCCACATCAAGTAGCATTTAAAATATTTCACAGACACAACATGTTGTCAGGTCTTCAGCTGAGGTTCCTTTCTCTCAGGTTTGTCAAGTTGGTCGACAAAATTAGTTATCACAAATAGTGAGATAGCTTTTCAGGTTTTGAGCATTACTGAAAATTCATTTTATTTTCTTATTGTTATATTTTGAGAGCTCTGTGCACATTTTATAATATCTTTTTATAATATATAAGTTTTATAATTATTTACTACATGTCAGTGGGATCTATTCATTTATTTATTTAGCATTCATTTTCACAGAGAAGAAAATTTTAAACTCTGATGAACTATGCAGTATGAAGTCTTTTTTCCGTGAATTATGTCTTTGGTATCATAGATAAAAGGCTATCACCAAATCCAGAATCATGCATATTTTCTTCTGTGATTTCTCATAGAAGTCTGGTACTTTATAATTTAAACTTTGGTCAGTTATTCATTTTCAGTTGATATACATGAAGGGCATATGGTATGTACCTGTTTAGTATTTTCTTTATTATATTGTGTTTGCATCTTTGAGAGAAATCAGTTGACTCTATTCATATAAATCTATTTGGGAGTTTTCTGTTCTATTCCACAAATCTCTGTTTGTCTAATAATGATATCCCTGACTAATGTAACTTTATAGGAGATCCAGAAACAAGATAGCAGCTCGTTCTATAAATATTTTCTTCCTCAGAATTGTGATGGCTACTTCTTATCCCTTATTAACTGATTATTGGTTAACTTTCCATTTGAACAAATAACTTAGAAAGCTGTTTAACTTACTTCTTTCAAATTACTAAGCATTATTTTTTACTGGATTAATTGTATAACCCAATATCTTAGTCATATTTTGGACAAAAAATTTATTATTTAACATATTTCTAGGATGCCATTTACCACTGATAGCTTCCTTTATTCTATTATTTCTGATTTTCATTGTTAACTAAGGTCTTATACTTCTGGACCGGGACAAACTATGTATGTTGGAAATAAGACAATCCTATAGAAGTTAGGAATATACAGAGTATCTCTAATTCAAAACACTATCAAGATTGCAAAATATCATGTCAGAAGAAGAGGAGGAGGAGGAGGAGGAGGAGGAGGAGGAGGAGGAGGAGGAGGAGGAGTAAGAGGAGGAGGAAGAGGAGGAGGAGGAGAAAGAGGAGGAGGAGGAGAAAGAGGAGGAGGAGGAGAAAGAGGAGGAGGAGGAAGAGGAGGAAGAAGAAGAAGAAGAAGAAGAAGAAGAAGAAGAAGAAGAAGAAGAAGAAGAAGAAGAAGAAGAAGAAGAAGACAAGGAGGAGGAGGAGAAGTAACTCACAAAGAAGGTTATTTTGGATTATTTGAAAACAGAGAATTCAATTTTTTTGGAGCAAAAGTTATAAGTAAGAGAGTAGTTTCAGAAGGAGCTTTGAAATAAGACTGTGTTCATGATCTGAGGTTTTTGATGTTTAGACTGTGTTATTTACTGTAATTGAGTAGTCAGGGTGATGTTATTGGCTGTTTAATAGCATGCTTGTCACCTACTTTACTGGCAACCTTAATTCTCTTAATAACAGTTCTAAATCATTTGACACAAAGAAATACAAAATATTCTAAAGGACTGCAAGCTTTTCTGGTACTGCCTGTTGTACACTGATACCCACTCATGTGAATATGGTGATTGCAAATAACTATGAAATTTTTTTGGTATGTATAGATATTTTTGAACTATGAAAAATGTCAACAATCTATGATATCAAATAATAATTTTAAAGATTATTCTTTACAGTACAATTCTTCTTCATGGTAGTATTCAACTAAGCTATCTAATTTTATGCTAACTTGACAAAAATTATAGTCATTTGGAAAAAGAGACCCTCAACTGAGAAAATGTCTCCACCACATTGGCCTGTGGGCAAGACTCTTGATTCGTAAGTGATGTGAGCAAGCCCAGCTCATAGTTGTAGTTGTATCCCCTGGCCTGGTGCTCCTGACTACTATAGGAAAACAGGATGAGCAAGCCTTGAGGAGAATATGGTAAGCAGTGTGCCCTTGTGGCTTCAGCTTTGTTCCTACTTCAAGGTGTTGGCCCTACTTGAGTTCTTGCCCTGACTTCCCTCAGCAATGGACTGCAATTTATGAAATGAAAGCATACCTTTCCTCTCCAAGTTGCTTTTGATTATAGTATCTTTCACAGCAAAAGAAACTATAATGAAGACATCAACTTATATGTACCAAAATAGTACATTATCTCAAAATGCTGAACTTATTCAATCATAAACAGAGTTCCATTTTGGAAGAATTGCATTTTATAGAGTATATAATCCAATCTATTTAATATGAAAAAGATGAGAATCATAGATGTTTATTTGAAAATAAGTGAAAATTATGAGATGCTTAGTAAACAGAATCATAAATATGCGGTCTTGCTAAAGGAAGTACTGTGTCACACAAAGACATTTGACAACAAATTTGAGATTCTTAATGAAAGGCAATGATTAGAATTAGTCATGAAGTGAGAACCAGCATTAATTTGCAAACTATTTCTACAACATATTTTGTATTTTAATTCATACTTTTTTTTATTTGTTACATCCACCCTTTGAAGGAAGATCATGCTGAGGATTGCTATGTGTGGCACAGTCTTGTTGGATATGTTGAGCTATGTTGGAGATTTCATAATGGGGTAACTTTTTATTAAATATTTTTTCTCTACCTTTTTAGTCACAAATTTAATGTACCTAGAAGTGACAACACCAGGGGAGAGGGAGAAGACTCTACTTATCTACATAACAAATAACCACTTTTAAAAAGAAGAAGAAATAGCTACTCTAAACATTTCTAACAGCCATAAAATTGCTGTATCTTTAAATAACAACTTCACTTTAATATTGTCATTGGAAATAGTTGAAGAACTAAAACATTTCCCTTTGCAAGCATACCAGAGAATACATTCACTTAAGAACACCTTACTGTGACAAATTTACAAACTTTCTGCATGAGAATAGAAAACCATTTAAGATCCTCATAGGGGAAAAGCCATTGCATCTGGGTCAACAGATAGAATGGATATATCATTAACACAATTCTTCCAAATAACGATACTTTTCTATGATATTATATTAACTGGCATCACCATAGAAGTGTGCACACACAATCTTATACAATGTTCAGTTTTAGGAGATCATTGAAAAGAGATATGATGAAATGAATGTGTTATAGCTTTGCAGCTAATTAAAAAAAAAAGGGCAGTTGTGGAAAAAATGTATATTCTCCTTATCACACTGGAGCCAGCTCCCAAGTTCTTTAATTTCAGAAATGGAGAAATGCAGCATTCCCTATGATGTACAGTATTTTTACAGAGATAATAAAAACACTGTGTAATTACATACTGTTTTTAAGCTGTGTGCTTGGCAGACATGATCTAGTAGCATAAGGCTGGGTTGGCTTTGCTGTTTGTTTCATTTGGAAATACTCATTTATATGTGCTGAAAAATATAATTTTTGGAATATATGATGATTAAGTTGAACACAGAGTGAATCTAAGTCTCACTGATTATTTTCTAAGCAAGAAAAATGTGCAACTACTCATATCTTTGTATATCTAGTTGCTTATAAAATCTCTCATATATACATACAGAAGCTTCAATTTATTGCTGACCATATGTTGAAGGTATTATTGGATTGTAAGGCAAGTTATACTAGCATTGAAAGAAACAAAACAAAATTAAATGTACACACAGCACTTGAAACTGAGCCCAAGTAAAACAGAAGGATTTTATTTTTTTCTTTTTTTGTTGTTGCTGTCGTCGCCATCGTTTTTGTTGTTGTTCTGTCATGTAGCCCAGTGCTTTCTACAATGCAGTCAATCATGTGTCTATTTCTGTATGGATCCTAGCATCATTGACAGACTCAAGTCTCTCATTGCTTCAAGAGAAGCACTGAAGATTTGCTCAGACAGACAGTGTGTATGATTGTCAAGATTTGCACCTGGAGCTGGAACTAGAGTTGGTCTGTTAGAAAAATTTGGCTATAGTAATAGAAGCTAGGGAAGGACAAAGATATAGTTTCTTCAAAGAAACTGCCAGAACCAGGAAAGCAGCGATTCCTTCTGAGGAAGGACCAGTGCTGGTCTGAACCAGTGCAGAAGTTCAATCCAAGCAGACAGACAACTGTGCTTATCAGAGCTTATCCATTCAGTAGAATTCTCCCAGGGAGGGAAAGTCTGAGAAAAATGGAAGTGCATCAGAAGCATGATGATTGTAACAGTAGAAACAATGATAGCTCTCAGAAAGGGAGGAGTGTCTGAATCATTAGGATAAGAGAACACCAAAGGTCTAGAATAGGCATGGTCTCCAGTGTAAGTCACACATCAACATTTCTTCTAGGGTCACTGAATAAAAGTAGGAAACTTGAGGTCAATTAAAACAATGTTCATATATCCTCTTACAGTTTTAGAGACAGAAA
Source organism: Arvicanthis niloticus (assembly GCF_011762505.2). Classification (NCBI taxonomy): domain Eukaryota; kingdom Metazoa; phylum Chordata; class Mammalia; order Rodentia; family Muridae; genus Arvicanthis; species Arvicanthis niloticus. The sequence continues at coordinate 51,967,933 of NC_047665.1, read as the reverse complement.
TTATGACATCTTTGTAACTGGGATTAAAATAGGGTTTTGCTTTCCCTGAGGCTCTAGAAGCCAACTGACTCAATCTCCTGCTGCTGCGAATTCCATGCCATGTAGAACTATAATTTTGGACTATAAACAAGAATTACTCCTTTCTTCATTAAGCTACTCTCTTCATGGAATTTTACAGCAATGGGAAAATAAATTAAATCCTGTCACTTAGTTATACCCAGGTCATATTGCTCAGTTCAGGATGATTTACATTCTCTGTTGCCCATGGAGTGGCACCTTCACCTCTTAAGAGGTGATGTCTGTCTTCTGTAATGTCTGCCAGCTCATAAATGATTATTACCCAATGGATACAGTGAGAAACAGTTTTCCTTCTCTCTGAACTTGCGAGTACAATAAGCAAAGTCAGTTAAAGTCTCTGACACTGCCTTCTATGCCCATTCTCTTGCCAACAATAACCAACAATAATAAAAAATTTTCCAAATCAGTAACTAAGTTGGTATCTCTCTTAATTACAGAATCTACATATCACCAGAATCCTTAGACTTATAGTTCAATTTTATCTAGAAATCCCAAGACAATATTCTAATTATTGTATCCTTAGTGGAAATCATCCTGGAAAATTTCTGTTCTATCATCAGGTAGTATCCAGAGTTTCAGGGTTTAGAGCTTAAATATCTGTAAGATCTTTAGACGATACACTCTAGAAGGAAGAGTACACATCCATTTTCTCTCCAAAGAGGATTTAATAGACCTTGATTTTTACTAAAACAGCAGGAAGCTCCGAAGCCATTTTCATACTGTGAATGTATGGACACTCTTCTCATTAGTCTTTATAAACAATAGTATATGCTATTACAGAGGCAGGCTTCTATTGACAAAAAAAAAAAAAAAAGAATGATAGGACGTCAACAAACAGAATTGGTATAAATGGAAACAATTCTATAAAGAAATGTTTGTCCTAGGCCAGCTCATAAATGATTATTACCCAATGGATACAGTGAGAAACAGTTTTCCTTCTCTCTGAACTTGCGAGTACAATAAGCAAAGTCAGTTAAAGACTCTGACACTGCCTTCTATGCCCATTCTCTTGCCAACAATAACCAACAATAATAAAAAATTTTCCAAATCAGTAACTAAGTTGGTATCTCTCTTAATGTGCTATGTAGAGACATACCACATTTTCATTTCTTTTAACAGTTTTGTTCCCAAAGTTCCAGACAAATAATAATGACAATAATACCACCTGTACCTGTCACAACTTCCAGTGTATCCTGTTACTGTATCTAAATCCTGTAGCTAGACTTTCAGGAACAAGGTTCTTGGTGAAGGTAAGGCATGAATCCTATGTCATTTTTATATGAGGAACATTTGGAACAATGGAAACTCACTGAGAACAATATACAGTCAAAATCTTCCCCAAGAGTGAGATAAGTTTTAGCTTTCTTTTAGTAGTTCATTCTAAAACATCTGAGCCACATGGATGTCTAAAATCCATGTCAGTTTTATTTTATATGATGGATCCTAGACAAGATGAACATTTTGAACTCCATTAGTAAGACTCAGAACTTCTAGAAGTCAGGAGATAAATTCTATAAACAACCAAAGCAGTTTTTTATGCCTAGGGATTTGATAATAGGTGTTTCATGATACATTTTCTAAAACAAATATGTATTCTGCACAGGATACTAAGACTTTAGTAGCAGAGATCTTAAGACGATCAATTTAAAAGGCCACAAAGATAGGGATGCTACCTGGAAAATGTGATAAAACTCAAGGTGAAATTAAAGGATATATTGATAACAATTATATTATATATTATTATAAACCATGTGTACTGCCGGTTTTGTGTGCCAACTTGGCACAAGCTAGAGTCATCTGAGATAAAGGAGCCTTCGTTGAGGAAATGCCTCCATGAGATCCAGCTGTAAGGCAATTTTTCAATTAGTGATCAATGGAGGAGAGTACAGCACACTGATCATGGTGCTGTCTTTTGAAAAGTGGTCCTTGGTTCTATAAGAAATCAGGCTGAATTAGCCATAAAAACCAAGTCAGCATGTAGCACTCATCCATGGCTTCTATATCAGCTCCTGTTTCCAGGAATGAATAGCAATATGAAACTGAAAGCCAAATAAATCCTTTCCTCCCCATCTTGCTTTTTGGTCATGATGTTTCCTTGAAGCAATAGTAGCCCTAACTAAGGCACTAGGTAACATGCATAAACAAAGACACATACACATGCACACACACACACAAACACACACACACACACACACATATATATATATATTTATATATATATATATATATATATATATATATATATATATATATACATGTGTGTGATTATATTTTTTTCATGTTAATTATTTGAAAATCTGTATTGATTTAAGGCTACCTACTTATCTATTGGATCTTTAATCACAGCATGATAAAAATTTGTATATTTTATTTCTCTCATTATTCATTTTTGCTTGGCACTCAACAAAGTAAATAACACCACACAGTTAGCACTAAATCTCTACCTACTGGTTCACATGAAAACAAAATGAAGTTTTATAAGTAGTTCTATTTTCTGTGGAAGAAAATAAAAATGATTTGAGGCTATTAATAATGGATAAATCCGTTTGTAATTTACATGCTATTTAATGAAGGAAACCTTTTCTGTTTTATTTCATTACATTTTTTCTAGTTGGGGAGAATTTAATGAAAATAAAAAGTAGCTATATGTGATGGTGCAAACAAGGAATCTATGCTGCTATGGAGTTTGAGGAAGGATGAAGCAGGAGGATTGCAAATTCAAGGCCTGCTTGTCTACTGTGTGCATTCAAGCAAGGCTGGTATGCTAAGCAAAATCCTGTCTCAAAAATCAAAAGTAAAGAGACCTCTAGAAATATTGTTCAGGGCATTTACTTATCAAGTAGAAGGTCCTTGGTGAAGCCCCAACCAGCAGTACAAATAAGATTCCCTATCTACATCTACATCTTCATCAATATCTATAGATAGTTAGATATGAAGAAATGAATGAATAACAAATCTGCAATTACAGTTTATTTTTCATTGATGATTTGAATGCATTGAACAGAAAGAGTCCTCACTGATTCATAGTCACACATGATTTTGCACAAGAATGCTATATTTCATGTGCAAAAGACAGTGATTGCCTTGGTGATTCACATTCTCATGATGCTCTGGTCCAGGAAGTTCAGTGTTGACAGGGCAGGACCTGGGTAGGGGTAGATCTAAGTCTGCTTTGTCTTACACATTGAGCTTGAAGCAAGTACAGCCTCGGCAATTATAAAGCTCCCTCTACCTGAGTCAAGAGGGTTGCCTGTAGCCACTAGTGCTGGCCAGACTGCTCCAAGTAAGAGCAAAAATTCCAGCTGAGCCAGGTTTTTAAAGTTTAACTTGAAAACATGCTTGCAGCCTCTGATCCCATCAGGTGGCCCCTCCTCAAATATGTTCTACTACCATTAGCTGAACCGGGAATAATTTGTTTTCTTCAGAAATACTGAGTGAAAATGTAGGCTTCTTCAGGCAAGGAAAAGCAGCCTGCAGGATAACTTGGACATATAACTAATTGGACCATGAAAAGAAAATTAACACCTGGCACAGTAATTGTACTTCTTTCTCGTATACTCAGAAAAGAAAATCATTACAATTCTGTCAAATAAGAATTTTTATTTCTGAACTATGGAGTAGAGACTGAAGCTCCTTAGAGAGTTTTTTTTAAACTATTATTCTGAATTTGATCTTAAAATGTTCAGTGAAAAAGAAGTTGATGCTTGGTTTACTTTAAAGATCATTTTCATATATATATATATATATATATATATATATATATATATATATATATACACACTGCAGTTAATTTCAAGAATTAATTAGGCTTAAGAGTGGTTCAGACATTGAAGTGTTTTCCATGTAAGCATGGGTACCTGAGTTTGGACTCTAAAAACCCTATGAAAAAGCCAGGAGGAAACACTCACCTGGATTCCCAGCATTGGAAAGAAGGCAGGAGACTCTCTGGAGCTGAATGGCCAACTAGTCTGGATTAATGAATGGGCTCCAAGCTGCTAAGTGCTCTGTATTATAAAACAAGGTACATAGCTCCTGAGACCTGATGATGTCCTCTGGCATGTACCTGTCTTCTCAAATGTGTGTGCTTACTCACATGTACTCACACACACACACACACACACACACACACACACACATACACACAGAGAGAGAGAGAGAGAGAGAGAGAGAGAGAGAGAGAGAGAGAGAAAGAGTTCTCTCCTGTTTACTTTTCTGTCCTAAGATGCTGCTGCTTACTTCAAAATATGATTAGAATATTTAGTGCATTGAAAATAATCTCCTTGTACCTTGACTAAATAATTCATCAGGAACTACTACAAAATTTCATTAGCTGTGTGATGTTTAAAAGTAGCTTTTAATGTGTGATATTTATATAAAGATAAAACAATGATAGAGCATATGAGTTCTCAAATGCTTCCACCTACTTCTAGTCCACTGGCCAAAGGTAGGAGAGAATAGATAGTGAATAGGACAAGGGGATACAGACCTGTTTAAAAGTAGTTCTTTCAGGTGATTTCAATCTCTGTTGTCAAGGAGCTGTTCAACTCAGTAGTGTCAGGATACAATAGTCCATTTCAAAAGTATCAGCAGCAGCATTATCCAGCAGAAACTGTCAGGCCTCCACCAAATGTATATGGGTCTGAGTGACCAGGACCAGCTGGAATGCCAGGAGTTCTCTGCTTCAATAAAATGAAGATCAAAGATATGAGACCAAAGAGTTGCCAACTAGCTATGCAAGCACCCTGTCACTATCAGTTGAGTCCTAAACATCACATGTCCTCCCATGGGTCTTGCCTCAGCAAAATACCACATGAACCTGCATCACATGACACAACCAGAAACTTCCACTTCATTGGAATCTGCCCTCTTACATCAATCAAAACTCAAGACAATTTCTCAGAGATATTGCCACAAGCCAATATGAGCTGGAAAATACCCCAGTTGAATTCTCCTAACATGACACTCAGTTGTGTTAAATTGACAGCTTAAGCTAACCAGGAAAGCTGGTTTCAGAGACTAGAGAGTTCTTTATCTTAATGTTCTACTAGATGCATTAATAATATTTCATGGGAACAGAGGGGAAGATGGTTATCCTGATTAGTTGACACAATCTTGAGATATTTATAAGGGGAGACCCCTCATCAGATTAATCTGTGGACTAGACCATGGGGCACTTTCTTGATCAATGATTAATATGGGAGGCCCAACACACTGTGGGTGACGCTACCCCTGCACAAGTGGGAACCATAAGAAAGCATGCTGAGAAGACTGTGGGGAAGCAATCTAGTAAATATCAGTCTTCCATAACTTCTGCCTCAGTTGCTGTTTCTTCAGTGGTCAAGTATGGCCTGGGATTTGAAAGCTGAAATAAATTTTTTTCTCCGCACACTAATTTTGGTCATGGTGTTTTATCATAGTAATCAAAAGCCCAATTAAGAAAGTGCTGTTTCATGAAGCTGAGAATTGGGAAGTGTTTGTCAAAGCAAATAGTGACTATGCGATTGTCAAAACTAAAAATGCCATAGAGAAAGTCAGTACCACAGAAATATAGATGATTATCTCCCAAACTTGGGGCTTTTAAAAATTGAATTTAAGGTGTATAAAAACAGGAAAGTAACAAAATTCTGAAACAGCAAGATTTAATTTGCAATATTCTTTCTGAAGAAAAAGCTACAAGGAATGTTAGCAGAAAGAAAAAGTGTTATAATCTCTAACTTTTATCTGACTGACAATGAATGATCTTAATTAAATGAATATGTGTTTCCACATTTCAATGTCTTTATTAATGGAGGGAACTCCTCTATTTCCTCCAAACATTTTCATCTAAGAATAAATTACTATTTTAATGTAATAAATTCAATAACTTGTTCTTCATACAAACCTGGCAAAGGAGCGATGAGACATGAATAAAAGGAAATTAAGAAACAGAGATTAAGAGCTGTGACATATCCTGGTGTTCACTTGTTTTGTACAAATGGGCTTGTCAAAAGTTAAAACAGACATCCTTTGATGGTTGTAGCACTTCTTAATACAAGAAAAAAACTAAAGGTAACACAATCAGCAGCTGGTGGAAGAAGACAGACGATAATCAGAGTGCTGAATTCATCAAGTTGAGGCATTATCTTTGAAATTAAAAATAAATTGATCTTGTGGGCTAGAGAGTTGGTATATTAGGTAAAGAACTGGCTAAAAATGCTTAATGCATGAAGTTTGTATGCCCATCAATAGCGAACACTGCAGGAAGATGTAGCAGCCCATTTGTATTACCATCACTCCAGAGTAGATGCAGGAGATCCCCAAAACAAGCTGCTTAGTTAGACTAGCCAAACAGGCCAGCTCTGCAGTCAAATGAAGAAAAGAAAATAACAGGAAAGGAAAAAGAGAACAGTAAAGAACAGGATATGGTAAAAAGGAAAGGAAAGGAAAGGAAAGGAAGGGAAGAAGGGAAGGGAAGGGAAGGGAAGGGAAGGGAAGGGAAGGGAAGGGAAGGGAAGGGAAGGGAAGGGAAGGGAAGGGAAGGGAAGGGAAGAAAAGGGAAGGGAAGGGAAGGGAAGGGAAGGGAAGGGAAGGGAAGGGAAGGGAAGGGAAGGGAAGGGAAGGGAAGGGAAAGAAAGGAAAGGAAAGGAAAGAAACCTGCTTCATTATATAACATGGAGATCAATATAGGAAGATGCCCCTCATATAAATATTTGGCCTCTAGACCTCCACATAACACACAATTGAGCACACACACACACACACACACACACACACACACACAAAGGACAAGAACCTTTGCTAGAAGAAGCTTTTAGAATGCTATAGTTGTTATCAAATGCTCATTGGAAAAAAATATAAGTTCAGAAACAAATTTGGTAGTATTTAAAATCAATGGGATAGGAGGTTCTAGGGAGGGGAAATGGAAAAAGGGGATGACATCTGAAATGTAAAAAAAAAATAAAATATACAATAAAAAGTGAAAGAAAAAATAGATTTTGAAAAAATTAAAGTTACATCCGACAATTAAAAAAAATAATCAATGCCAATATCAACATATGAAAGCACTTCCTAAGTATGGAAAATTAGATGGAGCTTGAGTTCAAAGAATAATACAAAGAGGACAAAAAGGCAACTTACCACTGAAGCATTTGCCTGGAAATCCACATGTGTGAAGAGTTAAAGCAGGTGGGATAGGTAAATTCTTGCATATACAACCTCTAATAGGTTAAAATATGGGCTATACTAATAAAATTATAAGACTGTAAAATCCGGATGTGAGTTTAGAATTAATTCAGATAATTCAGGTAAGGCAATCTGGAAGACTTTCTAAAGGGCTTTAAGTAAAAATGACATATTTTTCTCAAAAGAAATGAAAAGTATACTGTTGAATTAAACAGTGGATTTTTGCTTTTCTTGGTTTGCTTGTTGTGCTTTCTAACTCATTATTTCCTTTGTCTTATTCTGTCAGTATTAAGAATAAAAAGGGGTGTCATGCATGCTAGGCCAGCACTCTATCCTCACCAGTGCCCTGGCACCTCTTTTTAAAAAAAATCCAATGCAAATGGTGCAGAAGCATTTGAAAAATAAGTTGGTTTTGTTGTCCTAAAGCAATACACTATAAACAATACTGTTTCATTTATTTCAGAGGATAAACATGCATATTCTCTTATTTTTGGGTACATTATATTCTTTATAAATTTTAGATCCACCTCCACAATTTTTATGGCCTTCAACTATTTTTAAATGACCCAAATAAATTCATTCTGATTTCATTGGAGCAAGAGCCATGTGAACAGATAAATTTTACATGAAAAATTTCAACCTTTCCTTCAAGATATGCTAGCCTCCTTTTCAAGAAATTGCATTTCATAATTTTATTTTTACATTCATTTATTTGGTTTTATGTGCCTATATGCCAGTGGTATAGGGTTACCAGTCAGAGGATAGCTTGTAAGAGTTGGTTCTCTCCTTCTATTTTGTGATTTATGGGCAATGACCTCAGGTCCTCAGTCCTGATGCCACAAGTTTTTCCCCCATAATCCATCTTGCTGGTCTAGTTCTTTGGTAATAATCAAAATCATATCTAAACTGGCACTGAAATCTTCAAAAAAGCTTTAGTTATACCTCATTAGATATGTAGGGTAAAGAACCTGAGATTAATAGTATGTTTATCACAAACACACATTCTTGCACCAGAATTTTTAAATAACTTTTTTCATTTGGGCACATTTATGTGGGGGATGTTGTTTAAGTATCATTCTGAAATATAAATCAACATCATGCCACAGTCTCATTTCTGAATTCTCAAATTCAGAAATTTCTCCCAAAGACCATTTAAGCACCTTCAATTTCATTGTCCTTCTATAATAGGATAGTTTTGAGACTCAGGGCAATTTAAAACATGATACAATATCCATAATTATAGTTGCTACATGTGACATTTCTAGATGATATTGATGGTTCCATTCCATTCATTTATTTACCATTTATCACAGTACAACTTTCTAACTTCCTGAATAAAAATAAAGTTTGTGCACATTTCAGTGAATGTTTTGTTTTAATGTGGAGCAATTGCACAAGCTCTTAGTGCTTTCAGTTAATTGCTATTAATGTCAATATATGTCATCAGCTATACCAAGACAGAAGCTTTGTTTTATTGATAGTGTTGTGATGATAACTTCTGAAAGCTTCTTGCTGCCCAAGAATGACTATATATCTGTTCCTATATGCTTCAGGAATCCTTTTTCATGATGGCTGAGCAAAGAACCAATCTACTAATACAATAGGATAGCATTTAGAATCACAATAAGGCTACTCTTTAAAAGAATATTAATTTTGGTTTTATCCTCTGTGTCTGAGCTATCTAGACTCAGGTTATTGATCACCCAGGCAGTGTTGGTTTTGGTTTTCTTCTTGTTAAGTGGGCCTTAAGTAAAATCAGATATAGTTGGCTACAATTGTTTACATCCTACAACATTTGTGCCAACATTGTCCTAGTATATCTTGTAAACAGGACATATTGTAGGTGAAGTGGTTTATGGCTGGCTCGGTGTTTACATTCTCTTTTGGTACTATGCAGAGTACCTTCCTGTACTAACAATCCTAGAAAGTTGGGATGCAAGGTCTATGTAGGCATTAGCCTGACTTCACCATATCCAATGAGTTGTGTGGGTGTTGTCTTCAGCAGTGGGGCCTTGCCATCAATAGATGGAGAGCACTCTATAGTCTTGAAAACTGTCTGCATTCTTTGATGATTCCCATGGGCTTTCTTTTTTTCCAACAGTTCAATTATATGTGACCCAATCACAGTATTAGAAGCTTCATTTGAAGGTAAGAGATGGCCAAATAGAGCTCTGTCTCCCCCAATATTTGGTGATTTCATTTAAATCACCTTCATGTAATATATTTCAGGAAGCTTCAACTATATTAGTTTTCCATACTGACACTTAAATGGCCCTTTATTTAAGGTTTCTCACTCAGTATTCCTTTCATTGTTCTTCCCCCCTCCCTTCCCATGGATCAATGGAGTTAATCCTCTCATCCCAGCCTTCTCCCTATCAAGCCATAACTATCTATTCTATTTCCCCTTCCTAGGGACATCTATATGTTCTACACCTGTCCCTTCCTATATTTAACGTCTGTGGTTCTACTAATCCTAGCTTGGTTAACATTGACTTACCTGCTAATATCCACACATATGCTTCTTAGAATTAGAGAGGTCTCATTTTCTGGAGATAGTTCAGTCAATACACCTCCAAATCTTTGTAAGATGCTGAAAAGAGCAAGGTAGATGAGATATCAGTTAAGAAAATCTCAGTACATCCAACTTTGAATGTTCCTTCCCTGTGGATCAAGCAACTATACTAATGCATACACATATGGTACTTAGGACATCATCTGAGGGAACTGGGGTATAGCCAATGAATGGAGGTAATTGTTCTGGCAGTTTTGGCTGTAGTATATATGTTCTTACTCTGGCTTGTGAATAAGTATAAGTTAATGTAGTGAGCTAACTTTATATCTTTATACTGTGGTAAATATTAGACTTTTTATAGTTTTACATTTTAAAAAATTGTGCATCAATCAAACAGTAACATATCTGTAGCAAAATGTATGGAAGCCTGAGTAGCTGGTCCAATATAATAAAAAGACATGTAAATACTCAGTTTCATTTAAATAGTTACAAGTCTCATATGCCTTTGTTAATATGATCAGTAAAATTTGATCATTATTCAAAGTTCCTACAATTTCTATACTAATTATACATATGCCATTAGCTTCCAAGCAATTTATCATGCAGTAGAATTAGAAAAATATAAGCACATGTGGGGAGATTCAGGTTGCTTGAAGTTGGTAATTTTGAGGTTAACATTTCAAAATAGCCAATACATCAAATGAAGTAAATGGAGAACCCATGATGTCTAAATTGGTATGTCAAGACAAGTTTAGGATCAGAGATCAGAAGCCTGAAATTCCAATCTGAACATTGAAGTTTCTGTATTTCAAAATGGCTGAGCTAAGCAATTATAGGCCAAGGCTTTGGTTAAAGCAGGTATCTGACGCTGGTATCTCCAAAAACCTTTGTTCAAACTTTAGTTACTGCTTCCTGAAGGCCCATGACCTGTAAGATTGCCTTTTAATTTCATCTTTAATATTTTGTGTAGATTAGAATTATTAATATTTTGTATATATTAACATTGGAAATTAATATAGTGGCAATTATTTCTTAACCAGTTTTCTTAAATAACCACACAGAGACCTTTCATATTTTAAAGCTTAGTCCTTAGCTGGGCAGATTCTCAACTAGCTCATCCAGGTTAACCAGATCATCTAGTCCTATCCAGCCACTTGCTATACCTACCAGACTGTGTTTACATCTACCTCTTCCCATATCTCCTGGCATAAAAGATTTTATCTTTCTCCTTTCCAGAGTTCCATTCTCCTTCCTTTCCACTTCCTGCCTAGCTAATTGGCCACTAGATTTTTATGAAACCCAATCAGAGAGTGCCAAGGTAGATAAAGAAGGACAGAGACACAATTTCATATAGTGTATCCCCAAAATTTGAGAGAGCATTACGGTCAGAATTTTAAACTCAGTAAAAGTATAATCTTGCAGGAGGTATTATTCCAAGTCATATTTAACGTTAACATAAGAAACAATAAAAAATTCAAGGTACCTTTCAAATTTTCCACAATACCCTCACCATGTCCCTCTGTATCTATCTCCCTCTTCCAAGTACAGCTGAGCGTCCTTTCTGCTGGGAATGTGCTCTCGTTTAGAAACTACTTTATAAAATTTACTTATGAGATTAACTGGAACCTGAATCAATTATTTTTCTCAACTCCTGGTGTTGCATAAAAATGTATTGTGTAAGGAAATGAGTTTATTTTTAATCATGAAAGCAGACGTTCCAACTCAGTGAATGTAATGGGAAAAACTAACAATTTATTTTTGTAGCGTTTTCCTCCAGATTTTAATATCAATGTATTTGTCCTTAATTTACCTCTGATGCTGAAAACTCCTTAACGTTTGCCTTGTTCTATATACGCTGCTTTAGGTTTTGTTTTGTTGGGTTTTATTTATTTATTTATTTATTTATTTATTTATTTTTGTAAGGTTTTAGAGTTTTGTCATAACCTTGCTTTGGCTACTGACTTCTACATGGTTTGTTATTGTATAAATTTCAATTGATTTCAAGTAAGTATTTTAGGAGATAATAACTGCTGTATGTTTAATTGTTATCTTTGATCCACACATTAGTCAGTGTCATAGTGATTATCTCAATTATTCTCAATATTCCCATTTAGCAGTTACAGAATTAGAATCATGAGATGTGAACATTGTTCACATTCACAACGTTGGTTTTTGCAGCAGTTGACATCTTTATGAAATCCAGAACCAGATGCTGGCTTTCATCACCATGCCATGTGGCCTTATCTCGGGTAGTCTCAGCAAACATTTCTGAATGCCATTCTAAGTACCCCTTTGGGAGACATAATTTCACCCCAACTTTAAGATAATTAACATAATTGCCAAATGTTTAAAAATGAAATTTTTGATTAATAAATAGCTTTCTTTTTATATATGTATGTATAAACATTTTAAGAGAGAACCCACTTACAATTATTCTGCCAGACAGACATAATAGCCAGTGACTTATCATTATTCTAATATATTAAGGTATCTCTCAACCCTCAATCCAGTAGCTTCTGTTTACAGTAGATGCTGAACAACATACAGACACACAACTGGGCAAAGTACAGGAAATAAGAGACTGCAGAATTCTCAGCCATAAACAGAATATATTCTCTCCTCCAAAGACCCAGGGAAAATTGATTAATAAGGAGAGAAATAGTATAAGAGTCAATGGATATAGACACCTACAAAGAAACAGTGCCATCTGAACACATCAGGGAATCTGCACATACATAAATTCACAGATGTTCTGACCCCATACACAAGACCTACGGTAGCCTAAGCCAGATTAAATTCCACCATGAGGAAAGGAGTCAGGCACTAGGTTCTATACATAGTGTAGAAGCAATTGAAAATTTTTAGATGTAGGGAGAAGAAGGAATTTTTTTTTTCAAAAAGTGTAGGTCAAACACATCCAAACTATTTGGACAGCACAAGTTAGCCTTTGTAGGGAAAAAATGTTATTTGGAAAGGGAAGTACTTGCTCTTGGACAAGTACTTGCATCAGGACATTTCATGTACATTTCATGTACAAATGTCCTTTTGAACAATTTGAGTTGGGGGATTTGGCTCAAATGGATATGGAATTCACAAAGGGGTGTGTGTGTGTGTGTGTGTGTGTGTGTGTGTATTTAAGAGTTGATTTCAATTTATTTAAAAACAAAACCCAAATTCCTTAACATGGTCTATATGTCTCACATCACATCTATCTACTTTCTAAGTATCTGAATAAGATAAGCTCTAATAGAATAAGATACGCTCTAATCACAGGTATTTGGATCCCCCTCATTGGCCAGTCTCTGAGGCCATTGTCACAGGTTGTTTGGTTATTGTGGTTGAATAAATGGATCTTCTCTTTTTCATTTGATTATTTTATTCTATATGAAGACAGCTATTACTCATATAATAGCTCAAAATTATTATCAGAATAAAATTTTTCAATAAATTAAGAAAATAGAAATCAAGTTAATATCAAAGTCATAAGCATTAACCTTGTCAGGTTCCAATGATTGAAATGTTAAAATTTTCAGTGACCTAAGGCAATTTTATTGTTCTTTATAAGATCAAAATAAGCATAGATTGAAATTACCTGATTAAACACATATTGTCCTGACTTAATAACTTAAAAAAGGAAAATCTACCATAAATAATATACCATTCAACATTATAAAATGTCACAAATATTATTAGACTAGACCACTGAAATGTCATTTATTTTATAAATTAAAATGTTTCCTAGGAAACCCATAATATAAGAAATATATCAATAACTAACAATCAAAAGCCCTACAAACATTTCTAAAGATGAGTGAAGATAAAATTAAATTTTATTTTCATAAAAATTTAATAAAATTAATGACGGAAAGAGCTTTATGTTAGTGAGGAATAGTGGAGAAAGGTTTAAAGATATATTACAATGACAACTATAGTCACAAAGTGAAAAGAGGGTCCTTTCTGGATCTTAAAGGAGGAAGACTCTTGCCTTAGGACATTTCATGTTCAAAACATGTCATTAAAGATTTTTTTAAAAAAAAAGGAGATATGAGTACAGTACCAGAAGAATTATAATTTGAAATAATTTTTGTAAGTCTTTGAGATGTTTACTTTAACAGCTTTTACCTTTGTTCAGTTTGCTTATATCATGGGTAATGTTTCTATTGCTGCAAAGAAACACCATGACCAAAATCCAGGCTGGAGAGAAAAGGGTTTGTTTAGCTTACAGTTCCATATAAGTGTTTATCATTGACAGAAGCCAGGACAACAACTCAAACAGGTCAGGAACCTGTAGGCAGGAGATAACACAGAGGCCATGAAGGGTTGCTACTTACTGGGTGACTCTTCATAGTTAGCTCAGCTGGTTTTTTATAGAACCCAGAACTATCAGCCCAGGGCTGGTATAACCAACAAGGCTCTGGGCCCTTCCCCACTCATGGTTATTAAGAAAATACTTTACAGGCTCCCCATATTATGAAGGCATTTTCTTAATTGAGGTTTCCTCATCCAGGTGACTTTAGCTTGTGCTAAGTTGACATCAAACCATCCAGCACAGGTTATTTCCCGTCTACTGACTGAGCTGTTGAAAACATTGATATATGGTAGATATTTTTTTATCAGATTTACTGTAGATAAATATTTTCTCACAGTTTATGACCTGCATTCTCACTGTTTATTTATTCTTTGTTCTACCTCCAGCATTAAATTTAAAAGATTTATGAACAGTTAAATTTTGGCAAAGGTGTCAAGTGTCCATTATGGGGATAAGCCAGTCTCTTCAACAAATAGTAGGAGGAAAACTTTGGATCTGTACACAGTAAAAATGAAATTGGATCTTCATCTCTCATCATATACAAAATAAAAACAAAGCAAAAATAGATAACAAACAAATGTAAGCCTTGAGTTACTGAAAGAATAATAAGGGAGAAGTTGACTAACATTTATCTGTTATTTAGCTTATGGCTATAAACAATGTTAAAATGGTTGAACTCTAGCTAATTTATCTGATAAAAGTCACATGTACTGAGTTATAGCACAGTACAGCATTCTAAATTGCTAAGTAGATTTTTCTGGAGAAATTGAAAAAATATATTCAGAGAAGAAAATTCTTGGTCTGTGTAAGGAGAAAAAATCCTATGTAAAAAAATGGATATTTGAAATATTAGTCAACCAATATTAATAGGATTATTGATTTTAAAATTAATAATTAATAATCAATTAAATAATTTAAAAATTATTTAGTAAACCAAAATTAATAGGATTAATTTATATTGTTATTTTTATAATTAATGTAGTATTATTGTTTTGGTTATAATGCTTATTTTAATATTTCTGAATTATTGTTTTAATTCCTTGATAAAATGGTGGTTAAGATTATATGGTAAGTCCATCAATATTTTAATTTGTCATGTGGATGCTGATAATAATCTTATCCTTTACTCTTGTGTTTCATAAAATGAATGGATTACACTCAAAATGTCAGTAAATCAAAAGTATTATCCCTTTAGCTTTATCTACATGGAATCTGCAATAGCAGAGAAAGAACCCTAATTTACCCAGTAAACTAAAGGAACATTAATAGAGGGAAGGCTTAAGTGATGCTAAGGAGTTTGAGGAATAAGGAGGAGCTGAGATCAAGAGAATCCCAGGGCCAGGGTATAAGGGAATCAGGCCAAACACAGAGGCACAAGTCATTTTTCATCTATATCAGGACCAGACTCCTGTCTTCATAACAGAAGCTGACTTGACATCCTCCCCAAAGCTCTTGTAACTGCCTAAGTGTGCTCAGATGCATCTTCCAGGAAAAAAACCCAAGAAACAGAAAACAACACACACACGCACACACACACACACACAAGCAACAACAACAATAACAAGTATTTTTTTAATGTGTTGTAATATAGCATTGTACAAAAAAACTGCACAGATATTATGTTTATACAGTTTACACCTAAAAAGAAAACAAAATCTTGAAATTGTGGAATGAATATTTGGGCACAAAATCAGCAAGTACCTGCTAAAATGAGCTACCAATTTTGTTTGTATTGCTACATGCTTTTAATCTGGAATTCCCACAGTAAAATTCCATGAAACACATCACTATTCTTGTTTCATAAAGAATTAAGACTCAAGGACCTGAGTATAAGTTTGTTCAATGGAATACATGCAATTTACAAGAGAATTAACATTCAAACACAGAACAGCAAAAAACTTAAGCAATGACTTGAGATCCAGCTCCCTTGATGAAATGATTGGTTTGTCATTTTTCTTTATTAATTTAAAATCAAGTCACTTCTGTCCAGAAGCAGAAGCTAAACATGTGGGATTGGCCCTCACTTAACATTCATAGACAGGTTTGTGTCTTTTAATATTGTGTATTGAGAGCTTGTAGCTATTTGCAGACAAAAGACCAAGAATTAATTTATTCTTCAAGGATTGATTTTTTTCCCCTTTTGTTCACGTGCCCTATTGTTCTCTCTGCACCTGTAGGCGCTTTCTTTGAATCCTCAGGAGCATTGCTTTTTAAGTTACTAGAGCTGACATCCTTCATGACCTGCCAAAGGCAAAAAAAGTAAACACAATTTTATGATAGAAGAGTTTCCACAATATGCTCTTTGGGGAAAAGCAAAGCTTTTCGTTGTATTAAAGTACAAGTAAATCACTTTTTGTATAAAGAAATTTCCTTGGAATAAAAGACAAAAAAATTCAATGCTAACAATTCTATTTTGCAAGTTTTCAAACTTGACCCATTTAACCATTGTTTAGAAAAGGGGCATGATAAAGTTGCATGTTTGAAGGTAGCACCTCTCACTCAGTGTATTTCCGTATGCATATGCCTTAAAGTAACTGATGTCTATATGACCAAAAGATATATATGCACAATGTTCTTGGCATCCATATTAATATTCACTTATTGCTAGAAACAATGATAATTTCACCAAGAATATAGTAGGACCTTTTGTGACATAGTCATACAGTGAAACATGACATGACAATGGAAAATAAGTTAAAAGAATATAACATCAAATGAATGATACAAATAGAAAGGTGAGTGATAGAATTAAAAGCAAAAGGTACATAAATGATATCATTCTGTGTAGCATAAACACATAATTAGTCTATAATTAATGGAGTTAGATGAGAGTTCAGCATCTGTGTGTCATGGCCAAACTCTCCAGTTTAGTCCCAGATACTATTTGCATTTTCATATGTGTGTGTGAGTGTGTGTGTGTATGTGTGTGTGCACAGAAATATTTATATATTTACCTCTTTATAATTCAGCTTAACTATGTTTGTAATAGTTGTTTTTCTTATTATGTAAAATATGTTATTTTGAAGATAAAATTATCAAAAATAAGTAAAAGCTTAGATAATTGTAGGCTTAGATTTTTAAAAACGTACTTTTAGTAAGGGATTTTAAATGCTTCTACCCCCACCTTCTAACCCACCATACAAAGGTAGGGGAGAAAAAATGGTAAATAGGACAATGGGATGTGGACCTTTTTAGAAGTAGCTCTTTCGGGTTATTCCAATCTGTGTCGTCAGGATACCAGCAGTCCAGTTCAGTAGTGTCAGCTAAACACGAATCAGCAGCGGTGGTACCATCGAGCAGAAACCATCAGGCATGAGTCAGTGGGAGAGATCAGGACCACCCAGGACACCAGGAGAAGTTCGCTACTGTGACTGTCTCAGTGAATGAAAAGCTGAAAAGACATCGAGTCCTATTTATACTCTGTCAAACATGGGTCTTGCCTCAGCAAAACATTACATGAATCTGCCCTGGCAAAACACCACCTGTATCTGCACAAAGACTCATGGGGAAACCCTATGGCTGGAGTTAGACCGTTGTGAACCATATGTCCACTTTTAAAGTACAGGATCACAGAGGAGTCCTGTTAGGCTTTCACTGTTTCAAAGTCATTGCCACACTTTCTTTCTTTCTTTTTTCTTTCTTTCTTTCTTTCTTTCTTTCTTTCTTTCTTTCTTTCTTTCTTTCTTTCTTTCCTTCCTTCCTTCCTTCCTTCCTTCCTTCCTTCCTTCCTTCCTTCCTTCCTTCCTTCCTTCCTCCTCCTCCTCCTCCTCCTTCTTCTTCTTCTTTTTTTTTTAGGTTTTTTTGAGACAGGTTTTCTCTGTGTAGCCCTGGCTGTCCTGGAACTCACTCTGTAGATTAGGCTGGCTCAGAAATCTGCCTGCTGGGTCCAAGTGCTTGGATCGAAGGTGTGTGCCACCACTGCCTGGCACTGCCACACTTTCAGAAGAAGCAGATATCTGAAGCTTGTGCTTCAGAAATCTGGAAATTTGCTGTGTCATCCCCGCTATATGAATATTTATCACAGAAAATTTAGTATAATAACAACCTCTATGTAAATAACAAATAATAGAAAAAAAGAATAAATATAACTTCTATTAACATGCTGCTAGAAAATACACAAGAGTAATGGTTGCTAATGCACCCCGGCATTATTGCTGATGCCAAGATAAGCTTGCAGACAAGAGCCTGGTATAGCTGTCCTCTGAGAGACTGTGCTGGTGCCTGACTAAGGCAGATATAGATACAGCCAACCATTAGACTGAGCCTGGCCACCCCAATGGAAGAGTTAGGGGAAGGACTGAAGATGCTGAAGGGGATTGCAAACCCACAGGAAGAGCAACAGTATCACCTCATTGTTTTAAAAGCAAACACATCTTTGTCTGGACATCAGCATGTCTCATCCTTTGCTCTGTCAGCCACAATGCTCCTTCAGCATTCTGCAGAAAAAAGAACATAAACATGTCCCCTTCCCCATATTTAATACCTGATCGAGATCATGCCTTATGCCAGTAAGTGGATCCTTCCCTTTCACCTAGGCATAAGTATGCCTAGTTGTAGAGTGCCATAGATGCTCAGAAGAAAGTCCTTTGGCATCCAAATTTTTTTAAAAAATTAAAACACAAAATAAAAAGAACATGATTTAAATAAATTTGTGGTGTACAGGGATATAGCTTCCCCTTTTTTTACTTTATGAATATATTAAAGTTCATGGGCCCATTTCACAGTCCCTTGTCCTTGACAATTATAAGGAATCCCCGTAATATGGGTAATGTTAAATGGCTGCTAAAAAGTCTCAAATGTTCAATTGCCGTAGCCAGTTATCTGTTTTTTTGTTTGTTTGTTTTTCTTTTTAGTTTTTTTATTACTGGGTACTTTATTTATCTACGTTTCAGATATTATACACTTTCCCCATCCCCCCCCCCAATGAAAACCCTTAATCCATCCTCCCTCCTCCTATTTCTATGATGGCGTGCCCCCACCCATCCACCCACTCCCACCTCCCTAACATCGAATTCCCCCTCTTTGAGGCATTCAGCCTTCAAGGGGCCAAGGCCCTCCTCTCCCACTGTTGCCTGAGAAGTCCATCCTCCTGTATATATACAACTAGGCGCTGCTTGGCAAGAATCTGACATGGGCCAAGGACAAGGAAGTAGACTTCAGGCAGGAATCTGACATTAGGCTAGAACAAAGAAGTAATTTCAGGCAGGAATATAAATTTTAGGCTAGAACAAGGAAGTAGGTTTCAGACATGAAAAAGACTTTGGGCTAGGACAGGGAAGTTGGCTCACATATTTTGGTCATCCTGTTAAGGTCCTAGAAACAGTGATCATGGGAGTATTCATGAAATTTTGTTTATTACCTTGCTTGTTCTTTGACTGTTTGTGTTTATTGTCTTGCTTGTCCCTTGACTATTTGCATCTGTTGTATTGCTAGACCCTCAACCTAGAACTGATCTTAATGCATGCATGTAATTAAAATGGTATAAAAGCAAAAAGAAAGAGGGGGTTGGAATAGGGGTTTCTAGGGAGGGGAAATGGGGAAAGGGGATGACATCTGAAATGTAAATAAATAAAATATCCAATAAAAAAAGAAAAAAGCAAACAAAATCAAGAACACAGAGTATAGATTGTAGAAAAAAAAGTGTAATTAAAGCTGACCTCATCTGAGTTTGAAAAACATGTACAGGATGTGCAGTACTCACCAGCAGCATGTTTACATGGGATGGGCATGAAGAAAGTGAACAAAACAATGTCATAGACATTAGTAGATACAGAAAATTTACATGAAAGTTCAATTGGTAATGGCTGTTCAGTTACCCAAAGAAGGAAATACAACTTCTCTGTAAGATAATTTCTCAGTATTTGATCTGTTGAGCAGTGAAGGCATGCTGACATTCTAACAAGAAGACATTTTTAGATAGGTATTTGAAATTTGATTCAATTTTTCTTCCTTCAAAGTTGTATTTGCTTTTACTATAACAGATCAACAGAGGGCAATTAACCCAGCATTCAAACAAATGCTCTTGAATGAAAGGCATAGACCTACCCACTGAAAGAGCTTATCATCTTCTCTCAGATGTAACTAAAATGAATATTACAATGAATGAGTAGCTTTTCATCACTATGTGTGTACAAGCAGATCAACTTACAAAAACAAGCAATAAAGTTTATTTTGTGCAATAGTTTGTGAGCGAACTTGCCTGAGGTTGCTCTTACATGTATGATAATACAGTGCATATGGGAGGAGCATATCAAAGAACAAAGTTGTTTTACCCTATGCAAAATGAAGAGCAGAAATAAGGGGTTGGATAGCAGGGTACCAATCAAGAGCATGCCTAAAATGACCTGGAGACCTGTCACTGAGCCCTGTCTCACAAATGTTTTAAATTTTTTAATCACAACATGGGATGTCAGCCAAGCCTTTAGGGGCATTCTAGATAGAAAATATAACAATCATTAATGTATGGGGGTGGGAATCATGTAACATTTCTGAGAAAGACCTCAGGTAAGAGGAGAATAAAAAGGTCAAATCAAACTCAAGACAAATAAAGGTAAGTCTTATATTGATGCTTGACAACAACATCCAGTCACAGAAACAATGAAACGAGACAGCATTGTAGAAAGAACATTTGAGTCAAGGATCTTATACACAGCTAAAGTGTCTTTTAGTTATGAAAGCTGTGTACCTAGAGGGCTCAAAGAATAAGATTGCTGAGAAGGGTTCTCATACAAGCTCTTCTGAGAAGTAGCTTACAACTCCCTCACATCCCACTTCTACACCCCCTCCCTCACCCCCAGACAAGAGTGCCCCAGCCAAGAGAGGTCACACTGAATGCCACCAGCAAACTTTGAACAAAGCAATTTTTTTTCAGCATGAAGACGGTGAACTATGCAGTTCCTGTGACGAAGTAACAACGTGTATAGCAAATACTGTGCAAGAAAATAAAATTAGAACTTTCATAATAGATATCAGTGCTAAAGCAGAAGCAAATAGAATCTAGTATTAAATTAAAAGTATAATACATCATAACCAAGTGAGATTCGTTCTCTCTAATGAAAGATAATTTCATATTAATAAAATGTCTTATATTAATAGAACTAAAGGGAGAAGTGTGTAATACTAAAACATATTTAGAATTTAGTGGCTGTATTTTATGTACTCAAAATACTATTGGGAGTCTAGAGAGATGGCTCAATTGTTATGTGTACTGCTATTGAAGTAGATCTAGTAGCTCACAAGTTGGGTAGCTCACAAGTACTGTAATACCATCCTCAGAAGGATCCAATGCCTCTGGTCTCTGCCGGTACTATACTTAAGTGTGTAGATGTACATAATGAATAATAAAATAAACTTTACAAATGAGTCTGGGGATGGAGTATGAACTTCATATATCTCACCCTATGCATTTATTTGATTCTGTCCATCAGAAGAATGCACACTAAGATATAAACTGGTTGAAAGATGTGAATGATTGTATATGATTCTGTCCTATTGAGTACTAAGATTAGAAACAGCTAAATGTTTGACAATAGTGACCTACACAATGAACATGCTGTACACCGCACAATGGCAAGCATATGCAGTAGATGTACCAGAGCCACCCAGTTATTATTGGCACAAGAAAGAGTGAGAACCTGAATGTGACTTTGGCTGACTATGAAGTACCTCTGGACATCTATAGAGCTGGCGAGTCCTAGCAATATCACCTTCTCTGGATTTCCCTAGAACTGCTAAAGACAAGTTCTGGATCCAGATATAGACATGTAGGAAGATAAGAAGGATTCAGTGTCCCTTTGCTTTTGGAGCAGTTTTCCATCAGTGAAAGGCAAGACTGAAAGCCTAGTGATCAGCTCACTGTTATTTGATGTCATTGTTGAAGTAATAGCTATAAAGGTTTGTACACCAGACTCTGGATTGATCTCATCTCTCCATCAGCTGCAGTGGTTTCAGGAATTACTCTTACTGGTTTCATCTTTTTCTGTCTTCTCTAGATTCTCTCACTGTTTCCCAAATATACTTTGAGAGCCCTGTATTATTTTCTGCTTTGCTTTCAGCAGAACCTGAACAAGACCTTATACAATTAGTAAAGAAAGCAGGGAATTTATTTGCATAGGGAGATTTATCTATTTTGAGGTGAAAAGGAGTCAGTGCAAAACACAGCATATTTCTCCAGAGGAATATGTAATGATTTGTACTTCTATATTCTTAGAATTGCTTAAGGAAACATGGGGAGTGTGTCTCTAGAATTCATTGGAGAAAAAGGGAACTAAAAAAGGTCACTATGATAGTATATTATGGCTCCTGTAAAGAAATTCAACTGATTACGGGGTTCAAACTACACAAATCTATTATCTAACAGATCTAGAGACAGGTCAAGGTCAAGAAGTCAGAGGTGTGGGCTTCACCTCAGTGTACAGTTGGCTGACTTCTCTTTAAATATCTTTATAGGAAATTGGTTTTTCCTCTGCTCCTGATGTGTACACATATCTCCTTTTTGTATGACATTAGGCATATTTCACATATGACATAACTTGACTTAATCATCTTTGTAAAAACTTCTCTGAAAAGAAGTCCACTTTGAAGTTCCTGAGCTTAAGACTTTAGCACGTGAATCAGGAATGTGGCGAAGGTGCACATAGTCAAAGGATCACAGTAAACTCAGGATACAGATAGGGTTCAGCAATTTTTATTTTTTCTCACTGTAATTTACAACCCGATTTACATATACTTGTCAATAATTATTAAATTTAATATATTATTGACATATATATGATTACAATTTCATAAATTCTGCAAGAATACTAAAAATAGCAGAGAGTCATTCTCTGGCTTCATTTTACAGATGATGAATAGGAAAAGACACTGTGGTGGTGTTCACCTGTTCCTCCTGAGGATGTTTGTCTGCATCAGTGGCTCTCATCTCCTATAATTCTTATATTATAACATGCTTAATAGCTCTATAGTAAAAATATACAAAGCATTATGAAGATGTGTCTATTTAGATTTCAGAATGACAGGGCAGGGATTTAAGCCTATGGGTTTTTTGTTTGTTTGTTTGTTTGTTTGTTTGCATTTCTTTCTGCTTACTATTCAAAGACCAGTTTCCTCGAACCTTCAAATTCCTTTTTAGTAAGAAGACTTTCCCATACTAGTGAGGAGATTGAGGCAGATAATCAGATGCTGATAAGTTTTCTGCCACACGGTGGACACAGAAATGAGCACATTGAGAACTCCTAGGGCCTATGGGACTTTATTCTTGTCATATGTACATGTAGAGGTCATGGGAGAGGCAATATGCAGGGTGTGGCCCCAGCCCTGCAGTCAGGGACACTCAGCAATTAATCCATTAAGCCTGCTGCCACAAAGAGATAAATCTAAACTTGTGTAGAAGATGATGGTGAATATGGGCAACCGACAGGTAGACTCAAATGTATGCATAAAAACAATCATTGGATTTTATCACTCTAATTTTTTGTCTTTTAGTAATTGTAGCTTTCTTTTAAAATAACTACTCACTAACAAGACAGAGTTAATAGTATACAGTAAGAATGTAACCTGGCAGGTAGGTGAGTGGGCTAAGAATCTTTATTTGATGATTTGCCTACAGAACTTGAGAGGTCATAGATATAAGTTGACAATTAGCTACCCAAAAGATCTATAGCCATTTTTGAATGATCTTGTAGAAACAGGAAGTCCTTGCTCTGCCTAAATAACTAGACAAGGAAAATCTTGTGAAGAAAGCTCAACAAATGACAGACAGAACTGAATCAAATGTAACATGTACCCAAACTTTTATAGTTAAACATCTCTGTGAATTGCATACCTAAGTGAAGGGAGAGTGGGTGCCCTGATGTTCTGGAATAATTGGTATTAAAGTCTAGTTGGTAGTGTACTCAATTCTGCAAGTTTTATGATTAAAGTAATCCTTTCAATGTGTATACTCAATTTACATAACAGGAATAAAATTTAAAAGATAGGTATGATTTCTGGGGGGCTAGAGAGTTGGTTCAGTGGATAAGAGCACTGGCTATACTTGCAGAGGAGCTGGGTTCAATTTTCAACACCCACAGTGTTTCGTGGCTGCCTGAAACTCCTGTTCTAGAATACTTGATGCCCTTCTCTGACCTCCATGAGGACCAAACACACACATGACAAACAAACATGTATGCAAAGCAAAATATGCATACACTACACATAAGTAAATATACAAAATCTAAAAACCTAAATAAAACATAGGTATGTTTTCATTAGTAAACAACTAATCTCAAAGACTTTCATAAATGGTTATGAAATCTGAAGAAAAAGGCCACAAGGAAAATAAGACACACCTTTAAATAATGTGTAGAACTGGAGGTGAAATCATCTTTACAATTGCCTTTTGAAAAGAGAATTTATTGTGAATCAAGTTATGAAAAAAAAACACACAATGAATGTCACATGGCACATCTAAAGAAATCTTGTGGAGGGAGTTACCATGATCCCTAGCAACCCAAGACAAATGTGTGACAGATATTAGCAAATCATAGCTGGCTAAAAGAACTTCCACATTCAAGGTAGGTGACATGTCACTCATGCACTGTTTGAAACTTTGTATGTGAAATTACCGTCTTCGTTTTATTGTTTTCTTCTTTCCCAAATTTACTTTTTTATTCAGTTTACATCCCAGTCATAGCCCCCTTACTTCCTCTCCTCCCAGTCATACCCTTACAAGTTGTCCTCCTCATTTCTCTTTCCCCTTCTCTGCAGAGGATGGGGAGCCACCCTTGGGTACCAATATACCAGGAGATATCTAGTCCTAGTAGGACTACGCACATCCTATCCCATGAAGGCTCAACCAAGCAGTCCAGGTAGGAGAAGGGATCCAATGGCAAGCAAAAGAGCCAGGACCATCCCACATTCCAGTTGTTAGGAGACCTACATGAAAACCAAGCTCCACACATCTGCTATAAATGTTTAGAGGGCCTAGGTCTAAGCCCTGCATGCTCACTGATTGGTTGTTCAGTCTTTGTGATCCCCTATGGGCCCAGGTTAGTTGACTCTGTAGGGCTTCTTATGGTGTTTTTTACCCATGTATCTCACATAATTCTATCCCCAACTCTTCCACAAGATCCTGTAAGCTCAAGCTGATGTTTGTGGTTCTCTGCATCTATTTCCATCCTTTGCTGGATGAAGCCTCTCAATGTAGACTTAGTAATAAGTTTTATTTCTATTAGAGATTATGTTATTTGATCTCTCAAATTATAAGATGCTACAGTTATCAGTTGATAATACCTGTAAATTTCAAAATCAAAACATTTGTAATTGTAGCATGTTTTGAGATAAAATTTTCATTATCTCCAAAAATTGCATAATTAACTATAAAATATAAATTATTTCAAAAATACTAAAAGTATTATTACTACAATATTAATTTTCTTAACTTTATTACATTGTAATAAAACTATAATGACATTACAAGA
This sequence comes from Arvicanthis niloticus, assembly GCF_011762505.2. Lineage (NCBI taxonomy): Eukaryota > Metazoa > Chordata > Mammalia > Rodentia > Muridae > Arvicanthis > Arvicanthis niloticus. The sequence goes on along the minus strand of NC_047665.1, from coordinate 51,942,414 downwards.
GTTAAAATTTTATGTCAAATTTAGTAGAGGATATCATTCATACATTGATTTTCTGAAGTATTTTATGATTCTCATTATTCAGATTTATGACGATAACTAAAAATCTTTATTTGCTTTATGAAAACCCAGTGTTAAATATGTTTCTAAATAGTAAGATTCAGTTCTAATGACCTACTTTGAAACATGGTTGTTATAGTTACAAAATAATTTAAAATGTACAAAACAATGGTTAAGTGTCTTGGATAGGGTTACTATTGATGTGATGAAACACTATGAACAAAAGCAAATTCGGGAGGAAAGGTTTTATTCAGCTTACACTCCATATTGCTGTTTATCAGTGAAGGGAGATAACAGGAACTCAAACTGGGCAAGACCCTGGAGGCAGGAGCTGATGGTGCTACTTACTAACATGCTCTACATGGCCTGCTCAGCCTGTTTCTATATAGAAGCCTAAGAATGGCTCTAGCCATTAGGTTTTTGTCCTTACACATCAATGGATATTAGCAAAGGCCTTAAAGTCTTGCCTTCAGCTGGATCTTATGAAGGCATTTTCTCAGTTGAGGCTCCCTCCTCTGATAGTTCTAGCCTGTGTCAAGTTGATATAAAGCTAGCCATGACAGATTTATTGAGGAATAAATATTTTAGATACTTTTTCTCATTATTTTGACAAAATACCTGACACAAAAATAATTTAAGGAAGGAAGATTTACTTTAGCTCATGTTTTCAGAAGGTTACAGTGCACCATGTGAGAAGGCATAGCAGCATGGGCACATGGCAACGATTTATTTTATGACAGCTAGTCAGGAAGCAGAAACCTAGAACAGAACTATCAGAATGCTAGATTTTCAAGAGACTTCTCTTCCCAGCTAATTGACCCTGACAGCCATACCCTCCTTCTCAAAGGTGTTAGAACTCACCAAAATAGTCCCACCTACTGGAGAGAGATGATCAATGCAATGAGACTATGGAGGACACTTCAGAATTAAAGCATGACCATAAGTAACTCCCTTCTACAGCATACATTTTCTAGTTTCATCCATTTGCCTGCAAAGATCATGATCTCCTTGTCTTTAATGGCTGAGTAGTACTTCATTGTATAGATTTAAAAAAATATCTTTTTGCATTCTTCCCTTGAGGGAACATCTAGGTTGTTCCCAGTTTCTGGCTATTATGAATAAAACTACCATGAACACAGTTGAGCAAGTGTTCTTGCAGGAAGGTAGAACATCTTTTGAGTATATGCCCAAGAGTGGTACATCTGGGTCTTGAGGTAGAACCATTTTCAATCTTCAAAGAAACCACCAAGTTGATTTCCAGAGTGGTTGTACAAGTTTGCATTCCCTTTGCTCCACAGTTTCACCAGCATGTGCTGTCCTTAAGAGTTATTTTTTTTTAATCTTAGCCATTCTGATAAGTGTAAGATGGAATCTCAGAGTCATTTTGATTTGCCTTTCCCTGATGACTAAGGACTTTGAACATTTAAGTTCTTCTCAGCTATTGGAGATTCTTCTGTTGAGAATTCTCTGTTTAATTTTGTGCTCGTTAGTTAGTTAGTTAGTTAGTTAGTTAGTTAGTTAGTTAGTTTACACTCCAGATGGTTTTGGTGGCTTCCATGTGGCTTTGGTGCCCACTCCTGAGATGGATCCCAAGTTGGGCTGGTCACTGTACAGCCTTTTATTCAGTCTTTGCTCTATTTTTGTCCCTGCATTTCTTTTAGACAGGAAAAATTCTGTGTCAGAAATTTTGATGGTGGGTTGGTAACCCCATCCCTCCAATTGGGGCTGTCTATCTACTGGAGGTGGTCTCTTTAGGTTCCTCTCTCTGCAGTTGGGGGCATTTGTTTTTCCCCTGGTATTTGCTAGATAATCCTGATGACAGCAGGAATGCTCAAGAAGGTGAAGGGAACTGTGAGCCAGACAATGGAATCTGGTACCCAACTTTGCTAGCTAAGCCTCAGAGAGACCCCCACTCATCAGGCTGTCTTAGTTGTACCTAACTGGGATGGCAGGCAGATCCAAATGGGATAGGATTGGTGAAGCAGCGTTCCAAGATGGTAAATTCTAGGGTCCCCTAAGATTTCCATAGGGAAGCAGGACACTCTTGGGGTCCCTTCAGGGTCCTCTGGACCAAAGGGCAAGCCCGAGCTAGATATTGGAGCTCAGAGGAAGAACTGTAACTCACCTTTGCAGGCTTCCCCAAGTGGACCAACTAGGATGGCTGGCAGATCCAACTAGGATGGGATTGGCAGGAAGGGTCCAACGCTGGTTTGTTTTGGGGCCTCTGAAGGTTTCCACAGGAATACAGAATGCTCTTGGGATCTCACAAGGCTCCTCCAGACTGAAATGTGAGCCTAGAGCTTGACACTAGGATTCAAGTGACCCACTGAGAGCAACTCACCTCTACAGGTTGTCCCAGCAGAACGACTAGAAAGTATTTTTTTAAGGCAAAAAAACAACTTACATCAAAACAATAACAGAATGGCAGCAAAATCAGACTATCAGATGGCTAAGAGGTAAAAGACATACATGATTACATGTTAGCACATGAAGGGTAGTGACATAGGGAGGTGTGGATGATGAGCACAGATTTGAAGGAAGTCTTAGTTTTACTATAGAAATCTGTGGGCCAGTTGTATCAGACTGCAACCAACAGTGACTAAAGCCAATCATTCTCTCAATAGCACCTGGCCCTGGGCTCACTGATGCAGCCAAAGCATATAACTGTAAAACAGAAATAATCTCTAAATGGACAAAAGGTGGAGGAATTGGCTGGCTTAAAAGACTGTAATAATATTTCCCCACCTCTTGACATAATTGTAGTATTACCATCCAGGCCTCTGTAATGAAGTAATTGTCACATTTGTATTGTCCATCTTTCCCAAGCCCAATGGGGCATTTTATCTCCTCCAATGTAGCACCATGGTCATGCCTAGTGTTCATTATTGTTAAGCACATAGAAAATATGTTGCTTCTGATTCAAAGGCAATTCAGAGCCAATCACATTAATAATAACACTAAAAATTTCCTTAAATAATAAGGGAATATATTTTATAAGTGACACATTGTCAGATTGGTTCACACATATAAGTCCAATGAAATGAACCATGATAAAGTATCTAAGTAACTAAAAACAATAGTTTTGTCATCTGCTCAGATCTGTAACAAAACTCTGGATTTGATAGTTTGGCATCAGTTACATAAGGGTATCAATTGCATTTTTAAGGGCTTATCTTGAATTATGTAGCTGTGTATGGCTATGTGCATGAGTCCTAGAAGGTCAGAGGTTTCTGCTCTCCATAGCTGGACTGCAGGTCATTGTAAGCCATGTAATGTGATATGGGTACTGGGCACTGAATTGATGTCTTCTGGAAGAGTTTGCACTCTTCACTACTGAGCTCTCTTCAGCCCCTTAAATGGAAATTGTAACAATTTCTTATATGTTTACTCTTCAGGCTTCCAATATTGGAAGATCTCTCTGAGATGCCAAAAATCAAAATGAGTACTCTTCAGGGGCCCATACAAGTCTCCAAAGAAATGGGCTATCACATCTTAAAGCTTCCACTTGTTCTCTGCAGGGGAAAAATACATTGTGTACACAATGAAATCTGTAATGTCTGTGGATAATGTATTAAATATATTTAGAATATATGGTTATGGTTAACAACAGTCTAACTCCCATAAAAGTTGATGACCTTCAGTCTTGCAAAGCCATTTACTCAAACAGGCACTGTGGGAAGCTAATTAGAAGTGAAGTGTCAGCATCCTATGCCTTCACAAGGAAAAGGAAAGTGTTGGAGATGTAGAACTGTTTATACTTTTAACAGAGCAGAAATGAAATGTTGTTGCAGACAAGAAAAGGGTACTCAGCAAAAAGTAGTTTTTCTAGGAGTCAAATCTTGAACCCTATGACATCAAGAGTTTTGTTTCTTAGTAACAGGGACAAGAGGGTGGTGATGAGTTAGTGCCAACACAGACTTTTAAAAAATCTGAGAATGAACTGAGCTAGAGACAAATTACAGTGTGTTGAAGGGAACTTTAAAAAGATATTTGTCATTAATGAAGAAACCTGAGAAAAGTAGAGATTTATCAGAAGTAACACATGTATGAGTCCTTTAATTTTATAGTATTGAGATGGGAGGGAGCCAGAGTTTTCAGCTGCCAAACCAGAATTTATGCAAGAAAGATAGTCAAAAGAAGCAATGGGCAGATGTTAAAAAAATAACAGGTAATAAATAAATGTAGGAAACAGAATAACAAATGCTGTATAGATAGAGAGCTGAGAAGCTACGTTGCCATAGAAACACAATTTGAAACAAGTAAAGGTCAGAAGTTCCTCTTAGAAGCTATAGGATGATTAAGCTGGAGAAAGTGGAGGTCGCTGAATCCTGTTGGCTCCATTTCACTACCAGAGAATCTTCTGCTACTGATATCCACAAGACCCTCCTCCACAAATGCAGTAACAAGACTGAACTCAGACAACAAAGCATAGACAGATGAAAAAGACTGCAAACTGAGGCAAGACAAACTGAAACAGGAACAAAGGAACTTGTGAACTAATTGATGGACAGTTTGTAAAATCTGGTGTCTGTTTCTTATTGAGATAGTAATTTTATAATATTAAATGTTCTAAGCTCATCATAAGTATTCAAAGTAGATAAAGAAGTCATAAATAACTCACCATAGAGTTGTAGTGGTGTTCACAGCATTTTATTTATTTATTTATTTATTTATTTATTTATTTATTACTAATTTTAAAGGGCAAGCAATTAATTATTGATCAGTAGAGTAATATTTCCACAATCTCTCTCTCTCTCTCTCTCTCTCTCTCTCTCTCTCTCACTCTCTCTCTCTCTCTCTCTCTCTCTCACACACACACACACACACACACACACACACACACACACACACACATATATATATATATATATATATATATATATATATATATATATATATAATATGTTATAAATTGAACACATTGGGGGAAAGGAGAATATTAAACAAACATTGCTTAGAAATCTGAATTTCAACTTATGAAAAGATGAAACCAGATTCTGAGCCCTCACCCTGCATATAACTCAACTCCAAATATACTGAGAATCCCAGCATAAGACCTAATATCCTGAAACTAGTAGAAAGAAAAGTAAGGAATGTGCTTCCATTTTTACATACTAGTACAGATTTTGTGAACAGGACTCCAGTATCACAGGAAATAAGCCTGATGACCAAAAATTTAGGACCTCATAATACTTTAGAGTCTATTTACAGCAAAGAAAAGTATCAGTCAAACAAAGAGAAAACCTGCAGTACAGAAGAATATCATGGCCAGCAGCTATATCTGAAAATACACAACTAACATAAAACAACTCAACATTGACAAATAAATAACTCAATTTAAAAACAGATTGTGAAAAAAACTTAACAAACTTCTAGAAAAAGAAATAAAAATGGTTCAAAAGCATCTTACAGCATGATCAACACACTTAGCCTTTAAGGGATTAGAGAGTGTCACTGCTTCTTCAGATTCATCGCAGCACAGAAAGGCAGTCATCAGGAAGACAAATGACCACATGTATGTGAGGAAGGGAACTTTCACTCATGGTGGGAGGAAGTGGAATCTGAATGGGCAATTTAATAATTGGTCTAAATTTCTCTGCAAACTCTAGAAGTATAGTTCCCAGATGAACCAGCTATAATATGCCTAGTTATATAGGCAAGACCTTGGTATTCGGATTGCACACTGATGTTGATTGGGCTTAGTTCACAATAGCTAGGAATTAGAATTAACATAAATGTCCATCAATTGATAAATGGATAAGGAAAATGTTATATTACTTAGCTATTAAGAATAATTGTTTCCAATTAAATGAATAAAACTTGTAAATAAACTGAGTGAAGTCACCTAGGCCCAAAAGACAAAAACCCTATTTCCTCTTCATATCTCTCTTATGGATAATAGTTTTGATTTTTATTTGTTTGTTGTTGTTGGTTGGTAGTTGGTTGATTAACTTGACAGATAAATGAAAACCAAGAAACTAGAAAGAGGACATTGGGGAGTTCATTAAGGGAAGAGAATGGTACAGTATGGGTGAAATAAAGGTAAAGAGAGAGAGAGAGAGTAATAGAGACAGAAGATTTTAACAGAGATGGGGTAGACATACAGAAAACAAGAAGTTAAGACGAGTGGTTAAGAAAAATGAGTGGGAGTGAGAAGAAAGCAATCACAATCACAAGGGGGGGGAGGGATGGACCTGGCAGTGAAAGTAGACACAGTAGACACAAAGGTTGGAGGGAAGAGGGGGACATGATCTGGTATTGCATGGGGGAAAAGGACTGAAGCCCTGAGGACCAGAGAAAGAATAAAAACAAGCAAACTGAGGAGGTATAGGACGTTGGGGGGAACTTCCAGGATGTAACAGAGACCTGGAAGGTGAGAGACTCTCAGGACTCAAAGGGAGGGACCTTAGATGAAATGTCCTAGAGTGGGCAGAGGAAATTTCTAGAGCCCAAGTCCAGCAGAAACACAGGGCATCAAGTGAGGGATGGGGTTGTCATCCCACAGTCAAAACTCTGACCCATAATTGTTCCTGTCTAAAAGAACTGCAGGGATGGAAATCGAGAGGAGCCTGAGGAAAAGAAGGTTCAGTGAAAGGCCCAAAGTGGGATCCAGCTCAAGGGCAGGTCCCAAGGCCTGACACTATTACTGAGGCTATGGAGAGCTTATGAAAAGGGATCTATCATGACTGGCCTCCAAAAGACCCAACAGGCAGCTAAAAGAGTCAGATGCAGATATTTGCACTAAACCAATGGACAGAAGCTGCTGACCTCTGTGGTTCAATTATGGAAAAGCTGGAAGAAGCTGAGGAGGAGGAGGGTGACCCTGTAGGAGGACCAGCAGTCTCAGTTTATCTGGACCCCTGAGATCTCTCAAACACTGGACCACCAACCAGGCAGCATATACCAGCTGATATGAGACCCCCAACACATATACAGTAGAAGACTCCTGGGTCTGGGTTCAGTCAGAGAAAATGTACCTAACCCTCAAGAGACTGAAGGCCCTAGGGAGTTTAGAGGTCTAGTGGCCTGGGGACATTCTTGTGAAGACAGGAGGGCAGGAGGAAGTATGGGATGTGGAACAGTCAGGAGGGTAGACCCTAATAAAATCTGGAGTGTAAACAAATAAGTAAATAAATAAAAGAACAGTATACAAGAAAGACATGGAAATCTACTAAATTCAAAATATAATTACAGGGGACAATAGAAAATATGAAACATAATAGTAGCAAGGAGAATGTTAGATATCAAATGTTTCAGGAGGATTGCAAGTAGGGTTTAGGTGAAAATAGAAGGTAAGTGTTGGGTTAACCAAACCCAACCCAACGATTATGTAAATGCCTTATGGAGATTCATTTGCTTGCAGTCTAATTAGAACATAAAATCTTATTTTAAGGAGTTTGAGGGCTGGGAAAATGGTTTGACAGCTAAGGGTCCCTGCTGCTCTTTCAGAGTAGCCAGGCAGCCAGGTATAGTTCCCAGTACCCAGTCAAACCATGACTCCAGCTCCAGGAGCTCCAACACCCTCTGACCTTCATGGGAACCTACACATTGCATGATACACATATATTTATGTAGTTACAGTAAATAGTAATACATTAAAAATAAATAAGAGTTTGAATGTCCCCTGTGTGGGTGGATGATGCTTCTCCCAAATGATATGAATAATGAAATGAAAATTTCACTTCCAGGCATCAGATACCTCCCTCCCTATGAATTATGTCAGAGAGGCCTCAGGTCTTCAGCACATTAGCGCTATTTCCATTGCCCTTAGCTACCCACCATAACTATATGCATGATACAACCCTATTTCTAAATATTCTATACATTTTATCCAAGGATATCAAGAAATCCAAATTTCCAGAATTGTTCTCAGCTAGCATTTATAGTGCCAGAAGATGTTATGTTGGCCCCTGGGTGGAGAAAAGCCCTCAATTGGCTTATCCAGTGCTGTATCCTGCATACTAAACTATAACTACTACCTTCCAGGCAAGACATGCTCTTAGGAACAGTAGTTGCCATGACTTTATAGGAGTAACCAACTATGCCTTCCTATTCCTTATGATAATTTTTAAGTTAAAATAAACTGTAATGGGTTTCACGTTGGTGTTGTATTACATGTGTCCTTATACTTTATTATTAGTTTCCTGTTCTGGTCACTGCCACCTACTCCTGTTTCTTTTTCCCCTCTTGATGGGCCTCTTCCTCCACAAATTAACGCTTGTTCTGCTTTCATGTCACATTCAATTACCTGCTGTTTCCCACCCACTGTCTACAATAAGCTCTTCTGCTCCCACGAAGTGTCCTCAAATGTGTTAGTTCATTTTTTTTGAAGAATCTTTATCTTCGTTTCAGCTTCTTTCAACAAAATGACCATAGTCTAGTCTAACGTTAGACTGTAGTAAACTATAAAACCATTTCTTCTCCCACAGTGATATTGATTAATATTTATCTTAGTCCTCTATCAAATAAAAAAAATTAATTTCAACTACTTAACTTACTTAATGACAATAATGAGATAAGAGATAAAAAACCACCCTGAATTCTGTTTTGTTCTGAATTTGTTAACTTTCCTAAAACACTGAATAATTCTCTTGTGAAGGAAACTTTGTATATATGATGTTTTATAGCGTACATAGAAACAATTTTAATGGATATAATAAACTTGTTTACTCCTCAGGTAATGAGGTCTTATGTTAACTGAATATGAAAACTGATGCTATATATAATGGCAGCAATAGTGTCTCATTCCTTTAAAAAATAATTCTAACTATAAATAATCCTAGGGTCACATAAGCCAAATTTATAACTAAAGTAGAGCTCACCTATAATCAAACTGTTGTCAACTGAACACACATTCTAAAGTACAGATTTTCACATAAGACGTAGATTAAGTTGCAGTACGAATTGTCTTGAAAAGTTGTATTTTCTTAAGTTCCTGCAAAAGGATATTGAAGTATTTAACTTTTACATTGTCAAGGAGAAAACCTCCACAGTTCATGGTATTTTTGATTGAACATGCACACAGCCTAGCCTAATCTTTTCAAAAATATGAATAGTGTCTTTTAGCTATTATCAGTTTGGTTTTTTTTTTTTTTTTATTTATTGTTGTGAGAAAACAGTATGAACAAAACCAGCTTGGGAAAGAAAGAGTTTATCTCAGCTACCAGGTCTCAGATCCCAGTCCAAAACTGAGAAAACTTGGGGCAGGAATTCAAGACAGGAACCAGAAAGCATGGATTGCATCAGAGGCCTTGGAGGAGTACTACTTACTAGCTTGTTCCCAGGATTTGCTCAACCTGCCTTCTTACACAGCTCAGGACTATCAGCTCAAGAGTAGCGCTCCAAATACTGTGGGCCGGATCCTCCCAAACTGTTCATTAATAAAAGGAATGAATCTGATAGTGACATTTCCTCAACTGAGGTTCCTTCTTCCCTGATACCACTGATTTGTGTCAAGGTGACAAAGACAAACAAACAAAACAAAAACCTAAACCATGGTCTTCATTCTTATTTTCTGCAGAGAAATGAATACATTACTTTTAAAAATTCAACTCCTATTTCTACTCCATTATTATGAGGTTGGGTCTTTTCATAGTGTCCCAGTTTTCCTGCATGTTTCGTGTCAGAAACTTTTAGATTTAAATTTTTCTTTGACCAAATTTGAGGTGAGGTTTTATTCATAGAAAGATACAGGATATCTAGTATTATATCATCACTTAATTTAAAATTTTCTTGGGCATTGAATCTAGACTCTGATGAGAGGTTGGGGGCAAAAGGGGATTGCAAGAAAGGGACATGGATATAACAGAGAGTGCTCATCAAAGACAATTTTGTGTGCATGTTTTAAACATATCTGTGAAGTCTAGGCCACTTATGCTTTCTGAATCCCCAAACCTTATAAGACTTACATTGCCAGCTACTGAAAATGGTGCACGAAAATGGTGCACATGTTTGTGAGGGTGTCTTTTCTTTCCATTAGAAGACCAGAAATATCACCTTCCTACTCTACTGACCTTCATGGCTACCACATGGCTGCTTCTGACCATCTATTAATGATAAATTATTTTGGGAGTTCTACTATATTGTGATGTAAACTATAAACAAATGAATTTGCTCTGCACACTTAAAAAATTCAACTTACTAGTTAATTTAGTATGTAGCTTAAATGAAAAATGTCTCTAGTCACTATTATGTTAATCTCATTTCTCAAATTCCTTAAAGAAATACTTCCAATGAAGTTCATGAAAATTACTCCTTTTACCCCAGTCACTCAACTCTTTATATCCATAGGAAAACAAAATGTTTACCCAAAATATGAGAAATTACCAATATATATTTAAATTGTATAAATTCTTACATGTTCACTGTAAATTACATGCTAATGTTTCAGGACATAGAGAACTAAGAATTAAAGCAAAGACATTGTTTATAATCCTAGGAACTTTAAATTTCTTATACTGGTGTATATATTTAAGATATTTAAGCTTATACTATTTATATAATCGTTATAAAAATAGTATCATAATTCATAGGAAAGATAGTTCATCAAAGAAATGATGAGATATGTATCTATGGCTGCATTTTGACCAATTAAATCCTGATTCTTCAAGAAGTTTGCTCATGTGCAAATATGAGCAAATATTCTAAGCACAATATTCATTAAAGTCTGAGGAGGCAATAAGATACAAGCTTTTTCCCTAATAACTCTTGTGTAAAATATGTAATAATCAATATCTTATAGAGTGATTTAACAAATTTTTCCACCATGCTTTGGAGTAATGAATAGTCACTTACTCACCATTATGCTATAAAGTCTAAATTTTATTCACAGTGTAATGATCTCAATATAAAATGTACCCTCATCCATACACTTGTGTCTTTGAAACCTTGGACCACTATTGATGGAGCTGGTTTAGAAAGTTGTGGAAACATTAGGAGGAGGAGTCTCAAAAGTGAGTCACTTGTGGAAGGGTCTTTAATTTACTGGCCCATACCTACTTCCTATCTTCTTTCTGATTTCTGATTTTCCAAGGTATAAGCTAGTAGCCACACATGCTTCTGCCTTGAAAGCCAAGAGCCAACTTCGATACCTTTCCATTACCATTACCAGAAAAAAACTTCAACAACAACAACAACAAAAATCATGGTTTGTATAAGCTTGGACCAGAGAGTGGCATTATTAGTAGATGTGAACTTTTTGGAGTAGATGTGTCAAAGTGAGCATGGGTGTTAAGACCCTCCTCCTAGTTGTCTGGAAGCCAGGATTCTTCTAGCAGCCTTCAAACAGTGATGTAGAACTCTCAGATCCTCCTGAACCATGCTTGCCTAGATGCTGTCATATTCCCAGCTTGATGATAATGGACTCTAAACCTGTAAACCAGCCCCAATTAAATGTTGTCCTTATAAGAGTTGCCTTGGTCATGGTATCTGTTCAGAGCAGTAAACTCCTAACTAAGACACTTTCTTAAATTTATTTTAGTTCTGGTGTTTAGTCAGAATAATTATGAATGTAAGCAATACACAGAGTGGGAAAACAGAACCAACCTGAGATGGAATATTGAAAAGACAAGGAAGATGATTAAAACAGCATAGTCATTAAAAGTATATACTCCTTTTGAAGAACAACAGGATTCCATTCCCAGGTTTATTAATGCAGCTCACAATTGTCTATAACTGCATTTTTAAGAAGATAAAATCTTGCATCTTACCTGTGAAAATTCCAGAAATTAATTTGGTTTGCAAATATATGTGTATACACACAAAATAAAAATAAATAAATCTTAAAACTCTCCACAAAAATGAAACCTTAGAAAAACAAATGGAGATGAAAAAGCCATTGATTATGGATGTCTTAACAGCTAATCTTCATCAACTATTTTTGACATCAATCATTCATTCTTTGGCATACAGATGGACTCTGGAGGCTTTCATAAACCTTATGCAATCACTACATCAAACTACAAGTTAAAGATTGTCAGAATATGGATCTTCTTTACCCCCCCCAAAAAAAAACAAAAATAAAAAAACGCTGTGCTTATAAATGTTACACGATGAGCCATTGATCAGTCTTGAATTTTAGCCCTGGCTGATAAGTTATTAGTGTGTCTACCATGACCAATATCAAGGTACCAATAATATGAAAATAATAAAGGCCCTGATAGTACAGTTTGAGACACCTAATTCACTTCCTTCTCCCATCCATCTTGAATCTACAGATCATGTACCCACAGTAAATCTGCCCAAGTGAGAAATGACTGAATAATTAAGGTGTGGGAAGCATAAATCACTCATTGGTCCTTAGCAGATCCTGAACTCTGCTAGTTAAATAATCTAAAAAGAAAGAGTATACATCCACTAGAACATTTTTGTCTATCAAAATAGCATGCATGGAGAAATCTGTCTGCTCTCTTTGAGTATTCTTTCTTCTCTATTACCCAGCATGGCACTTTAGAAGAAATAGACCATGATGATAGCAAAGAAAATTTGTCTTTTTTCCCCCAAAAGGAATCTGAGAGTTTCTTTTTTTTTCTTCTCTTCACTTTTCTTCTTCGTCCCCTTTTACCTCCCTCCCTTTCTTCCTTCATTTTTCTTCCTTCCTCTCTTTCTTTCTTTCTTTTTTTCTTTTCTTCCTTTCTTTCATCTCAGGTCAATCATTCATTTTCCAATTATGCCATTGGGTTTGAGCCTCTGCAACTCCAATGAAGCCTTAAGACTTCTTTATAATTAATTCACTTTGTTTTCACTCAGAACAAATACAAGCATTCAATTCTCCAGGCAAATTTTTGCCTGTTGTCTTGATTTATACATTTTTTAATACATCTGATTGCTGTGGAATGGAACTTTGAAGTTTTTATTCTTCAGCTGCAAGTGCCAATTTGATATAACCTCAAATCTGACAGTGATTCTTATAAGGTTTTTGTTGTTGTTGTGGTTTGTATTTTTGGTTTTTGGTACATAATTGACTTGGATTGGGTTCTCAGGCTATATATTATTTTGAGAAACTTTATTGATTGAACAAAGATGAAAGATGAAAGATGAGATGTGGCTTAATTTTATAATCTCATAAGACAAGGCCTATGTTTATCTCTGTAAACTATGTATTCAAACTGACCATTAAAGAAAATTCATTCATCTGTTATTTTTCAATATTATGATTATCTGAAATCAAGTAATTATATTTTTAAAACTGTGACTGAAAATTTTGTTAGCTATCCCATCTCAAAGTTCATTAATATGTTTTTAATTTTCTAAGTCATTGAAGATAACAGACTGTAGAGTTTTATTTATTTTGTTTGTCAATACTAGTCATTAGTTTGTAGACTTTAACTTTCTCACCCTTGACAATTTACAATAATAATATTTATTGTATTAGTAACTTAAAACTTATTCCATGTAGATATAAACCAAGATATGCATATTAGAAGCTCAAGGTTTCCCACAAATTTTGATATTGACTGTGCAATTCTGCCATTCTGAGTCCACACTGATATTAAGGATCTGTTGCTATTTTGAGATTTGAAAAGGCTCAAGGATTTGGAATCTTATCTCAGAGTATAGATCACCACTAAACTTGTCAGTTTTAAACTACAAGCTCTGCTTCAGTTCCTTCTTTCCCCATTGCAAATACAGACACCCAAATCTGGGACCACAGTTTTCAGATTCCAGATGTTCTATACAGGCATAGATCTTCCTACTCTCTTTTTGCTCTCCTCTTGTATGAAGAAACTTCGGGTTATGTAAAAGTTTGAGAAGCACCAGGTGTATGATGGGAATGAAGTGGTTGGGTACTAGCAGTAGTTAATTGTTAATGAGGTTAACTGAGTTTAGGCATTGACTACCTACCAGATGTGTCCTAACTTCAATATCCTGAACTTTAAAGTATTTAAATATTGGAAAGACTGTCTCCATAATACGTCAGAAAAAATGAAGCCATATGAAGGTCATATAAGGAGACATTAGGACAATGACATAACAGAAGAATGGGAAAAGATAACTCAGGGACAAGGTGGCTCTCATTTTTTTTTTTTTTTAATCTGAGGAGACTGAAACCCAAATTAAAACATTCCCATTCTAAACAGCAGAAACTTCCTTTCTATCTTAAGCAGGATTTAGTTGTTCCAATTACTTTCCAAATACTAAATTTGAAATGCTGGGGCTGCCATTGATACTTCCAGTCAAGGGCATTTCCAGCCCTATGACTCTTGATTCATTTATATATCAGTGAAGACTTTTGCAGTGAAGTAAAGGGAAAAAACTCTAATAGGGAAAGAAGCAGCAGTTTTTTTAGATAACTAGAGGAAACACACAGTGGCAGAAACTAGACAAACAGACTTGATGCTGGTGAAGAGCCCTGAGCTTCAGGCATGGCTCCTTACTTACCTTCTTGGCATGCTGGCCCCTGCAAAGTAACCATTTAATAATGAAAAAGGTGTTAATTTTTAATATATATGCTTGAGGCAAAACTGAGCACATTTCATTGTGCTTTGTGATATGTTAAGCCATTCTTAGATGTTAGCACTAAAATGTGCCTTCTAATATTTTCTTTGAAAACTGAAATATATTTTTCCATGTGACATCGCTTTTGCCCCCTGCATGATCATGTTTTTAACTTAATCTTGCAGGTTGATGATATTATTGGTCTTAATTCGCTGTGGAGCACACAATCTACATTTTATGAAGCTGAAGATTTTATGTAGAAAATGGTACTAATGGTGGCTTTCAGCCTTAAGAGTTAATTCTATGTGTTTTGACACAAGTAGTTCACTATTTCATAGGAAGAATTATATATAGTACAGGACATTTTGAGGTATCAAAAACATGGAAGAAAAATTATTTTAAATGCAGACAATAACAGAATTGTGCTAAAAAGGAAGAGTTTGGGTCTGTTCAATGCTGGATGTGAGAATCACTGAAGCTGGCAAAAGCAGCGTGATTTCAAAAATGTATGCTAAATGCTAATTTGTGTCATGGATATTTTATCTCTTCCTCCTCTCCCTCCCCTTAATCTTTTCTCACAGCATGCTCAAGCAGAAGATAATAATTAAGCTTGTATGCATTGTCTTTCACCGTCTTTGGCAATTTATGAAATGAGACAGAAGAATAGGCCTCCAAAAAGCTCCTTTTAAAACGTGATATGATAGTTATGTCTTGTGAATTTACATAAAGCTGGCAGCACTTTCATGCCCATGTGGATCTCTGCTTGTGGTACAGAACTGAGGTTATAACCTCTGAAGAAGGGGATGGAGATCGAGAGGGGATGCCCCTCTGTCCTAGACTTTACCTCAAGGCTGGTTTTATTCACATTTATACAAAAGAAAAGATGGGTTTCATTCTCAGTGTTTTCAGAAAACTCTTCTCAAGAGGTTAGGGACTTGAAAGAATACTGAGCCTCTAAGTAATATAACAAGGCTAAAGTTATAAAAATGTGTTCTGTATTAGTCAATCTCCATTTGGGTCAGCTTGATGGGAATCTGGTGGAAAATGAATTATGGTATTTAGGGCTTAGGAGCGCAATAGGTAAAGCACTTGATGAGCAAGCTTAGGTACCTGAGTCTACTCTCCAGAAGTCACATAAACAAACCCAGAACAGGGTCATATTCTTACAATGCAAGTTCTGGAGAGGTTAAAAATAGAGGGACCCTAGCAGTTCTCTGGGCAGCCTAGCCTAAACAATAAGAGAAAATTTCTTTAAAAACAAGAACAAAACAAACAAAAAAACAAACAAAAACCAAAGTGGGTGGATTTGAGGAAAAATGGACAATGTTGGCTTTGACCTCCACATAGCCATACCCACACACTCATATGTACATACATAGAGAGACACATATCATAAAACATATTCCTATGCAGACCAGCTCTGTATTCCTTGCCCCTGACTGAAAAAAACAATACATGTCTAAGTTGGTGAGGAGTCTCTGTTTAGCTCAGCATGGAAGAGAGGACTCCTTTACAGTTTTATTTTATTTTAATTTTGGGGGGAGGGATTCAGGCATCAATTACAAAACATTGATTCTATAACTTATAATTAAAACACAGGCACAAATGCCTTAATTGATATATTTTTCTTCCCCAAAATAATTCCTAGTAAGAACTGCATTATTTGTTTTACTGTCCATCTTTGTCAATGATAAGGAAAAGACTATGTTAGAAAATGGATGTATTGATCTAGGATAAG
Organism: Arvicanthis niloticus; assembly: GCF_011762505.2. Lineage (NCBI taxonomy): Eukaryota > Metazoa > Chordata > Mammalia > Rodentia > Muridae > Arvicanthis > Arvicanthis niloticus. The sequence goes on along the minus strand of NC_047665.1, from coordinate 51,926,183 downwards.
TTCTATTTCAAAATATGAGTATATGTAGCTAAAACAAAGAAAATTAAGGTTTTAATGAAATGTTTTTAATTTCTATAGACTCTGTATCTCTCTATAATTTAATAATCATCTTATTTCAAATTTAATTCTAACATTACTATACTTTATTTTTTTTACTTACTTTTTTATTTATTTTAAACTCCAAATTGTATTCCCTTCCCAGTCTACCCTCCAACTGTTCTACATCTCATACCACCTCCTGCTCTCCTGTCTCCATAAGGATGTCCCCATACCCTACCCTCACCCCACCAGACCTCTAAACTCCCTAGGGCCTCCAGTCTCTTGAGGGTTAGGTGCATCTTCTCTGACTGAACCCAGACCCAGGAGTCTTCTACTGTATATGTATTGGGAGCCTCATATCAGCTGGTATATGCTGCATGGTTGGTGGTCCAGTGTTTGAGAGATCTCAGGGGTCCAGATAAACTGAGACTGCTGGTCCTCCTACAGGGTCACCCTCCTCCTCCTCAGCTTCTTCCAGCTTTTCCCTAATTGAATTACAGAGGTCAGCAGCTTCTGTCCATGGGTTGGGTGCAAATATCTACATCTGACTCTTTCAGCTGCTTGTTGGGTCTTTTGGAGGCCAGTAATGATAGGTCCCTTTCCATGAGTTCTCCATAGCCTCAGTAATAGTGTCAGGCCTTGGGACCTCCCCTTGAGCTGGATTCCACTTTGGGCCTTTCGCTGAACATTCTTTTCCTCAGGCTCCTTTCCATTTCCATCCCAGCAGTTCTTTTAGATAGGAACAATTATGGGTCAGAGTTTTGACTGTGGGATGACACCCCCTCCTTCACTTGATGCCCTATCTTCTTGTTGGAGGTGGGTTCTATAAGTTCCCTCTCCCAATAAGGTTCCTCCCTTTGAGTCTTGAGACTCTCTCACCTCCCAGGTCTCTGGTGCATTCTGGACGGTCCCTCCACCCTCCTACCTACCTAGGCTGCCTGTTTCCATTCTTTCTGCTGGCCCTGGGGGCTTCAGTTCTTTTCTCTCACCTAAAACCAGATTAGGTTCCCTTCTCCTACCATCCCTTCCCACTTTGCATTCCAGGTCCCCCCTCCCTCCTCACTCGTGGTTGTTTTCTTCACCCTCCTAAGTGGGACTGAGTCATCATTACTTGGGCCCTTCAGCTTGTTGACCTTTTTGAGTTCTGTGGACTGTATCTTGGGTATTCCATACTTTTTTATTGGCTAGTATCCACTTATTAGTGAGTACATACCATGCATGTCCCTTTGGGTCTGAGTTACCTCATTCAGGATGATATTTTTAGTTCTACCTATTTGCCTGCAAAACCCATGATGTCCTCATTCTTAATAGATAAGTAGTATTCCATTGTGTAGATGAACCACATTTTCTGTATCCATTCTTCTGTTGTGGGACATCTGGGTTGTTTCCAGCTTCTGGCTATCAAAAACAAGGCTGCTCTGAACATACTGGAATATTCTTTATTTTATGTAATATTCTTTGGTTATATTTCATAACTTTGGTAGATAAAAACAAACATCTTAAAAGTGGCACAATGTATCCCATATCCACTAAGGATTATATTTTATTTTCTAAATTTTCAGGGCAGGAAGATTTCTAAACATGCTATGTTAAGGAGTATAATCATAAGCATGTTCCCCTTCACATCATTAATTAAGAAGGAAAGTTGATGTATATGCTTGACTATTTCTATTTCAGTTTTATGGAATACATGTTGAAGTTTTTGAAATAGTAGTTAGGAACACTTTGGAGTGTGGTGAGCTTGTCTTCTAAAATTTTGATTGATAAAAGGGAAAGGACACTCTTAAAGCCATTAATATAGGAACACACCCCTAGAGCTGTCTACCTTTCTCAATACCTAACATTTAAAGTCGATGTAGTTTGAATAAGAAATAAGAAAAAACAAACATGGTTTCTATATGATGAGATGTGGAGGTCTTCAAGTGCTTTTAGTTTGTGCTTCGATTTCAAGCACAGCCTGCATGCAAAGTGGTAACTGACAACCATATATTCTGCTTTTCTGCTGTGGAAGGCTCTGCTCCAAAAGACATTACCTATTAATTTGGAACACCAATGACTCTCAACCAGCTTCTACAAACCAGATTTAGCCACTGAAAATGGAAATTAGCTGTTTAACATGCACTATTTTTTCAGAGCATTTTCCCCAAAGTTTTCACTTTTTTATGAACCTCTGATCTGCCAGACTGTTCTTGAGCATAAAAAAATGTAATACATCATCACTTCATAGTGACCAAAATTATTCATGTTATGTTCTAAGCAGAAATGAATTACCAGAATTTGAGGAATAATAAAATAGAACTATGCCTCTAAACCATAACACAGAAACTACTGACCAGAACACCTGTTAAAAATTAAATGTAACTTTAACATTTTTAATTTACTATCTCATAGGATAATGACAAAAAATTACAATAAAAAAGCAATTCTTGACAGTAAAGTTGTGCAAGATTTAAAAGACCTATCAGAATATAAAATGTAAACTGTCATTTAAAATATAAGTGTTGTGGTATGCCTGGGAAGCCTGATTTTTTGGGGAGGAGATGAGGTGGGATGGTGGTAGTCTTGGGGAGAGGGCAGTTGGGAAGAAACTGGGGGCGTGTGAATGGAAGGGAAATAGCAAAAGAAAAGGAGAGAGAGTGTAAAATAAAAACTGCTGTAAAATTAAAAAAATGATTAAAGAGGACATCTTAAATAATGAGATATAATGAATAATATATTTTAAAATGATAATATGTTTTAAACATAGAAATGCAAGATATTATTATTATCCATATAACAAAAAGTTCACAGGCCAGCTATCGGGACACACAAAACAGGAATGAGATCTTTTGACAAATCCGATAGAATGTAAGAACCAAACTTGAGATTGTATTCTGGCCTCCAAACATGCACTGACACACATCAGCCTGTACACACACCAATTTGTTATATGAACATGCAAAAATCTTAAAATGTGTGACAGAGGGGAGCTAGGAAAAAAACAATGATGTTATTGTTTACAGAGCTTAATTATCTGTACTCAAAATATTGTAAAATAAATACACAGAAAAATGTTTTGACTCAAAGACAATTTCACTGAGTTTACCAATTTTCAAATAGAAATCAGTCTTTGTATTCCAGGAATTCTTTCAATTAAAAAAAATCAAGGCAGAATCAAAGAGCTATTTGTCTGTGCAGCTACTTGGCGTTTGCACATTTAATGAAATTTCAGTAGTAACATGGAAGTAACATTTGATACATATTTAAATAAATTTCTGGAATTTTTATAATTAGCCCATTCTGATTACTGTAAGGAGGTCTGATAGATACATAAGTCAACACACACACACATTTAAAATCCTAAATGCTTGAATACAAATGCTATATGTGGCTAACTAACTTAAATATTCCAAGCTTGTCACCAATAAAGAAGTCTGGGAAGAATCTTCAGTAACTAAATATTGGACAGAAGGCTTCTAAAAAACCCAGTGACTGATTTTAGAAAGCAATTAAGCTGAAGAAATGACATTAGGGGAAAGCAGATGTCAGACTCCAGACAGGCTCCTAATTTTCATTCAGTTGAGGCCCACTGGTCTTTCATTTTCTAATAAACAAAAGATTGGCCAACACCTGTCTCTCCCATCTTCCAGTAGGTTGTTTATTTAGGGAGTGAAGGCACTACCAGGAGGAGTCTAGCTCTACTCCCCACACTCTATATTCATTTCTAATTAAGGTTCAAAGAGAAACTCAAAGAATTTTAAATTCCGAATCATTTTTAGGTTTCACTTAGCAGACAAGTTAGTTCAATTTTTATAGTCTTAAAAAAGTTCTAACAATCATTCTATAGCAGCACATGCCTTGGCAACTAACATTGTTTAGTAGTAAATAATTTTCAACTTCAATATTCCTGCTGCCTGTCAATCAAAGCAAAGCCATCTCTTTCTTTATAATAAAATTACTAAAACATTATGGATGGACGGAACTGTCCTTTAAATGAACCCAATATCATATTTTTCTTATTTTCTTTTTCAATAAATTAAATCTATGTAGGTCAAGTGTCAAGAACTCCATTTAAAATTGTATATTTATCATCACTAGCATCCTGAATTGTAAGGGTGTATTTAGTATACAATAATTTCATTTCAGGTTTTCATTCTTCCACCTTTTCTGTCAAAATGTGTAGAGCACTTTATCTCCTCTCTGACACTTAAAAACATCTTTCTGTTCTTTAATTTAAGTATTCACTTCTCCATATGGTCTGCTTAGCCTGATAAACTCATCCACACATTATAAAATAATTGTAACCGTGGCAAACTATTCATATCTGTGTAGTTAGGGTTGTGCCAGCGTTTTTATGTGCACTGACCCCTTTTCAATTCCAGGGTTTTATCACTGCACAGGCAATTTGTTTTAAATCTGCATGCAGGTGGATAGGAACGGTGTGTCATGCTGTATTTTGCCCAACACATCATTTTTACTCACAAATACGTGGTATATTTTTTTAAATCCTTTCTTTTAGAAAATTAAAATAAGACAATCTCTGTACTTTGTGAATGGTATCACGAGTCAAAGCCATAAAATTTCTCAAATTAAAACAAAATTGAACATAAAGTATTTTTAACACATCCCTAACTGTGTAGCCATTCAAGACAAATAAAAAGGCCAGATTAAATGGCAAGTGTGGGTAATATATCCCTGCATAAAAGAAACATATTTTAATCTTGTACTCATTTAATTTGTACTGGAAATATTTTTACCCCATTACACAACCACATTTTCAACTCCAATTTTGTAATCACTCTTGTTCATATGATTTACTTCCAAATCACATTATCATGTACAACTTTGAAAATGATTCAATTTGAGGAAAAAGCAACATATTTCAGAGTGCTCTATTCTGAGAACAGCCTTGTTCTCTTTGTTTAAAGACTCCAGAGTGGCTGTCTCCCTCCATGCAAATAATACTGCCTCACCTCTCCAAACATGTTCAGCCCACACTTGGAAAGGCATAGCTATCCTGTGAACATTTTCTCTTTAGAAGCCATTTTTTTTTTTTAATAAAGAGGAAAAGATGCATGAGTTACCATTAACATACAATGCTAATATGTATGTATGGTAGTTTACTGAACATATATCACACTCATTTATACATTGTGCATATATTATACCTAACACTTTAAAGAAGTGTCTTTACTGATTATATGCTTCAAAAGGATCACAAGTTCTGGTGTTAGAGGTAGGAAAGAAGAAAACAAAGTCAATAATATTATATCTAGAATACTTTTTATTCTTACTTTTTAAAATACAATGATAAAACATAAATTAGTTCATCAACTAGAGCAAAAATTTAGTAACTTTTATTTAAGTACTATTCTTATTCTATCCATGCAAAAGTTATGCCTAGTCATTAGTATTCTTTATAATTACTTGACTTCTTTCTCTTCTTTTTATGAATTATATTTTTCTAAGTTGGCCCAACCCAGAAACTTGAAGTGTAAATTTGAGGGAAATGTTTCTAGTCAATGACACTGGACTTGAACAGTAAAAGTAACCCAGTGTTTGAAATTAAAATTTAATGTCTTTAATTTCGATAGTAGAAGTATTTAATACTCTCAAGCACCTGGGAAGTCTATGTAAGACTGAATATCTTACATAGACAAAATACATGTATTTTGTCATTAGTTATTGCCACAGAATATTCAGTATCTATATTTCTAAGATTCACCCAACCTAGACTGCTCCATATACAAAGGTGTATTTATCTAGACATATAAATTTTGGGTTATAGAAAAGAAAATGACATAAATGAATAAATCTGTTGTGAGTGTGACAGAGATCATGTTAGAGATGCTGAAGACTGTGAAGCCCATTCTCAGAGAGTATATTATCCATAAATTAAACAAACATAAAGTCTGAGGTAACTTAGAGATGAATAAGGATCCATCCATTATATCTTGATAGAAGGAAAAATTACTATATAAATTAATCTGTTGTGATATGATAACTCACACAAGGAACAAGATTTTTTTTTTGTTTGATTGAAAGTAGAGTCTTTTCTCAAACGATATATCCTGATCATGGCTTCCTCTCATTCTCCTCTTTCAGTTCCTCCTCACTTCTTCTCCACCTGGATCCCCCTCACTTTCAGTCCATTAGAAAAACAACAAGCTTCTAAGCTATAATAATAAATAATGACAAAAATAAAATATAAGATACAACAAAACTCAACTGAAGTTGGCCCCCACAAACCTACAGAAGGAAAAGAGCCTAAAAGAAAGCACAAGAATCAGAGACCTACGTGCTTGCATACTTAGAAATCCCATACAAACACTAAACTGAAAGCCAAAATTTACATGCAGAGATCTGAGGCAGACCTATAGAAATTCTGTCCCTGCTTCTTCAAACTGTACATTTATATGAGATTTATTCATGTGGCTGTCTTTTTTTCTTTCTGTCCTTTAACCACTCTGGTTCTTAAACTCTGTACTGGCTGGTTTTGTGTGTCAACTTGACACAAGCTCCAGTTATCACAGAGAAAGGTGCCTTCTTTGAGGAAATGCCTCCATGAGATCCAATTGTAAAGCATTTTCTGAACTAGTGATCAAGGGTGGGAGGGCCCAGCCTACTGTGGGTGGTGCCATCCCTGAGCTGGTAGTCCTGGGTTCTTTAAGAAAGCAAGCTGAGCAAGCCAGGGGAAGCAAGCAGGTAAGCAATACCCTTCCATGGTCTCTGCATCAACTCCTGCCTCCAAGTTCCTGCGCTGTGTGAGTTCCTGTCTTGACTTCATTTGGTGATGAACAACAATATGGAAGCATAAACTGAATAAACCCTTTCCTCCCCATCTTCCTTTTTGGTCATGATGTTTGTGCAGGAATAGAATCTCTCATTAAGACAAATTGGTACCAGGAACTGGGATATTGCTGTGATATGCCTGACCATGCTTTTGTTTGGAAGAAAGTAGATTTAGGGACTCTGGATTTGGGAAGTGGTGGAGTGCTTTAAGTAGGGCTTAATGGGACATCCTAATAGGAATAAGAAAGACTTTGTTTCTGGAAGTGATTTGAACTGTGGAAGCTTGGTTCTAGAGGTTTCAGGGGAGAAGAATTTTAGTATGCAGCCAAGAAACTGCTCTTGTGATAGAATGTGGCTGCTTTTTTGCCATTGCTCAAAGAATCTGCCTGAGGGTAAAATGAAGAGACTCAAATTAATTGCATTGACATAGGAAGTCTAAGAAATACCCATCATAGACTTTGTTCTCTGGTTAAATTTCACTTTGAGCATTAAAGGGACACCAGGAAGTGAAATGGAGCTCCATCCTGTATTCAAAGATATTAAACTGAATTAAGGGAGTAATGACCTTGGGTCAAGATCATATCCAGCTAAATTTAGGTCCAGATATGATAGTACAAGCCTTTAATCCCAGGAGGCAAAAACAAGCAGATCTTTGAGTTAAATGCCATCCTAGAACAGAGCACATTCTAGGTGAAGAAAAACCTAAATCAAGACTTGGTGGACCACACCTTTAATCCCAGTGCTCGAGAGACAGTCATGCAGATCTCTTGGGTCCAAAGACAGTTTATGGAACAAGTTCCAAGACAGCCAAGGTTGGCAGTGAAGGAGATGGGAAACAGAAATCTGGTGATACTGTAATAGAACAAGGGGGCTATGTTCCAGCTCCAGCAAGCAGCAGAACTCAGAAGCTTTTGCCACATGGCTCTGGCTTTAGAGTCCAGTATAGAAGGGACTAGTGGAACAATTGATGCTGGTTAGCTGGTGCTAAGAAATTAGTTGTGATTAAGAAGAGACCAGCATCACTGAGGTGAAATCTTCCGGGAAGTCCTTTCTGAGAGCACAAAGAAGCTGTGTTCTAGAGGCAGCCGCAGTTGTACCTCATGTTGGCAGCCAGACTTGGTAATGTATAAGAATCACCGAGGTGGTACTTGGTTTGAAACATGAAGGGATAGCAACTGATTGTTACTATGAAAGGCCAGGAGAGACCATTAGTGGAAGTGCAGCCTCAGTGTCAGTTTAAGGCCCAGAGAAGTTGAGGCTTAGAACCATGAAAAAAGCCTATGAAAGGCTATTTGTGAAAGTTCAGTCCAGTTGCTACAGAAGACAGCAGTATTTTGGAGATGCCAGTACAATGAGCTGACCACCAAGAACAACAGCAGTAGTGGAGAACAGGCGGCTGCAGCCAAGAAGACACGCTGTGTGCTACAAAGGGCAGAGCAGAAGTGACCCAAGTCCTAGGAGGAGCCTAGAATTTCATGAGGAGATCCCAGATATTAGACAGTTAGAGTTTGATTTTGCTTTTGATTGTGACTGTGCCCTGATATTTTTCCCTCTTGAAGTAAGAATGTACTTTAGTGGAGCCCACAGTTAAGAGATTGATTTATAAAGACTTTACATTTCAAAAGAGATTGAATATTTTAAAGGGACTGAAATTTTAATATATAGGAATTTGTAAAGACTATGAGACTTTTAAAGTTATTTGGATCTTGGAAATGAATAAGAAAGTAAGGGTTGAGGCTTAATAGTGGTGCGTTTGTGTGTCAGTTGACAAGGGGTCAGTTGTACTGGCTAGTTTTGTATGTCAACTTGACACTGTTGTAGTTATCACAGAGAAATGAGCTTCCCTTGTGGAAATGTCTCCATGTGATCCAGCTGTAAGGCATTTTCTTAATTAGTGATCAAGGGTAGAGGACCCATTGTGAGTAGTGTCATCCATGGGCTAGTAGTCCTGGGTTCTTTAAGAAAGCAGCTGAGCAAACTAAGGGAAATAATCCAGCAAGCAGCATCCTTCCTTCTGCATCAGCTCCTGCCTCCAGATTCTTACCCTGTGTGAGTTCCAGTCCTAAATTCACACAATAATGTGGAAGTGTAAGCTGAATAAAACCCTTTCCTCCCCATTTTGCTTCTTGGTCATGATGTTTGTGCAGGAATAGAAACCCTGACTAACTCTTTCTGGTTTTTCTTCATGGGGTTCTCTGAGCTCTGAGTGAAAGGATTTGATTGAGACATCCAATTTAGAGATGAGAGTTCTAAGACCTCTTTCTCCCTTCATGATATCTGACTGTTGGTCTTTATTTGTTCCCCTTTGCTGCAGGAGAAAGCTTCTCTGATGATGGCTTAGCAAGGCACTGATCAATGAATATAGCAGAAGTCATTAGGAATCATTTTATTGCTGTTTTTGTTCTTTATTTTGTCTTATTTAGTTTCATTTTTAAGACCAGTAGCATTTTGGTTTACTCTAGGGCATGGGCTATTTAGTCTGATTCTTGGCTACCCCAGAAGTATCAGGAATGGGTTCCATCTTGTGGTGTGGGCCTTAAGTCAAACTTGATTTTGGTTAATTCCTACCATAAGCTTTAAGCCATCATTGTCCTAGCATATCTTGCTTACAAAACACCATTGTAGATCAAAGGATTTGCAGCTGGCTTGGTGTTTACATTTCTATTTTGGTAACATGCAACTCAAAGTACCTTCATGTATCAAAGACACTAGAATGTAGAAGTAAAGGCTCTAGGTAGGCACCAGCTTGATCTCTCCATGTGTAATGAATGAGTTGTGTAGGTATTGTCTTCAGCAATGGGGGACTTGCTGTCAGTTTGGAGTGAGCAACCTATTGTCTTGGCAACAGACTAGGTTGTTTTAGGATTCCCATGGAACCCCTTCAGTCAACAACTCAATAGATGTAACCTAATCCCAGGTTGCTTCCTTTGGTACAAAAAAAGAGATCAGTTGAGACTGTCTCCCAATTATTCAATGATTCAATGTAGATTAACTTCATATATATACATATTTTAGGAAGTTTATACATTATTAGGTTTCTATACTATAACTCAACTGCCCCTTCATTTTAGTGATGTCTCCTCATATTCCCTCTCTCAAGCCTTTCTTTCTTCCCTTTCCCCACTTGATCTTTTTAAAGAAACAACATTCTTATAAAAATTGCAATGGCAATTACATATGAATGGAGAATATGACTCACAAGCAGAATATATAAGAAATATAAGTAGAATTTCCTGGTAATAAGTTTTTTATCTTTATTAAAAATATTTTTATTTTATTTTTAAATTTACTTTACATCCCTATTATAGCCCCCTCCCTTGGCTCTCCCCAGTCCCACCTTATAAACCCGCTACCCATTGTCTTCTCCCCTTCTCTTAGGAGAAGGGGAGCTCCTCCTCCCCCATGGTGTATCTAGTCACAGCAAGTCTAGGAACATCCTCTCCCACTGAGGCCCAATCAGGTAGTCCAAGTAGGGGGAGGAAAGGGATCCAGCTAGGTCCAGCTCCTTCATGAGCCCACATTGTCCCAGATTAGTTGACTCTGTGGGTCTTCTTTTGGTGTCTTTGACCCCTATGACCTTCTTCCTTCCCTCACTCTTCCACAAGACTCTCTAGCCTCCTCCTGATGTTTGGTTGTGGATCTCTGCATCTCTTTTAAAACAAAGATTCAACGGTGGCATAGGAAATGGCTCAGGCAGTAAAGTACTTTCCTAGCAAGCATGAGGAACTGAGTTTGATGCTTAGCAATATAATGCTTAAGTTGTGATACCATGTGCTTGCAACCCTGGTACTGGCGTGGTCAAAAGGGACAAATCTCTGGAACTCATTGGGCATTCAGCCTAACCTTATTGGCAAGAGGCAGGTGCATTGAAAGACCTTATCTTAAATCAAAGAAAACAGTAGACTGTATTTGAAGAATAACATAGAAGGTTGTCTTCTGACCTACAAATTTGTACACACACACACACACACACACACACACAAATATCAAAATATGACTTGTGAGTTCTATATTGTTTTGAAATATTGTGGAACATTTTTCTCAGCTTAAAAATGCCTGAAGCTATAGCACTAAACTGTTAATGTTAACAGTAGTCCAATAATGATGATGATGATGATCTTGAAGATAACACTAATTCTTAGTCAATGACTGGTCTAGGCATTTCACAGAGGACTCAATGAATTATTAATGACTGAAAAATATTTGTAATTGTCTCATCTCTGAGTATTCAGCAATATTCATTTTATTTAATATTACTGCTATCATCTAGTTGCTCCCACCAATATTAACATTAATTACAACCATTCTATACTGAATTTCATCTGTCAAGAGTAGTGTAATGGCCCATCTCCCAAGGTGAAACCAACACATCTTTACAATAATACCATCAAATTCAACTGATATTATAATGCTCTGGCTCATTTTGTATACATTTATATTAAATTATTGAAAAATAATTCATAGAATTAAGCTTTTATAAAAATAATTGTGTATTGTATTTATGAGCCAGTCACAGACTGAATCAGATACCACAGAGTATTATGGTTTGCAAGGAAAACATGAACTAAACATACTGGAATCCACCATGGATGCTCCATGACTCTAGACTCTGAAAGGCAATTGAACTTATACTTTGAAGGATTAGTGTACATAGGTGTTTGTGTGCATGTGTATGCATTCATGCATGCTTGAATGTGCCTGTGCCTGTGTGTGTGGAAACTGGCATCTGAAAATTCTGGAATATATTACATTGGTTTGGTTTTGACAGCTGGGATACACTAAGTTAAGATTTTACCTCAAAGAATTAATCATTCACTTCTTTCTATATCAGAAAAAGGTGTATATATGCATGCAATAGAAGTATATGGCTGTGTGTGCATGTGTGTGTCATAAAGGACATCAGGGCCTCTTCAGTATGACACTCTGTGTTATTCATACAGTGCCTTATTTATTTGAGACAAGATTTGTCATTGAACATGAAGCAGGCTAGCAGCTAGGAATATTTCTGCCTATGCACCACTAGCAATTGGATTGTAGTGGTAAATGCAGCATTGCCTAGCTTTTTATATGGGCTGAGAATAGAACTTAAGACATTGCTTACTAGCCATTTCTCCATGCCAAATACTTTTTGTTTTGCTTTTTAAGGAACCTGAAGTATCTTGGAAAGCAGTCTCTTCTCTAGCAGGTTTGTAGCTCTTAGAGGAAAGGAGAAATCCCAAGATGTTGGTTTTACCAGTCATCACAATACCACAAAATTGTAGGCCATGACACTATAGCATGACATTTTCAGATATCATTATGTGTATTATCTACCAAACAAAAATACACATACATAGCTATATACATACAGACATAAAGACAGACACATGTGTTGTATGGCCCAGGTAGACCTTGAGCCAAAACTAAAACCACCAAGACCTTTTTAATATTTTAAACCTTAGGCCTTAGCTGGACAGACTTCCAGCTAGCTCATCTAAGTTAACCCGACCATCGTGCCCTGTCTTGACACATGGCTAGCTAGACTTTTCAAGCTTGTAGTCACATCTGTTTCCTCTTGTGTTTCCTGGAGGAAATATCTTTCTTTTTCTTCTTTCCAGAGTCTTCTCTCTCCCAGGAATTCTCACCTCCCCACTTCCTGCCCAGCCATTTCTGTCAACCTGTACTCTACCAAAAGTCACACTCCAGTCTGAACCAATTAGCAGCAGTGCAACTATTCACCCCTTCCGGTTGCCCTTTTGCCAAGATGAGGGCTAAGTGACCTTCTTAATTGCAGCTTGTTTTTTAACATGGTAATCTCAGAGAATCATCTTTTGGGCAGATGAGAAAGAACAAACATTCACATACAGAATGTAGCCAATGGGCTACTGAGAGAACAATACAAAACATTTTGCCAGCATTCAGATCATTGCTGAGTTAGCAGTTAACCATCAAGCATACAGAGACACACTTTATGTAATGCAGTGTGAATGAAGACCACCTCTACACACTCCCCCACACAGAACCACACATGTGTGTCATTCATTTATGCTCTAATAAATATTTTATGTGGTACATTCTGAAAATAGTAAACTCTGTGTTTTAATCTATGTTTTCTGTCATCCACGACTGTTTAAAGTTCATAAAATAAGAGTCTTAGAATGCTCAGCTCTCAATAGGGCATTTAGATCACACTCCCTCCTCCAGAGGTTTGGGAATTATTTAAGAAGAAGGTATGGGAAGGTTGTAAGAGTCATAGGTGGCAGGTGACTATAAGGATATAGTGCCTTGTGGATTCAACAGGACAGTTGCACATATGAACCCATAGTGGTTATGGCAGTATGAAGAAAAACTGTAAGAACTCAAGCCAAACCAAATCGCAGCATGAAGACAGAGTTGGGTGCAGAGGCTCACCTGTAGTTGTGGAGCTATTGGCAGTTGATAGCTTCTGGGAAATGGTGTCTTAGTTTTAAATATGTGTAAGGCCCCATGTGAGTTGACCGTGCTTCAGTAGAAACTCACACCCAAAGCTATATGACCAGGACAAATTAGGCTCCACATTTTGTTTGTTGAAGAATTCATGGAGTTGCGCAGATGGCTCATCAGTAAAGAACCCTGCCATTCTTACAGAGGAACCAGATTCAGTTCCCAACATACATATGGTGTCTCAATTCACATTTAACTCCAGGTCCAGGGATTCTTACATCTATGTCAGGTCTACACTGGTACTTCATGAGTAGTGCACATGCATAAATTTAGGCAAACACTCATACCCATAAATATATTTTGTGAAAATAGAACAAAGTGCTGGACATGTAGGAGAGAAAGAGAGGGAATCAGGGGAGTTACAAGAGAGGTAAAAAATGACTAAAACACATCATACTAAGTTCTCAATGAACTAATAAAAGTATCAAATAAAGTACATGTTCTGAGTTAGTGTGTGTGTGTATGTGTGGGTGTTAAGATAGCATGACTGACAGCACTTAGTTGGCCATATACTCTCATTCTTCAAGTACCATTTAAATTCCTCACATCCTATGGAAAAGTTTCATTCTGATATAAACTAGATTTGATATTTATTTCCTGTGACACTAGACTTTTATCCATTTTGGAGTATGTATCTACAGATCTACAAATATATGAACAAATATACAGTTATGCTATATAAGTATAGCGTATTTTGGGCCTATACAATATGGTATAGACACTCACATACAGTGGAGAAAGTATCCTAAAGAATTATATGTATGTATGAAAAAATGAAACCCAGAAAACTTTATAGCTGCTAGTATTGTCTAAACTCCACCTCCACAGTTACCTGGCAATAGCCAGGTATGTTCCTCCCCACAGTTACCTGGCAACCGCCAGGTAGGCCTGGCCCACTATAAAAGGAACTCCTTGCCCCCTTCTCACTCTCTTAATCTCTTACTCTCTTACCCTCTCTCTCTCTTACCCTCTTGCTTCTCTGTCCCCTCTCCACTTCCTCTCTCTCCATGTGGTGGTCATGGCCGGCCTCTACTTCTCTATGCCTGCTTCTCTGCTTCTCCCCCCCTCCCTCTGCCTCTACTACCCTCCTGGCTCCCCTCCCCATGCCCTCAATAATCTCTATTCTACACTATACCTGTGTGTGACTGGTCCCTCATGGGCAGAGGTGCCTCTGCATGGGCCCGCTGAGACATCCCCTTCCCATACCTCTCCACACTCACAGACCATTATCTCTTTATCTCCTTATCTTTTTATAAACACTTCAATAGCTATTGAATGTGTATAGAAATTAATGTGACTAGAATATTGACTTTATGGAAAATATGAACTCTTACTACTCAAAATATAATCCAAGTAGTGTTGAGAGATAAAGGGAGAATAAAACTACAGAAAGAGAAACAAGTATTGATTGACATTCTTCTTTTCAAATGGGAGGATTGTTGAATTTAAATAAATTAAACCTGACCTCAATCAGGACTTAGCCATTGATTTATTCAAAGAATATCCCTTAACTATTCTCAGGAAAAGCATAGGCCACAGACAGATGGGTATTGGGAGATGCCTTAAGATAAAAGGGCCCTGAGATTGACATTCTGAACTTTCCACACAGTTGAGACACAATTCTTTCCATTTTTGTATTAACTGGAGTAATAAAAATAACGACTGAAAATAAATGTAATTCATTAGTATATAATGCTTTTAAGAACATCCAGCTGTGGACAATTGGGAAGGTCTGTATTAAATTTCAAAGAAATTATAGCAAATTCAGCCTTCATAATGACCATTTCCCCACATCTGTCATTTCCTATGTAAGGTTTAGCATGAGTCTCTTGTACCTAACAAACTACTTGAGCTAAAAAATATACTTATCCTGGGGCATGCCATTCCCTTTTTGTAACTCTATAGAGGTTTCATATAGAATCCTTCATTATTTCAGAAGCGAAAGTGTAGAGGTCAAATACATTGCAGACACCTTTTCATGGAAGTTACCAAGGTAACTTTCTACCATGGGAAATTTGAGAAAGATTATTATATTTTGTGTATTACTGTTCATAATAAGTACATACCAAAACAATATCTTTGCTGAAGGGACAGAGAACAACATAAAGAATTCATTTCTCCTTTGTTGCTTTTCACAAAACAATGTGTTCTAAGAGTGTGAAAATGCATCTGAGAGGAAACTGCATACCCTCAGCTCTTAAGTTTGAAGGCACTGCTATGCTTTGGTCCTTTGTGTTAGATTTGTAGTAAAAGGAAGCAGGAGCTGCAGCTTTCCATGGGTCACAAGGACTTGGCCCTGGGCTGCGTGAGCCATTTCTTGAATTCAACTTCCACACAACTTAGTATTTTTATGTCTTTGTTTTCATTAAAAAACAACGGCTAAAATATTATGGCACCCTTGATATGAAGTGGCCCTGATGATTTTTACAGTGCACAGGCCAGCTTTTTCTGCTTCAATAACACAGTTTACAACCTCCCTTTACCCATGTTATGTTCATGTTCCCGTTTCCTAGGCAAACCAGATGAAGCCAGGACAAAGATAAACTCAAGTGTTTACTTTCCTGTTTACTGTGTATGTCTTAGTGTTCTGCTGCTGTGAAGAAACTAACACCATAACCTCAACTCTTATCAAAGAAACCACAATGTTTTCTTAACCAGCAACTTTATTGATTTGAATAGCAATCCGAATAGACAGGGACTCAGCACAGACTAAGGGGCTGATACTGCAACCCAAAATCTTCTGAGTGAGCAGGTTTTAAGCCTGAACAAGCAATGGGACGTAAAATAGCAACACAAGGTCAAAACATAAACAGGTGGGCCATCTTTATAAAAGAGGGAACAGTAATTGGTTGGCTTCTTAATAACAGGCTTTTAGGAACAGGGAGTAAGAAATGAATCATGGTGTTGTGGGTGGAACACAAAATGAGAGAGAGAGAGAGAGAGAGAGAGAGAGAGAGAGAGAGAGAGAGAGAGAGAGAGAGAGAACACATCTGTGACATTGTCCTGACCTTAAATGATGTTCAAGACCCAGCAAATGGGGTGGCTGGCTTAAGATTGCAATACTTACACCAAAGTTCATCTTATATGGAACATTTTGATATCAGGCAATATTTCATGATTCATGTCCTCCTTGTCTCTCTGAAGTTGCCGAGGCTCCCAGCCATTCCAAAATCTGTTGACTTTATTGATGCATTTAGGCTTCAAAACAATTCATTGCCTAAACTAAAGCACTATAAAATGTTAGCAGTATGATTTATTAACAAAAAATTAGAAAGTTAATAAGATTTAGAAAAATTAATTAGGAAAATGAAGTATCATCTGACTGTAAAAATATGGTTGTTATTCAATACATGCCTGTCTTAATCCAATGAACATTTTAATGCAGGCTTATTGAGGGTGAATGCAGTTATTTAACATATGTATAAAATAAGAAGCACCACTATTGAGAACTTTTAAGTATGTATGTAATGCATTTTCTCACCACATATTTGCAAGAAATATTTAAAGATTATTTTTAAAAATATGACTCAATATATAGCATATATATAGCAATATATAGCATTATATATATAGCATATAGCATAAATCTATATGGCATATATACAACATATATAGCATGTATATAGCATATATATGCTATATATAACATATGTTTTATATATATACATAGCATATATATAGCATATATATATAATTATTCAAAACTTAAGTTATTTGTTAATCTACATCTTTTGTAGTGGTATATTCTTAAATTTATAAATTAAGTGATTATAATGTTTTTATTTTGTATGCCTTTCAAGTATCTTTGCATAGCAGATTAAACCAAAAACTCAAAAGGATAGTCACCATAAGCAAAAATGTTTGTTGCAGTTCTTGTTTAAAACTTGTCTTATTTTCTTCATCTACCATGAGTGAAAATTTTGCTGGATATAACAGTCTGGGCTGGCATCTGTGGTCTCTGAGTCTGAAGCACACCTGTTCAGGCTCTTCTGCTTTCAATGTCTCCATTGAGAAGTCAGGGGTAATTCTAATAAATCTGCTTTTGCATTTTACTTGGTCTTTTTCCCTTGCAGCTTTTAATATTCTTTCTTTGTTCTTTTTGTGCATTTAGTGTTTTTATTGTCATGTTATGAGAAAAAATTCTTTTCTGGTTCAGATCATTTGGTGTTCTGAATGCTTCTTAAACCTTGATAGGCATCTCCTTCTTTACGTTAGGGACATTTTCTTCTATAATATTGTTGAAAATATTTTCTGTGCCTTCAAACTGTGTTTCTTCTCCTTTCTCTATTCCTGTTTGTTTACTGCTCTGGTTGGTGGCATGAACCTGGAAGTGTGGGGTCTAAAATGAGGTGGTCTAAAGTCTCATGCCATAGCCATCTTTATTCAAAAACTTGGAAAATTTATACTCTGAGGTTTAAGATGAATCATATGAGTAAAGTCTTCAGTGTAAAAAAAAAAAAATTTCCATAGAGGCATGTGAATAACAACAGTTAAAGAAAATTCACCCCTCTCTACTATACCTGTGTTGAAATAATTATTTTAAAAATGCTGCCACAGGTTAATACAACTGTCTAGGCTGCAGAGTCTCTGCCTAGATCAACCACATGGCTAGAGGCCACATGCGCGCTGCAGCTTGAAATGGCCAGCCAGAGACACCAGCTCTGCCACTCATGAGACTCCAGCATTGGAGATGGCTCTGCCAATCTTCCACACTGTCTCTGCAAGGCTGGGCATTGCCCAGACCATCCTGCCATCCATGTAGGCCCACTAATAAAATGAGACTCTAATGCTTAAAGATTAATCAAAGGCTTTATATATTTAGTAATGCTTAATCACAATATACCCATACAAAGAGAGTTGTTTCCCAATTAGCTAACCTAAATAAAAGTTGTTACCCGTGACTACTTTCCATAACTGCTTGGCTCTTCATCCTCCTACATCTCTGCTCTCCCTAGCTCCTCCTCTTCCTTTTCTCTTCCTCTCCTTACTCCTCCTCTTCCACTCCTTACTCCTCCCACCTTAGCTCCTCCTATATACCAGGGAGGAGTACCAGAACAAATTCCAAGAATAAATTTATGCCTTGTAGCAACCGAAGTCACAAAATAGATTTGGTCTTTGTATCATATCCCAGTGTTTCTGGATATTTTGTGCCAAAAGAATTTGGATTTACTATTTTCTTCTATCTTTTTTCAATGCCTGAGATTGTCTCTTCCATCTCTTAGTTTCTGTTGATGAGGCTTCCACCTGAAGCTCCTGATTAAGTTTACTCAGTTTAAGTATTCTTCATTTATTCTATTTCCAAGTTCTAGTATTGAACCTTTTATTTTATTTTATTGTATATTTTCATTATTTACATTTCAAATGTTATCTCCTTTCCTGGTTCCCCCTCCCTGAAGCCCCCTATTCCATTCCCCCCTTCCCTGCTTCTATAAGGGTGTTCCCCCACCTGCTTACCCACTCCTGCCTCCCCAGCCTCAAATTCACCTACACTGGGCTGTCTAGCCTTCATAGGACCAAGGGCCTCTCCTCCCAATGATGCCCAACAAGGCATTCCTCTTCAACATATGTGGGTGGAGCCAAGGGTCCATCCATGTATACTCTTTGGTTGATGGTTTACTCCCTGGGAGAACTGGCATTCTGGTTTGTTGATATTATTATTCTTCCTATGGGGCTGTGGGGCTGCAAACCTCTTCAGATCCTTCAGTCCTTTCTCTTAACTCCTCCATTGGTGACCTCATTGGGAACTGCATGCTCAGTCCAATGGTTGGCTGCAAGCATCCCTATCTATATTAGTAAGGTTCTGGTAGAACCTCTCAGAAGACAGCTTTATCAGATTCTTGTCAGCAAGCACCTCTTTGCATCCACAACAGTGTCTGGGCTTGGTGACTGTATATATGATGGATCCACAGGTGGGGCAGTCTTTGGGTGGCCTTTTCCTTCAATCTCTGCTCCACTCTTTTTCTACATATTTGATCCTGTGGGTATTTTGTTCCCATTTCTAAGAAGAATGAAAACACCCACACTTTGGTCTTTCTTCTTGAGCTTCATGTGGTCTGTGAATTGTATCTTGGGTATTCTGAGCATTTGGGCCAATATTCACTTATCACTGAGAGCATACCATGTGTGTTCTTTTGTGATTGGGTTACCCCACTCAGGGTGGTATTTTCTAGCTCCATCCATTTGCCTAAGAATTTCATAAATTCATTGTTTTTAATATCTGAGTAGTACTCCATTGTGCAAGTGTACCACATTTTTTGTATCCATTCTCAGTTGAAGGACACCTGGGTTCTTTCCAGCTTCTGATTATTATAAATAAGGCTACTATGAACATAGTGGAACATGTGTCCTTGTTATATGTTGGAACAATCTTTGGGACAATATGCCCATGAGTGGTATAGCTGGATTCTCAGGTAACACTATATCCAATTTTCTGAGGAACCACCAGACTGATTTCCAGAGTGGTTATACCAGCTTACAATCCCACCAACAATGGAGGAGTGTTCTTCTTTCTCTATATCCTAGCCAGCATCTGCTGTCACCTGAGTTTTTGATCTTAGCCATTCTGTCTGGTGTGAGGTGGAATCTCAGGGTTGTTTTTATTTGCATTTCTCTGAAGATTAAGGATGTTAAACATTTCTTTAGGTGCTTCTTGGCCATTCGATATTCCCCAGTTAAGAATTCTTTGTTTAACTCTGTACCCCATTTTTAAAATAGGGTCATTTGATTCTCTGAAGTCTAACTTCTTATGTTCTTTGTATATATTGGATATTAGCCCTCTTTCAGATGTAGTATTGGTAATGATCTTTTCCCAATCTGTTGGTTGCTCTTTTGTCCTATTGACCACTAATGTCCTTTGCCTTACAGAAGCTTTGCAGCTTTTTGAGGTCCCATTTGTTGATCCTTGATCTCAGAGCATAAGTCATTGGTGTTCTGTTCAAGAAAATTTCCCCTTTCCCTGTGCTCATGTGCTCAAGGCTTTCCCCCACTTTCTCTTCTATTTGTTTCAGTGTATCTGGTTTTATGTGGAGGTCCAACTTCTGGGGAAATCACCTTTTCTGATCTCAAGCTATATTACAGAACAATAGTGATAAAAACTGCATGGTATTGGTACAGAGACAGGCAGGTAAGTTAATGGAAAAGTGAAGACCCAGAAATGAACCCACACACCTATGGTCACTTGATCTTTGACAAAGGAGCTAAAACTATCCAATAAAAAAGATAGCATTTTCAACAACTTATGATGGTTCAACTGGAGGTCAGCATGTAGAAGAATGCAAATTGACCCATTCTTATCTCCTTGTACAAAAGTCTTGAACTTTTTGATTCATTTTTTCTACTGTTTGTTTGTTTGTTTTTTCAAAGTTTTCTTTAAGAAATTTAGATATTTCTTCTTTAAGGACTTCTATCATATTCACAACAGTTGTTTTAAGATCTTTTTCTTATGTTTCAGCTATGTTGGAATAGGCAAGGTCTCCTATGATAGAGTTGCTAGCTTTTAGTAGATACATACTGCCCTGGCTCTTTTGATTGTGTGTTAACACTGCATCTAATCTGGAATTGTAATGACTCTAATTTTAGGTCACAATATCTGGTCTAGTCTTTGCTATGTGGCTATTGGGGGGGGGGTGGTTTCTGTAGTCCTCTTTGGTTCTTCAGAGTGTGTGGTGGCTGTGTGTTGCCTGATAAGAAATTCTTCTGAGATTCTGATATGTGTGGTCACTGTGCTTTTCTGGTAGATGCGTTTGTGGGTATTGGAAACTAACACTTATGGGTAAAGGATGAGCTGGAGGATGATGAGGTAGCCCAAAGGAGGAAGGAAAGCAGGGTGTTCCACCAGGATCTTCTTAGTATTATGGAAATGTAGACCAAGAGAAGGGAGAGGCAGGGGAAGCAAATAGGCTAATTGCAAATCTTGACCTCTCTTTATGCCCTTTCAAGTCCAGTCCTTCAGTTTTATCCATAGTTCTGCAGTATAACAGCAGGAACAAACTCTCTTCCTCCCCATTCCAGCATCTCCAGTCGACCATACAGATTTTTCTGTCCTAACCTCTTTCCGCCTGATCATTGCTTTATTCCAAACTCCAACTCCAGCAGGAAAATAAATAGAACTAGAAAAAAAATCATCCCATGTGAGGTATCCCAGAACCAGAAAGATAAATATTATATATAATTGCTTAGATGTGAATATTAGCTGTTAAGCCAATAAAAACCAAGCAATAATCCATAGAAACACAGAGGTTAGGTATGGAGTAAGTAACAAGGGGATAGAGATAGATCTTTTTTCAGAAAAGAAAAATAGACCAGATAATTATGGCTGGAATGGGAAGGTCAACGGGAGAGGGTGAGAAGATGGGCAGTTGGGGGGGAGGGTGAATACATACAGGAATAGATGGGTAAAACAAAGAACTCTGTAGAGGCAATATAGAACCCTAATACAGTAGAAACTATCTAAATGAAATAATCTAAATATAAATAATCTAAATGAAACAGCCAAACAATAGAGGGGACAAAGAGTTCCAACTGGCTATCTCTTGTCACCAAAGCTTCCAGTACTGGGACTAGGTTATATCAAATTGAGGTGTTGGCTGAATAGGTCTCATGGGAATCCTCAAACAACCTAATCTGTTGCCAAGACAATAGGTTTCTCTCCACAAACTGACAGCAAGGCCCCATTTCCAATGACAATATCTTCACTACTCATTGAACATGGAGAAGTCAGGCTGATGCCTATATAGATCTAACCCTTACTCCTAAGTTCTTTGGTACAGGATAGTACTCTGCATACTACCAAAAGTGAAATATAAACACAAAGTCAGCCATTGTTAAAAATTCTTTAATCTACAATGGTGTCCTGCCTGCAAGATGCACTAAGGCAATGGTGGTACAAAACTTGTAGGAAGAATCAACCAATATTTGATTAGACTTAAAATCCATTTAGGAGATAAAACTCATACCCAGCACTGTTTAGGTGATCAAGAATCAAAGACAAAATAGCCTAGCAATATAAGGTTCAAACCGAATACTACTGTTCTAAAACAACAAGAACTACAAAAAATAAACAAACAAACAAATTAATCAATGAAAATCTGCTATACTCATAGACCAGATCTTGGCTCAGCCATCATCAGAAAGCTTTTTCCTGCCACATATGGGAGCAAACAAAGAAACTCACAGCCATCATTATGAAGACAGAGAGGGAGGTAGGACACAAGGGAGGGAAGGAGAAACAAAGAGAAAGAGAGAAAGACAGACAGACAGACAGATAGAGACTTAGCTCTAAATAAGTTATTTCCATGAGACCTCTCCCCTCAAAACCCTCCCCTTGGAGATCAGACCCTACAGGAGCCAGAAGGAATGGAGGACAGCAAGAAACCAATGTCTTCAAAATCAACATGACCACAGCTCATACGAACTCACTGAGACTAACAGCATGGATAGTATGTGGTAGTTTGAATATGCTTTGCCTAGGGAGTGGCACTATTTGGATGTGTGCCTTTGTTAGAGGAAGTGTATCAATGTGGGAATGGGCTTTAAGACCTTTGTTCTAGCTGCCTGGAAAGTAATCTTCTCTTAATGGCCTTCAGATGAAAATTTAGAACTTTCAGCTCCTCCTGTACCATGTCTGCATGGATGCTGCCATGTTCCCACCTTTATGATAATGGACTGAAACTCTAAACCTGTAAGCCAGCCCCATTTAAATCTTATCCTTATAAGATAAGGAAGAATTAAAAAAAAAGGACAATCCATAATAGGATATATTGTGAAGAAAACTGTATTTTCAGTAAAATGGGAAATAAAATGAAATAACAATATTATTCAATGAAAGAAGACCTTGAGAGTCAGCCTATTTTCAGCATCAAAAAATACTGTAGACATCTAATCTATATGCTAGTTGATTGGAAATCATTTATAACTCTCTAATAATGATTAATAACAGTAATGATAACTAAGGTATTTGGTGTTGCATTAAATATACACATAAACCTTTTATAAACACTAACTAGAGGTAT
The DNA here is from genome assembly GCF_011762505.2 of Arvicanthis niloticus. NCBI lineage: Eukaryota > Metazoa > Chordata > Mammalia > Rodentia > Muridae > Arvicanthis > Arvicanthis niloticus. The sequence goes on along the minus strand of NC_047665.1, from coordinate 51,902,901 downwards.
ATCACATACAGGTATATGTGTTCCGTTTGAAGAAAATTTGGGAAAAATTAGAGGGAAACAATAAACTCTGAAATTTATTGCTTTTGTCCTTATGAATATTGTAATTTATACCTACACATGAAAAGGTACCATTAACTATACAATATGTTAGGCTGAAGTAGTAATTACACTAGATATTTTCAGTCTACTTATAGTAGCTTTCTTTCTTTCAATATTAAATATATGACAAGTGATGTAGGTACCAACATATTATTTATAATAATTCTATTTGATCTCTAAAATTTTGATGTATATTAATCACAAATATATGGAAATTTCTTTCTAAGTATATATTTAGTATATTTAATATTATGTCATATTTATATAATTTAAATCAACTCCTAAATACAATTTCATAAAGAAGAAATGAAATAGAAATGTAGTGGATAAAAGTTAAAAGCACTAAGAATACAGAACATTTTCTAACCTAAATTTTTTCTTCCATGGCTTCACTATTTCTGCTTTTTGATTGGGTTGCCCATGGCTGCACAGTGATTCATGAAACAGTGCTAAAACAGTCTCCACTACTCCAGATCTTATTTTAGTCATCCTGTTCTCAAATCAATGCCTTATCTATTTCTTCTAGTCCATTGCCAGACATGTTACAATACTCATCTGTTCTGAAGAGGCCAATTGTTCTTAACCAAACTTTATTCCAAGAGTCCTCCAGGAGAAAAGACAGATAAAAGATGATACCTCAGTTCCATGCTCTAAAAATATTTGGTCCTAATACATCAACTTGTAAGGAATACAAGGTTATTTTGAAATTACAGAACAAAACAGATATTGACTATAACTTTTCAGGACTCTTTTGTCTCAAAAATGTTGTGCTGGGTAACCTAATTACACTGAGATTTATTATACTCAAAAATGTTGATACAAAGATGTGATTACCTAGTAAGTGTAAATATCAGCCATTGACTTTTTAGGGTAACATACATGAACAAAAGACATTAGATAAGGAGGATTCTAACTCTGCCATGGAAATAATTTGAAGTCACAGACTGATATTAGATTCAGTTTCTGGCATCTTCAACTGCAGTTATGGAGTTAGTGTCTGAAACCTTGATCTGTTCCATGGATGTAGAAAAATATTTACTGAGAACCAAACAATCAGAATGGATACAATAATTCTAAATCCTCAATATAGTGCTAACCAAGAGCAACAGCCTTTATTGAAACTGCCCATCCTAACAACATATTTGAAATTGAGTGAGACTTACAAAAAAATAAATTTCTTGACCCATTGATCTGAGTTTAGTTCTTTCTTTGGGGGATAAAATTTATCATACAAGTGTTAGGAACATCTCAGACTGTTTCAGATTTTGATTGATTTTTTTCTTTTTTTGAGACAGGATGTCTCTGCAATCCAGACTTGTAGGCACTACCCTTCTGTCTCAGCCACCCAAGAGTGAGGAATATAAGCATATGTCTATCTGGTAATAGTTTAACAACACTAAACAGAAAATTAACAAGGTAGTTGCTATTTATTCAAACATTTGCTATATTAGAATATGAGACCAGTTCATTAATGAGAAGGTTGAGAAACAGGATATGCTTAACTAGTAAAAGTAAATGAAACACAGGATTACAGAATTACACAGTAATTCTATTATGAGGCATTTTGCATATTAATAATATATTGAATGCTAAGAAATGCTTTATAAATAATTTATTTTGTACATACCTACTTTTATAATGTTAAAAATTTATGAATGGAAAGAAAAGTTATTGTAATAATAGAGTTTAGTGTCATCTAATTAAAATCATAGTAAAAATAATTTGAAGTGCTATTTCACCCAGAGTCATAGACATTATTATAGGTTTCTCAGTCAGTAAAGTGACCATCTCAAACTGCATGATTCTAACATATTAGCCAAAGTGAATTTATTATACCTTTTTACCAGCCCATGCAACTCTGATTTAAAGTCATGCATTCTAATGTGTTTTGACAAGTAAATTGCTTGCCTTTTTTCCATGATAGCCAACCATATAAATAATGCATGCATAGTAATAGCTAGAGCAATAATGTAAAAGTCAACCGTGAAGCACACACAGCATGTTAATGACAAAAGTTCCCTAGCCCTTGAAGAGGAAAGCCACAACTCAAAGAAAGTCTGCAAGCCTAGGTCAAATCCACTTTTGCAAAAAATAGCAAAGATCATATCTTTTGTCTATCCAACTGTACATTTCCCAACTTATACTTGTATCCTTTATAGTAGGAAGCAGGAAGATACAGAATAGTTTTATGACTTTTTAAAAATTTCTTGATATGGGTTAGAATGAATTTATGAATATAACAGTATGTAGAAATATCCTAAAAATGATAAAGTAGTATGTAAAAAAATTTATTCTCAAATGGTTGCCATGACAGATCTCTATCTTCTATTCTCAATTTCTTTCTCTTGCTCTCTCTGTATGTGTATATGTGCTAATATCCTCTTTCAAATTCAAAAAATATTGAATAATAATACTAATCAAACTTAATTTTTCAATAATTATGCTTCTTTATACTCTGTTGGATGATGTATGACATGCGGTGTTTCTTTGTCACAGTTTCTATTTTCTCACCTTTAATTCTATGTTAGATATAATTTAAATCAAAACAAACATACATTCATTCTCATAGTAACTATCCTAGTTGTTTGCATCATTGTACTCCTCATCATCACTATCACCACCCTCATCATTACCACCACCCTCATCTCCATCACCATTATGACTGTTCATCATCATCATCATCTTCCTTATATCTTTTTCCTTTTTATTGGATATTTTATTTATTTACATTTCAGATGCCATTACCTTTTCCAATTTCCCCTCCCTAGAACCCCCTATCTCATCCCCCTTCTCCTTTTGGTTTTTATACCATTTTAATTACATGCATATATTAAGGTAAGTTCTAGGTTGAGGGTCTAGCAATATAATAGATGCAAATAGTCAAGGAACAAGCAAGACAATAAACACAAATAGTCAAAAAACAAGCAAGGCATTAAACACAACTATGTGAATACTCCCATGATCACTGTTTCTAAGGACTTGTCATGGTGACCAAAATATCTGAGCCAACTTCCCTGTCCTAGCCCTAAGTCATTTTCATGTCTGAGCCTACTTCCTTGTTCTAGCCTAAAATTTAGATTCCTGACTGAAGTTACTTCTTTGTTCTAGCCTAATGTCAGATTTCTTCCTGAAGCCTACTTCCTTGTCCTTGGCCAATGACATATTTTGCCAAGCAGTCCCAAAGGGTATCCACCTCTCCCCCTTTTTATTTCATTGACAAGACTGAGTCTGTCTTAGGTCATTCCGACAAGAATGTCTTCCTTACCAGTTATGCATTATCCAAAGCAATGCACTTCTGTCTTAGGTTGGTAAGGCTCTGTGCAAAATTTTAAATATCCTTGGCTTGCCAGTCTTTTAGTTTAATAACTCTGACTGAGCGTCCATTTTCAGGTTCAAGCCATGTCCTTTGGCTGCCAACATGTTGATGTTGTTAAAGAAAATTTTTAACATGATGGGCAGGTTTTATTAACTATTCCTAGGATGAAAAGGGCTAGCAACATCAACCTATATATGCCATTCTTGAAGTTTGAACAAAATAAAAATACTGACCTAAGGCCACGGGTAATTTTATCAGCAGTATCTAGAGCATCCATGCTCAGCAGAGCAGCATTCTTGAAATTCATAAGTTCACTATGTAAAGTTAAAATATCCAGAGAGGTGTTAGACTTATGCCAAATACACTGCAAGTCTCTTTAAACATTTTCCTAATTATACTGACTCCCACTGTAAATTTTAAAACTAACATGAATCCAATGGTATTTGGCATGACACTCAAGATGGCTCCTTACTCTAAGATTCTGACCCTCCTTTCAATAATTTGAATTGAATAAAGAGCATCAATCAGTTCTTCCAAATGCCTATCTAAATCCTCTTGTATATTCAATACCTTAGTAACATTTTTTCTTGCTAAATGATTAACAAAAGTAGCTGTCTTAACTTCTTGTGTTAAAGCAATTGCAAAAGCAGTGGTGCTAGCAATTAATGTAATTAAAGCTGTTATTCCAGCAATAATCAAGCCCATTACCCTGTTGCTTCTGCTTAAAGCCTGACTCATTTCTTCCAGTACTTGCAAGCTATTTTTAGAATATCAAGGTTCTGTGATACTCAGGGCACTAAAACAAAAGCTGGTTGATAGACTCCCATAACTGACATGCCGGATTTCAAAATACAAACACAATTAAAAGGTGTACAATCAATGTAACTTACATTAAATACTGTAGAAGAAGCAAAAGTAATTTTAACTTGACAATTAAAAGAACCTTAATACATGTGCTAACACCTGTTTGAAATCCAGATCCTGCCCTAATTTTATCTCTTGCTAACATAACATCATAGAGAACTGCAGTTAACTTCCATATATGTTTCTGAAAATGTCCAGAATCAGACTTCCAAATGAAGACTGTTATTTCCAAATTGGATTGATTTATATACCAGTCTGTGATTGAGTCTGAATAACTGGTTACATTTAAGAACAATACAAGAGTCATTATAACTTCTTTTTTTTTTTTTTTTTTTTTTTGATTCTCTGTTCTACAAGGTCTAAAATCTTGAGGCAAGGCAGCTTGTACCATTAGGGGTATAGGTAAGAAAAGGTGGGTCTGGAATATATGTCCAATACAGCTTCCAAGTCACCATTGTCAGGGCACTCAGCAAGCTCACAGGTCAGCATCATTCTTTGTCCTGGCATCGGCATGTGTCACCTGTCACTCTGGCAGCCACCATGCTCCTTCAGCTTCCTGCAGAAAAAAACACAAACATACCCTCTTCCCTATATTTAATACCTGATCGGGATCATGCCTTATGCCAGTAAGTGGATCCTTTCCTTTTACCTATGCATAATTATGCCTAATTGTAGAGTGCCATAGACACTCAGTAGCAAGTTCCTTGGCATCAAAGTTTAAAAAAAATAAAGTAAAATATAAAAAGAACATAATTTAAATAAATTTGTGGCATACAGGGATATATCTCCCACATTTTTATTTTATGAAGATATTGGTTCAAAGTTCCACGGGCCCCTTCCACAGTCTCTTGTCCTTGACAATTATAAGAAATCCCCGTAATATGAGTAATGTTAAATAGCTGCCAAACAGTATCAAATGTTTGACTGCGATAGCCAGTTCCATTACCTGGCTTTTGTTTGTTTGTTTGTTTTTCTTTTTGGTTTTGGTATTTTTTTTATTATTGGATACTTTATTTGTCTACAATTCAGATGTTATTTCCCCTTTTCCATTCCCCCCTCCCCAGAAACCCCTTAATCCATCTTTCCTCCTCCTATTTCTATGAGGGTGTGCTACCACCCATCTAACCACTCCCACCTCCCTGCCCTCAAATTTCCCCTTACTGGTGCATCCAACCTTTAAGGGACCAAGGCCCTCCTCTCCTACTTATGCCCAACAAGTCCATTCTTCTCTACATATACAGCTGGAGACATGGGTCCTTCCATGCATTTTCCCAGGCTAGCTGTTTAGACCCAGGGAGCTCTGGTTGGTTGGTATTCTTGCTCTCCTCATATGGCCGCAAGTCCCTTCAACTTTTTCAGTCTTCTCTCTGACTCCCCCACTGAGGACCCTGTGACCCTGTGATGGTTAGCTGTGAGCTTGTGCCTCTTTGTTTGTCAGGTTCTGTCAGTGCCTTTCAGAAGACAGGTATATCAGGCTCCTGTCAGCATGCACTTCCAGACATCCACAACAATGTTTGTATATAGTGATTGTATCTGGAAGGGATCTCCAGGTGGAAGCAGTCTCTGGATGCTCCCTCCTCCAGTTTCTGCCCCACATATTGTCTCATATTTGCTCCAGCAAGTATTTTCTTACTCCTTCTAAGAAGGATCGAAGCACCCACACTTTGGTCTTTCTTTTTCTTGGGCTTCATGTGATCTGTGAGTTGTTTCTTGAGTATTGTGAGATTTTGGGCTAATACCAACTTATCACTGAGTGCACACCATGTATATTCTTTTGTGATTAGTTTACCTCACTCAGGATGATATTTTAAAGTTCCATCCACTTGCCTAAGAATTTCATGAATTCATTGGTTTTAATAGCTGAGTAGAACTCTATTGTGTAAAACTACCACATTTTCTGTATCCATTCCTCTGTTGAAAAACATCTGGGTTCTTTCCAGCTTCTGGCTATTATAAATAAGGCTACTATGAACATAGCGGAGCATGTGACCTTGTTATATGTTGGAATAATCTTTGGAGTATATGCCCAGAAGTGGTATACCTGAATTCTCAGGTGATACTAAGTCCAGTTTTCTGAGGAACCACTGATTTCCAGAGTGGTTGTACCAGCTTACAATCCCACCAACAATGGGGGAGTGTTCCTCTTTCTCCACATCCTCTCCAGCATCTGCTGTCATCGGAGTTTTTAATCTTAGCCATTCTGACTGGTGTGAAGTGGAATCTCAGGGTTGTTTTGATTTCCATTTTTCTGATGTTGAACATTTCTTTAGGTGCTTCCCGGTCATTTTATATTCCTCAGTTAAAAATTCTTTGTTGAGCTCTGTACCCCATTTTTAAAATAGGGTTATTTGATTGTCTGGAGTCTAATTTCTTGAGTTCTTGAGATAAGAATGGATGGATTTACATTTTCCTGCATGCTGACCTCCAGTTGAACCAGCACTATTTGTTAAAAATGCTGTCTTTTTCCCACTGAATGGTTTTAGCACCTTTGTCAAAGATTAAGGTATGTAGGTTCATTTCTGGGTCTTCTATTCTATTACATTGGTCTTCTTGCCTATCTCTGTACCAATACCATGCAGTTTTTATCATTACTACTCTGTAGTACATCTTGAGGTCAAGATGGTGATTCCCTCAGAAGTTCTTTTATTGTTGAGAATACTTTTCATTATCCTGGGTTTTTGATATTCCAAATGAATTTGAGAATTGCTCTATCTCTGTGAAGAATTGAGTTGGAATTTTGATGGGAATTGCATTAAATCTGTAGCTTGCTCTCGGCAAAATGGCCGTTTTTACTATATTAATTTTGCCAATACATGAGCACTGGAGATCTTCCATCTTCTGAGATCTTCTTCAATATCTTTCTTCAATACTTGAAGTTCTTGTCATACTGATCTTTCACTTTCTTGGTTAGATTCACACTGAGGTATTTTACATTATTTGTGACTATTGTGAAGGGGGTCATTTCCCTAATTTCTTTCTCAGCCTGCTTATCCTTTAAGTAGAGGAAGGCTACTGGTTTGTTTGAATTAATTTTGCATCTACTCACTTTGCTGAAGTTGTTTTTCAGGGTTAGGAGTTCTCTGGTGGAAGTTTTCGGGTCACTTAAGAATACTATCATATCATCTGCAAATAATGATATTTTGACTTCTTTCTTTCCAATTTTATCCCTTTGATCCCCTTTTGTTGTCTAATTGCTCTTATAGGACTTTGAGTATTATATTGAACAGGAGAGAGTGGGCAGCTTTGTCTATTCCCTGATTTTAGTGGGATTGCTTCAAGTTTCCCTCTACTTAGTTTGGTGTTGACTACTGTTTTGCTGTATATTGCTTTTACTATGTTTAGGTATGGACCTTGGATTCCTGTTCTTTCTAAATCTTTTACCATGAAAGGGTCTTGAATTTTTTCAAATGCTTTCTCAGCATCTAGTGAGAAGATCATGTGTTTTTTTTTTTGTTTTTTGTTTTTGAGATTTTTTAAATAGTGGATTACATTGATGCACTTCTGAATGTTGAACCATCCCTGCATTCCTGGGAAAAAGCCAGCTTCATCATGGTGGATGATCGTTTTGATGTATTCTTGGATTTGGTTTGAGAAAATTTTATTGAGTATTTATGCATCAATATTCATAAGAGAGATTGGTCTGAACTTCTTTTTTACTGTTGAGTCTTTGTGTGGTTTAGATACGAGCATAACTGTGGCTTCATAGCACAAAGTTTTGTTTCTATTTTGTGGAATAATTTGAATAGAATTGGTATTAGGTTTTCCTTGAAGGTCTGATAGAATTCTGAACTAAAACTATCTGGTCCTGGGCTTTATTTGGTGGGGAGACTTTTAATGACTGCTGTTATTTCTTTAGGGGTTATAGGATTATTTAGATGGCTTATCTGATACTGATTTACCTTTGGTGTCTGGTATCTATCTAGAAAATTTTCTGTTTCATCCAGATTTTCCAGTTTTGTTGAGTATAGGTTTTTGTAGTTTGATCTGGTGACTTTTTGAATTTCCTCAGTATCTGTTGTTATGTCTCCCTTTTTAGTTCTGATTTTATTAATTTGGATACTGTCTCTGTGCCCTCTGGTTAGTCTCCCCAAGGATTTATCTTTCCTGTTGATTTTCACAAAGAACCAGCTCCTGTTTTTGTTGATACTTTGTATAGTTCTTTTTGTTTCTACTTGGTCGATTTCAGCCCTGAGTGAATTATTTTCTCTTGGGTGTATTTACTTCTTTTTGTTCTAGAGCTTTCAGGTGTGCTGTTAAGCTGCTAGTGTTTGCTCTCTCCAGTTTCTTTTTGTAGGCACTTAGAACTATAAATTTTCCTCTTAACACTGCTTTCATTGTATCCCACAAGTTTTAGTATGATGTGTCTTCATTTTCATTAAATTCTAAAAAGTCTTTAATTTCTTTCTTTATTTATTCCCTGACCAAGTCATCATTGAGTAGAACATTGTTCAGTTTCCACATGTATGTGGTCTTTCCATTAGTTTTATAGTTATTAAAGACCAGCCTTCATCTGTGGTGATCTGATCGGATGAATGGGATTATTTCAATTTTCTTGTATCTGTTGAGACCTGTTTTGTGGCCAATTATGTGGTCAATTTTGGAGAGGGTATCATGAGGTGCTGAGAAGAAGTTATATTCTTTTGGTTTTAGATGAATGTCCTATAAATATCTGCTAAATCCATTTGTTTTATAACTTCTCTTAGTTTCACTCTGTCTCTGTTTAGTTTATGTTTCCATGATTTGTCCATTGCTGAGAATGGGGTGTTGAAGTCCCCCACTATTATTGTGTGAGGTGAAATATGTGCTTTGAACTTTAGTAAAGTTTTTCTTATGAATGTGGGTGCCCTTGCATTTGGTGCATAGATGTTCTGAATTGAGATTTCATTTTGGTAGATTTTTTTCTTTTATTTTTCCTTTAACAAGCATGAAGTATCCATTCTTAACTTTCATAATAACTTCTGGTTGAAGTCAATTTCATTAGATATTAGAATGGCTACTCCAGCTTGTTTCTTGGTTCCATTTGCTAGAAAAAATATTTTCCAGACATTTATTCTGAGGTAATGTCTTTGTCACTGAGGTGCATTTCCTGTAGGCAGCAGAATTTTGGGTCCTGTTTAAGTATCCAGTCTATTAATCTATGTCTTTTTATTGGGGAATTGAGTCCATTGATGTTAAGAGATATTAAGGAGAAGTGATTGTTGCTTCCTGTTATTTTTGTATTTAGAGGTATAGTTATGTTTGTTGGAAGAAGATTACTTTCTTGCTTTTTCTAGAGTATAATTTCCCTCCTTGTGTTGGTGGTTTACTATGTAGGTTATTTTTTGTAGGGCTGGATTTGTGGAAAGATATTGTGTAAATTTGGTTTTGTCATGAAATATCTTGGTTTCTCCATCTATGGTAATTGAGAGTTTTGTTGGGTATAGCAGCCTGGACTGGCATTTGTGTTCTCCTAGGATCTGTATGGCATTTGTTCAGGATGTTAGTATTCTGTCTAATTGCCCTCCTCTCTTAATCTCTCGATCTATTGCCTCTAGCTTCTCTGTCCCCTCGCCCCTCCCCCTTTCCTTTCCCCTCTCTCCACATGGTCATGGCTGGTCTCTACTTCTCTTTTTCCTCTCTCTTCTTCCATCTTCTTCCCTGCACCTTTGCCCTATCTCCTGAATAAACCTACCCCCACCCCGAACTGTTTGGTCTGGAGTGGTCTGTTCTAAGCTGCATGCAGATGTCTAATGTGAACATCTAACACAGGATCTTCTGGCTTTTATACTCTCTGGTGAGAAGTCTGGTATAATTCTGATAGGTCTGCCTGTATAGGTTACTTGAGATTTTTCCATTACTTTTAATATTTTCTTTCATTTGTGCATTTGGTGTTTTGATTATTATATGACGGGGGAATTTCTTTTCTGAACTGGCCTTTTTGGAGTTCTGTAGGTTTCTTGTATGTTCATAGGCATTTCTTTCTATAGGTTAGGGAAGTTTTTTTCTATAATTTTATTGAAGATATTTACTGGTCCTTTAAGTTGGGAATCTTCACTTTCTTCTATACCTATTAACCTTAGGTTTGGTCTTTTCATTGTGTCCTGGATTTCCTGGATGTTTTGGGTTAGGAGGTTTTTTTGTATTTTGTATTTTTTTGACAGTTGTGTCAATGTTCTTTATGGTATCTTCTGCATCTGAGATTTTCTCTTCTATCTCTTGTATTCTGTTGGTGATGCTTGCATCCATGACTCCTGGTCTCTTTCCTTTGTTTTATATATCCTGGGTAGTCTTCCTTTGAGATTTCTTTATTGTAGATCCTGGATGGTTTTGTTTAATTCCTTCACCTGTTTGATTGTATTTTATTTCTTTCTTTCTTTCTTTCTTTCTTTCTTTCTTTCTTTTTTGTTTTTTTTTTTTGTTTTGTTTTTTTTTTTTTTTTTTTTTTGTTTTCCGAGGCAGGGCTTCTCTGTGTAGCCCTGGCTGTCCTGGAACTCACTCTGTAGACCAGGCTGGCCTTGAACTCAGAAATCCTCCTGCCTCTGCCTCCCAACTGCTGGGATTAAAGTCGTGCACCACCATTGCCCGGCTCTTGTAATTCTTTAAGAGAGTTTTGTGTTTCCTCTTTAAGGGCTTCTACCTGTTTACATGTGTTCTCCTTTATTTCTTTGAGGGAATTATTTATGTCCTTCTTAAAGTCTTCTATCATCATCTATAAGAAATGATTTTAAATCTGAGTCTTGCTTTTCTGGTGTCATGGTGTATTCAGGACTTGCTATGGTGAGAGAACTAGATTCTGACGATGCCAAGTAATCTTGGTTTCTGTTGCTTATGTTCTTGTGCCTTTTGCCATCTGGTTATTTCTAGTGCTACCTTCACTCACTGACTCTGACTGGAGCCTGTCTGTCCTGTTATCTTGGTTGTGTCAGAACTCTTCAGAGTCCATCTGTCTCTGTGATCCTTTGATCCTGAGATCCTGGTTGTGATAGCTCCTGAGAATCAGGCTGCTTCTGGGATCCTGAAATCCTGGTGTGCCCAAGCTCCTGAAATTCTATGATCCTATTATCTTATGTTCCTGGGTGTGTTAGAGCTCCTGGGAGTCCAGCCTCCTCTGGATTTTGGGGGATTGGGTGCAGAGCTGATGCTTTAGGACTGCCCCAGGCACAGGCACAGACTGGAAAGGTTCTGTGCCACTGGCCTTGAGTGAGTACCTGGGTTCCAGTGGGTCCCAAATTACTCCCTTTTTTGGGAGTCAGGGGTTGCTGCCTACTCACCTACACTCCTGGGTGTGTTAGAGCTCCTGGGAATCCAGCCTCCTCTGAGTTTTGAGGGATTGGGTGTAGAGCTGATGCCTCCAGGCTCAGGTGCAGACCGCTTCCTTATTATTTCTATTATCATCATTGTCACCATTAAAATTGTTTACTATTGTATCAAAGACAATTGTTCACTTCTAAAAATGATATGACACCCTCTTTTGTGACTAAAATTTTAATATTTCTAGTTCAAAATTAACAAGTCACACTTCAGTGGTCAATTCGTTGTCGTCTTTCTTCCTTCTTTATTGTTTATTGACCTTGGAGGAATGATGTGTGGCAGAAATACTTATGCTCGTTATTTCTACTCTGTGCAGTTAGACAAGGTAATGAGCTGTAATCAGTTTTGAAGCAGAAGAAATGAGTATCATTCAAAGCCTAAAGACAGTTACACCTAATGTGAGGAGTCTGGCATGGTGACAGCATTCAAAAAGTTATCTCTGTAAGAACAAGAAAAAGACGGCATAAGTAAGAAGGGATACATGGAAATGTAAAACGAATGGAAAGGGAAGGCTGCACTGACATAATTATATTATAATCTCAAAAACTAAAAATAAATATTTAAACAATTTCCTAAAAAGAATTCTGAGAAGCAAGCTGGAAATATTCTGAAATCAACTCACAACAAATTCACCAGACCTATGAGAGGTTTGATATAAAAGAAAGACAAACTATGATGCATTAAAGCTCTGAAGGAAGAGTGTTCATGAACCTTTATGTTTCTTCTGGTCTCTCTCTTTCTCTGTGTCTCTCTCTCTCTGTCTCTCTCTCTCTGTGTTTATTTGTGAATTTGTTTATGTGAGCTCAGGTATATGGACTTGCATGTATAACACGACAAAATAAAAATATAACAAGATAAAGCAAAAGTCACCAACTTGAGGCTGGACACAGCAACCTAACAGAAGAAAAAGATCCCCAAGAGTAGGCACAAAGATTTGAGATCTGTTCTTTCATATACCCAGGAGTCTTATGAAAATACTAAGCTGAAAGCTATCATATATAAACAGAGAATCTTGTGTAGACCACTGTAGGCCTCTGTGCTTGCTGCTTTCATCTCTGTGAATTCATATGCACATTGCTTGGTTGATTCTGAAGGCTCTCTTGGTGTCCTCCATCACCTCTGGCCTTATATTCTTTCATTGAGGTTCCCTAATCTCTGAGAGAATGGATTTAGTAGATACATCCCTTTTAGGGCTGTGTGTTCCAAGAACTAACTCTCTCTCTCTCTCTCTCTCTCTCTCTCTCTCTCTCTCTCCACATACAGTCTGGTTGTGTGTCTCTGTATCTGTCTCCTATAGGAAGAAGCTTCTCTGATGATGACTGGATAAGTCATCAATCTATGAATATAGCCAAATACCATTAGGAATCAATTTATTGATACATGTCTTAAACTATTAGAGTTTGTTAGCCTAGGTCTTAGGTTTTTGGCTACCCAAGCAGGGTTGGGTATGAGTTCCATCTTGTGTAGTGGACCTTAAATCAAATCAGACATTGATTGACCACTCCCACCAGTTCTGTGGAAGTGTTGCTCTAGCATATCTTGCATCAAGGATAGATTATAGGTCAAAGGTTTTTCTGGCTGGGTTAGTGTTGATGTTCCCCTTTGGTGGCCTACAGAGTATCTTTTCATACCCAAAACACTCAAACATAGGGACAAAGCCTCCATTTTTAAATTAATCATAAACATCTAACAAAATATTTTCAAGATCTACATAAAGCAAAGAAACAAACTAAATAATTATGACATATTTTAAAAAAGTAGGTGGGAATGCTATTCCATGTACATGGATGAATAGCAACTTGTAGTCAGTTTTTTTTTTAACTTGGTGCATACATCAAAATGTCAGAATGTGTCATTCATAAAAATCTGTCATTTGATATATATACAATTGTTATGTACCAAAGAGAATTTTAAAAAACCTATTGGATCTATGTTTTTAAAGCTACAGAAATTTATGATATGGCCATTGACATGTGAATTGTAGACTCTATATGCAGAAGCTAAGAGGGTGAAATGGCAAGATGTTGAGGAAGCATGTCAAAACTTAGCACCTTTTAATCTCAGGCTTATACTAAAAAGGAGAAAAGGAGTGAAGTGTACTTAAAACTCATTCAGAAAAACACTCCGCTTAAATCATAGCAATAAGAAAATGAATAGTCCAATTAAAGATAAAACCTGGGCAAACACTCTATGCAGGCATCTCTTGGATTAAACTATCAGATGAGAGATAAGTAATAAAAAGATGCTAACTAACATTAGCGATCTGTGAATGAAAACAGTGATGAGATGCCAATTGACACATGGTGAACTTTAACACTACCCAAATACTTGAAAGAATATACTGTACCATTTACTGCTATTAAAAGTTGAAAAACACAAGTATTTCGGAATGGAGTTCAACAATTTCTTACAAAACTAAATATATACTAGTCATACAACTCCTGGATATTTGCCTAAATTTCTTGCAAACTTAAATTGACACCAAAAACTGCACACAAACAAGTCCAACAAGATTGTGTACAATTGTTAAATATGTATTCAAAGAATATGTGACAATGACATTAATTATGAGTCACTGATATTACCAAACCAACAGATATTGATGTTCAGAGAAGGGCAGCTTGTTGAGAAGGTCAGATGTGAATGTCCTATTAATCTAAAACTACTCTAAGCACATTCAAATCTATTAAATATGAAACTACAATATGATGCTTCCATGAACTTAACACACTTTTAAGCACAAAGAAAGTAAATTTTATAATCATAATGAGACTTTATTTGTCTGAGGAGAAAGCACTGCAATTTGATAACAGGAATGTCCTTCAGAAACTAACAAACCACTCTGATAAGTATCAGGCTTTTACTTTATTATATTTTCTTGGTTTTCTGGCATGACGCTGAAAGTGCTGGCTTATGAAACTACAGTTTGTGTCATTTGCACAGTGTTCATGCAGTATTATATAATGGTTCAGAAGCTAAATCTGTCTACAATCTGCTGTTTTAGTAACAAATATGCATTAAGCAAATGAGCTAAAGTGGAATTATAGCCAGAAATGTTCAAATCTCACTTCCTTTTACTCTGAATTTTATTACAAAACCAGGCTGCTGTGTCCTCTGATAAGGCTTTCAAACTAATCATTGTAAGTATGCACTTAAAACATACTCGTCTCTCTACAAATCTACTTGTGACTATTCAAAATCTCAGTATTGGTCCTTTGAAATAATACATTAATGAATGCTTTGTCTTGCTAAGAAAGTTTTAATGGTACTTTTAAGTGATACTTGGCTTGCACAATGACAAAATCAGTCTAAACACTAAAACTTTTTAACTATAATTTATAATCTACTATAATCAAGTAAAACTTTGTGTCATTTTTGCTCTATTCGGCATGATCCAAACATGACTATACATTTAGCTTCAATAAATAATGTGATACATTATTATGCCCAATAGTCACCTAAACACACAGTTGTTCAGACCAGAACTTTTGGTAGTATCTTATTTAGCTTAGAGGATGTAATAGTGGGTAAAAAATACTTCAACAACAGATTATTAAAACTCAATTCTTATATGTATTTATTTTATTGATATGAGTATTTCACCTACATGTATATATGTGACTGTACTACCTAATGTCACAGAAGTTAAAAGAAGCCATCATATTTCTTGGAACTTACAGATGGCTGTGAGCCACCATCCAAGTGCTGGGAACTCAATCCAGATCCTTTGCAAGGGCACCATATGCTCTTAAGCAGTGAATCCTCTCTTCAGCCCCTACAATTAATTTAGATAAAATGACAGTCATCATAAACAGAATAATAACCCTCCTAAAATTACATCTTTTTAGAAATTTGTCTTGCTCTTTTCAAAATGTTAAGACACAGGTGTCATTTGCAAGTCACAAAAGACATACCTTTTATAAATAAATAAAATGATATATAAATAAATAGATAAATAGATAGATAATTGTTTCATTTTGGCTACAGATATATATGGAAATCATGTGTATGTCATGCCTGATGAGGCTAGAGGAGGGTAGAGGATCCCCTGGAACTGAAGACATATATATAGGTGGGAATTGTCATGTGTGTACTGGGGACCAAACCTGGATTGTCGCGGCCTGAGCAAAATATTGAGGCCTGGGCTGCCCTGCGTTCGGGCACCAAAAATGTTGAGGCCCTCTCCACTCCTCGCTTGGTGGCCTCTGTATCCCGGCCCAAGCTGCTGCTCCAGTCCACGGGTCGGGGTTCAGCAAGAGAGAGAGTGAGGATGGACTTGAAGAATGGAGACCAGACAGAGTGTGATTCAATCCCATTTATTCTTCAGTCTCTCTTCCTACAAGTCCAAAGTCTTGAGTTCCTAGTTCCTAGTTCCTAGTTGTACTCCCTGAAGTGTCTGATTCTCTCATCCCTCTTCTGTCTGCCTCTCGCCTTTATATGTCTCACTTCTAAGCCAAGCCTTTTGGTCACACCTTTAATCATGCCCTTAGGTCTTGTCTCTAAATTTGATCTCTACATTTCTAAGTCACACTCTTAAGTTACACACCTTTAATCTCACACACCTTTAATCTCACACACCCAAGGTATCTAAACCAAGATTATCAGAGTGTGCTCAGCTGTTGTAGGGCTACTGTAATCCAAGTCTCATGTCAGGGTATATGGTTCAAGATGGCTGCCAAGCTGATAACCACTTTCTGCTAAAAGTCGGCTCCCAACACTGGATCCTCTGGAAAAAGAGCAAATGTTCTTCAACATTGACCATCTCTGTATCTAGTTGTCCTAAACCTATAGATCACAAACCATTCGGTTGGTTGAATGATTCTTTCATGGGGTCAAATATCAGATATCCTGTATATCAAGTATTTACATTACAATTCATAAATAGTAACAACAAAAATTTATTGTTGTGGATCACTACAACATGAGGAATTGCAGTAAAGTATAACAGAATAAGGAAGGTTGAGAACAAGAACTCTAGTCCCTTATTTTTAAGAAAGGCAGTTATTTAAAATAAATACCTAGTAGAATCAGAATTCTTAAAAAAGCATTTCACAAAAGTCTTATGGTAATAATAATATAAATGTATCATCATATAGCTTACAATTTGTAATACAATATAAAGAAATTTTATAAATATAAATAATCTTAAATATTTAGAGGAAAAAAATGGAGAAAAAATTTATGATATAATGATGAGAAAACAATATGATAAAAAGTAGATTTGACTTAAGTGACTGTTTAATTACAAAGAATTTTCTGTTAATGATGGGAGCAAACATTATTATCAGCTCAGATATATCCAGTGTACTCACTTATCCCTCTAATAAACAAGTCATTACCCACTTATCAGTATGTTTTACAGGTCCTATAGGGATATTAGAAAACAAAAAATGTTTGGTGCTCACATGTATAAAATATACATACATTTTATAAGAAAATAAATACCTATGATTGAAGACAAAATTGGATTTTGCAACTCATAACAATGTCCCATGTTTGGAATGTACTAAAACATTTCCCATACCTCCTACACATCTGGTATGCACAATTAGTTCAGAATGAATGGCACTGCACACTCAGATAAATAGAGGCCTTCAAACTTCACTTCTAAAACCTGCTACTCTAATTTGCAATGGCAACATTTTAATTTTGACATCTCAATATTGTCTCCATAGGTTTGCTTTGACAGTGTTTTGTTGTGTTTTGACAGTTTTCAGTTATATTCCAAAGTCTTAGAATCTTAATTCTTTGTTTCACATCAGAGGCACAAGGGCACTCAATTAAGAGATTCTACCCACTCTGTATTTTTAGAATACATAGAAGTATGCTGAGATTCAATTGAGGATTTATACTCCCGTGGTACATGAAATAAGCACTTCTAGGGCCCTGGCATCTTTTTCCTTCATTTGCATTTGATGGAAAGTTAAGAATAAAGCCAATGAGGCAGAGGACTGTATTCTCATCTTTTCAGGTGATGTTTCAGAACTTGAAATGCAATGAATAATGAGTTTTAATTTTCTAAAGAAATACAATATTTCTATACAAACTAAGTAAAATTTGCATGTTATAAATAAAATTTATCATATGCTTCACATGGTACTACATGCCTGTAATTTCAAAATTTGAAATGTAAAGGCAAAAGAATTAAAATGAAGGGTTGCCTGGACTTGACTCTCCGTCTCATATAATCATATGCTTCAAAAATAGTATACAATACTGAACAGGTTTTACACTTGGGCACAATTCAGCAAAAAGTTTTTGGTTTTTGGTTTGCTTGTTTCTTTGTTTGATTGGTTTTTGTATTTTAACCAGTCTCCAAACTTAATAACTCAACCTATAGATCTGATTAGATCAATATTCAATTCTATGACACTCTTTATTTCAGCCAAGTTTCTCTAGAGTTTAAATTATGCTGTAACTATTAAAGATTTACTCCTCAAATGTGCAAATGAATCTTAAGTCTATATGATAATGTTTCTATAGAAGAATGTTAAACACAGACTTCCAATAACCAGTCAAACATATTATATGACATAACTATTTAAGAATCAGTATCATCTCATATTTTTGAAAAACTACCCATTTTAAAAAATTCTAATGCAATGTATATGTACATATGAATGACCACAGTTCCTATAACACCATAAGAGATGTCATTTGTATATGCCTCAGCATGAAAGTTTAATGTTTAAAAATACATAATAATGATAGTCAAATTTATCTGTGACTAAGCCAGGGGATACTCGGGTGTATATTAAGTCTTCATTTCTATGTGTATGTGAAGGTAATTCTGAAAGATATTTTTAATTGAGAGATGGGTATGTAAAACAAACAAGGTTGAGAAGGCTTAAGCTTTGGCTTCATAGACCAGATAGCAATGGAGAACACTGACTGTGCACTATTATATTGAGCTGTCTCTAAGATATCAGCTAGTCCCTGAAGGACCATTGCTCTTCCTTGGCTAACCCACTGCCATAAATTGTTCAATAGATTGCATGGCTCTACCTTAAATGACCAATTTTAAGACCTGTCTAATCTCTGATATTTGATGTTGTGCTAAATAGGTTAGTGTTGAATACATACATGCACTCATAAATATACACCCACCCACTGACAGACAGACAGACAGACAAACTGTCTGGCAGACAGGCAGACAGGCAGGCAGAAAAACATACACAAAGTGAGAGGGATGGGCAAGAGACAGAAGAAGAGGGAGAAGAAGCGGGAGAGGGAGGTAGGGAGAGAGAGAGGCAGAGCAATATTTGAAAACAAAAAGTCATCCTTGTGGTTATAAAAGCATAGATAGAGACTAGAGTGTCATAACTAGCTTGATTTCGTCAGACAAGATACAAGAATATTAAATTTTATGACTCTGTCTCCTGAAGCCATAATATCTCCCAGGGGAGTTAAAGAGTTCTAAGGTTGTGTATCAAAGCTGCTTTGCACATCATCGCCTGTGTGTTTACTGCTCATAATTGCAACATCAATATATACTTACACCTCTTCACTGACAACCAAATAAAAACAGAGTTGAATGCAGTCTCCTCACACTCCCTATTCCCAGCTACATAAGCAAGTCCTGGAAACAGCTGAGTATCCTTGTTTGTTTCTATGTATTTGTTCTTGCAAGCACACAATATTTACACATAAATGGGTCATAACTTTGCATGTCACTCTTCTTTTCATACTAGGTTAGCTGCCACTTTATATTTTTAAAACAAGACTCTTAATACTTCAAAAGCATTTTTGGCAGCCAGAAGGCAGAAGTGGGTGTTCAGAGTAAACCATGATTATAGAGCCAGTGATGTTATTGTTATATATTGTTAACAATATTGCATTATTGTTCATGTGTATATGTAGTAGTGTGTGTGTGTGTGTGTGTGTGTTACTTAGACAATTTTCAGGACACTTGATGAATAATTATTGAATTTATATAATTTCCTTTTTTCCCTAAAATATGGTGACTGTATATCAAGTCTTCAGCCAAACAGTAAGCATGTGTTTTTTTTGAAGGAATATTTCTAACACCAATAAAAATGAATTATGACAAAATAATTGGTCCTTGATAAAACACCAAAATGTGAAAGAACAAAAAGGTGTTACTTCCTGATTCACAGTTAATAAAGATTAATTACACATATGTTTCTCAAGATGGACCAGTTAACATAGGAACAATTTTTCACACAATTAGACATATGGTTTTCTTCCATTTGTTTCCAGAAAAATACGATAGTATTTAGGGTGATTTTATATGAACCAGTAATCTGAAAGTGTAATTTATACAACAATCACAATCCCATGCTAGATATTAAAGGGAATGCCTTACAACATTGTTACCAATATGTCTTCCTCTGAATGCTGTTAGATAACATTCATTTAAGCAATCACAAAACAGGCAGATCTGGATTGTACGCAAAAGCACAATAGCTGTTTTTAAGTTAGCAGTTCCCACACTACCACAATAAACATCTTAACTTGCTTAAACTAGGGAGGAAAAGTCTCACATAACACTTTGTATAACCTTATGAAATAATGGAAAAAGTGTTCCTCAAACTGAACACCACAAACTATATAGTTATACACCAGAAATGTATTCTCCAACAGTTCTAAAGTCTGTAGTCAAAAATGAAGATGTTTGGCTGAGTTGCTTCCTCTGACTATCACTTTAGCATATAGATAACCAGTTTAATGTTGTATCCTGGAGATATCTCTTCAGTTGTGCATAACTTACTATATCTTATAAGTCTCTTATAAACTATTATAAGGTCTTGCAGTTGCCAGTCATAATTAGCATATTCCTCAATTTATTAACTCTTAAAGGTCATGATGTCCTAAGTTATTGGAGGCTAAAATTTAACATGTGAACTTTTAAATGACACTTTTCAGGCATTAGTAACAATATATCTGTCATTTTCAGTTTGGCCTACAGTTTGTTTTAAAGATAATTTCAGCATCTTTCATCCATTTTCTATAATGAGACTGTTTTTGCCTTCTTATCAAAGATGGATCTCCTCCTAGAGTGTGCACAGACTATCAATTTAATATTTGACAGGATACAAATATTGATCAGGAACCACTATTTTAAAGATGGGTCTTAAAACACAATGGAACTTCCACCTAATCATAGGAGCATGACCAACTTCTGGCTGCTATGTTCTACACAGGCCAAACAACAAGAAGGAAGCTACTACAGACATTCTAGTTAACAATCACTGTCAGCTTTCATCCTGGCACTAGTTATGTTAGTTAACCAGAAAATTTTAGATGTGCCAACTGCCTCTAACTTGAAACAGATATCACTATGGTGTACTAGACAGTGGAGAGCCAAGACTGTGAAGAGATTGTCCATAAAAACTGAATAATCTCACAAGGAACACCAGGGTATGTTCCCAATGCTTCAATGGTGATGTCAGGCTGGGAACTTGTTTTAGGAAAGTGGTATCACGCCAGAGGGTAGGAAGCATATTACCTCAGGGTGGAACATTTGTGTAGGTCACCCAAGGAAATACAGAACATCACAGGACTATCTAGACTCCTAAAAGTCATCAGTCCTTTGAGGAGATATTGTCTTTTTCTTCATGAGTGTGTCAAAATGCAAGAAAAGAGGTAAATGGGAGACTCATTTGCTGAGATCTCAAGGAGAACATCTTAGAACCATAAATGAGCCAGTATTTGCTTGCTTTGCAGTCTAACCTATTTCTCATCCCCAATCACTCTCTTTAAAAGAAAGAAAACACATGTAGATGCAACCAAATTAATGATTGCTAACAGGAAAACGAGGCATTGGGATAAATGTGTGTTCAAAGATTTCTTGTATGTCCACTAAGATCCTTATCTTATAGTCTTGTTTATCAGAAACACCCAGTAGTGAGTATCACTTGTGAATGATAGAGATGTGCATTTGACATACTGGACATGAGCCTCCCAGATTCACTCTACTAAAATATGGGGCCTGGCAGAGCAATAAGGTTTGACCTCAGAGCAGATTGATAGGGACTAAGAGATTTATTTCAAAGACCATGGCTCTAGTTTTCTAATAAAACTGAAAAAATTGCCAAATTGTTTTTAAAGAGATGTACTAACAGAAGCAATAGACCAAAACAGGATTGTAACAGGGACAGAATAATAAAAGCCAACATTTTATATGAGGAAGCAAAAGACAAAGAGTAGAATCTGAACCTAGAATAGCTCTTTAGTCCATTCAGTTGATGGTTACATATATGTAAACTTTGATTGGCAGCATGGAGGCTCAGAAATGCCCAGGAAAATAGTGAAGTATATTTCTGGACATGTCATATTGCTAGAAATGAAAGGATGATAAAGACTCTAACTTAATGATCAGTTAACCTCCTAAAATCCTTGATTCATAGTCTTATGATTGAGTTACTGGGAAATGGTAAAAGGAAGGAGGTAGGGCCTGAGAGGAAGTCCATGGGGACACATATTGCAGTTACCCCTCACCGTGGTCCTTTTATGTATTCCCCTTTCTCTGTGGCCTGCCTACCCAAGAAGTAACAATAGCCTCTGCTGCATGCACTGATAACACAATGTTCTTCCCAAGCCCATAGAACCTAGAAACTATTAACAGAATGCTACAAACCCCTGAACCAGAATGAATGGTTCTTTCTTTTGATTTATGTCAAACCTTGGCTCACACTGCTAAAAATAAATTATTGCAAACATCAGTAATGAAATAAAAACTTTGTTGCTCATCTGTTTGTTTATTAATTACCTAATATATACAGATATTTTGCCTGCGTGTTCATTACACACAGAGACTAGAGGAGAATGTTGGATCCTCTGGAACTAGAGTAACAGATGGTATTGAGAATTGAACCCAGGTTCTCTGAAGATGTACCCAATGCCCTTAACCACATTGAGTCATTTTCCAGCCTCAATAATGACTTTTTAAAAAGTGATTCCCTGTCTTCTCCTTCAGTTAAAATGTAGCACTCAAAGCCCAGAGACCAACTATAAGGAAACTAGTCTGGAGAAAACTTGTTAAAAGAGAAAATATTTTGTTGGGAGCATCACTGTATCCACATCACAGAATGATCTTGCATGTACACATTCACATCATGCCACACACTTCTCATACCCTATACACACCAAGACTTCATGAATAACACATAAAAATACATAGACAGACATGCAATAAATTTACAGATACATAAATGTTTACATATATACCTAACAAAATTGGAGCAATTTTATGAAGAATTATGTAAGACAGAGAGATAAATAAAACTAAAAAAAAGAAAAGTGAATAATGAGGCTTTAAAATAGAGATTAGCAAAATGTTTCTGCAACCAAGTCCTCCAACTATATTTATATCATTTCTAATACTTTTTATTTTTAACTTAAAGTAATTACCTATTAAAAGAATCACAATAAGTTGTTACATATTTGATGCAGTAGTTTTGATGCAGTAGTTTTTTTCAGAACTTGTAAAATGAACCTTACATATGAAAGGAATATATATATAATATATATATAATATATATATATATATTATATATATAATATATATTATATATATTATATATATATAATGTAATTGTATCCATGAACGTCTCTTGCTCTCTCCCTCTCCCCCCCTCTCTCTTTGTATGTTTGTGTGTGTGTGTGTGTGTGTGTGTGTAGTCAGGGAGGACAGCATCTGGTGTCTCTCTTTGCTTTTACTTTGTTGGAGATGGGGTCTTTTTGTAGTTTTGTTTCATGTGTATGCCAGGCTAGCATCCTCCTGTGGATTATCCTATCTTCACATTGACTCTAGATGTTCCTCTTACTTATCCAACTTTTACATTGGCAATGAAGATTCAATATTATTTCATCAAGCTTGTAAAACTAGTGATTTTACCCATTAAACTATGTCCTCAGCTTCCTGAAATACTTTTTGAGACAAACATGATCTTCTCTCTTCCTTGTTTTATAGGCCCAAATACATTTATCATACTTTAAATTGACATTTATTAAAATTTAAAATTCAAGAGACATATGTATCTCCTTTTATTGTTTATTTGGTATGATGTGTATATAAATACATGATAAATAAGTTAAGTCTACTTAACTTACAGACATAAGCAATAGGTGACAGGAACTTGTGTCAAACAGCTTAGCTTGCCTATATCTAAAATCTGTGATGGGATTATCCTTTGTGTGTCCAAAAAAACGTGAAAATAATAAATCAGTACTTTTAATAGTTTAGTGTGACAATGCAATTACCACAAGGCACAGTTGGACACAATTCTATATTATTATCTATTTTTGTATAATCACTCAGCAAAACTTGACAGCTAGAATTACTGAGGGAAGTTGTGATAACGAGAATAATAATTCTTCAAAATTATGCAGTTTGGCATGGGTTTTGATATGTGCACCTGCCAACAATTACTTTTCAGCCTAGAGAATAGCTATACTCTAATTATAGGATGCATGGTGTAGGCACTCTTTGCCATCCTGCATACTTTATTACATGAAACATTCTCTAACACTGACAAAGGTCTTTGAATGTACAGTTGGTTATACATTATATAGCAATTGTCAGTGTACAGAAAGTCACACTAAAAAGGTGCTCAAGAAATATGTACTAAAGTTGACTGTTATCCACTGTGCATGTCTCCTGCCCACTGTCCTTAGTTTATTGTGATGAGATCAAAAACAATTTGAATGCAAAATCTGTGCTCTGTCTTTCACTATTTTGTATGAAGTCTTAGCATTTCTCCTTTTCATGATGTCTACTGAACTCTGATTGCAATAGACGACAACACCAATCCCAGTTAGCAGCTTTGTATAGATCAGCCAGCTAAAACTAATAGAATGAAGTGAGAAGAAATTCACTCAGGATTTTTGTGGGCATAGCATGAAAGTGGCTTTCATTCCACTCAATATCACTTCTCATTTTAGACCATTTCATTTCTGACCACTTGTCCCTGCTTTGGTCATTTAGTCCTCTATTAGATGGGAAAGTATCCTATTGCTGTCAGCCTTGCCCACCATTCGTGTTCGCTGGATCCTGGAACATTACATGATGATCAAGTGCAGTTAATAATAGCACCAAGTGCTACTGAGTGTATAAAACACTTACTGCAGGAAATCATTTAACTTTTAACAGCTACAAGTAAGCATTTTTGATTTTTAATTTATGTACTAATTTGATTTCAGAGCACACGTATAATCAGCTTCAATGGTCCACAAGCACTGCTTTCCATCAAAATTGGCTTGAATTCAATTTTTATTCATCCTTTGAAAAGACTGTCAGTTTCATTGACAGGTTCTAAAAATATAAAAAATGAATAAAATGTCTCGTTATTTTATTTAAGAGAGCACATTCTCATGTAGCTCAGGCAAGCCTTGAACATGCCATGTGGACTAACTTGACTTTAAACTCTTGATTCTCCTGTCTCCATCTGCTGAGTGCACAACCATGCACAACCAGGTTCAGTTGTATATGGTGCTAGAGATCAAACTCAGGGTTTTATGCAGGTTAGTCAAACACTCCACCAATTGAGCTGTGTTCCAAGCCTTAAAATTTGATAAATAAGTAACAACAAACCATTGTTATAAGTACACAGATACTGGCTGGGAAGTGAAAAGAACCCTTCCTGGCTTATTCCACATCTTTGGATCAAAATGCACTGACTTATAAGACATGGAAGCGAGAAAGTCATTGACACAGAACCACCTTCTGCAGTGACTCCAGCATCCTAGAACACACTCAGAATGGCTGATCTCAAACAGGAGCTTTGCTGTGAGTTCTTCCTGAACACTGAAAAGTGCTATACTGTGAAAGTGTCTATCATCTAAGTAGAACATCACTTCAGCGTAAAAATGAAAAAACTGGATGAATTTAGAATAAACACAACTCAAGTATGTGTATATATATATATATATATATATATATATATATATATATATATATATGTGCCTATGAGATGGTAGATGAGATTTTACAGGAAATGATAGTAAAAACCAAGACAAGAAAAAGTGGTTCTGGCAAGGAACCTTTTGAGATGTGTTAACCCAGGATCTTTTCAAGAAGCACGCGTGGTCTCATTTTTATACATTGATTTAGAGTGTGTCTCTAAGAAACTCTTCTTCAGACAGACAAAACAGCTTTGTGCAGGACAATTTAACTCAGGGTGTCTTATATAACTACAAAAATCTAGGAGAAATCTGCTTTTTTTGTATAGCTCATTCTATTTTCTTTCACAACAGAATATTTCATAGAATTTTGGAAGAGAAAACTCTAATAGGCATTTTTTTTCTGTCTCCCAGATCCCTGCTCACTCAGTGGATGGCTGACAGGGTTTTGGGGAAGCAGAAGATGAACATCTAAAATAAAAATAGCCATTGACTAATTGTTAAGGGTCATATGAGTTATCAATTCAATTATATAAATGATAAAATAGGCTCTTAATCTTTTAAAAGTTCCTTTTAAATTTATACCTCCTTATTTAGATGTGTGTACATGTGTGTGTGTGTGTGTGTGTGTGTGTGTGTGTGTGTGTGTGTACACATGCATTCACAGGCATCCACACAAACAAACACATATATTGTGAAGGTCAAAGGACAACTTTTTAAAAAAATCTATTCTTATTTTAATCTGATATTTATTTATTTATTTATTTATTTATTTATTTTACACTCCAGATTTTATTCCCCTCCTGGTCCACCCTCCGAATGTTCCACTTCCCATACCTCCCTGCCCCACTGACTCCACGAGGATGTCCCCACCTCTCACCTCTCACCTCTCACCCCCCACCCCGCTAGACCTCTAAACTCCCTGGGGCCTCCAGTCTCTTGAGGGTTAGGTGCATCTTCTCAAACTGATCCCAGACCCAGTAGTCCTCTGCTGTATATGTGTTGGGGACTTCATAACAGCTGGTGTATGCTGCCTGGTTGGTGATTCAGGGCTTGAGAGGTCTCAGGGGTCCAGTTTAATTGAGACTGCTGGTCCTCCTACAGGGTCACCTTTATTCTCCGCAGCTTCTTCTGGCTTTTCCCTAATTGAACCACAGTGGTCAGCAGCTTCTGTCTATTGGTTTGGTGCAACTATCTACATCTGACTCTTTCAGCTGCTTGTTATGTCTTTCAGAAGCCAGACATGATAGGTCCCTTTTTATGATGGCTTTATAGCCTCATTAATAGTGTCAGGCCTTGGGGTGGATCCCTTGATCTGGATCCCACATTGGGCCTGTCACTGGACCTTCTTTCAGTCTCCTCTTCATTTCCATCCCTGTAGTTCTTTCAAACAGGAACAAATATGGGTCAGAGTTTTGACTGTGGGATGGCAACCCCATCCCTCACTTGATGCCCTGTCTTCCTGCTGGAGGTGGGCTCTATAAATTCCCTCTCTCAACTGTAGGCCAAGTTTAAAGTCCCTCCTTTTGAATCCTGAAAGTTTCTCACCTCCCAGGCCTCCGGTACATTTTGGAAGTTCTCCCCAACCTCCTACCTCCTGAGATTGCCTGTTTGCATTCTTTCTGCTGGCCCTCAGAGCTTCAGTCTTTTTCCCTCACCCAATACCAGATCAGGTTCTCCTATTCCCACCCCTGCATCCACTTTCCCTCCCAGGTCTCTCCCTCACTAAACTCTTGTGATCGTGATCGTTTTCTTTTCCCTTCCAAGTGGGACTGAGGTGTCCTCACTTGGGCCCTTCAGCATGTTGACCTTTCCTTGCTCATTTGGAGTTCCTGTAACAGACTATATATCTTCAGGGTTGATGGGAAAAACCTTTACCCACTCAATTGTATAATCAGACTAATCTATTTGGCTTCCTATGATGAAGTACCATAGGCTGGGTGGCTTAAAGCCCATAAAAATATGTTTCACAGTCCTTGAGGCTGGAAGTCCAAGCCTCTATTCTTGGGGTCCAGTGAGGGCTCTAATTCTGGTTTGTAGACAGTATTTTCTTGATATAGCCTTCCATGATAAAATTTGCATGCAAGCTGTGCCTGTTTCCATCATCAGGCATGATTTCCCTTATGTTGAGTGAGTATTAAATCCAATCAGAAAGCTGCTGGTTACCACCAAGATATGACTGTCACCACTCCACTCCTAGAGTTATGATACCATACTGCTCATCACAGTGGAGTTCATAGGTATTGTAGCTGGGAAAGACCATTGGTTCCCTCCACTGGCAAAATTCATAGCATCGTATTGTATTGTGAATGCAGGTCCTAAAGGAGGAGCCTTTCATGTCAGTTCCAGCTCAAATCCCATAATCTTATGTTGAAAGCACTTGGTGCACCAGCAAAAGAGTTTTATCTTCAATTTCTGGGAGACAAAAATGGCAAGAGCAGTAACCTATATTGTTTTTAGGGTCTCTTTAGCTTTCTTGATTAATTACTTGAAACAGTGTTTCTCATGAGTGGTAGAGAGTCTAAGCCTCTTGGGGGAAATATTTTCAGCCCAACTGGGATAATTTCACTTTAACTATAAATTTATACACATAGACTTATATGTACTAATGGTCACTAATATCATATATAGTGGATTTACTACCATAATGCCCCAGCTACCTCTTGATAGCATTATTTTGTGCATTAGAATTTCAATAAATGACTTGAGGGCATATGTTTTTGAAATACTTGACAATAAGCAATGTAATAAAGTTTATTTTAACTTATAAAGGGGAGCAGTGCATTATGATAGGAAGACATGAGAATGAGTTAACTGGTTATATTCTGTCTTTAGTTACAATGCAGAGGATGGTCAAGAAGTAGGGACAGCCCATACAATCTTAACAATAAAAGATTAAAGGAAAGAAATGACTATATAAGCTCTCTCTCTCTCTCTCTCTCTCTCTCTCTCTCTCTCTCTCTCACACACACACACACACACAGAAGGACACAAAATTCAGAGATTCAGAGTGGGAACTGAATAGATGGATTGTTGATTAAAAACATGCACTGTCCTAACAGAGGGTGGGAATTTGGTTTCCACCTGCTCTCTGGGTATCTAACAGCTGCCTAACTCCAGCTCCAATGGGATCTGCTGTCTCTAATCACTGTGAGCATCAGCCCTCAAACTCAAATACTGGCACAGTGACACACAAACACACACACACACACACACACACACACACACACACATGTAAAAGTGCACACACACATACACTCTACCACCATATAAACCAAAAATGTCTCAGGTTATCTACTTTCTCTATGGTGCTCTTCCTCTTGAGCAAGGGCTGTATATAAAACAGCAACCCAAGGTGGGAACTAATCACTCAAAATCATGAGCCTATAGAGGCTCATCTCATATGTAAAAACCAGAGCCTCAATAATAGGATTTGGTTCTCTTGAGTTCAACCTCGGAGTTTTAAAACGTCCAGTTTCCTTATTCCCCTTTAACCCCTTATACACTTGAGTATTTAATTAAACTTAAAAATCTATTGTAAACTGAAGGCTTTCTTATTAATGGAATACAAGCTATGTTCCACACTTGGTATGTGCTTCTCTTACCAACTCTCTATTTCTGCTCTATATCAGCTTTTCTAAGTTTTAAGATATGGATTAGAATTCTTTTATTTCTAAAGCTTTGGATAAGCATAATTAGAAAAATACATTAAAACAACATTTACATTTCAAGAAAAAAATCTTTAGTTCCAAAATACCCAAATTCATAAATACCTGCACGTTTACATTGCCTGTTGTGATTGACTTTTGAAAACGCTCCTGTCTTAGTTTGATCTTCCATTGCTCCAACGAAACACCATTACACAAAAGCAAGTTGGGGATAAAAGGGTTCATTTGGCATACACTACCACATTGGAATCCATCATTGAAGGAAGCCAGGACAGGAACTCAAAGAGGTCAGAAATATAGAGACAGGAGCTGATACAGAGGTGATGCAGTGGTGCTGCTTATTGGCTTGCCCCTCATTTCTTATTCAGTCTCCTTTCTTGTAGAACCTAGTAACACCAGCCTATGGGTGGCCCCACCCACAATGGACTGGGCCCTGCCCCATCAGTCATTATATAAGAAAATACCTTATAGGACTGCCTCTAGCTCCATCTTATGAAAACATTCCCTTAGATGAGGTTCATTTCACTCAGATGACTTTAGATTGTGTCAAGTTGACATAAAACTATCCAGCACAGTATAACATCAGTAATAGTGTCAGGGTTTGATGCCCACACATGGGATGGATTCACAGTTGGGCCAGTCACCTGTCTGTTACTCATTCAGTCTCTCCTCCATTTTTGTCCCTGCATTTCTGTTAGAAAGGAACAAATTTGGATCAAAAAAATTGAAGGTGTGTTGGTGTCACATTCCTCCACTGAGGGCCCTGTCTCATTACTGGAGGTCTCTTCAGGTAATATATCCCTAGTGTTGGGCCTTTTGGCTAAGGTCAACATCATTAAATTCTGAAAACCTCTCCCATCCCAGGTCTCTGAGACTTTCTAGAGATTCTCCCCATCCTGGCAGCTGCATATATATTTCTACTCATTTTCCTGTCCCTCTGTGCTTCTCTCCTGTCTCTTCCCATACCTGGTCATTCCCGCTTGTTCCCTTCCTCCTTCCATCTCCCACTGAGATCCCTCGCTCTCTTTGCCTCCCATGACAATGTTGTGCTTGAGACAGGAACCTAGCATGGCTGTCCTCTGTGATGCTCTACCAGCAGCTGACTGAGACAGATGCAGATACTCACAGCCAAGCATTGAACTAAGGTCAGGGAACCCTATGAAAGAGTTAGGGGAAGGTTCGAAGGAACTAGAAGGGATGGCAACCCCCCTCCCCAGGAAGACCAAAAGTGTCAACTAACCTGGACCCCTGGGAGCCTCCAGAGACTGAGCCACAAACCAAAGAGCATGCATAGGCTGGTCTAAGGCCCCCAGCACATATGGAGTAAAGAACTGTCTTTCCTGGCCTCAGTGGGAGAAGATGTCCCTAATCCTGTATAGACTTGATCCCCCAGAAAGGGGCAATGCCCCCAGTGCATTCTCTCAGAGGCAAAAGGGAGGGGGAATGGGTAAAAGAACTCTGGATGAAAGAGTGTGAGGGGCAACATTTGGTATGTAAATAAATAAAATAATTAATAACAGTAATAATAATAATAGCTACCTAGTACATCAACATTATAAAAGATGACAATCACATGTGGTCCATAAAGATAATTTTAGGGTTGGAATCGCAGTTTAATGATACTGCAAAATGTACAAGGCCCTGGGGACAAATCTTTGCAGCATAGAAAAAGATATTTTTGCAGATAAATCAACACATATTCATTGTTCATGTCATTACAGTAGGAACAGTTTATGTAGAAGCTGATGAGTTTAATTTCACCTAGTCACAATTATCTTCACATGGTAATCACACACAAGATGCAAAAGGAGCTTTTGCATCTTTGTTTTCTTCTTAAAAATCTTAAAGTTGCATTTATTCAGATATTTAAAAAACAGTAAGATTTCATTTTTACCTCAAATTATCAAAGAGATTCAGTATTAACTCATTTAAAAATATTTTCCCAGTAGTTATTGTTAATAATGTATTGTAAAAATGATGTTGACATTTTCCTATTCACAAAATTGGTAACACTAAATATTTAGATAGAAGTAAATACCTATTGTTAAAAAATGGATTTTGCAGTTCAAGAAAACAACTTTAAATTATATTTTGTTTAGCTAAATTATATTGATTTTTCTTGAAATATACTTAGAATACATTTGACTGTGATTTAAGGGAGTGAAGTACCTTCTTACCAACTATTTAGAGGATCTGGACATGCATGGGCAATTAGGTACAGATAAAATATTTCAATAAAATCAGAGGAGAAAAAATCATAGATGGGCAAGTGTTGGTGTAGTTGATAGTTCCTTGTAAAGTAGATAAGGAAACAAACTGTCAACTACATCAGAAGTACAAAGCAAAAATACTCAGCAATATCTACTAAAATTATACATAAGTAGACAAATTAATAGAGAAAATGCTCTAAGTTTTGAGAGGAAAAATGTGTTTATTTCTGTGTAATAGTAACTCTGAAGTGATCTTGTTCTTTAACATATATTCATTTTC
This sequence comes from Arvicanthis niloticus, assembly GCF_011762505.2. Classification (NCBI taxonomy): domain Eukaryota; kingdom Metazoa; phylum Chordata; class Mammalia; order Rodentia; family Muridae; genus Arvicanthis; species Arvicanthis niloticus. The sequence continues at coordinate 51,871,311 of NC_047665.1, read as the reverse complement.
AAAATGTCTCAGGACAAAGTCCTCAGGCTCATGATGATGAGAATGTCAAACCACTTTGTCACTATGGTGATCCTTGGAGAGAAAACAAGGAAGATTACGTAAATTGAAAGCACCCTTAGTCCAAATGAAAGGCTTCATATCTCCATCTATAAGGGCCCAGAAGAAGCCCAATGCTCTGACAATATTCTGTCTTCTGTCATGTATGTTCTTCACTTTGTCATCTCTGGATGCTCTAGGACAAGCCTTATCCTATTTTTAATCAACCGTAAAATTCTAGGATCACAAGTCATCCACCCCTAGGGCTATAGACCCACACTGTTCTCTTCTTTGCTCTCTGACACCCCCTTCACAATGTCTCTTCATTATGTACTTGGACTTGGTCATCAGCAAACCCATCCATGGATGTGTATCCTCTGTGATTGCCACTCCTGCAGTAACTCGAGATCACACATTATGCCTATTTTATAAATATTCTCTCTTTTTTGTCTTTTACCAATTAGACAAAACATTGCTGAGAGAAGCATGCATATATTCAATGTCCTGATAACATTCCCTTCATTCAAAACACAGGGTAGGAAAAGACCCAACTCTGTTCACTGTAGGGCTCCTTTCTACTTTTACTGCTGAAATGATTAAGACCTCGTGATAATAACAGAATATATTTGGCTTTCTTCAGATTATGTCTGGATGATAAGGTCTAAATGGTAAAAAGTAATGTTGGAGGTTGCCTTGAAAAATGGGAAGATCATGCAAATAGGTCAGTCCATAATTTCATGAGCAACTGAAGAGATAAATTGGGTTTTTTTTTTTTTTTTATATCTTACTGAATTATCTAACAAAGTCAGGTAAAAAAAAGTTTGTAGATCCTATATGTCATATGTCACCATCTCTCTAAAGGTCGTATTATCACATCCTTCATTTTGCTTTGCTAACAAAATTATTTCAATGAGCTAAAATTAAATATTATCTTACTTTTAATACTAAAGTCCTTCTGATTATTTTAATAACATGCAAATTGCATCTTTATGACTCAAAGTACATAATCACCTGAGTAATGATCCAATGGATTAATTTTGCATTAAAATTTATTCAATTAATTAATAGTACTTCATTGAAATTATAAATGTGCAAAAACGTTTCCCTGTTAGAGAAAAAAATGATAGCATGATTAAAAAAGGGACACTTTAGATTCTAGTTTATTTATTGTATAGTTAATACAGACAAATGAATTCTTAAGATGAAACTTATACAAGTTTTTCTATACTGACTAAAAACAATTCATAGAGGGTTTAAAAATATTGTAACAGTTAGAAAGTAAATGTTTGTTATCATGGTAGTCATTTTCCTTTCAGGGTGCAGGAGGACTTCAAGTAGATATCTACAGAGAAGTAACTGAATAGTCAAAACCACATGAAAGACAATATGAGTTAAGAATTTAGTGAGTCAACATCAGAACACAGTACTGAAAGGTTTTTGAATGCTAGTAGAAACTTAGTTTCAGCAGTAAATTGTGAAAATTAAGAGAAAATAGACATCTGCTGACATTACTAATAAGCTGTAGGCTTCATCTTAGTATTTAAAAACAAATCTTTTACTATAAAAGACAAATATCAAAGATTTTTGAAACCTGTAGAAATGTAAGTATCCTTTATGGTTTATCACTGAACTCAGATTATTTCAAAACAGCTTCCATTATTTTGCTAATTCTTTCAGTGTTTCTTTTCTATTCTTATTTTTTGTTGTTCATGTACCAACTTCTATTCATTTTAATTTTTATTATGTATATTATTAATGTGTGTGTGCCTGTGCATGGGTATGGGCATGCGCTTGTGCATATTTGTGTGTGTGTGTGTGTGTGTGTGTGTGTGTGTGTGTGTGTGTGTATGTGTTTATTCTGCAGCATTTTTATGCAGTTCAGAGGATAACCTTGTGAGACCAGTCATCTCCTATCACTTTTACATGAGTTCTGGGAATTGAACTCAAGTCTTTAGGACTGTATCAAGCTTACATGTCAAGTGCCTTTTTCATCTGACCAGTCCCACTGGCCTTTAAACTCCTAGCCAACCAATTCATTGAAGTTCTTTATACTAAGTTCAATTCTTGATATTTTTACTGCACTAAACTTAAGAGTTGGTAGAGCATCCACATGTCTGGAAAGTCTGTCAGCAAGGAAAGAATTTTTAGTTTAAGGTCATATATTCTAAAACCAATGCCAGTAAAAGTTTTGTTTTATTTCAGTATCCCATTGACCTACTTTGAGAGACAATAGAAAATGTGGAACATCAACACCAGTTTCTTACAGAGTAATAGGGCATTTCATGGCTTCATGAATGCAAACCAGTCCTGAGTAAACAGATCAGTTAGCAATAAAACCCCTGCCTCTCAAGACCAACTGACCCATGCCCAAAATGTTGTTAACTGCTGAATTTAACAAAAGACGTGGAATGGTAAATGAGTAAAATATTGATCAACAGCTTCCAGAGAAGATGCTCAATGATGTTACACAGACAGTGTCAGAAAAATCCATGTTTATGTCCATTTAAGGGAAGTCATTTAAAGTCTGCTTTCAACTGGAGAATAAGAATATAATAACAAGGAATAAAACATGACGATGGTCAATACTATAGACTGAACAAGCCAAATGGGCAGAATAGTCATCACTGGGGTGGTACACCAGGAAGAAATAATCTATGACAGAATGAAATGAACTTTGGGAAAACATGCTGACTATGATTGGGAGGAAAACCATCATCCTGCTGATTAATGACAGAGGGCAAAGCAAAGGGAATCCTAAAACTGGAACTCCAAGTTCAACATGTAAAGATCAAACCTCATCTGAAATTACTGCTGAAAAAGTCTAAACTGGAGATGCACACATAGCAATAAATGTTTGAAACAATGCTAATTTTATACCAGTAAGGGATTTTTAGAGACTCTAAAAGAGATCAACAACTAACAAGACTGAAGAACTTCAAGAGCATTTGAGTGAAGTAAGACTGAGACAAGTCATTAGTAAAATCTAGTATCCATGTTCTCCAATAGACTTTATTTACATATAAAGTATGCCTGTTCTCCTTGAGTGTCAGAACATGGTGAAAAGAATGGTCCATAGTGAACAATGCCTTGGGGAACTGTGGGAGAGTCTTCAGATGGGCAAAAAGGAAAGGCGCTTATTACCTCAGGTGCATTTTGGTCCCAAGATTGTTCATGGATGTGATTTTATGTCTCCTGTATTAACTATTTTTACTCAATTTATAGGACAAGTTTATTCTCATTGGGTATCAGAAGATAGCTATAGAACCCAATCTGGTGAAATGATATGTTGAGTGCTGTCCTCAGTGTACCCTGATTTTTTGACATGGCCTTCTGCCTTGATTCCATACTTGGCATATATAATTTATAGTATATGCCATGCAATTGTGTTTTAATTGGCCTGTCCTGAGAAACCTCTGAAAAGGGCTGTTCTGTTAACATTTAGTATGTTTACTGACATTTATTTACATGCTTTTTTTCTAAACGTGTTTTTTGATCATTATTTTCTGAGCTCAAAAAACCTTCCTTGGATCATTGCTTTCTTTGACACATTCATGTATAAGAGTACACTGAAACTGAAGTAACATTTTCTACAGCATTAGACTATAGTCTGTTCAATGCTGTAAGGCCTTCAGATCCCAGTTTTCACAGACAAATCTGCATAGGTTGATTAAAGTCATCACTTGAATATCAGTAAAAATATGAGGAAAAGACATGCCAAAGTCACAGGTTTCAGTGCCTCAAACTGATTGCCAAAAAGGTTTGTCTAGTGGAATATGATAATGTTTTTTAAAGTACAGGAATAAAAATATTATATACAGAAACTCATAGCTGTAATTAGATTTTATAAAAAATGTTGTCCTAATTATCACAATTAGAAAAAACTTTAGCAATTAATAAGTATAAACTTTTTCTTAGTTGTACCAAATAATAGATTGATTAGATAATTAATTAAATAGATAGATTGGATAGATAGATAGATGATAGATAGATAGATAGATAGATAGATAGATAGATAGATAGATAGATAGATATAGTTAGATACATAGACACATAGAGAGGTACTTAATAGATACATAGATAGATAACATTTGCTAATATGTCATATTTGATTTTATCCTTGAGAGGGCTTCCTTTTTCTGAAGTCAAACATGGAGGAGTGGATATGGGAGAAAAAGGATGTATTGTGGAAAGATTTGCAGGAGAGAATGGAGGGAAAACTGCAGCCTGGATCTTCCTGTATGAGAGAAGAATTAACAAAACAAATCAAAACACAAAAAGGAATGTTTGCTTTGTTTTTCTTTCATTGTTGTTTTGACCATGGTCTGAAACCTCTTCAGTAGAAATTCTAGAGAAAAAAAAAACCTACATTTTTTTCTAATATATAGTATCTACTTAATGTGTCCATGATATAAAGATTACATGCTAAACATGAAAACCAGTTTTCATATTTTAAAATTCCTGTTTGATATGCCTCAAAAATATTATTTTAATTAATTAATTTGTTCACTTTACATTCTGATCATGCTCCCTATCCCTCCTCTCTCCCCAGTCCTGCCCTTACAAGTTCCTCCCCTAACATCCCTCTCTTTCTCCTCAGTGAAGGGAAAGCCTCAATTGGATACCATCCCACCATGGGATATCCAGTGACAGTAGGACTAAATGCGTCTTCTCCCATTGAGCCCCAACCAGATAGTCCTGTTAGGGAATGGAATCTAATGGGAAGCAATAGAGTCAGAGAGAGGCTCTGTTCCAATTCTTCAGAACCCACAAGAAGATGATGCTGTACTCTGCTAAAAATGTGTAGAAACCCTAGGTCCAACCTCTGCATGCTCTTTGGTTGGTGGTTCAGTCTCTGTGAGCTCCAATGGTCCCAAGTCAATTGATTCTGTAGGTTTTCTTGTAGTGTCCTCAACTCCTCTGGTTGGCTCAATTCTATCCCTCATTCTTCCACAAGGCCCCCAGAGTACCGCCTGATGTTTGACTATGAGTCTTTGCTTCTGTTCCCATCTGCTGCTACATGAAGCTTCTCAAGAAATAGTTATGTTAAGCTCCTGTCTGCAATCATAAACAAACAAGTAAACAAAAAAGAATCAAATTAGAATGTATGCTTTATATATAAATCTTTAAATTAGAACAGGTGATAGAACAATAAAAAAGAATTATGTATAAGACAGATACTAGATAGATTGATAGCATTAATATACTCCTTATCATTGAGATTAAGAAGCTCTGCATTGAGTTCAATTCTGCCTGATTGTATAGTGTCTCTAGACTGTATTTCATTATCTTAAATCAACAGAGACAGGCAAGCTTCTGCTGCACCAGCCCTACTCACTCACAGATTACTATTGCTTCAATGCTGGTATGAATGGAATTAAAAACTGTACAACTGAAAAAAAGCATGCATGTGAAACTTGTCACTCCAGCACCATTTCTGTGAGTAATCCTGATGGGAATCCTTATAAACCAGAGGTTAAATCATGATCTGGTCGATCTGATCAGGGGCCACAGAGTAGATAGATATTACTTGGAGTTTAAGAATCTAGATCTTCTAAAATCCATCCAGCATCCATCTGTACCTGGAGCAAAGACTATATAACCTTATGTACTAATATAGCATCTGTAAAGCATTGAGGAAGTTGAAGGAAGTCTTCAATTTCCCCAGTGTACCCCCTCAAGTCCTCCCTGTCCTTAAAAGCTTCTTGAAAAAATACTCTTGATGTTAATGCAATATTTTCCTTTAAGACAGATGCGTAAACATTTTAAAATCTACCGACTGTACTACATCCTTCAAAGCAGCTCACTCTGAGGACATGGTCAAATAATTTGATAAGAGCTGAGTCATCAAAATTTTACTTTAATCTTAGTTTGCAGTCCAAGTTGAGCTAAACACTGTTGCAGTTTTAATAGTTTTCCCTGCAATACCCTCAAGGAGTATTAGCAGTGTATTTAAAAAGATGATTATAATACATGACACAAATGTGACTAAAAGACAGCATGTAATTGAGAGCTAAATTGTGTGGAACATCATCAAAATACTGTCAAAGTTGGACAGAGATAAATTAGTGGGAGCTGAAACACAAAAGTACTGTGTAGAAGGAATTGAGGTATATCTTAAAAGTAGACTTCAAGTATATATGGTCAAAATAAACATGTGGGTTCAGAAAGAAGAAAGAAGTAAGATAATATTCAGGAAGAGTATGGATTCAGCCCCTAAGTAGAATTAAAATATGAATCAAGGACAAAGAAAGCAAGATATGATTATATCTTCTGACTGATAACTCAGAACATGGTATACTTCCAAGTGACTCTTATCACTCTCAGTTCTCATAAGACTGTTGGAACTGGGAGTCATTAATTTTTTCACTTTAAATACACTGAGGCAGGGCGAAATTAAATTGCCAAAGATCTTTCAGCTAATGTACTATAGATGAAGATGTAAACAGCCCTAAATTTTCTTGATGAATTATAATAACTCACATCATAGTTACGCCTTCTTTTGGAACCCCTTGTGCTATAATTAATTTATAATTATAAAGGTTAGTTCATATTAAATATGCAATATATATAAACTGAAAGTCTTATATGCTTCATAGCATTATATTTTCTGGTTGAAAGCTCAACCATTGCCAACTTCTCAAATCAGAAAACAGCATTAATAAAAAAGCCAGTTCCATGTGGAATACTACCTTTTCAGTGAGTTTTAGTGCTTTAAGAAGATGTGATCTTTCAATAAGTATTATTGGTTTTGTTGTTTTTTGCTTTTTTATCAGGCTAGTTGATTCTCAAGATTCTGGGGATTCTCTTGTCCCTGTATGCCTTCTTTATGTAAGCGATATGACATTACAGATGATCTCCACATCTCACTTTTACACAGGTTCTATGATTTTGAAATCACACCCTTGTACTTAGACAGTAAGTAAGTTCTGAGCCAATTGAGCCATCTTCCTACCCATGGAATTGTGATTTTTTAAAAAATGTACATAGATAGATAGATAGATAGATAGATAGATAGATAGATGAGAGATAGGTAGATAATAGATAGATAGATAGATAGATAGATAGATAGATAGGTGATAGATATAGATGTTAGATAAATAGATGATAGATGTAGGTATGCTGTATATATATAAATGAATATATATATTTTATGGTCATATACTATCATAATATGCATAGACACACATACATGTGGTTATAGGCACAAATGAAATATATATATACATGTACTATGTGCACATGCTATTTATATTTCTTCTCCATTCTTTCCTCAACCCACATCAGTAATAAAGGCCAAATATTCAGCCTAAATTCCTATTACTGGAATGAAGATTGAGTCAATTAGCAAAATTTGTTTAATTTTTAGCATATATTATTTATCCATGACAATGTGATTCATTGTGACATTTCCAGATATACTGAATATATTGTTATCATAATTGCCACCTCTAGATTATCCTGTCTTGTCTCCTTCCCAAATGCATGTTACTGAACTGCTGAACCATGTGATACTGCACTGAAAGCAGTTTTCTTCCTAGCTTTGCCAAGCAATAGTCTCTTGGTAGTCATTTTATCTGGATAAAAGTGACCAAAGAAAAATTGATGAAAAGTTTACATTATTTTGATAAGATAAAAACTCGACTGCACTAATTTAAATAATTTCTCTAGTATTACTCGTGTTGATCACATTTAGAGATCAGTGTGACTTATCTTTAAAATTCTACTTTCCTATCCAAAGCTAAATTCTAAAAAACTAATTTATTTTCAAATGTTAACATTTAAATATAAAATACTTTAACCATTATGGTGGACTTTTATTATTTTTTTAAATTCCCACCTTCTGACATCTTACTGTAACTTAGTTTTAGACAATAGGAATATTTCAATTATGTATTACTTGGAGAGATAAGTGGAATTTTACAGTTTCCAAAACTTTGTGTTCTCTGTTTCATGTTTCACACATAACGTAAAAGAGTAGGACTGCTGAGGATTATCATTTTTACCATGTACCACATTTAAAAATATGCCTTTGATTTCTCCCTTCTGGTGAAGGCGTTAGGGGATGAAGTAGGAGACCTCTGTTTGAATGGAATAGAATCAACTCAAGCAGAGTAAGGGATCTGTAGTGGACATCACCTTCCTGGAGGGCTGTAAGACTTTCGCTTTCACTTTCATCATTTCTTTTCTGGAAAGGCAAACTCTAGAATCTCTGGTTCTGAAGGCCCAGAAGAGATTACTATTCTAATGAATGTCTTCATCTCTCAATTTATTTTTGCTTGTTTGATTTGAATGTGAATATTGCTATGTTAAATTGTTTGTGGTACTTTCTTTTAACAACTTGTTTTTCTTTTGGAATGAGCCTTTCATTTGTAAATATGGAAATGGTGTTATTATTGCTTCTTTTGTAATAGGGCAGTCACAACTGATTCCTAGACTTTGAGGAGAAAAATCACTTGCTTCTGTGTTGTATTTTTCTCATGACTTTTTTTCCATCAGGAGGCACCAACCAGAGTCAGTATTCTGCTGATGCCAAGGACAGAAAATTTATCATTCTAGGATCACTTTTCCCTTATTAAAAAATATACTATACCTCACACATACTGGTTCTCCTCCTCAGATATCTAGTACTTCTCTGCTTTATAAATTTCATTATTTTTTAAAACATATTAGTTCATTGTGAATGAAGTTGAATTTGTTTAAATCTCAAATATTCCATCCACATAAACAATTAGCATAATAGGACATTCTGCAGGCTAACAATCTGTGGAATGTTTCTTTCAGAATGGGGAAATGTGGAGGTGACTACTTGTTCATATCAAAGAAAAAGATTGTTATGTAGGCTCTTAAATCCTGCCTCTAATATAGTCTTATTTTCATATGAAAATAATTTGTGTTTGCAAGTAAATAATATTGTTTTTAATTTAAAAAGGCTCTTAGAAATACACAGATCAATAGTTCTATTGCAATTCCTTCATGCGATACAGGCTTCTCAGTCTGTTCCTTAGGATTCTGGGACTGAAAGCCTAGTTGTCAGCTCTATCTCATTAGTTGATTTCTTTAAAAACATGAAATCTTCTGTTAATCCTGAAAATGGAAAGAGCCCAAATATATGACTTTTCCCTCAGAGATTTAATCATATATATGTATATATACATATATATTATTATTATATGTATATATATGTACATATATATGCATATAAGCATAAACGTGTGCAGGTGCCTATAGAGGACAGAAAGGGATGTCAGATCTCAGAAAGCTAGAGTTACAAGCAACTATGAGCTATATAACATGGTGTGGGGAAGTAGATTAGGGTTCATGCTCTTAATCATTGACCAACTAATACATACATTACATTTTATCTTCTCAGTTCTTAGACTCCCTTTGATTCTTTAGTATTTAGTGAAACTCATATTTTATTAACAACAAAATTTTCTTAAATGCCTATCATATTGGCATTTTTTGTTTCATGTTGGCATTACATTTGTCTCACATATGCAGTTGAATACACTCAACCCTCATCTATCCCTAACTGTAAAATTCAGAAGCAAAACATGAGAAAAGAAATTCTCTAGTTGTAGAGAGGAATTTATGCAGTGTGCAGCATTAACATATGTGAAGCTGACTATGGTTGCCAAAGGCATAAGGAAATATAACTTATTTTATAATTGTGTTATCTTGAATTAGCTACATAGCTATATCTGTATCATACACCTCACATTGAGAGAATTATCTACAATACAAGTGAATGCTCAAGGCCATTAGCAATTTTATTGTTCATATTTTCTATTGTTGTATCAGTACAGAGAAGTGAAGTCATACTGATTCAATTATTTAGCACTTAAATAATTCTTATTTTATTTCTATAACTATCATTACTATTGTAATTATTAATATTATTGCTAGTAATATATTGGTTTTAGTAAAATAGAAAGGCTCTCAGAAATTCACAGATCAAGTGTTCTATTACCATGATTCCTTCATTTGGAGAAATATATATCAAGATGATTTTAAAGTATTAAAAGAAAAAATCTCAATCATTGAAGACTGGATAGAAGAAAAGGATATGTCAGTCAAAAAAATTTAAATTTAAAAAACAAAAGAAAATCCAGGCAAAAAAACATCAAGAAAATACAGGACACTATAAAAATAACAAATCCATGGATAACAGGTAGAGAGAAAGAGGAATTCCAGGTGAAAAGTGTACAAAGTATTTTCAACAAAATCATAGAAAAATTCTCTAACTTCAAGAACAAGATGCCTGACTAATGAAAGAACTGCTAGAGATATTATTATCCCATGTCTGAAACTGTACTACAGAACTACAGTAATAAAAAAAAAACACACACATGATATTGACACTAAACCAGACACATTGATTAATGGACTAGTTTGGAACATCTAACATAAGCCCACCTATCTACAGTCATTTTATTTTTGATAAGGAAATCAGAAATAAACAATTTTTTTAAAATGCAACATTTTTAACACATGGTGCTGGTCAAACTGGATAGCTGCTTATAGGAGAGTGAAAGTATATCTAGATTTATCTGAACAAAACACAACTATTAATAGATCAAAGACTTCTACCTAAGGCTAGATAAAACAAATTTAATAGAAGAAGAAGTGGGGAATAGTTTTGAACTCTTTAGCACAGAAGAAGACTATGAACAGAATATTATTAGCACAGGCACTAAGGTCAACAACTAATAATTGGGACCTCATGAAACTGAGAAGCTTATGCAGGGCAAATAACTTTCTCATGCAGATAAAGTGGCAGCCTACTGAATGGGGAGTTTTTAATAAGCTACATACTTGGTAAGTGCTAATATCCAAAATATATTAACAGCTCATGAAACTGAACAATAAGAAACCAAATAAGCCAAATTAAAAAAAATTATAGATCTAAACACAGAATTCTCAAAAGAAGAACTTCAAATGGATGAAAAAAACTTAAGAAAATTTTCAACATTCTTAGTTATCCAAAACTAAGTGCAAATCAAAACTACTTTGAGATTTTGTCTTATACCATATTGGCTCTATATCAGAATGACTAAGATTAATAAAACAAGTGACTGCTCTTGTTGCTGAAAATGTGGGATAAGATCAACACTCATTCATTGCTGGTAGGACTGCAAACATGTATAGGCATGTGGTGATGGTCCTTTGGGAAATGGAAATTGATCTACCGTAATGTCCAGCTATACTCTTTAGCATATACTCAGTGGATATTTTCCTATTTTAGAGACATTTGCTCAGTCATACTCATTGCTGCTCTATAATAGCCAGAAACTGAAAACAACCTAGATTAACGTATTAATGAATAAAGAAAATGCGGTATATTTACTCAATGGGATATTAATCAGCCATTAAAAAATAAATGAATTCACTAGTAAATAGATGGAACTAGAAAAAGGCATCCTGAGTAAGTTAACTCAGACCTATAAATACAAGTATAATATGCACTTGTTTATATGAAGGTGTTAGCTGTTAAGTCAATGATAAACAAGCTACAAAACATGGAACCAAAGATATTAGGTATAGATTAAGGGCCAAGGTAGAAAAGATAGATCTTCCTAGGAAGGGGAAGAAGAATAGACATAGATTGAGGAGAATGGGAGGACTGGAATGGGACAAAACAGTGGGTAGAAGAAGGGGGTATGGGGACAACTAAAATCAATGACCATTTAATGATTCAACTGTAAAAGTAATAAAATAACCCTAAAATATATACATATATAAAGGCTATCTAAATGAAATTTCCAAATAATGGAGGAGTTAGAGCCCCAGCTGGACATCTCTTATAACCAGTTGAAGCTTCTAGTACAGAGATGAGTTAAGTTCTTGGCCAATAGTATTCCTTGGGAATTCCCAAACAACCCAGACTTTTGCTAAGACTATTGGTTACTCTCCATCAGTGGTTCTCAAACCTTCCTTATTCTGTGACACTGTAATATAGTTCCTCATGCTGTAGTGACCCCAAGTATAAAATTATTTTTGTTGTTCTTTCATACCTATAAAGTTGTTACTTTTATGCATATCTGGAATGTAGGATGTTTGAAGTACAGCCCCTGTGAAATGATCTTTTTACCCCCAAATGGTTTGCAATCCACAGGTTGAGAATCACTGCTTTCCTATTGTTGAAAACAAGACATACAATAATTCACTGAACATGGAGATATTGAGCTGATGCCTATCTAGAGCTTTGCCACTATGGGCCAGTGTTTTTGCTACCAATAGATATCATGCACTCTGTGTTTTTAATGGAATGTTTGGGGTGTGAACATGTGTGTCTCAATGGTTATATGTGTTTCTTTGGCTCTTTTGCTTCTGTTTGTTTGATTTGTTCCATTCTGGATGATTTCTTTCTATTGTTTTATTTTATTATTATCCTTTAGATGCTTGTTTGTTTTCTAGTTAGAAGCAAAAAGAACATGGATCCTAATGCGAGAGAAGGTAGGGAGGACCTGGGAGGAGATAGAGGAGAGAATATTGTAATTAGAATATATTGATTGGGCTCCCATGAAGACACCATATCCAGACCCATCATAGAGGAACCACTGTACTCAGGGCAATGGGTAAGAACTCTCCCCCACAACCCTATGCCCCAGATATGTAGCTGGGAGCCCAGCTCACTCAGGACTCATCATCCACCAAAACCCCACCCTCCTGAATACCACCGCCCTTTTGCCCCCTCTGCTTGGTCCTTGTTGTTGAGACTGACTCTTATCTGGTCTCCTCCTGTGAAGACACCATATCCTGACCCATTCTAGAGGAACCACTGTACTCAGAACAGCAGAGAATCCACTACACTCAGAGCAATTGAGGAAGCTGGACTCCCAGCAGCTCTAACACACACAGGGTCACAGCTCTGCACCTGATCTCACAACACCCAGAGGAAGCTAGGCTCCCAGGAGCTCTAACATGCCCAGGATTATAGGATTTCAGGATCCCAGAGGCAGCCTGAATCCCAGGAGCTCTTCCACCTAGGATCTCAGGATCACAGAGACAGCTGGACTCTGAGGAGTTCTGATACAAGCAACATAACTGGAGAGACAGGCTCCAGTCAGATACAGTGAGTACAGGTAGTACTGGAGATAACTAGATGGGTAAAGGCAAGCAGAGGAACATAAACAACAGAAACCATGATTACTTGGCATCATCAGAACCCAGTTCTCTCACCATAGCAAGTCCTGTATGCCACTCACACCAGAAAAGCAGGATTCAGATTTAAAAATCATTTCTCATGATGATGATAGAGGACTTTAAGAAGGACATAAATAACTCCCTTAAAGAAATACAGGAGAACACAGGTAAACAGGTAGAAGCCCTTAAAGAGTAAACACACAAATTCCTTTAAAAATTACATAAAAACACAATCAAACAGGTGAAGGAATTCAACAAAATCATCCAGGATCTAAAAATGGAAATAGAAACGATAAAGAAATCACAAAAGGAGACAACCCTGGAGATAGAAAACTTAGAAAACAGATCAGGAGTCATAGACACAAACATCACCAACAGAATACAAGAGAGAAGCGAGAATCTCAGGTGCAAAAGATACCACAGAAAACACTGACACGACTGTCAAAAAAATGAAAATGCAAAAAGACCCTAACCCAAAACATCCAGGAAATCCATGACACAATGAGAAGACCAAAACTAAGAATAACAGGTATAGACAAGAGTGAAGATTCACAACTTAAAGGGCCAGTAAATATCTTCAACAAAATTATAGAAGAAAACTTCCCTAACTTAAAGAAAGAGATGCCCATGAATATACAAGAAGCCTACAGAACTCCAAATAGACTGGATCAGAAAAGAAATTCCTTCTGTCACATAACAATCAAAACACCAAATGCACAAAACAAAGAAAGAATATTAAAAGCAGTAAGGGAAAGAGGTCAAGTAACTTAAAAAGGCAGACCTATCAGAATTATACCAGACTCTATAAAAGACTCACCGGAGTCTATAAAAGCCAGAAGATCCTGGACAGATGTCATATAGACCCTAAGAGAACACAAATGCCAGCCCAGGCTACTATACCCAGCAAAACTCTCAATTACTATAGATGGAGAAACCAAGATATTCCATGACAAAACCAAATTTACACATATCTTTCCACAAATCCAGCCCTACAAAGGATAATAGATAGAAAACTCCAACACAAGGAGGGAAACTACAACTTAGAAAAAGCAAAAAAGTAATCTTTCAACAACCACAAAAGAAGATAGCTACACAAACATAATCCTATCTCTAATAAGAAAAATAACAGGAAGCAACAATCATTTTTCCTTAATATTTCTTAACATCAATGGACTAAATTCCCCAATAAAAAGACATGGACTATCAGACTGGATACATAAACACAACCCAGAATTTTGCTGCCTACAGAAAATGCACCTCAGTGACAAAGACAGACAGTACCTCAGAGTAAAAGGATGAAAAACAATTTTGCAAGCAAATGGTCCCAAGAAACAAGCTGGATTAGCCATTCTAATATCGAAAATATCAACTTTCAATGAAAAATTATCAAAAAAGATTATGATGGACACTTCATACTCATCAAAGGAAAAATCTACCAAGATGAACCCTCAATTCTGAATATCTATGCTCCAAATTCAAGAGAACGCACATTCATAAAAGAAACCTTACTAAAGCTCAAAGCACACATTGCACCTCAGATAATAATACTGGGGGACTTCAACACCCCAGTGTCAGAAATGGACATATTATGGAAACACAAATTAAACAGAGACACAGTGAGACTAACAGAAGTTATGAACCAAATGAATTTGACAGATATCTACAGAACATTTCATCCTAAAACAAAAAGAATATACCTTTTTCTCAGCACCTCATGGTACCTTCTCCAAAATAGACCATATAATTGGTCACAAAACAGGCCTCAACAGATACAAAAAGATTGAAATAATCCCTTGTATCCTATCAGATCACCACAAACTGAATTTCATTAATAATAAAAACAATGAAAAGCCCACATACACATAAAGACTAAACAATGATTTACTCAATGATAACTTGCTAAAGGAAGAAAGAAATTAAAGGTTTTTTTAGAATTTAATGAAAATGAAGGCTTGTCACACCAAAACTTACGGTACACAATGAAAGCAGAGCTAAGAGGGAAACTCACAGCTCTAAGTGCCTACAAAAAGAAACTGGAAAGAACATACACTAGCAGCTTGATAGCACACCAAAAGCTCTAGAACATAAAGAAGCAAATACACCCAAGGGGAGAGACAACAGTAAATAATCAAACTCAGGGCTGAAATCAACCAAGTACAAACAAAAAGAACTACACAATGTCTCAAAGAAAACATTTTGTTCAAAAAGAACATGCTGGTTCTCTGCGAAAATCAACAAGATAGATAAACCCTTAGCTAGACTAACCAGAAGGCAGAGAGACAGTATCCAAATTAATAAAATCAGAACTGAAACGGGAGAACAAAAGAAGCTGAGGAAATTCCAAAAAAAAATCATCAGATCCTACTACAAAAGCCTATACTCAACAAAACTGGAAAATCTGGATGAAATGGAAAATTTTCTAGACAGATATCAGATACTAAAGTTAATTCATGAGCAGATAAACCATCTAAACATACCCATAACCCCTAAAGAAATAGCAGCAGTCATTAAAAGTCTCCCCACCAAAAAAATCCCAGGACCAGATGGTTTTAGTGCAAAATTCTATCAGACCTTCAAGGAAGACATAATATCAATTCTCTTCAAAATATTTTACAAAATAGAAACAGAAGGAACACTACCCAATTCGTGCTATAAAGCCACAATTACATTCATACCTAAACCACACAAAGGCACAACATTGAAAGAGAACTTCAGACAAATCTCCCTTAGGAATATCAATGCAAAAATACTCAATAAAATTCTCACAAACTGAATCCAAGAACACATCAAAACAATCATCCACCATGATCAAGTTGGCTTTATCCCAGGAATGCAGGGATGGTTCAACACTCGGAAATACAACAATGTAATCCACCATATAAACAAACTCAAAGAAAAAAAAAAAAAAAAACACATGATCATCTCACTACATGCCGAGAAAGCATTTGACAAAATTCAACTTCCCTTCATGGTAAAAGTCCTGGAAAGATCAGGAATTCAAGGCCCATACCTAAATAGTAAAAGCAATATATAGCTAACAAGTAGCCAACATCAAACTAAATGGAGAAAAACTTGAAACAATCCCACAAAATCAGGGACTAGTCAATGCTTCTGACTCTCTCCCTACCTATTCAATATAGTATTGCCAGTCCTAACCAGAGCAATTAGACAATAAAAGGGGATCAAAGGGATACAAATAGGAAAGGAAGAAGTTAAAATATCACTATTTGCAGATATTATGATAGTATACTGAAGTGACCCCAAAATTTCTACCAGAGAACTTCTAAACCTGATAACTTCAACAAAGTGGCTGGATATAAAATTAACTCAACAAATCAGTAGCCTTCCCCTCTTCTCAAAGGATCAGCAGTCTGAGAAAGAAATCATGAAAATGACACCCTTCACAACAGTCATAAATAATATAAAATACATTTGTGTGAATCTAACCAAGCAAGTGACAGATCTGTATGACAAGAACTTCAAGTCTCTAAAGATGTAAATTGAAGATCTCAGAAGATGGTAAGATCTCCAATGCTCATGGATTGGCAGTATTAAATAGTAAAAATGGCTATCTTTCTGAAAGCAATCTACATATTTAATGCAATCCCCATCAAAATTCCATCGCAATTCTTCATAAATATAAAAAGAGCAATTTGTAAATTCATTTGAAATAGCAAAAAAAAAATAGTGAAAACTATTCTCAACAATAAAAAAAACTTCTGGCATAAGCATAATCCTGACCTCAAGCTGTATTTCAGAGCAATAGTGATAAAAACTGCATGGTATTGGTACAGAAACAGGCAGGAAGATCAATGGAATAGAATTGAAGACCCAGAAATGAACCCACACACCTATGTTCACTTGATCTTTAATGAAGGTGCTAAAACTGTCCAGTGGAAAAAGAACAGCATTTTCAACAAATGGTGAGGTTTTACACTGGAGATCAGAATGTAGAAGAATGCAAATCAATTCATTCTAATCTCCTTGTACAAAACTCAAGTCCAAGTGGATAAAAGACCTTCACATAAAACCAGATACACTGAAACTAACTGAAGAGAAAGTGTGGAAGAGCCTCGAGCACATAGGCACAGGAAAAAAGTTCCTGAACAGAACACCAATTATTCCGGGCCTCTTCCGTGTCCCCTTCACCCGTGAAAGAGACACGTGAGGTAGTGTTCGGGTGGTTACTACAGCGAGGCTTTATTCTTGTATCAGCAGAAGTGGAAAGACACCAGGCCCGGGAAAGGCACTGCTATATGTACCCTACAGTGGTGTGTTCACTTCTGATTGGCTGTTCACTCATTACCCATATTACACCCGGGGATGGGCAGTGACTTTGGCGCGCTTTTGCCTTTTGCACCTGCACAGTTAGTTGTTTACTTGTGGGAGCACAGGATGTCCGTGCCATCTTGTAATGGCGAATGTTGTCACCACAAACCGCGGCTCCTAACAACCAATGGCTTATTCTCTAAGAGCAAGAATTAACAAATGGGACCTCATAATTGCACAGCTTCTGTAAAGCAATGGATACTGTCAATAGGACAAAAAGGCAACCGAGAGATTAGGAAAATATCTTCACCAATCCTACGTTAAATAGAGGGCTAATATCTGTACCAGGATATTTATTCTGCTACATTGTATTCACAGTGGAGCTTGGTGATTAGGCAGTAGAAGAGGAAGTGTAGCTGGGAGAAGAAGAGAGAAAGAGAATGGGAGAAAAAGAGGAAGGGGAAGAGAAAGGAGGCTATGGACCATGGAGGCAGACAGATAGGTAGTAAGCAGCCCTGGGTAGCAACTTCTATCAAAAAAAGTTTAGGGTAACAATTCTAATTGTGTGGTCATCTTGTTATTTGAGCATTTCCAGATATATAAATCCATTGAATAATCTTTAAGCATTAAGAGTCTTCATTCTACCGGGCACTGCAATGATGGCAGATATTTTCTGGGGTTCAGCTGAGCTTTGTGGACACACTATGGTGGATTGGCAGAGCCATCCTCCATGCTGGCACCTGGTGGGTCTAGTTGTGGCACACCTGGCCTCTGGCCACTTCTACCTGTGGCATGCATGGCTTCTGGCTGCTTCTAGTGTGGAATATGGTGGCAACAGCTAAGCAGAGCCGCCTACCAATTAGATAGCCAGCCTGTTCTGCAGCATTTTCTAAATATCTCCCATTACAAATATCAAATATATACAAGGAACTTAAGAAATTAGACTCCAGACAACCAAATAACCCTATTAAAATTGGGGTACAGAGCTAAACAAAGAATTCTACTGAGGAAACTCAAATGGCTGAAAAGCACTTAAAGAAATGTTCAACTTCCTTAGTCATCAGGGAAATGCAAATCAAAACAACCCTGAGAGTCCACCTCACACCAGTCAGATTGGCTAAGATCAAAACTTCAGGTGACAGCAGATGCTGGCGAGGATGTGGAGAAAGAGGAACACTCTTCCATTGCTGGTGGGATTGCAAGCTGGTACAATCACTCTGGAAATCAGTCTGGTGGTTTCTCAGAAAATTTCACATAGCATTACCTGAGGACCCAGCTATACCACTCCTGGGCATATACGCAGAAGATTCTCCAACATATAACAAGGTCACATGCTCCACTATGTTCACAGTAGTCTTATTTATAATAGCCAGAAGCTGGAAAGAAACCAGATGTCCTTCAATAGAGGAATGGATAAAGAAAATGTGGTAGATTTACACAATGGAGTATTACACAGCTATTAAAAACAATGAATTCATGAAATTCTTAGGCAAATGGATGGAACTAGAAAATATCCTCAGTGAGGTAACCCAATGACAAAAGAACACACATGGTATGCATTCACTGATTAAGTAAATATTAGCCCAAGAGCTCCCAATACCCAAGATACAACCCACAGATCACATGAAGCTTATGAAGAAGGAAGACCAAAGTGTGGGTGTTTCGGTCCTTCTTAGAAGGAGTAACAAGATACTTATGGGAACAAATATGGAGACAAAGTATGGGACAGAAACTGAAGGAGGGGCCGTCTGGAGACTGTTCTACCTGGGTATCCAACCCATGTGCAGTCATCAAAGGCAGACACTGAAGTGGATGCCAGGAAGTGCATACTGACAAGAGCCTGATATAGCTGTCTCCTTAGAGGTCTGCCA
Source organism: Arvicanthis niloticus (assembly GCF_011762505.2). NCBI lineage: Eukaryota > Metazoa > Chordata > Mammalia > Rodentia > Muridae > Arvicanthis > Arvicanthis niloticus. The sequence goes on along the minus strand of NC_047665.1, from coordinate 51,851,989 downwards.
GAGCCTGACTTATACAGAGGTGGATGGTCATAGCTAACCATTGAACTGATCTCAGGGTTCCCAATGGAGGAATTAGAGAGAAGACTGAAGGAGCTGAAAGGGTTTGTGGTTCCATGGGGAGAGCAATTCCAACCAGCCAAGCTCCCATGGTCTAAACCACCAGCCTGGGAGCACATAGGGAGGGGCCCATGGCTCTAGCTGTATATGTAGGGGAGGATGGCTTGTCGGGTTTAGTTGGGAGAGGAAGTCCTTGGTCCAGTGAAGTCTGGATGCCCCAGTGTGAGGGAATTTGAGGGAGGGGAGGTGGGAGTGGGTGGGTGGGTAGGTGGGGCATATCCTCATAGAAGCAGGAGGAGGGGAGACAGGATGAGGTTTCTCGGGGGGTGGAAATGAGAAAAGGGGATAACATATGAAATGTAAATAAAATATCTAATAAAAATTAATTTAAATAGGAATGTATTGAATAAAAATCTAGTTTTAATAACAAGAATCTTTGTGGATCTCTTGATATAGATCTCTGGTTTGCAAACAGCATTATATAGACTTAGCAGTTTATATTTGAATACATAGTTCATCATAAATGTTTTATATTCACAAAACTTAATTTATCACATTTCAGTCCTTTTTAAAATATACTTTGTCTCATTCAATTTACTAATAATTAATCTATATTATATTATAAATATATTGATGATGCTAGTTCATACTCTTAATGTTTACTGTGAATACTTATAACTGTTTAAAGAGTATCTAGATCAGAAACTGGACAAGGTAGTACTGGACAAGGTAGTACTGGACAAGGTACTAAGCAGCCAGGGAAATAGCTTGGCAGAGAAACTGCTTGTGGTACCAACAGAAGAAATTGAGTTCAGATCCCCAGAATGTACATAAAAAGCAGAGCATACAGTGCATATCTGTCATTCCTGTACTGGGTAAACAGAGACAGGAGGAAATCTACAACTCATGGAGAGCTAGTCTTGATAAGTAATGAGCACCAATTCCAGTAAAAGACTCTGCCTTACAAGATACAGTGCTGAGGGATAGATACACGACTTCTGACCTATACACCAACATACCACACACACAGTCATGTGCACCCCCATTCATGTCCGCATACATATGTATCCCCCAAGCCTACACAATAACAACAACGAAAACATCTACATTCAAATTGCTTCTTCACAGAACTGGCTATATCACTTCATGGTGAATTATTTACCTGCCACACCCTGCTTTCTCATCTGTAAAATTAAACTACCTTGTAAGGCTTTGTTGGAAATTAAATACCTTAATAACTAAAATGAACATAGTACAAAGTCTATTACACACTTAAAACCCAGCACATGCTGAACATTAAGTGTTCGTGAATAACAACTATGTGCTGCTTTCTCACATTTGCTAGTGTTGCCTGGACACATCTAAATTCAGGGGAAAAGATTTTCCAAATTCACTGCTTGAAAGTATGCTTCTTGTTTTATTTAGATGAAACATTTTTATTAAAAGTTAGTATTGAGTTCTGGATAATGGCCTCCATTCTCCAAACATTATTACTGCTTAGGGAGAAAGCATAGGAACACTTAAATTTTTTAGAGTCAATTTTTCTTAAGGTAGAATTTTACTCTGGCAAAGTTGCAGCAAATTATATTCTTAAGTACAACAGAAGCCTGGCATAAAATAACTGTGCTAAGTGTTCAATACATAAGCAGAATCAATAATGTAAAAGGGTATCTCAGTCACCTTCCATTCATTCATTCATTCATTCATTCATCCTGTGAAAGTACAGTTAGATGAAAACTTGAGGAGCAAGGAGACACTGGATCCTGTGAATTCTCTATGTACCTGATGCTGTGAGTAGAGGGTCAAATTACTATGAGGTCCTATGAATATTGGGTCCTGGGTGTAGGGGCTCCTATAAATAGTAGGCTATGTGAGTAGGAGTTACTGAGAGTAGACTATTGGCATTAATGAATCCTATGTGTGGGTGCTGGGATGTGAGCAGAATCATTACAGAGGCTCTTCAGGTGAAATGCATAGAACTAAGCATGTTTCTACTCAGAAGTTTTAAATCACTGTTCATCATTCTCTAAGTCTTAGTTCACTAAGTTCATCACGTGCATTGTGTCAAAAATGCTTTTTATAGGTTGATGTAAGATCTTGAAAATTTATAGTGGACACCAAAAATATAAGACAAAAAAGAGAAAAAGAAACAATTCAAGTAAGTCTGAAAAAAATTAGTATTTTGAATGTGTTGAATGATCCATAGTACCTAGTACATAAAATTTAACCAAATCTTAACTTTAACTAATAGTAAAATATGGAAATGGAAGAGCTTATGAATATTCTTTTTAAAATTTATTTATTCACTTTACATCCAAATACCATGCCCCCTTTTCCCCAGTACCCTTTCTGCCCTACTTCCCTAGTTACCCCTACACACACACATGCAATATATATATATATATATATATATATATATATATATATATATATATATATATATATGGGAGATATATATATATATCTCCCAGGTTCAGCCTATGCATCCTCTTTGGTTGGTGGTTCAGTCTCTTGAAGGCTCCAAAGGGACAGGTTAGTTGATTCTGTTGGTCTTCCTGTGGGGATCCTGTCCTCTTCAGGTCCCTCAATTCTTCTCTCAACTCTTACATAAGACTACCCAAACTCTATCTAATGTTTGGCTGTGACTCTCTGCATCTCTTTCCAATGGCTGCTGAGTAGAACCTCTCAGAGGACAGTTATGCTAGGTTTCTGTCTACATGCATAACAAAGTATCTTTAATAGTGTCAGGGGTTGGTTCTTGCCCATGGAATGGGTCTCAGTTTTGGGCAGTCATTGTCTGACCATTTCCTCTTTCACTGCCAGTCTTCATCCCTGGACATCTTGTAGGCAGGACACATTTTGGGTCAAAAGTTTTATGAGTGGGATGCTGTCCTTATCCCTTCACTGGGAGTCCTTCCTGGCTTCAGGAAGGGGCTACTTCAGAATCTATATACCCCACTGCTAAGAATCTCAACTAGAGTCACCTCCATAGGCCCCCAGGGACCTTCCTCTATCTCATATCTCTGGCATGTCATAGCCATTCCCCAACATCTGATTCCCCTGATCCACTCCCTTCCCTATCTCCTCTCGTACCCAGTTCACTCCATCCATCACCTCCAAGATCTATTTTATTTCCTCTATGGAAGAAGATCCAAGGGAAGAAGATCCCTTGGGCTCTCCTGGCTATTTGGCTTCTTTGGGTCTTTTATTATAATATAGTTAACCTGTACTTTATGGTTAATGTCTACTTATAAGTGACCTTTTGGGTCCATGTTAATTCATTTGGGATGATATTCTCAAGTTCTATCTATTTGCCTGTAAAATTCATAATGTCTTTATTTTTAATAGCTGAGTAATATCCCTTTGTGTAAATGGACCACAATTACATTATCCATTCTTCTTCTAGAACTGTTCCCAATTTTCTGAAAAACTTCCAAATTTATTTCTAAAGTGGTTGTAAAAGTTTATACTTCCACCAACAATGGAAGAGGGTTCCTCGTGCTGCGTAATTCTTACCAGTATGTGATCTACCTTTAGGTAAAATGCCAGAGTCCTTTTGGTTTGCATCACCTTGATGACCAAGAACATTAAACATTTCTTTAAGTGCTTCTGAGATACTCAAGATTAGCCTGATGAGAATTCTTTGTTTAATTCTGTACCCCATTTTAAATTGGGTTATTTAGTTTGTTGGTGTCTAACTTTGTGAGTTCTTTATATATTTTAAATATTAGTCCTCTATCACATATAGGGTTGTTAAAGATGTTATCCCAGTTTGTAGTCTATTGTTTTGTCCTATGACTTACTTAGAAGCTTTTCAGTTTCATGAGGTTCCATTTATTAATTGTTGATCTTAGTGCCAGAGTCATTGGTGTTCTATTCAGGGAGTTGTCTCCTGTACCAAGTTCAAGGCTATTCCTCATTTTCTGTTAGTGTATCTGGTTTTACACTGAGGTCTTTGATTCATTTGGGCTTGAATGTTCTGCAAGTTGATAAATATGAATCTATTTGCATTCTTCTACATGCAGACATGCAGTTCGACCAGCACGATTTGTTGAAGATGCTCTCACTTTTCCATTGTATGGTTTGACTTCTTTGTCAAAAATCATTTTCTGTTGGTATATGAGTTTATTTCTTGACCTTCAATTTGATTCCATTGGTCAACCTGTCTGTTTCTATACCAATACCATGAACATTTTATTACTATTACTCTGTACTACAGCTTGAAGTCAGAGATGGTGATACCTCCAGAAGTTCTTTTATTTTTCAGTATACTTTTTAGCTATCCTGGGTTTTTGTTGTTGTCTTGTTTTAGTTTTCCACATAAAGTTAAGAGATGCTCTCTCAAGGTCTGTAAAGAAATTTGTTGGAATTTCAATGGGAATTGCCCGTGACACATGAAGGTTTTACAGAACTGTGATTGCAGCTTTCAGACTATGGAGAGCTCAAATTTACTTGTATAAATTTAAGGATTCTATAGAATCTTTATTAAGATTGATGAAATCATCAATTGATCTGCATAGCATTACTACAAAAGAGTACTTCTTCATTGTTCTGCAGAAAAATCTGCCGAATAAGGTATGCTGATGCCCAGGAAGAATAGAACTATGCAACAAGGACAGGAAAGACATAACAATAACAAGAAGCAGGCCTTGGATGAAGTCTTTTGGAGGCTTGCCTCACAGCTCACCCATTGGCGGCCATGTAATCCAGTGGGCATCTCCAGAAAACCTCACTGACTTTCCTCAGTCTTTCCTAGATGGCTCCTGACTAGATATGTATCTGGTATCTCTGATCTCTCCAAGACTTTTTAACATGAATGTCTTTCTGTCGAAGGCTTTTTCAGCATCTAATGAGATGATCATGTGTGTTTTTTTCCTTTCAGTTTGTTTATATACTGGATTATGTTGACAGATTTTCATGTATTGAACTATCCCTGCATTCATGAGATGACGCCTACTTGATTATGGTGGATGACATCTTTGATGTGTTCTTGGATTCACTTTGCAAGTATTTTATTGGGTAATTTTGTTTCAATGTTCATAAGAGAAATTGGTCTGAAATTCTCTTTTTTTCCTTTTGAGTCTTTTTGTGGCCTAGGCATCAGGGTAACTGTGGCCTTGTAGAATGAGTTTTGTGATGTTGCCTCGGTTTATATTTTGTGGAATAATTTGAGAAGTATTCATATTAGCTCTTCTATGAAGGTCTGCTATCATTAAAACCATCTGGCCTGTGGCCATTTTGGGTTGAGAGCCATTTAATGACTGCTTCAATTTCCTTAGGGGATATAGGATTATTCAGATAGTTTGCCTGATCTTGATTTAACTTTGTTAATTTGTATGTCTAGAAAAATCATCCATTTCATTTACATTTTCTGATTTTGTGGAGTATAGGTTTTTGAAGTAAGACCTAATGAATCTTTGAATTTCCTCTGTGTTCTTTATTATGTATCTCCTTCCATCTCTGGTTTTGTTCATTTGAATACTCTCTGTCTGTCTTTTGGTTAGTTTGCCTAAGGTTTGATTATCGTGTTGATTTTCTCAAAGAACCAACTCTGGGTTTCATTGATTCTTTATATTGTTCTCTTGGTTTCTAATTGACTGATTTCATCCCTGAGTTTGGTTATTTCCAGCTGTCTCTTCCTCTTGGGTGTTTTTTTACTTAGAGCCTTCAGGTGTACTTTTAATTCATTAATATGAGAACTCTTCAATTATTTTATGAGGGCACTTAGTGCTATAAACTTTCCTCTTAGCACTGCTTCTATAGTGTCCCATAAGTCTGGTATATGTTCATATTCATTTAATTCTAGAAAGTTTTTTTGAAATTTTTTTATATTTTAATTACATTTCAGATGCCATCCCCTTTCCCCATTTCCCCTCCCTAGAAAACCCCTATCCCATGCCCCCTTTTCCTTTTTGCTTTCATACATCTTTTAAAATGTTAATCAAAGGCTTTATAAGTTTGGTAATGCTCAATCAGAAGTGTAACCCAATACCCAACCTAGATATATCAACTATCTTTGACTGGTGGAGACATGTGAACATCTGCCTCCATGCCCCCCTTTCTCTCTCTTTCTCTCTCTCTCTCATCACCTAGCTTCACCCTTCCTGTTAGAATCTAGAAAGTTTTTATCTCTTGATTTCTTTCCTGACCCAGTGTTCATTGATTAGAGAGCTGCTTAGTTTCCATGAGTATGTAGACTTTCTGTTGTTACTGTTGTTTTCAAAGTCCAGCTTTAATCCATGGTGATCTGACAGAATGCAAGAAGTTATTTCAAACTTCTGGTATCCTGTTTAGGGCTGTTAGTGAAAAGGTATTATTTAATTTTGGTTTTGTCATGGAATATCTTGATTTCTCCATCTATGGTAATTGAAATTTTCTGGGTATAGTAGTCTGCTCTAACATCTGTGGTCTCTTAGGGTCTGAAATACCTTTGTCCAGTCCCTTCTAGCGTTTAGAGTCTCAAATCTGAAATCCAGTGTAATTCTGATAGGTCTTCCTTTATATGTTACTTGGCCTGTTTCCCTTGCAGGTTTTAATATTCCTTTCTTGTTTTATATATTTAGTGCTTTGATGATTATATGGAAGGATTTTTTTTCTGGTCCAATCTATTGGTGTTCTCCAAGCTGCTTCTTGAATGTTTATAGACATCTCTCTTTTTAGGTTAGAGATATTTTCTTTTATACTTTTCTTCAAGATGTGTTCTGGGCCTTTGATCTGAGAATATTCTTCTCCTATTCCTATATTCTTTTGTTTGGTAATTTCAAAGTGTTTCAAATTTTCTGGACATTTTGTGTCATGAACGTTTTAGATATTAAAATTTCTTTGACTGATGTATCAGTTTTTTGTATCATATTTTCTATGCCTGAGTTTCTCTCTTCTATCTCTTGTATTCTGTTGGTGATGCTTATGTCTGTAGTTTCTGTTCTGTCTCCTAGGTTTCCCATCTCCAGTGTTGTCTCAGTTTGTGTTTTCTTTATTGCTTCTATTTCTGTTTTCAAGTCTTGGACAGTTTTACATATTAGAATGTATATTCCTGTATTTAAGGGAATACCCTCTTTAAAGGCCTCTACCATCTTTATAAGATTGGATTTAAGATCTTCTTCTTGGGCTTTGGTTTCATTAGAATATCCATAGTTTACTTTAGCAGAATAGCTGGGCTTTGGTGGTGTCATGTTGCTCTGGGTCTTGTTGACTGTGTTCTTAAGCTGTCCTTTAGGCATCTGGTTTTCCCTGGTGTTGACTGGATGATCCTGGTGGCAGGAGGACTTCTCAAGAAAGCAAAAGGAGTTATGGACAAGATAATGAAGAAACCTGACTCTGCTGGTATTGCCTCAGGCAGACCTTACTGACAGAGAATGCTAGGGGGGTGTTTTAAGCTGGTAGTTCCCTGGGCCCCTAGAGGCTTCTCTGTTGGCTGTGCTCCAGCAGACCAGAATGGGATGGGATTGGTGGGACAGGTTTCCAAGCTTAGTATTCTTGACACCTCATGGGCCTCCAAGGGGAAGCAGGATGCTCTTGAGGTCCTGCAAGACTCCTTAGGACTAAATGGCAGGCACAGTGCCAGCTAATGGAAGTCAGGGGTCCATGTTCAACTCACCTCTGCCTGCTGTGCCCCAAAATACCAGCTGGTAAATATTCTTAAGGTAGGGATTCTAAGTGCATAACTCTTCTGTAGTGAGTTCTATGGCTAAGACCTAACAAAGCTAGTTCAGTGCAACCACCACAGTTCAAGACAGTTGGAAGGAAACATCAAAAGCACAAGAGGAAATTTTAAAAACCTGATTTCGAAGATCAGCATGAGATTTGGAGAGCACAGGTGAGGTACAGAAGTAGAACTATATCACTTGTAAAAACTGCATTATGTCATTTAATATTTTTAAGATATTTAAAATAAGCACATGCATTGATGCCTATAATTTTAATCCATTATTATTTGCATATTATTCTCACTAAATTCTATAGGATAGGTGCCTTAGCCATCACTTCATGATGAGAAAACAGACATGGTGATTGTGACTTACATCTGTATTAAACATTTGTCAAACCAAGGCAGAAGATTACTGAGAGCTCCACATCAACCTGGGGTACATAGTAGGCTGCAGACCACACAGTAAACCAAAAGTGAGACCATGTTTCAAAAGAAACAAGCACATGATAAATGAGTAAGCAAGCAGGATCCTGATGTGCGAATGATTTGCTTTGGAAAACTTAGCTAATAGTAAAAGTATAGTTAGATGATGGATTTAAATCTCAGTCTCCACTACCTAAGGGAAGCTAATGAATGGTAGGCAAATCCATCTCTTAAAAATAAAATTTCTGTATAAACTTTATGAAATACCTTGTTTAACTCTCTACATATACTAGCAGATGGGCAACATGTTTTTCATAATCCAGATTATTACCTTGTCTATAAATGTAAAGGAAAATAGAAAGTACCTAAATCCTCTAACAGGATGTTGTGGACACAAAACAAAGTCATTTATTTTTAGGTGCTGCAAAATATTAGAACTGGAGCTAGTTCAATAGATAATATATTTGTCAAAATGTATAGAGGATAACTTCAAATCTCCTGATGTATTGGCATACATATGTAATCCCAGAAAACCAATGGCAAATTGAGAAGTGAACACAGGGGACTTCCCAGAAGCTAGTTTACCAGTTGGCATAGTATACACAATGGCCAACAGCTAGAGAACCTGTCAAACAAGAGAGATAGGGAGTAAGCCCATGTTGTCTTCTGACCTCCACATGTACAGTGAAGCATGAGGCACACACCACCATATACACACAACATCAATTATTGATACACAGTCTCATACACACACACATACACACAATAAAATAGTTGTTATTTTGTCATTGTTATCAGATCAGATGGCAACCAAAATATTGGGAAACTGGCTACTATTCTTGAATCCTCCTTAATTCAACATAATTGCTGCGAAAAAGCTGAAGATATGTGTTAAAATCCCTAACATTCATGTAAAATGTCAAATGTGACCATGTGTGCCTGTTATCAGCACCATCAGGAAGAGACAGACAGACAGACATATCCTAAAACTTCACTGGCCAGTCTGGCTAAGATGGCAAGCTTCCAGTTCAGTGAAGCTGAAAGCAAGCTTATTGTCTGAAGGCAATAAGACAATAGCTTCTGCATGTGCAAACATGTACACTCATATGTATTTACCACACAACCACAGAGAGAGACAGAGAGAGAGAGAGAGAGAGAGAGAGAGAGAGAGAGAGAAGAAAGAGGGAGGAGAGAGACAGAGACAGAGAGAAACAGAGAGACACATACATACAGCCAGAGAGAAGTGATGGGTTGCCAGTTATTCATTTATTTAATCAGCTAATGGCCACATATTACTTCTTTGCAAAGTAAATGTGTGGACTCTTTCTAGCAATGGCACTCACCTCTAACAACTTTTCTAGGCTGCTAGAAATCCTCTGAAATGATAGCAGCAGTAATTCCATTTGACATTTAAACATTTCTTTACCTGATAAAATCCAGGAGCTGTAAAGCTGGGCACTTAATCCTAAAATGGCATCAGAAGAAGCCCACATTCTGTCACAGCAGCCCCCAGAGTAGAACAGATAGATACCTAACATGATAAGGTATAGGTACCTGCCCAAACATTCATTCCTTTTGCCAAAGAGTAAAGAATGAGGCATTTGTTCACACTGTCTGTCCCAGACTTTCTTCTGTATTGCATCATTATTGTGCAATTGAACATATGAGTAAGATTTCCCACATCTATGTGCACTGAAGTTTTCACGTAATAATGTTTGTCTTCTGAACTTTTCAATGTCCTCCCATTTTGCAAAATCACTATGCTTTTATTAGCTGACAAACTAGTGGTATTTCATAATGTTTTTCAATACATTCTAGACTTTGGTTATCATACCCCTCACTCATTTATTCTCACCATCCCCACTTAAGCCTTTACTTCCAACTAACCCCATTTAACTTGTCTTAAATCAGCTACATTCTGCTATCTCTTTTAAAATATTTTATTAGAGTTGTAAGATCAGAGGTTCTCATGTGACTTCTTTGTTCACAGTTCATTTTGGTTGGACTTCACTATCACAAGCACTTTCATACTTGTATTTCAATTTTGGCATGCTTCAAAATATTTGACCAGAATAAGAGTAGGAGTAAAAGTAGGAATTTATCATGAAGATGGAAAAGAGTTCATAAGAGTCTCTCAGGAACACAATGTGTCAGTCTCCCTCCTGAACAAATAGTTCATCCATATTTTTACTAATGACCTTGTTATTTGGATTAAGAAAGACAATTGCAATTTCAAAGACTTTGTAGGCTTAGCGGGGCTGTTAGGAGGGGAGTGTGTATGGATTAAAATGTCCTTCTGGTTTTTAAGAGCACAATGCCAAATCCAGTTAAAAGTGGGATGAAGGCTTTTGTCCTCCACTGGTGATAAATAAATCTGGTTTTTAATCTCTTCCATCAGAGCTGGGATTAGAACAAAAATAACACAATAGGCTCTGTCCAGTTATTTGAGCAGTATGAGCGTCTGTAGACAAATAATGGTAATGTATTTTATTCACACGCTTTCCACAGTAAAACAGCTGGAATTGTAGAGATGCAAATGTGGTAAATGGGAAAAGTTTAAAGGACAAGTAAAGGGAATGCAGACTTCATGATCCACTCTACATGTTTTTGAGGTGTGATTGGCTCTTGGGTGAGTGGTTGAACATCTTTCTAAAGAGTTCATTTCACCTATATTGCTTTCCCTTTTAGCCTCTGTTTATACATACAGGAGGATTGGTTGTGTTAAGAGCAATTAAGAGTACTGAGAAGTGGCACAGATACCTTTCCCTGCTAATGTGATAACTGCATCTGGTTTCCATGTGTAAGAATGAGCTTGAAGAAGAGGGCACATCAATCCTGGCTTTATTTCCACCTAACATAGCTCTATAAATACTAAGCATCATGGTAAAAGAATGAAATAATTCTCAAACTATTTGACCAATTTCTTCCATAATAAGCAATGGTAAAGATAATCCAGGGACATAGTTTCTCGCAGGCCAGAAAATGACATTAATGCATGCTGTGTATTAATATATAGAATTGCAATATACATTATATTTATATAAAGGACCATCACATTGTACCCTAAAAATATAAGGTATGTGATGTCTTTTATCTAATAAAGATTTAGGGGAAAAAAGAAGAAATATAAAAATGCAACAGCATATAAGTCATCTCATTCTTTAAAACAGCACAATTAATTTGAACTATCTTAATTCCAAATTCCAATCCCTACATTTTTTTCCTCTGACAAGCTACCTTTTCTTCTGAATTTTATATCTTTTCTAACCTATTCGGAACTAATTTAATCATACGATAGAAAAAATATTATGGTGAACTATCTCCATAAATAGACCATAATTTTCTTCACTCATGATGAAATAAATCATATTTAAGAATTTAAAAATCATGATTCAGAATTTTCAGTTTCAAAACACTTTTATCTATTTTGGGGGGGAGGCTCAAAGTTCAATTCTGCCTCTCAAAAGATCCCAATTGGCTTTTCCATATCCATGGTTCTTTTCTAGATTTTTTCTACCTCTGCAGATTGAATACATGTGGTATACAGGGAAAAAGAAACTACAATTAGGTTAAAAAGCATTTGTAAATATTGAAATCTAACCCATTTGCAAATTTTGTTTAAAATCTCCTATTATAACCCCAAAGAGGGATGTGACTTCTATTTCACATTGCAAGGTTCAGATGTTTTCTGAAGCCAACAAGTTTTCTTAGATGACATGAAGAATTTGCAACAAATGACAGGATAGGAAATAATTTTATTCATTATGATTCTTTTTCTTAAATAATGAATACATGTGACACACATGTAACACAGAGATAAAAGAAGAGGAGAGAAGAGAGAGCAAGGGGGGATTAGGGAGAACATTGTGAAGTATCTTAGAGAAAAAATATACATGAAAAAGGCAGAAAAAAATGTTCATTTCAACAATGATATAAAATGAGCTCACCTTTTATCTAACTTATTTTAGCTATATTTCTTTTTTTCAGTTAAATATTATGGTAGATTTACCATTTTATATTTAGTTTAACTATGTAATTTTATAATACATTTCAGAGTAGGAAGATTTCACTCTTATATTCCATTCTTTGTAATGTGATACATTTTAAATGATATCTCTTCAATGCTATTTGTTTTCTCCTCTTCACATAGAGCTAGGTTTATCATTAATAAAATGAAACAACACATCTCTCAGTAATATATTTTACTTAAATTAACCTTACCAATACAGGATTCATGACTATAATTCATCTCTCAGGTAAGTGAAACACTGGTAATTATGGATGATCACACCATTCTAATGGCCACTATATGAGTCCTTTTTTTTAGTTGAAAAGATTTCTGAAAGGAATAACTTTTTTTTTCCTTTGGTTACTAAGCAATGAACATAGAATATGAGAAAATACATTTTTTTGAATGAGTAATTTTCTGAGTGGCTAATTTTACCTAATAAGGCAAAATATGTCCTTTTATTTTAAAGACTAATATAGAAGGTTTATCATTCTCCCCTTCTATACATCATGCAGATGTATGCCTTCTTCATTACTTAACATTTTTATGCCATGTGTAATATTATTCTACTCTTCTAAACATTTCTGTGAATGAAAATGTTTATTATATGGTAACATCAGAATGCTTTATTATATAATCAGAGTCACCACACTATAATTGTTTTTTGTTTGTTTGCTTGTTTGTTTCCCTAGTAAAAAACTGAACCTAGAGCTTTGTACTTGTAAATTTTTGGTTACAGTGATAAAATGTCTTGACAAAAGCATCTAAGCAAGAAAGTGTTCAAACTGATTCACTTTTCTAGGGTATAGCCTATCATGGCAGGAAAGTCATGGCATAAGGGGTTTGATGGAGCTGGTCACATCACACCTACAATCAATAAGTAGATAACAATATGTACTTATGTTCTACTGCCTTTATCCCTTCTGTTAAGTCTGGGATTTCTACCATATGAAGGGTAACACTCACACTGGGCATGTCTCCCTTTTTAATTAACCTAAACCAGAAACGCCTCACAGAGATGCCCAGAGGCAGATTGTTCAGGAGACATTAGATTGCATCAAGTAGATAATTGAGATTAAACCACCATAGGCTTTCTGCAAGCTAGCTAAGGATTCTCCTGTTGCTCTATATCTACTTTGGGGTTTGCTGTTGTTGATTGGTTTGGGTTATTTTTGTTTTGTTTTTGAGACAAGGTCTCATCCTGCATTAGCCTCCTGAATAGCTGTAATTACCACTTTTGCTTCTCATGTACTTGAAAAAAAATAGTGTTTCTGTATCTTCTTAGATCTTATGTATGCTTGAGTTTTCAACCTCAAGTCTAAGATTTTTACCTTAGGGTCAGCAATCTTATAAAAGTTACTGTTGGCCACCAAACTTCTTAATTTCCAATTCCCTGTTGAATTCTCTTTAAAGCATTTTTCATTCTCAGAAATCATCAGTGTCTAATACACACAGTGTATCCATTGTGGTCAAGGTTTGCTAGTGTCCTTATTCATCCCCCAGAGGTACTGCTTGGGTATAAAGTGAAACTTGTAAGCATTTGATTCATAAATAAGGGATTATCATATGGAAATGTAACACGAAAGGAAAAGAAATTGAACATGTGCTAGAAGTGGATCTTTTCTACAATCACAAAGAAAGGAAAACACTGTATTTTGTCAGGTATTTATACCCTCAAATTTTCCAAGTTAAGAGAAATTGGGCATTAAAAACAAGTTGTTAATAATTACTGAATAACCACAAAGGCAAGTTCTGATTTAATCTTTCAAGTTCTTACTCAGAGGTAAAGTTTAATTATGTATCTAATTTACCATGTGTTTTATGAGGAAAGGTGTATGAATAAGTTTAAATTTCAGGAAATATAGAAAGCAGACAGACACCACCTAATATCATTAAAGAGGTTAGCTCTATGAAAGGGAGACTTGTTGCACTTTATTGGAAAGTTTAAAGAATGCCGTCTTGGCAAGAACACACCTATGGAAAGCTCTATCTTATGAAAATGTAAAGTCATTTGAAAGGAGAAATCCTGAAATCCTGCTGAATAGGTTTGCTGTTCAAAATACCTGACAAAGAAAGTTTTTACTTATACTGAATACACAATATAATTATGTTCCAAGTGGACCACTCTCCATCCTAAGCTGGCATCAGAAGTTGGCATTATTGTTTGTATAGTACTTGTTTTCTAGGAAGGAAATATGCAGAATTTAAAAGGTCATGCAAATCTTTGACTTCATTTTTATAAAGTTGCTGAGCCCAGGCAATTTATGACAAGAGTTCCAGAAATTTATCCCTGAGATGTCAGCACATGAAGATGTGTAGGTGATGTCTAAGTTTTAGTGGAAATTTCAGGATGCTGGAGATGCTAGAACCATGAGATGTCCAGGAAAGAAATCTGGGGACATGGAGTAGAGCCAGTCTATGTGTCCTAGAGTAACAAAGCTACCAGGCTACCCACCTTTTTGGAGCCCCAAAAAACTTCATTAGGAGCCTCAAATGATAGGCATTGAATTGCAGACCTTGGCATTTGTCCTGCTGAGTTTTGGTTTTGGTTTGGTCCCATCCTTTTTCTCAATGCTATGATATACAGAAGATTGTATGCATGCCCCCTGTCACACATAAAATAAGTAAAAGTGACAAAATTTTTGAAATTTTGTACATAAATCTCATGTACATAAATCTCCATAGAAAATTACAAGTTCAACTCAAGCAAATGAAAAATAAAATGATAATTATGCTTAGCAGTTTATTTATAACACACTGTGGAAAGCATTGTATAAATTGATTTCACAAATGAGATACAAATGATAGGTATCACAATACTTTTTATTGAGATTATAAACTTCCAAGGAAAACAATATGATCACTATGGGATTTTACAGGGAAAATGAGCACTTACCTGCCTCTAACTGGTCAAAATAGATTTTATGGACAAAATAAACATTATGTCTCTGTAAGACAGAAAATTCTGGTAGTACTATTTTCTTTTACTATTTAGGTCCTTACATCATCCACGTGTCTTTAACCACAGGCTAGAAAAGAAAAGACAAAAGTCAACCCAACACAGATTGACTCTATCTACCACTACAATACTGAACTTCCTAGATGATATGCCTTTTTGTACATGTCTTATTCACTGTTCTTTTGCTGTGAAGAGACATCATGACCACAGCAGATCTTAAAATGGAAAACATTTAACAGGGGTCTTATGTATAGTTTCAAAGGCTTAGTTCATTATTATCATGGCAAAAAGCATGGCAGCAGGTATGGCATGCATGATGGTGGGGAGTTAGAGAGCTATATCCTGATCTGAAGGCACAGAGAATATCTATAGATATAAATATTTATATTTATATCTGGCATGGTTTTTTTTTTTTTTTTGAAAACTCAAAACCCACCCCAAATGACACATTTCTTTTAACAAGGCCACACTTCCTAATCCTTCTAATCGATTCAAATGTTTCCACACATTGTAACTAAAATAAATGAGTATATGGGGGCTGTTCTTAGTCAAACTACCACATGTGGCATGACTGATGCAACAGTATTCAACCATTTTCTGACTGAATTTGATTCACACTCTATGGGAGGAGATGTATGCCTTCAGTGTGGAACAGGACTAAAACCCAAGTCTATGGAGATGACATAATCATTGGGCACATACACTATCGATATTCTGCCAAATGGTCATATAGTTAAACTACCTTTTAAACACTTATATCTATTGTTTTAGTTAGGGTTACTATTGCTGTGATGAAACATCATGACCAAAGCATCTTAGGAAGGGAGTTTAGTGATAAAACCTTCATCAGAGAAGCTTCCCTCAGCAGTGAGTGGTGATAAAATAGAGACCCTTCACTGGCCAACATGCTAAAAATAAATTACTCCTAGTTGTTCTACTGTGACATAGGTTACCCATTGAGGTCTAGGAAACATTGCAGGTAGGGGGATGTAAAAAAAAAATATGAGAGCTGAAGAATATACGAAGTATAGTAGGACTCCCTCACCTAAATATGGCATAACCATTGTAATCAGGAACATATAGCAACTATGACTTCCTGTATAAGCCCTGATAGGAAAAAAGGAGAGACCATGAGGCAGGAGGGGAAATACTTGGAAAGATGTGGGAGTCACTGAAAGTGAGAGAAAATGAAGATGGTAGTGAGTGGTAGAAATTATCATAGTGAATTGTATACAAATATAGTACTATGAAAAATAGCAAAAGCATAGGCCAATTTATATGAGTTTATAGGCATTGTTTGTACCTCATAAATAAGTAACATTTTCAAGGTAAGGCTCACACTAATATCAGCTGAATAACAGGATGTTAACAAAAATATAAGAGAAAAGGCATCATTAAGGTATTCTATCAATCACTCAGCAATAACATGACATGGTTTCAATGTGGTAAGGCATGTATATTGTTTAGTGGTAATGGATATCTCTGATCAGTACAAGAGTCTGCATGGATGTGGAAAATGCCAAATGGAAAAATTATTCCAGATCAACATTTCTTTCTACAGATTGCAGTGGTCGAAAATTGCCATTAAGGCATTGATTCATGGTTTTATGAGTATAAATCTTTGTAAAATAGACTTCCTATGGTCGATAATGTGTATTAACCAATGATCATAGACAAATGTTTCACAATCAAAAAATATTATGTCAGCCTGAGTTAGTGACTTTCACCTTTAGGAACTAAATGCTGAGAAGAATTGAATTAAATTAAAAGAAAAAGTATGTTGATGTTGTTGATGTCCATGGTCCATGCTCTCACCAGATACCATGTGGAAGTCCATGGTCCATGCACCTGCTGACTGTAAAGGACAAGGAAGCTTCTGCTGCAGTTATATTGATGATTGCAGGCTCACAGTTGAGATAGAGACATAGGAAGCTTCTGTGACAATTCCTACTCCTATGCCTCCAAAAAAAGTAATAACAACCTAGAAAGGGAGCCATTGACCAGATTCTTAAAAATTGTGGTAAGGATGCTAAAGTGTAGTTCTCTATAATAGATTGCTATTGGTAGGGGCAGGGGTAGAAAATGACTCATTTCTCTTTAAGTAGCTGGTCACTGGAAGTTTGGCCAGGCTAAATGAACAACATTAATTGGACTTGTTTGCCTTTTTTTTTTTTTTTTTTATTTTTTGGAGAGGCCACAGGGGTCAGCAGGCAGATCTTGGAGCACTGGGAAGTAATGGTGATAAGGATGTACTATGTGAAATTCCCAAATAACCAATAAAACGATTGTTACAAAAAAAAAGAGAGAGAGAGAGAGAGAGAAAGTATTTCCAAGCAAGCACCTGTTGATGGGAGGTATAGTCAATTACAGCAGGGAAGGCACAATGACAAATGGCTTTTTTTATGACAGGAGTAGGTAGCTGGACTCCTCATATGTCTCTGTATCAGGAAACGTTAGCACAGGGTATGTTTAAAGACCTTTTCTTTCTTACCAGTCACTAACTTTCTCCAGCTATCTTTCACTTTCTAAATTTTCTCCAACCTTCCAAAGCAACACTGTAGCTTAGGACCAAATGTTAAAGCACATGAGCCTATGAACATTTGACACCAGAGTGCATACATACATCATAGTCCAACCCTTAAACACTGCAGGGTGAAGAGGAACTAAATGAATAGGAACCTTAAAATGATATCCTTGGTTCTGTAAGGAAAACATTCAAAATTCCATTGAAATATACACAAATCAGTTCTGAAATCCAAGGTTATTTTTCAAGATAGACTTACACATACACATATACATTTTAATACTGAACATGAAACACACATTAGTGAATAGAGATTGTATTGACAGCAAATAGATTCTCTTGTGCTATAGTGATAGAGATTGAACACTGATTTTCTTCTCTGGCTTATTTATTGGCTGACAGCTTTACCTAGCCTTTGAGATTTTTATGCATGAATGAGGGGTTCTTGAAACGTCCTTTTACATAAAAGCCCAAGATGCCAGTGATCCATGATTTTACTATCCTTGAGTAATCAGCATAAGACATGGCGTCTGTCTTGTTGAGCATGTCTTAAGTCACTTAGAGATTATTGTCTATTTCCAAGGCAGGTCTGCCATCACTGAAATCTTAGAGTTATTGTGTCATGCTGATTGTTGTGACTGTTCATAAGTGTCATATCTGGAGAGGACTGTTGGTTGTTTCCTTCCTTTGAAGCTTCTTGCATAGTGCCTTCTTGTACCATGAAATCTAGTGTTCAGGGAGAAGATATTCAAGTCAGTTCCAGACCTCCAGGCTATATTAGAAGTCAATTAAGAGTGTCTTTAGCAATGGGAATTATTTATTTTATTTTTAATTGATTATTTTATTTATTTACATTCCAAATGTTGCCTGCACTCCCATTTCCCTTCCCAGAATACTTCACGACATTTTCTCTCACCTTTGCCTCTAACAGGGTGCTTCCCACCGCCACCCATTCCCATTTCCTGGGGTATCAAGTCTCTACAGCATTTGGCACATTTTCTCCCACTGAGGCCAGACACAGCAGCCCTCTGCTACATAAGTGCTGGAGCCCTCGAACCAGCCCATGTATGATCTTTGGTTGATGACTTAGTCTCTGTGAGCTCCCAGGGGTCCAGGTTAGTTGACCCTGTTGGTCTTCCTGTGGGGTTGCCCTCCCCTTCAGCTCCTTTAATCCTTCCTCTAACTCTTCCATAGGGGTTCTGACTTCAGTCCAATGGTTGGCTGTAACACAAACAGGGACTTACTTTTTACCTCTGAAAGACAATTAAGGGCAACATCAATAGGCTATACATTTTGGGAGTCCTCAATGACCATGGCCAAAAGACAGCTTCTCATGCTTATTGCTTCTCTTTTTGTTGTATAGTCTCTAGCTCCTAGAGGGAACATTATCAGCCAAAAAAAAATTCTCTTAAATACAAGTATATGTATGTATGTGTGTGTGTATGTACACATATTCATATATATTCATGTACACACACTGTGAGTATGGGTGTGTCTTTGTGTGTGTGTGTGTGTGTATGTGTGTGTGTGTGTGTGTAGGCTCACATGTATCATATGGTTTTATATAGTAAATAGAAAGATTTCTTATGAATTTCTCAGACATCTTTTCTGTTATTTTACACTTCTTTCACCTTCTTTTATATTTATATCCATCTCCTAATTAAAGCCCCATTTTGGAGGGGGGGGGATTTCCCCAACCAGGTCACTTGCACCTACACTTCCACTCTCTCTCTTGTTCCCCAACATCCCTGCTCCAGCAATGGTCCCTAGTTATTTATTTGTTTCTTCAGTTACTCTAGAATATGTATTTACATTTGAATATTTAGAGCTAGTAGCCTCTAATAAGAGAATATATACAGTATTTGGGCTTCGGTTACCTGAATGTCTTACCTCACTTACTTAGATTTATTTTTCTTATTCACTGTATATCCTGCTCACTGCCCCCTTCTCATGCACACCCCCCACAATCCTTCCCAATCCCCCTTCCCTTCTTCTCTGAGCAGGTGGTAACCCCCTTGGCTGCGCCCCCCACCCCCCATCCTTTCCAAGCATTTCAAGTCTCTGCAAGACTATGCACTTCTCCCATTGAGTCCAAACAATATAGCCCAGCTAAAAGAACATACCCCACAGACAGTCAACAGCTTTTGGGATAGTCCCCATTCCAGTTTTCAGGACCCATATAAAGAACCTGTATATCTGCTACATATGTCCTAGGAGGCCTAGGTCAACCCCATATATGTTCTTTGGTTGGTGGTTCAGACTCTCAGAGCCCCAGGTTAGTTGGCTCTGTTGGTCTTCCTGTGGAGTTCCTAACCCTTTGATATCCTGCAATCCCTCCTATTCTTTCATAAGAGAGAGTTCTTAAGCTCCATCCACTGTGGATGTCTACATCTGTCTGAGTCAGCTGCTGGGTGGAGACTCTCAGAGGATAATTTGCTCCTGTCTGCAAACATAACAGAGTATCATTAATAGTGTCAGGGATTGGTGCTGGCCCCTAGGGTAGGTCTCAAACTTCGGCCAGTTATTGTTTGGCAATTCCCTTGAGTCTCTGCTCCATCCCCTGTGCCTGCATTTCCTGTAGACAGGATAAATTTTAGGTTGAACGTTTTGTGGGTGGATTGGTGACTTTTTAAAAAATCATATGTAAGTAGAATGCATAGACACTAAAAATGTTAACACACTTGTATCAATCACTAAAATAACATAAACCATTTGAGATCTATGACAAGTATTTTAAAAGCACATGAGTAACAGTCATATAATATCCTCTGAGTTTTATTTTCTTTCTCTGTTTTCGGATTCTACTTGCATTAAGCCTACTGTACAACTTTGCATTATTGCTTCAAAGCAATCAGAATTATAAAGAGATAAATCCTAAAAGAATATCAACAGCCAGGCGGTGGTGACACACGCCTTTAATCCCAGCACTTGGGAGGCAGAGGCAGGTGGATTTCTGAGTTTGAGGCCAGCCTGGTCTACAGAGTGAGTTCCAGGACAGCCAGAGCTATATAGGGAAACCCTGTCTCAAAAAACCAAAATAAAAAAAATATTAAGAATATAAACAAAAGCATAAGTATCCACCAGGTTTGTTAAGTACAGTGTAATCCTTTTAAAATACAAAACTCTTGTAGAACATAAATTAACACTCAGACCAGCTACAGCCTTTTTGCTGAAAAAGAAAAGAAAAAGAAAAAACAGCCCCAAAGCCTCTGTTTTTATGTAAACCTAAATAATCCTTCTTCAGCAGGGACAGGACTTTTGATTGTAGAAATTAAAATACTTTAGCACAGATAGAATGACAATTATTTGTTTTTATTTTATTTAATGACTCTCTCGAGCTCAAATGGGCATTTCTTTTTCAGGGACTCACTGTACAAGGAGAATTGCTTACCTGTTATCTCTCTAACAAATTTGACCCATGATAGTTTACGTTGGATAATAAGAGCCTGTGACACTGAGTCAGCTCTGCGTGGTTTTTCTCCCAAGTGTGATTAAAGAAGTGATTGCACGCCAAATGGGATGGCTTCTGACTGAGCCAGCTAATATGAGAGATGTATTAAATTAGTATTATCTGTTACTATCACCTTCTCTCAGGAAATAGAAAGGTCTTTGGGGATTATTCATGGTACTGTTTAATAACTCTCCTATAGCTTGGCTGATGTGTGGTCATTAAAATTTTTATAGGGGGTGATTATACTGGAAGTGGATTTTTTAAATAGATATGGGACTTATAAAATGCTCTCTTTTCTTAAAAGATACTCTGAAAACCTTTTCAAAATAATAATTTGACGCACATGGTGTAGAAAATCAGCCCAGGCTCCATCTATAAAGCCAAAAAAAAAAAAAAAAAAAAAATGATAAAACAGGGAAAGCAGGAGAAAAGTTGAGACAGATTTTCTTTCCCATTGGCTCTGATGTCCTTGAGGATAAGCCAGAGTCTCATAAAAATATAGAAGTGTCTTAAGAAATAACTAGAAGCACAAGATCTACTATGTCATGGACACAAGACCTGGGATGAATGATTTTCAACTACTTAATAATAGAATATTCAGGATTTGGGGGCATGGTCAGTTGTTGGTGCTGAAATATATCTGACACATCCAGATATATCTGGAGCAGAGAGAGTTACTTTTCAAGTCATTGGTATTTTACAAAAGCTTTGAACTACATGTAATTAGTTCTACTTTTCTAGGTAGTGATCTGAAGAAAGCATTCATATAAACACATTCTAAAATCTTCATATTCTTACTTAAATCCCTTCCAAATCTTATAAACTCAGCAAGTTGTTTAACCTTGTGATCTCTCCTTTTTTATTTATAAAATTAAAATAGGTATATTTACATTATATAATTAGTTTAATGACTGAATTAAAGATTAAGAAAGATAGTGAAAAACAAGAAATTCTGCATTAAAATGTGCCAATAGTATTAATATGTGAGTTGTTGTAGACACAGAATTTGTAAATAAAAGAAGACATAGATGAATTGCTCTCTAGGTTGCAAACACTATCCTGATATTTTGTAATAATGAGCTATCAACAGGTGTGCTGTAGCACATTTCCTGGAAATGCCAAATGACAAGAGGGATGGTCACCAGACATCATGCATCACCCTCTAGAAACCATCTGCTATTTTATTCAAAATAGAATCACATCTGTGCCAGATTTCTTAAATTACTCCGATGCCAATCAAGAAATTGATTGTTTTTTTTACTAGATCATTCCTGAAAACTGTAAAAAAAATAAAATTTAAACACAGTTATATAATGCTATCCATTCATATATTTCTGATTTCACTATTCATTGATATAATGCAAACTTCAGTATGAAATTCATTGTTGAAATATTTTTGGTAAAGTAAATTTCCCCATTTATAAAATAAAAGTCCATAGTGTTTAAAGTGTTTAACTGAATTTTTTGCCCATGTATTTCTAATAATGTAGTGACTTTGTTTCTGTGATAAAAACAAACACTTGTAAGAGCAACTTAGGAAGAAAGGTTTTATTCTGATGGCCATCTTTGGATAAGCTCATTATTGTGGCAAAATCAAGAGAGTGAGAAACAGAAACCAGTGAATATTTGCTAACTGTTAGCTTGATTTTCCTATTTTATAGAGCCTGGATTTCCTGCCAAGAATTCAGTCCTGTCCAAAGCCAGAGTGTTTGTCCCAAGATAATCAATTATCTTGATTAACTTAATCAAGATAATCCTAGAGTCCTACCTCCCCAAAGATGCTGGATTCTGCCATATTGACAATACTTGCCCTCACAAAACTGCTTCTTGCCTTCAATAAAATACATCTGTAGGTCCTTGTCGCTCTACATTTTAACATGAACTTCAAAATATTCAAAACTGACTCCTCAAGGAAGAACTCATTAAAACTGTATCATTGACCTAAGTAAACATTATAAGAATGTAACTATCTAAACTCCTCCATGAACAGCCAACTTTTCTGATATGATAGGCATGGCTTCCTTTTCTTATGAAATCGCCGTTTCAAAGATTTATTAAGTATAGGTCATTTAAAAGACACTGAAATGGCTATTTAAATCAGGTGAAGTTTAGGAAAGACTTAATCAGAGGGCACATTTAGTGAATCAACCCAACTTCCATCTCAGGAGTGTGTGCACTAACCATGCAAAAAGCACATCAAGCAAATCCCAAAGATGAAGCAGAGAACAATGATTTGGGGATCAGGGTACAATGAGCTTTTAGATAAAATGAGCTTATAGAGATAAAAGACTAACTGGTGGCTGATCTCCTTAGGATATTTTTAATCCTAGAGAAATAGTACAGACTAGTTCCAGAAATGGCTTGGGACAATAAAATTGTTTTTAAAAATAGAAACATGAGGACTGTGGACTGACAACAACATTTAAGGATGGTCTAGTTTATAGTCTGTTGCTCACTTTGGGGTCTTTTAGAGAAAAGTAATGCTTATTAATTTTTAAATGTGGTTTCTTTCTATAGCCCAGGCTTGCCAGAAACTTACTATGTAGTTAAGATTGCTCTCTTATTAACAATCCTTTGCCTCAGGGTCTTAATTATGGATTATAGACAAGTGCCACAATGCCCAACAACAGTCATTATTCTTGACTCAAAAAAAATAGTAATTATCATGTGGTCAATCATTCTCTTAATGTTTACAGTGTCTGGTAACTCTCAGATAAAAATGATGAAGTGAATCATATCAGTTACAGAAAAAAATCCTTTGAGAATAAATCTCAATGTACACATTCTTCTGTCCCTTCTGTACTCAAAAATTGAGGAGGAAAACAAGGAAGAATAAAAATAAAGAATAGCCATGTCCTTGTTAAGAAATTTGTGCTTTGACAGATAAAAACCACTTGATAAAAGCAAGATATATTTGAAAGAAAAAGTTATTGATGTATCAATTGTTTGAGTACTTTTTAACCATTTCATATTTCCATCTTATAAAACTAGTGGTGCCTGATCTCTGATATGCACATGTAGCCTCTTCCTGATCTGTGTGTACCCTGACTCGGTGTTCCTCCACTGGCATGATGAAGACTAAATTGTCACAGATGAAGAAGTGTTGTGCTTT
The DNA here is from genome assembly GCF_011762505.2 of Arvicanthis niloticus. Lineage (NCBI taxonomy): Eukaryota > Metazoa > Chordata > Mammalia > Rodentia > Muridae > Arvicanthis > Arvicanthis niloticus. The sequence goes on along the minus strand of NC_047665.1, from coordinate 51,827,806 downwards.
ATGAAGCTCTTACCATCATTTCCTATTATTTTTAATAACAATCATATTACATGGTTATTAAAACAGCAGCTTGACAAACTTGTGAGCTGTCCATCCTCCTCTGAGAATCCACTAGCTTTCACCACTTCACTCAAATCTGCTTTACTTTAAGTTAAACAACTCAGTTCATCTGAGACAGACAGTGTGTTTCCCACATTTATAGTATTGTTTTATAGTCTCCATGTATCGGAGCACCTCTCCTTGAGCCCTTTTGAGAAGAGCAAGGTCTGTTTACGCTCACTATTCCCATCCAGGGTTTTCCAGCCTCTTCACTGAGCATTAGCAACCCTCAGTACACAGTAAAGGGGTTGGATGTCACCCAAATTCTCAATGTTCCAGACTCATCCCTGTACCACCCAGATAGATGACAGATAGATAGATAGATAGATAGATAGATAGACAGATAGATAGATACTATTATCCTGGGTTGCAAAGTAATTTAAGGCCAAGTTAAATAATTCATCAAGACCCTGTAATTGATATGGGCAAGACTAATTGGACATACTGAGTTAATAAAGAAAAAAAGAAGTGAAGGACATGAAGTTGACAAAGGGTCATAATGAAAGATTGGGATCATCTCTGGGTAATTGTAGAGAGAAATTGCATATGAATATGATCATATCTTGTATACATGCCTGAGTATATAAGTATGAAGGGAAAATAGAAAAGGAACAGAGACATAGCACAGGTGTTGAAGCATCTGCCACTGTGTATGATGACCTAGATCCAACCTCCAAGATGCAAAAATAAATAATGACAAGAATTAGGATATAGAGTTGTGACTTTGCCTCTTCTCAGTGTCTGATCTGGCTTGCAGATGCTTCTCTGATTCTCTTAGTCTCAGATCAACACTTCAAGTTACGTAGTTCTTTGTGTTAGGCAGTCTGCTTCAGTTATTTTAAAAACAGAGAATCTCATGCCTTTGTATGCTACCAGCCATCAAAATTGTTCATTTAAAACTTCTCTAGTAGCTCACCAAAGCAGAGATATCATTCCTCAAAAGTATTATTGCCAAGTGATGATTCATGCACCAGAATAAAGCATTAACCATGGAGGCTCTGTTAATTGTTCTGAACACTAGAAAATAAATTCATAGTGGGAATCTCCTTGAAAATGCAAAGAAACACCCAAGTAAACATTTGTGTTAGTTTTTGAACAAACAGAGGCACACTTGAAACTCATAGCTTTCAAATATAGCTAGCAAAATTACGGTGGTAACAGGATCAGTGCAGGAGTGATTATTAAAAGAAAATAAAATTCCCCAGATATTCCTATAAATTTCTTCAGGAATATTTTCTCATTTCTTCCTTTTTTATTATTATTAGAGGGTAACTTTTAGAATTCTTATATATAACATGGTTTGTTCAACTACTAATGCTACTGATATTGTTGCTATACTAGCAGTGAATTTATAACATAAGTTCACCCTCATAATATTCCTTACTTTCCAAATATCATACAGTAAGGATCAGAATTCTGAATGCCAATGAACAGGCTGGACTTCATCTTCATGCATCAACATAAAGACAAAGCAAAGTGGAACTCGCAAGTCTGGTATTCTAGCATCCTGGAAATACTGGCCAATGTTCCAAAACCCAAGTTTACTCCACATAAACAAGTTTTCTGTTAGCAAAGAATAGTGTGAGCAGAATATTGAGAATAATAATAAAATAGTATATTTAGACTGAGTTCTACAAACTTAAGTAAAATCCACCAATTCATTTGAATTTAAGTTCATGATAAAGGGAACCAATTCAAATAACTATAATAGAAACATACAAATAACATAATACAAACTGAGCAAGTTGTATTTGTGTGTGTGTGTGTGTGTGTGTGTGTGTGTGTGTGTGTGTGTGTGTGTGTGATAAATGATTGGAACAGGACAAGAAATGAAACTGCAGTCATTTGATTTCTATCTCAGTTATGTTTCTGGCACCTCATGAAGATCACAGCTAGTCCTTGCCCATGCTATATTAAGGAACTTAATGTTCACATAGGATTCAAGCTCTCTATTCTTTTACTGTCTTGTTGAACAGCATGCTGATGTGGTTAACTGACTCATCAAGGTTAGCCATTCTTCTTGTCACCTTTTAAAAAAATCACATTCTTAGAGAATTACACAATCAAGTCAGACACAGTGGACAGATTTAATTAACCAAATGTCAGAGACCATAGTTGTTACAAATGACATGAGAGGAAAACAGTATAGGACACAACCTTGAAACACTTGTTATTTGTGGGAAATGTTCTTAAAGAATTGTTGTTCATTGAGTGTACTACTTGGTCCCAGAAGCAGGAATAGAGAATACAAATATTTCTATAAATAAAAATATGACTTTGGATTTCCTGTAATTATCTTTGTTGGAGGGATATGGAAAGAAACAACAATAACAAAACAGGTAGGAGACATTGTTCATTTTGTCTGTTTTCTCCCAGACATCATTGGGAGTTTAGCAGACCCATATCCATAGAGATTTCTAGGTATTTCTTTATCTACTGGCTAACCAGTGGTCAGACACTGAGACCACAAAAATAAAGTGGATCACTCTAGAAAGTGTTTAAATCATCTGCTTGTCTAACTTGATGGGGTCACTTAGACGTGGGAAGTTAACAGAACAAATAAAATATAAATCAACCAAACAAGTTTATATTACTAATCTAAGCTTACTATTGTAACAAACATCCATATTTTGTCCCTTTTCATTTCCTTCATTGATATGGGCATTAGTAATTATTAGCAATAGGAAAATGATTCCTCGAAAACTTGATGCAGTCCTCACGCGTACCTACTCACTTCCATATATGTCTGTTGAGTGTATGACAGGTCACATCCTGAGTCCCACTCTGACTTTATTGATTTATGTCAATTGCATGACACTTTGCCATGGCTTTTCAAACATTTTTAACATAGTATTTTTATTGATTTCTTGGAAATTTCATATAATACATTATACTCATTCTTACTTCCCAGTCCTCCCAGGTCTACCCTCAACACTTTGTCCCCTGCCTTAAAGACTAAACAAACAAATAAAACAGTAAACAAAACAAACAAACAAACAAAACCAAGTCCAATTTGTGTTGTCCATATAGTTGGGGAAGCATGGTCAAACTCCCGGGGACTAGCCCCTTAAAGAAAACTGAGTTTTTCAGCCTCTACCATCACCACCCGGCCACTAGCCCTCTACTGTTGACAGTGAAACTTCAGCATCTTTATCACGATTTTTAGGAGTTCTGTTCAATGGCTTCCTGTCTAGGTTGTTACATTTGGGGGGAGAGGTCTTGGGGGGTTAGGGATGAGAAAGAGTTGATGTCATATAAGTCTTTTGTGTCTCTCTCAACTGTGAGTCTGCAGTCATCAACACCACTGAAGAAGAAACTTCCCTGTCCTTTACAGTCAGCAGAAGCACTGATCATGCGTTTCCACATGGTATCTGGTGAAAGCACAGACTATAGACATCTACCTGGCCTCAGGCTTTAGCATATGCCACAGATCTCAGCATGCTCTCCAATGGCAGTAGAGGTCATGGACACTAACATATTCTCTAGTGACAGTCTGATCCATGGACATCACCATGGTTTCAAGTAGCAGCAACAACTTCCATCCAAATGGCTGTTGGCAGTAACATGGTCATGGCTGCAGCAGGAACGTGGACCCAGACATGGCCTGGCAGCATCATAATAAACAGATGTCAGCATGGCCTCAGGCATTAGTATAGGCCATGAACATCAACATGGCCTCCAGTGGCAGTTCAGGCCTTAGACATGGTTCAGTCTCTGATCATAGCATAAGCACCTCTCTGTTCTTCCATCTTTCCTACCCCTCCATCTCAAATTCCTTCATTGCAGTGACATTAGAAACTATAGCACATCACTCAGTATACATTTTTGCCCACACAGTTCTAAAAGCAAATACTCATTGCCACAAGTCATTGGTCTGGCTCAAGGCGTCTGGTCTCTGAAGCACCATAAATATTGGACCATTGCTAAGATTTTATTGATTGAAGCCATGTTTCAAGTTTTTACAGTGACAGTGATGTGCTCCCAGATCTGGTTCTGCAGCACTGGCTCCTCCTTGTGATCCAAGTAAACAAAATAGGTTTTATGGTTGACCAACTCCAAGCACCGGATAGGGGTCCAGATGGCAGCTGAGTTGGTGAGGCCAGCTCTTTCAGGCAGCACTTTCAAAGTTTTGATCTTTTCTAAACACCTGGAGTCCCTTGCTGCCATCCATAGAGTAGAACAATGTGCTACTCCCTAAAATGGGCTTGTGGTATCAAAACTTTCTTGATAATGAATCTTGATTCTCTTCATTGTAAACAGAGGTCCAGTGTTATATACTCAGCACTTACTAATCATATATAGTATGTGACAATTATTTCAACTAATTTTCACAAAAAATATTTTTAAAAGTCTTAAAATAGAAAATTTGTACTGTGTTCTTTTTATTTGCCTGTGATTTTACTGTACTATAAAACCAAATTTTATTACTAAAATATATTAGATATTTTGGCTTTATTTTTAATAACCCAACTAGGGTACATAATTTATTTTCATCTCTAAAATTTTTGATATACTTTATTTATAACAAATATTTATATAGGAATCACTTTATAGAATGAATTATGTAATAATTTTTAATAATTTTAGTCATTGTCATTTGTAATACTCACTATTGAGTATAATCAATAATTAAATATAATCATGGTTAACTATAAACCATATCTAGTACTTCAAGTTCTTTCTATTTCTATAAATTCGTTCTTTATTTACTAAGACACATAGAAATCTTGAAACTGAAATGTACTTGCCTGCTGCCTTCTAATATTATATAGTTTTAATAATAATGAATAAAATTTATATTACAAATCTAAGTAATCTATGAATATCCATATTGAACTATCTTTTATCACCATGTGCCTATTATCTATCATCTATCTATCTATCTATCTATCTATCTATCTACTTATCTATTTATCTATTTTTTTCTATTTTTATTTATCTATCTCTTTTTTTAGACACAAATACATAGACATAGACAAAAAAAACCTACTTGTTTACTACTTGATACACCATATGTATCATTTCCAGAAGAAAAAAACAAGAAACAGGGATTGTATTAGTCAAGATTCTCTAGAGTCACAGAACTTATGGAATGTTGATATACATTAAGGGCATTCATTGTAATGACTTACAGTCTCTAGTCCAACTAAACAACAATGAGTAGCTCTAGATGGGAAGTCCAAGAATTTAGTACTTTCTCAGTCCAATGAGGCTACTTGTTTAAACTAGTCTTCTGTAGAAGTACATTCCAACAGATTTCCAGCCTCAAGATCTAGATCACAGGTGAGCCCTCAAATTCTGGATTATAGTTCTTTCCAGATGTCATCAAGCTGACAACCAGAAATAGCCATCACAGACATTGTAAAACTTGTTCGGGCTCACTCATTCCCTTACTAGATTAGCTGTCATTTAGTGCAGGCCATGATCAATAGGTGTTATATCTTTACAATATGTCACTCCTCTGCATCAGACCCAGGATAGAATAATAACAAGTAGAAATCCCTATATTTTTAAAGGAAAGATCCTTCCTTGGACACAAGCAAAAAAAAAAAAAAATTTGTAGGCTGTTCTCATGAAATGATCACTTCAGCTCATTTGAACAAAAGAATTTATTTCTTATTCATATTAGAAAAATCAAATAGTTTAATTCAACAATTCAAGGAATCTAGATAAACAACTTAAGGACTAGTATTTGCTAGAGAGGATACTTACGATAGAAGCAAAATTTAGTAAACACTAGAAAGCAAAACTCTTCGATTATTAAGTGGTTAATATTGATTTGGATTAAAGATTGTTGAACTAAGAATGTGTTTGTTGACTTGAAGTAGAGGCTGAGAGGATACCCAGGGGCCCCCACTAGCTCAGAGGAGAAAGGGAGTGGGAGGGGGCAAGGATTGTGGCGGGAGGTGACTGGGAAGGGGTACTGAGCAGGATGTAGAGTGAATACATAAAAAAATAAATTAAAAATTGTTTGTCAGATATAAGATTGTTCTTTTTTTTTTTTTTTATGAGTACACTGTTGCTGTCTTCAGATACACCAGAAGAGGGCATCGGACCCCATTACAGATGGTTGTGAGCCACCATGTGGTTGCTGGGAATTGAACTCAGGACCTCTGGAAAAGCAGTCAGTGCTCTTAACTACTGAGCCATCTCTCCAGCCCCAAGATTGTTCTTATTTAATAATAAATCATGTTTTCTTTCTGTGTTTATATGTGTGTGTAGGGCTCATGTGTATTTGGGAAAACCCTGATAATTAACACTGAAATCTACCATGATCAGATAGCTTCTCTGAGGTCAGTGCAAACTAGAGGACTCCCTTTAGCAGCAGGACTTCCCCTTCTCTGACCTTGTCTGGAATGCTTGAACCCCACACCCTCTACTTAGGGAAAGTCATGTAGTCCTGGAAGACCTACAAGTTCAACTCCCTCTTTCACCTTTCCTCTTTCCTCTTCCCTCTTTCCCCTTTCCTTTTTCCCCTTTTTTTATTTCCCAGACCAGGACAAGAACCTGCCCAGCAAGTATTCAGGATTCCTGAAATGCCTCTCTGTATAAATGAGCCATTTACAGAACTTTTAAACTCTAGCAAATGATTTTTATTTATCCTGACAACCCCTTCCCATTTTCCAAAGTCCATATATATATAGCCCTGGTTCACCCCAAATTAAGTATACAAGCCCATCCTGAATAAAGGTATGTGCACAAGCTAATCATGTACGAGAGCTTTTTCATTGAAGATTGTCAGAGAAGACCTTAGCCTAAAAGAACTGTAACACTAAGATCATTAGAGAAGGCCTTGTCTCTCTACTCCACCATCCTGGACCTCACTCCCAACTGGACCAGAATTCTGCAGAACCCTACCCATTCCTAACTCCATTTCATCCTTCCAACCAAGTGTGCAGTAGCATCTGGACACCCTGAGAGGGAGGAAGCAGAGGACAAGGAAACGCAACTAGACCCTCAAATGCATACATGTGTGTACAAATATGCATGTGAGCATGGACAATGTACATGGGCTTGTAGATGGCAAAGAATTGCAGGTGTTCCTCAGGTGCTATCTACTTTGTGTTTTAGAAACAGGGTTTGACATTGGTCTGGTGCTTGCTGATTAGCAAGGCTGGCTGTATATCAAGACCCAAGGGTCTAACTGTGTCTGACTCCCCAGAGTTGTATTTCAAGCACTTGCCACCTTGTCTGTCTTACTTTTCTCTTTTCTTTTATATTGGGATTCCGGGAACTAATGGAGAGTCTTCATGCTTGCATGGCAAGCATTTTTCTGGATCAGCTAGCCATCTAGCACCAATGTTATTTTTTTTAAATATCTATGAATATCAATAAACTCCATAAACAAATAGTCACAATGATCAAAATTGATTGAAAATTGTTTCATTTGCTACTCTGAACAAAACTAAGCTGAATAATTTTAATAACATACATTTTTGTCCAAAATCTTCAAGTTATCTTCTCTGTAAGAAGTTTGAAGTGGTCTCTATTGTTAAAGCCTAATTTCCAACTGTTAGTGTGAAATATTTCCATATGAGAATTATGAAGTGTTGCTTAAAAATACCAATTATATAATGGATAATAATGATATCATTAGTGACAAATACATTAACCAAAGAAGAAGAAATTATAAGAAAGAGGAGGAATATAAAGAAGAAAAAGTAAGGCAAACAGAAGAAATTTAATTTTTATAAAGTTTTTTCATCCTTATATCATTGAACAACAACAACAACAACACACCTAATGGGGACTGACCAAAAAACATTGCTTGTAGTTCATAAAGATCAATATAATAATCCAAAATGTTTTAGAGATTTTATGAAAATTTTGACTTCTTTGTACAAATATGTATAGTAAAATTGCTGTGTAGAATTTGAAATGCAGCCCCATGTAAATATAAGGCTTTCTTTATTAGGCTTTATTCAGAATAAATGTGGCTACATTTCTTAAATACTGAAGAATTTGTCAATATACAGAATAGAATTGAACAGATGTAACACTGAAGTACTATGCAAATAATACTGAATCACATTCTAAGTGGTACTGGAGCAGTCTTGCTAAGGGGGCTTTAACTGTAAAGACATTGTTCCAGTGTTTTCCAGCTTATTATAGATACTTCGCAAGTTGAACAGAACTGTGTCATTCCAAAAATGGTACATGGAAGTCCTAGGCTCCAAGTGTCTCCAATGTGCTACCATAGAAAAATAGAATCATGAAAGATGTCATTAGGTAAGCTGAGCTCTTATTGGATTAGGTGCACTCCCAATTGAGCATAGTGTTTCAGTAATAAGGCAATGACACAAGGCTAATTTAAAAAGCAAGACTGTCAAATGATAGGGATGCCAAGTGATGATCTAATGGAAGACAGGCAACTTCCAAGTTGCCAGAAAACCACTTAAGCTTGAAAAAGAGAGGAAAGCAGCCTCTTGCAGATGGCAAAAGAAAATGTCTCTGTTGACTTGATTCATTCTTTTAGCATCCTGAGATGAGAGATCATTAATTCCTGTCCTGACAGGTGGTATGGGATATTTTGTTATAGAAATTGTATAATACTGATTTTATATAAATACCACATCTAAATAAGGATAAAGAAGGATGATATTAATATAGATATAATTCAAGTTTTTGGAATTGACGGCATTTTCCTGTAGCTAGTAAATCAATCAATCTTCGGAAAATAGCACTGTATACAGACTTTTTCTGGTTTCAAATTGTTTAAGAAATTAAACTACCCTCTCTACAGCTCACTCAAGTTAGCTATTCTATATACCTCTTCAGCAAATGAGTAAGGTGAAAGAAAAGATGCACTCAATAAGTTTGTGTCTCTTTGCTTGTTCACATTTAGTCCTATTACATTCTTCTTTGCAGTCTGTAATAAAGGCATAGGAAGAATTCATTACTTTGGTTACATTAACAGAACAATAATCTATTGATGGTAATACAATCCGGGAGAAATTCTTTCTCGCATTGATAAATAGAATTCACCAACATTCTTCTCCATTCTAAGAATTATTTGATTTTTTTTTCAGTTTTTTATCCTTGTTCCTCATGCTTGCCCTCAGAAATTCGATATTGTAGTTATTTTTATGGGAACCATACTTTGAAGGGACAGACTTCACTATGTCTCTTCTGCACATGATTGAAATAGAATATCTGTTTCTTATTTCCTGTAGTCAGCACTGTATCTGTGGTAGTCAGTCCTAGAGAGATGAAGTCACAATGAAAGAAATTCGGAGTAGTCAATAAATGTCTTAAGCTCCTGTGATATTGACTTAAAAGAATATATAATAAACTCATAAAAGATATATATTTAGTCTTATATGTATATAACTTTTAATGTCTAAAGCCATTTTAGTTAAAGCTACCTCTAAAGTGAACTTTCTGCTAACAAATTTTGTGAGCGTATCTTTAATTAGCATGTAATCCAAGGATGCAATCATACACAGTTGGAAAAGTGATAAAGGGTAGAGGTGGATGCTATTGAGTGGATAACCCTATACTCGATATTTAATGTGATATTCTATGAAGAATATCTATGCAGATATGTCAGATATCTATGCAGAATAGAGAACCACAAATTTCAGCTTTGATGACTAAGCTCAAGGTTACTGAGTTGGGACTACTTGAGAGATTAAGGTGGCAACACCAGCTCCTGGCAGCTATTTCCCAGTGCTTCTGCTTTTGTGCTAATGAGAAATATGAAGTCTAGAGCCAGCATTTAACCAGATACAGTAACCACAGCTCTGAGGACCAGGGTGAGAAGTGAGCAGCCTCAGTTCCTGGTTCCAGAGTTCCACCTCTCAAAACCTTCATTAAAGGGACTTCTTTGATGAAACTTAATTGATAAAGCCATATAGTTTAAGTCAATAGATGAAAGGATAGCTATATTACTAGGTTAATAGGCAGCTTAAACAGTTTAATGTGCAAATCTATAAAGAAGCCACTCTAGTTGTTAGCTGTGAGTAAAATACAAAAACCAGTCTATAGTCTGAAAATTATGTAAATTCAGAGACTCACCTATCGTTATATTTAATTTTAGAAATTCTACACTAACCTGAATTTTCTTTTTTTAAACTGCTTCATATGTCTGCCATCTGACTTTACTAATTAATTCTGTTGGATTTTTCAATCTGAGAATCACTACACTTAGAAGGTCGCTTGAAATGAATGTTTTGAGATATATTTCTATATCTTAGTCAATGTTCAACACTAACAAAATGGAAAATGAGTCTTCTGTAGATGTCCCCATGAATTTCACAACAATGGAGGATTTTCTTATCTTTTCTTCTACCTATGGCTAAGCTTTTAACATTCCTAAGTGTGTTTGTGCCCTTTGCCCTTCTGAACATGCCAGTGAGCATGTTGTTGGCTGAAATTGAATCTATAAACATATTTATGACAATCTCATTGACACAAAAAATGCCTACAATAAGAAACCAAACAAATGAAATGCTTAAAAATGCATAAAAAGTTTTATAAGCAGCTCTATCAGGCAGATGGGTTTTTCTTTCCCTGCTTAGCAGAACATTTCACATGTGTTTGTACCAGAGAGCTACACTCAAGTCAGGTATAACCTCACAGACCACTCAATGTGACCTATTTTCTAAGAAAAAGCTCCATATAGCCCAAAAGCCACTTGCCAATTGGGAATTAAGGGAACACATAACCACTGGAGGCATAATTAGAACAAACACCTACATTTCCTGAATTAGCTCTTATAGAGAAAGCTTAGAGTTGCTGTTCTTTTGATGTAACTATTATCCATGCCTCCATTCCTTTCCCACTAGCTCTGTCCTCTAAACTAATCCAAAGAATACACATGTTTTCCATGTACTCTTGCCTGGCATTTATAAATAAAATTATATATATTAAATCACATCTCACATAACACATCCTAGAGATTGAATTTGAAAAAAAGAAAGAAAAATAACTGGATCAATCTATACTCAGGAAACAAATGGTAACCTCTCTATCTGCCATGTTCTTTTCCTGTGGCTGGTTCTAGGTATATGGTTTTTACTCACTTAGCACAGTGGCTGGCACAAAAAAGAAAATTGGTCAGCAATAATTGATTCAAGAACAATAATCTAAGCAGCCAGTAGAAAAAAATAGAAGCACAAAAGGAATAATTCAACATAATCTATGTTATTATTTTATTCACTTTTTTATTTATTCATTTAGTTCATTTGTTTTGCTGAGCATTTTTCTGACTGGAACAAGCTCTCATTCTAGAGCCATGGCTGGTCTGTAACTTACCAAGGATCCTTGACTGGCTTTAAACATGTGAGTGATCTTTATGCCTCTTCCTCCCACGACCTATAGTCATAACAATACTTTCACTGTATTTAAATGGTGATAAAAGTTTGATCAATTTGGTCATGGTTCAGCAAAGGAAGAATAATAACTGAAAAATTACAAATTTCCAACAGAGAAATGATATACTGAGAGATAACTTTTGTAAGAAAGACGGGTATGAGAAGAAACATCTGATGATGTTAATCTTGTAGGGAAATGATGGATGTAGAAGATTAATCACCCTGTGTAGTAATGTGCTGAGACTAACAATGGTTTTATAAGGGTTGTGTTGAGGGGTGGGGGTCTTCTGGGAAAGAAAGAAAAACTTTTAAAGAGGAAATTACTAAATGAGTTGACAACATAGTTACAAAGGATAACTATTAACTTTGAGCTTGCATTTGGGAAGACACTAGCTATAGTAGATGCTCACAGGGGTTGCACATGTCACATTTACATATTGACTCATTTTTTAAAATGTTTTTTATTGGTTATTTTATTTACACTTCAAATGCTATCTTCCATTCTCACTTTCCCCTCCTCAAAACCCCTATCACATCCCCCTCCTCCCTGCTATGAAGGTTCTCCCCCATCCACCCCCTCCAGTCTAAACACCCTAGCATTCCACTACACTGGAGCATTGAACCCTCACAGGAACAGGGCTTCTTCTCCCATTGATGCCAGATAAATCAGGCCATCCTCTGCTACATATGCATCTGGAGCCATGGGTCCCTCCATGTGTACTCTTTGGTTGGTGGCTTAGTTCTTGGGAGCTCTGGGGATCTGATTGGTTGATATTGTTGTTCTTCCTATGGGAACCTCTTAAGATCCTTCAGTCCTTCCCCTAACTCTTCCATTGGAGTTAAGTGCTGCATCCATATTGGTAAGTCTCTGGCACAGCCTCTTAGGAGACAGCTTTATCAGGCTCCTGTCAGCAAGCACTTCTTGGCATCTGCAATAGTGTCTGGGTTTGGTGGCTGTATATGGAATGGATCTCCAGGTGGGACAGTCTCTGGATGGCCTGTTTGGTTTTTTTTTGGTTTTTTTTTGTTTTTTTTTTTTTTTGTCTCTGCTCCATTCTTTTTCCCTGTATTTTCTTTAGACAGGAGCTATTCTAGGTTAATATTTTGGAGATGGGTGGATGTCCCCATCCTTCAACAGGGGGCCATGCCTAACCTTTGGATATGCTCTCTACAGCTTCTCTCCCCCCAGACCCCCTTTTTGGTAATTTTAGCTAATGTCATCCTTGTTGTGTCCTGGGAGCCTCTTGCTTTCCTGGCATCTGGGACTTTCTGGTGGCTACCACCAGTTCCCCATCCCCTACATGTTGACCCTTATCAGGACCTAATTGAACTATCCTGTTTGAGCAACTAGAATTCTCACTGTTCACTATAGTCATCAGGCCCTATCTTATCAGTGAGATTGCATTGTGATTGCCATCATTTATAGTAAATGAAAGGGGTATGAGGTTTATCTATGATCAAATACAAACCTGAGCAAAGTAATTACAAATCTTCCATTTAATGAATTAAAAAAAATACTGCCAGGTATGATGGCACTTGCCTGTGATCCTAGCACATGGAAGGCTAAGACAAAAAGAGCATGAGTCAGAAGCCAGTCTGGGCTACATAGCGTGGCCATTTCATAAACTGCCAATAGCTGTCTTACCATCTTACAGCATAAATATTCTAATCATAAATTAAACCCTATTTCCTGTCATCATTTTATAAAAAAAAAAAAAAGAAGAATGTTTCTGAGTCATATTAAAATGCATGCGACTTTCTCGGGAAAGTATTATTATTTACTTTTTCTACTCTAATAATGTCTTCAATTTGTCAGTAGTATGTAAGGCAGCTTAGAAGAGGCACTTAAGCATGTCAACAAGGCAGAGTGTATTCATACCCATTTAAAACCGTTCAAGGAATTAGCTAGTGAAACAAAGGCAGCTAGGGGATTAAAGAATTAATTAAACTTTACAAACAGAGATACAAGTGGATGTGAAATTGCTGTAAGCATGAAAAATAGTACCTTTGGCACTCACTTGTTTCTAACCATAATGAATAAACTCTTTGAAGTAGAATAGAAGGATTGATTTAACAATGGGGTGAGAACTCAGAGGAGAGATGAGTTGTTTTGAGATGAGTAATTGGAATTACATAATGTTCTTCAAGGATGAGTATTCAACAACAATCATTACATATAGTCAATGCAGTCATTTGGTGAAATGAAAGTGGCTTGTCAACAAAAACTGTACTAGAAATTTTAGCAACTATATTTTCATATAATTTAGACGCATGTGTCCTAATTATGAGGAGAAGTTTGTGTATAGACCAAGTGAGTGAATAGAACAAACCACAGCAGTAAATCAATTCTGAAAAGAGGAGGTTAGAAGTTAGTACCTTGGATAACTGGGTGATCCTATGCAAATTAACAGAGACTAACAGAGGAATGCAAAACTCATTTTCAATTGTTATTGGAGCTACACAAAATAGACATTATCCAGGATGGACTCACATGCACACACATACACATACATAAACACACACACACAGAGAGAGAGAGAGAGAGAGAGAGAGAGAGAGAGAGAGAGAGAGAGAGAGACTTTCTCCTGCATGTAGTCAAGCTTCCTGAGGAAGGATTCTTTTTTTTTGTTTGTTTGTTAAGAATGATTTGATTATCATTGGCTCATATATCTGCTCACTGGGACATAAAGATTAGGTTCCTTCATCTTTGTACTGGAGGCATGATATGGGTGAAGTCCCTAGGCAGCCATTAGAAGTTTGTATATGTGAATCAGCAAGTAAAAGATATGGGACACAAGTTTACATCAGGTCAGACCCTCTCAAATTACTGTAGTGACAGTTTATTAGGAGAAGAAAATAAAATATTCCCCAATTCCCACTACCATTGACCTACATGATTTAGATTTATTTAATATTCTCTAATTGCTTGTTATAATTCATGCAACATAAAGTAATCAGGTACTTGATATTACTATGCAGTATAATATGCAAGTGTCTGGAGAAATGGCTCAGCAGGTAAGAGTGCTTGTTCTGAAAACAAGAGGATATGAGTTCAGATACCTAGCCCAGCATGGTGATGTGTTCTTGAAGACCCAGTATTGGTGGGTGGATACAGCCTGAGAACTCATGAAAAGGCCAGCCTGGCTAAAGCAGTGAATTTCAGAGTCTGACTCAAAAATAAATAAATAAATAACAAAAACAATGTCAACAGAAAAAGACAATAGCATCCTCTGGCTTCTAGTTGTGTTAAAATAACCTTATAACATGTATCAAATCAGTAAACACACACACCAACACACACACACCAACATAATATACAAATATGTTAACAATATATGGCTTGAATGTTTTCTAATATACTCTTGCAAACACAGTTTAAAAACAAGTGAGTAAACCAACTGTTCTAGAAATACATTTCTATAATCCTACCATTCAGAAAACTTAGGTGCAGGATCCTTACCATGGTGGACTGTATCCCTTCAAACTTTGAGTCAAAATAAACCCTTTCTCCCTTATATTGCTGGTTTTAGTGATTTCTCAGTGCAAGAAGAAAAATAACTGTAGGAATCCCTGGAAGCAATTACAAGTCTGTGTTGTCTTTAAAACAGGGTACTTTGGTTCCAGACAATGGGTGGTTTTATGCTTAGTGCGTGGAGGACAGCAAGAACAGAGCCCTCTCCATGATCTCAGAAAGTGACATATGTACATATGCACTGGTTTGATTTTCATTTTTAACTGTTACAGTTTGTCTCTGGGTTTTCTTGGGAGTTTAGTACAGAGAATGAGACCTTCCCCATTGAAATTGACTTCCCAATTATTATGCTAAAAATGTTCTTGAGTATAAATGTTATGGTATCTGCATGTCTCAGAGCACCATTGGGTTGTGGGCATAAGAATATTAGCAACAGGCAGAGATTTATAGCTTTACAGTATAAAACAGTAAATAAATATTTAATAAGGGACCATTATTTAAAGTAAATAGATTAAATTGAACTCTAGAATTACTTCATCAAAAAGCCACCATTAACAGTCTCTGGAGATATTAATTTTATGCTCCTTAATTGTATAACTAAATTACAATATTTGGTAATCAGTATCTCCTTTACTTACAATTTCGTATCTTTCAGTAGGCTGTGGTCTCAACTAACAGGAAATCTTTCCATGGGATCTTTATTCCCAAGATTTAGTGAGAACTCAGAAAACCAATATAACTGTAAAGGAACCTGGATGAAGCCTAAGCAGTTGTTTCTGGAAAGGGGTCATTTAACCATTCCAGTGTAGGCTGCCTGTCAGTTTTGATTAAATAAGTGATACTAACCTGCATCCTATTTTACTACCAGGGCAGGTGATATGAATTTTAGCTTATATGGAATTTAAGCACTGTAGAATGCCTCTGTGTCTTGCTAACAAGACTCTTTATTCTTTTTGGGGAATTCCAAAATTCCAAAGGCACCTAAAACCCAACCTACTTGGGATGCCTTAATTTGAGAATTTCAACTTCATGTACATGCATCCAGCATCTAGAATATGTCATTATTGTAATTCTGAAGTGAGAACACTCATGCTTTCTTGAATGCAGCAATTTTTGTCTTTTCATGGAGAAGAGTATCTTCTAAGGGAGGCCTGAATTATAATGTTCCTCTTGAGTAATCACTGTCACTACAGAGATAAAAAAAAATGCTTAGTATCAATCAAAACTAAGCACTCTCTATATGTAAACACAACAGCCAAGTTATGAAACCCACAAAAATTATGAGCAGGAAAAAGGCTTTTCTTTTGTTATCGAGTGAAGTCATAATCATATGGATTTCTTTGGTTTTATTTTTTATCTTTGCTTTGTCTGCTCCTTGTTTTTTCTTTTTTATATTAGGACAGTTAGATGCCCCAAGTCTAGGGAAGAGAGTAAAGTTGGTGACACCGGGTCTAGGAGGAAGCAAAGAGTTAGTGGAGAGTCTTCTAACACACTCTGTTGTTCCCCACTTCCGGCTTCCAGCATCTTTTCCTCCCTATTATTTTCAGAAGTGACCATTTCATAGGCTTTGGTAGTGCACTTCTGAGATTTTTCTGCCTGCCTATGGAGAAAAGATTGTTGATATTTGCTATTAGTTCTTTGATGACTTGTTAGCTCCACAAAGGAATGCAGTCTTTACAGGGAGAAGAAGTTATGCCCTGCTGTTACTCACTGAAAAGATGGCTTTCATCAAGTAGCCAGTAAGGACGGTCATAAACAGTATCAAGTAAATCACTACTTTGAAGGTGTAAGCTTCAAACATTCCCTAAGGGAAGCCAAGGACCTAACAAAGAGTGAGCATCCACTACAATGATGTCAGATGTCCTTTACTGAAAGAAAATGATACAGAAATCTGAGGTACAAGAAAATTAAAATAAAATAAACCAAAAGAGATGGGAAAAAAGAATATTTTATCTGTATTTATATTTAAAGGAATGACTGTAGGCATAAATTTTTTTGCAACTACTTTTAATAAGTGTTCAACCTCTCCTCTAGCCCACCACCCAACAGAAGTAGTGGAAAAGAAAAGTTATTAGGATGGGGGGAAGTAGACATGTTCAGCAATAGTTCTTTGGGGGTAAGCTTGATCTTCTTGGGCAGCAGTTCAGTCATGTAGCAAATGTCAAATATGATTCAGCAACCGGAGACCAGTCCTCTAGGCAGGCAGATACCAGGCACAAACCAGCATCTACAGTCCAGTCCTTTTAGCAAGTGTCTGCTTGCTGTAGGCACACGCTACCAGGCAGCTGTAGTTCAATCCTGAAGAAACCACCAGACTCACCAACTGGCTTATGGTGAGGACACAGAAGGGGCAAGCTGCTGCAGGAACCTCACAAGCAGTTCTTGGATGAATTTCTCTCAACAACAGCATTATCACAAGTTGAGCTCAACAACACTATGTAAGGCGACCAATACATGCAAGTCTTTAGTGAAGAAAAGTGAGGCAGATCAAACCAAACCAAGGCTCAGTGCGTGTCTCCTACTGTCTGTGGGGTCATATTTATACTCTTTTATCAAGTGACCTTTCACGTGTTTGCTTTAGCAAGATATCCTTTCACCAGTATGTGCACCAGTAAAGAACTAGAACTTTCCAAAGAACTAGAAGTATTCAATTCAAATGAATATATTCAAGGATGAGCCCAATCAAAATAACATGTATTTGCAATACAAATACTTGACACAACTATAAAATTAATGATGATGATAAATTATGTGACTAGTTATCACAAGTCATGTATAAAGATGTATGCAAACATAACTATAGGAATGAATAGGCAAAGACCTGAATGTAAAGGACTGCCATATGTCTCTTTGAAGTTTACCTCAATGGGAGCATTTCTTAGTTATTGTCCTTCAGAAATGTCATAGAAAAGGGTTGGGATGCTCATTCTTATGTGGTCCATGTGTATCATGAAAAGCCTCCTCAAAGACTTATCAAATAAGTCTCCTACCCCACTCTCAGCTTAAGTACATCCTGTATAATTTGAATTTGAAGTGCTCCATGAAGGCTGATGTGTTAAAGGCTTGTTTGGCAAGTGATTTGTTTTAAAGTGATTGTTTTAAAGGCTTGTTTTGGCAAAGTGATAGGATCATGAGCACAAGAACTCTAACCTCAGCAGCAGATGCAAAGCTAAAAAAGAAAAAAAGAAACAAACTAAGTACGATGCAGGAAAAGAAACTTGAGTCTTCAGTCAAGTTTTTATTAACTCCCAGACAACTGCCAGAAACACTCCTCCACTCAGTGTAACACCAGTTACTGAATCTCAAGCTCCTGGGTTAAACAATTACTATTCTAAGCCACTGAAATTTATAATGAATGAGCAATACTTTGACAATAATCAACTTATCTGCCTGTTCAATAAGAGAGAAAAGTGTTCCAATATTTATCACTAAATATAACAAGAAAGAAGCCAATGATCTGAAAATCCACGTGGGAAAGTTAATGCATCTACTGAATGGAAATAGATTTCTGACATCCATGGACGCAAATTTTATTAACAGACCCCAGGGTACATTAACATTCCAAGGTTTTGATGCATTACAATATGTTGAAATTGAACATTTCTGTGAATTAAAAACATTATTAAGAGTCCAAAGACAATAGATTTTGCCTGTACATGGGATATGTTCTTCTAGGTGGGCTCCCTTGTCTGGCCTCAGTGGGAGAGTATGTGCCTAGCCTCGCAGAGACTTGATGTGCCAGGGTGGGGAGATACCCAGGGTTCCCGACCCACTCAGAGAAGAAGGGGAGGATTGTGGGAGGAGGTTACTGGGAAAGGGTTAGTAAGCAGGATGTAAAATTAATAAGTTATATATATATATATATATATATATATATATATATGCACAGAGTACATATATATATATGTTATATCATACATATATGTTATATCATATATACGTATATGATAAAATCTTTTAAAATAAATGCAAAAAGGTTACAAAGGAAACCATCATTTGCTATGAAGGGTGAAAGCAAAAGTTTAGCCAAATCTGTACTTTCTCATCCCCCTCCTATATTAAGCATGTGAGCACGTACATGCTAATAATTTGTTGTCTAAGCCTTTCTGCCTTATTCATGTCTTCAAGTTCCTGGTTTCAAAAACTGTATGTGCAAACAAAGAGAGACCACAAGTTGCTCTATTTAGCTGTCTTCAGTGTGCACACAGAAGTGCAATATTGTGTTTTGCTTCTAAAGCAAGCATAGGGTGCAGCTTGGCAAAAAGAATAAATTTTAGTGGGTGGACTGGAGAAATATGAAGAGAATAAATAAAACCAGCTGCATAGAGTGGAGGTGGTAGTTGGTGCCAATAACTGATTCATTTTCTCTCTGCATGCTCTCATTACGTGTAGAAGTGCTTTTCTTCACAGGCTATGTAATGAGTATGTCCGCCCCCGACCATGTAAGCCCCGGAGCTGCAGTAAAGAGGTCATAGGCAATTGGTAGACCAGAGATCTCGTTTGCATTTGCTCCTAATTTTTTTATGAGGTATGTTAATCGCCACCTCACTCCCTACACTTTATAATTGGAATGACACTTAACACTTTCACCTTACTAAGTGTTTCTGAAAGGCTTTCAAATTTAGGTTATGAGTTTTATTATGACTATATTATTAAATTTGAACTACTGCTACACAGCATTCTATGTAAATAAGTTCCAGGGGACTTGGCTTCTGTCTACCTAGCATGATATTTTGTGGCTGGTATAATCTAATAGGAGGCTTTCTGAAGAGATGCAAATTTGCTATAAAGTAGCACCCTCTCTCTGTAATTAAAGCAAGGCTAAGAATAACTGTTTGTTTGATTGACTATAGCTGTGAAGCCAACCAAGTGCATGAAAAGTTGCCAAGAAAATGCTGAAATTCTACATCCATTCTCCAGGTCTCTGGATCATCATCTTCATGGGTTTTATGTTTAAAAATATCCAACATTCCCATTCTACCTGTTACCTGCTGATGGACTCCATGCCTTCATGTAGAGCAACTAGAAAAGGTATCACCCATTCAAGCAGCTGCCCTTTGCTCCATAGATTTGCTCCTGTAGCCTAATTTTTGACTTTCCATGGAATACCTAGCTCTCCTTAGAATTAAAGCTCACCTCATCATAGTGGCCATATTTGCATCCTTTCTTTTCCTGGGTAATATTATTTGTGTTCTTATGTACACAAAGTAGAAACTTTGTTCAGTAATATACTTTTAAATTCTGGAACAGAGCTTCACTTACTGATCAGTATTCACCTGGAATGAAAGACAGAACATGGATGATGATTCTGCTTTTCTGCACAGTAATCTGTGGATAATTTTGATCAGCTTTTTCTTAGACTGAGTGTTAGGAAGGCAAAAAGTCATACCCATTGCTGCTTACCTTGTTACTCATCTACATAATATTTCTTGGCTTTCAAGTTCGTGTCACACCCCCACACCTTACAACTGTTTCCCTTTGCTCCTATAAATACCTTGTTTTGTTGAGTCCAGCCAAGCTTAATCCTGAAAACATTACTATAGTGACAAGAAAATTTAAAAAGTGCATGCATGCACCCACGTGTGTGCACATGCACACAAACATGCATGCGTGTGCGCACACACATACACACACACACAGAGAGAGAGAGAGAGAGAGAGAGAGAGAGAGAGAGAGAGAGAGAGAGAGAGAGAGAAGCTGGTTTAGGCTGGGCCAGGCTTGCTCTTCTGGAGTAGTACCAAATACCAAAAACCCAGAATCTTGGGATGTTTATTATAAACAGCAGTATATGGAGCAGTTTGCTATTCTTGAGGGAACAATCTTATACTGTAATCATCTAAAAGGAAGAAGCTGTGGTCCATGTATTCTGCTTCCTCTATCAACATGGACCATGCCAGTTCACATGGGTCTGAGGCCTTGGTCTTTGTCAGTCACGCACATGTTTAAGATTGCATTTTAATCTCAGTATTTCCACATTCCTTTTCTTTCCCTCCAAACCCTCCCATGCACTCCTCCCCATCATCCTTCAAATTCATCCTTACTTTTCTTATCAGTTGTTATCTCATGTATCTGTGTATTTGTATATACACATGCTCTTAAGTATAACTATTTCAATACATATGCTGTTTGTATGTATGCATTCCAGACTGGCTGTTTGCCACTGGACAACCAATGGGTGTGCTCATTGCTGTAGGACTACCGCTTCTTCCAGCTTTTCTCAATGTCTGCCATTCACTGTGTAGAGTTGAGGCCTCATGAGATTTTCCACATACACATTAGCAGGTTTGTTGGTGTCGTGTTTGGATGGTAATGTTGGTAAGACTTTATGGATGTAGCATCTAATGTTACTAGGAGACACAATCCCTGGTCTTTTGGTTTTTAACACATTCAAACCCCTTCTGCAATGTTCCCTGAGCCTTAGGTGTGGGAGTGTTTGTAGTTCATTGAGACCAAGCTCCAACACTCTTCATATTACTTGGTTGTAGTTTTCTGCAGCCATCTTCATTTGTTGCAAAATTTTCATATTGAGGGATGGTGGAAACTACACTTGTTTGTGGATATAAGCACATGTTTTTAGAGAGTTGCTAGAAATTATGCTGCTTTACCACATTAACAGTTTCAGGTGTCCTCCAGACATTACGATCTCATTAGCACTGACTAGTTAGCCAGGTTTCTAGTAACAGGCATAATACAAGAGTATAGTGGATCTTAACTCTATAGAGAGCAGCTAGTTGCTGCTAACTTAATTGTGTACCTCCACTGATTCTGTAGGATTTACCATCATGCTGGATGTTGATGTAGTTCACAGGCATTACTGATATAGCTAGGTTAGACTGTTGGTTATAATTCACATACTTCAGTCTATAAATATAGTGTATAGCATCTTAATGAACTTTTCTCATCTGTGCTGATGGTGCTTCTCCAAAGAGTCAAACCTCCTAATAATGACTCCAATACTAGACATAAGAAGTCCTATTTTGAGTTGTTGGTCTGGCTATGTAAGAGAATCCTAAACCATACATGCTATTGCCCTGCCCTTGATTACTCCCGAGAGGTAGAAGGAAGTCACTACTGTGGAGAACACCATATACTTCAGAAACAGGCTCCAGAGGCTCTGAGCTGGAATTGTCTGTGCTAACCTCTCCCTGAGAACTAGTTTCCATGGTACCAACAGGTACCACACAAGCTTCCAAAGGAGGGAGGCAACCAACAGTCTGACTTGTACTAGTTCAAGTTGGCAGTATGTTTTTCATCAGAGCACTACTGTTAAACATGCAATAGACATGCTATTTAATGTGACCTTCTTTTCTTTAGTAAATTAATTTTACAGGAGCTAGAAAAATTGGTAAGTTTTTAAGAGTACATACTGGACTTGCATAGGACCCAAGTTCAGTTCCTGACTCTCATGCTGAGCTACACAAACTCATCTACACTTCTGTCTTTGAAGGATCTCAAGCCCTCTCTGGAACCTATGAGCACTTGCATTACATTTGGATAACCATACAAACAACACACACACACACACACACACACACACACACTAATTCTAAAACAAATTAAATCAACAGGTAATATATTACCCTATTCTGAATGCCTTAAAATAGAATAATAAACAGGCAATTCTTCAGTACTTCCTTTACTAAATAGGAAAATACTTATTGATTCAAATAAATAAATGTTCCATAACATACAATGATGGAGCAATAAGAGTGGTTATTGATAACATTTCCAATATGAATAGGACATCTTATCTGTTATCTGAGTTACTACTGACTCCTATGTAAATAAAGATTGATCCATTAGAAACATAAGATAATTTAAATTCTAATCAGAGTATGTCAACATTTAACCACAGCTTTACAAGAAGCCACTCTTGTACTGAAGTAGATTAGGATGTACGAAATCTCCAGTACTCTCTGAATCTCTCTCATAGGATCAGGAAAATGGAAAGGTAGTTGTACCTTTAAAATTAATCGAGTGTTTGTTGATAATTATATAATTATATCGTGACTAACATAATATTTTAGTAAAGGAAAATTTTACTTTAGCATATACAGAGACACTAAAGCTATAGTGGAAATATAACTAGACTGCAAGAATCTGTCAACTATTATTTTATTGCTTCTCATATTTCCTGCTAGCTTTTCCTTAATATATTATCCATCTATTTTTTTTATGATCCTCATAGCTGAAATCACATTTGCACAGTATCTATTGATACTTATAGTCATGGTATTTAAGTTCATCTTATAAAACTCTCACTTAGTATAAGAAATATTGATCTTTTCCAGTACAGTTCAAGAACATCTGACAGAGTATATATTATTAATTTTTATATTGAAACTTTTAATTACTATTTTGAGATTATAATGTATTTACATCATTCCCTTTTCTTCTTCAAAGTGTCCACTATACCCCTTCCTGCTCTCTTGGAATGTCATTGCATATATATACAATTGTATGTACATATATACAATCCATATAATATTCACATATATACAATCCATATAATATTCCTTGTGAGGGGAGCCAACAGAAGGCAGGTATCATCCTTGCAACCATCTTGAGCCATATACCTTGACAAAAGACTTGATTACAATAGACTACAACAGCTGAGCACACTCTGATAACATCTTGTTTTAGATACCAAGGATTTTCCCTTGGGTGTATGAGACTTAAAGTTGTGTGACTTAAGGGTGTGACTTAGATCCTAAAGCCAAGGAAAAAGCCAGGTTCAGAACTAAGTGTTTTAGTTAGGATAGATGACAGAGGTGCTGGTTAGTCAACAAAAGGATGGACTGGGTATTAGGACTATCTTGTACCTCACTGGTACAAATAGGCATAATTATGCTCTAATTGTATTTTGAGAGAAAAGTTTCCTTTTAACAGGAAGGGTGATGTGTAGGAGGAGCTAAGGTGGGAGGAGTACTTAGAGGAAGAAAAGGAGTAAGAAGAGGAGAAGAAGAAGGAGAGGAGAAGCTAGGTGATGAAAGAGAGATAGAGGGGGGAGACAGGGAAGCAGATGTTCATGTATCTCCACCAGTCAAAGATAGTTGATATATCTAGGTTGGGTAGTGGGTTACACCTCTGATTGAACAATACCAAACTTATAAAGCCTATGATTAACATTTCTTAAAAAAATGTATAAATGCAAAAAGGAAAAGGGGGCATGGGATAGGGGTTTTCTAAGGGGGGGGAATGGGGAAACCGGATGGTATCTGAAGTGTAAATGAAAGATCTAATAAAAAAAATTCAAAAAAAAAATTATAAAGACCACTTTGTAAAAAATATGTAGACTTTTTCTTTGCCCTTAGACCTGAGCAGAAAAAATGCAGGTTCCAGAACGTGAAACTGAAAATAAGATTTCAGGCCTTCACTGCCCCGAGACACATTCCGGGTGGAGGACATTATCCCTGAATCAGAGGACACTTGCTAGATTAACATTCCTCAAGCCTCAGGGAAGAAAAATAGTTAATCTGAAATTGTTGGTAAATGACAGGGTGGGGCACAGTGACGTGGTAAAGCTACATTCTTGAGAGAAATGAGTGTGCAGAGTGATTTCCACATGACTCTGGATCATTTGGGCTGGATTCCTCTGGAATGTTCCACTGTTCTTGGTTACCCCTCCCTCCCTTGGTCTTCCCAGTATTATGTTCAAAATTTGTAAAACAATAAATCATGTGTAACCTCAAAAAAAAAAAAAAGGGTGTGACTTAGAGATCAGATTTAGAGACAAGACCTAAGGGCATGACTTGAAGGTGTGACTTAGAGGTGTGGCTTAGAAGTGAGACATATAAAAGGTGAGAGGCAGACAGAAGGCTTCAGTACAACTTGCAGTTAGTTATTAGGCATTAAGTATTAGGCACTTATCACTTGGATAAAGAACTTGGAACTTGGGGGCACTAGGGACTAGGAACTAGGAACTAGGGACTAGGAACTCAAGACTTGGGACTTGGATTTGGAAGAGAGATTGAAGAATAAACGGGATTGAATCACACTCTGTTTGGTCTCCATTCTTCAAGTCCGTCCTTATTCTCTTGCTGAACCCTGACCCAAGGACTGGAGCAGCTTGGGGCAGTGTGGGCTCTAACATTTAGTCCCCAAGGTTTTTGGCAGTGCAGGTTCCAACATTGATAAATCGGTCCCCGACACTTTGGCCCCCAAATGTGGGGTAGCTAGGGCCACAGCACTTGGGCCCCCAAGCATGGGGCAAAGTGGGTGGCAACATTTTTGCCGCCCAATGTGGGGCAGCAAGAACTAGAGACCCAGTGAGGGACATTATTGGAAGAAGGATCTGCCAAAAATTCAGAAGTGAAATGAAGGTGATCACTGCGGAAATCTGCCATGTTGAGAAAGGTAAGTCATGTTAATGAAAATGGGGCAAGAAATAAGTCAGCCTGAACTCAATTCTCTGTTTTTATTTTGCTGTTTGCTGCTCAAGTGTGTTAATTGTCTGCTTTTGTTTTTTTTGTTCGAATGCTATCTTTCATGTTCAAAATAAAAAGAAACGTATACATCCAAAATTAGAATCTAAAATACAACCAAAGGTTGATAACAATTTGCCAGAGCCAGATTGTGCTGACCTAGAGGAAGAGGCAGCTGAACATTACAACCCTGAATGGCCCTCTTCCGGAAGACCCCCTTCCTATGCACCTCTGCCTCCAAGTGCTCCCCCAATGGAGATGGTGGTTATAGATCCCATAAGGGAGTTACAGGAAAAAATATCTGTTCTTAAACAACAAATAGAGTTAGAAAAAGAGTATCAGGACTTAATTAATCAGCTACAAAAATTAAAGACAAGGAAGATGTCTCGAGAGGTAAACTGTGAAAATCCCCTGGCTCCTTGCATTCCTCAACCAGGAGTCCAAAGGCAGTCCCTATCCCCTAGCTTAAGGTTAGCCACAGATCATCCAGAGAAAGGAGATGCTCAGGCTTTCCCTGTATCAGAGACCAGAGACAACCAAGGGGTTTCTTGGAGACATCACACAGGATTTAATTGTCAAATTATTAAAGAATTAAAAAATGCAGTATCACAATATGGTGCCACTGCTCCCTTTACTCTTGCAATTTTAGAGTCTAATGCAGAGGAGTGGCTGACTCCTAGTGATTGGAATACATTAGTGAGAGCAGTTCTTAGTGGTGGTGACTATCTTATTTGGAAGTCAGAGTATCATGAGAATTGTAAAGAAACAGCTAGGAGAAACATTCAGGCAGGCAATGGTTGGCCCTTTGATGCCTTAGTAGGAGAAGGGCAATTTGCTTCTACTGATAACCTGATGCAATATGACCCAGGCTTATTCACTCAAATTCAAAATGCAGCCATGAAGGCTTGGCGTAAACTCCCAGCAAAAGGGGACCCTAATGTGTCTTTAACAGCAGTCAAACAAGGGCCTGATGAATGATTTTCTGATTTTGTTCATCGATTAATGACAACAGCAGGGAGGATTTTTGGTAATGCAGAGGCAGGTTTAGATTATGTGAAATAACTTGCATATGAAAATGCCAATCCTGCCTGCCAAGCAGCCATTAGACCCTACAGGAAAAAGACAGACCTTACAGGGTATATCAGACTCTGTTCTGATATAGGTTTCTCCTACCAACAGGACTTAGCTATGCTGGCTGCCATGCAAGGACAATCAGTAAGAGATTTTTTTGGCTAGTAGAAACCAAAAGGCCTGTTTTAAATGTGGCAAGCCTAGACACTTTGCAAGAGATTGTGAGGCAGAAAATGAGTTAACTCAGAGACAGCCCAGAAAGCAGCCTGGGCTCTGCCCACTTTGCAAACATGGAAGGCATTGAACTAGTGAATGTAGGTCCAAAAAAGACACACAAGGAAACATCCTTCCCCATAATCAGGGAAACAGGAACAGGGGCCAGCTCGAGGCCCCGAACCAACGCAAGCCAAAATAGGCTTATGGAGCAGTCAGTTTCTTACCAATAAACAACAATCCTTGTCTGAACTTAGTCAAGCAACACCAGGAAGCGCAGGACTAGACCTCAGTTCTGCCACCCACATAGACCCTTGCCCCTAAAAAGGGAGGCCTCACCATCCTAAGACAGGAGCTCAGCCAATGGCTGTTGAGTATCCAAAGACGGGAAAGGGAGGCTGGAGTCCTTTGTTCCAACCTAAGGCAGGCACAGTTTCCGTAAGTTTTCCCAGCCTTCCCTTTTGAGAAAAAAATTAAAAAGTGGGGACCTGTGAGGAGCCCACAGAAGGCGGCTATCATCCTTGCAGCCATCTTGAGCCATATACCCTGACAAAAGACTTGATTACAATAGCCTACAACAGCTGAGCACACTCTGATAACATCTTGTTTTAGATACCCAAGATTTTCCCTTGGCTGTGTGAGACTTAAAGGTGTGTGACTTAGAGAACAGATTTAGAGACAAGACCTAAGGGCATGACTTAAAGGTGTGACTTAGAGGTGTGGCTTAGAAGTGACATATAAAAAGTGAGAGGCAGACAGAAGAAATCAGTAGGAATTAGGCATTGAGAAAGAAGACACTTGGACTAGAGAACTCGGAAGGAGAATTATTAGTTATTAGGCACTTGGCACTTGGAGGAAGAACAGAGAATTAGGCATTAGACATTAGGCACTTAGCACTTGGAAGAAGTAACTTGGAACTTGGAGGCAGTAGGGACTAGGAACTAGGAACTAGGAACTCAAAACTTGGGATGTAGACTAGGAAGAGAGACTGAAGAATAAATGGGATTGAATCACATTCTGTCTGGTCTCCATTCTTCGAATCTGTCCTCACTTTCTCTCTTGCTGAATCCTGACCCATAGACCAGCCTGGAGCAGTGCGAGCTCTAACAAATTAGCCCCCAAGGTTTCTGGCAGTGTGGTCCCAACACTGACAGGACAGTTTTGGCCCCCAAACGTGGGGTAGAGCGTTCCCCAACATTTTTGGCCCCCAAGCGTGGGGCAGCTCAGTATGCAACATCCTTGTATGTATGGTTTTAGGGATGACCTCTTAGTATTGGTCAACCAGTTGGTATGCTGGTCCCTGTGGAAGACTATTTCTCCAGATCTCAGGATTCCTTAGTTACTTATAGTCCTTAATGTTGGGTTAAGGTCTTGTGAGCTTTTCCCTGGCAATGCTAACCTATCCATTGGAATTGTCCTCATTCAGCTTATTTTTAAGCAGTCATATTGGTGAGTCTTCATGAGTCTAGCTTCTGACACTCCTAGGAGACCCAATCTAGCATCAAGTCTGTGTAGCTCAGCATGACCTAGAACTCCTGATTCTCCTGATCTTCCAGGAGCTATGTGATCTCCGTCACAATAGCTGATTTGCACAATGCTTGAGATTGAACTCAGGGTTTTCTGCATGCTCCTCAAGCATTCTTCCAACTGAGTTACATTTCCAGCCCAGGACAAGGAATTTGATAGTTAATATGTTTTTAAATAATACTTGAGTATCCTAATATTGGAGTACTATATGTACTTGTTTCCATTTTTAAAATAAAGTCGGTGGTTGCCAGGAGATGTTACACTTACAAAAAAAAAATCTAGTCATATCTTCAATCTCATTAATAACAAGTTTTGTCAGTACTTCATTTCTACTAGGACTCCCTTAAACTCAGGCTCAAATATTTCAAGATTCTTTTCCAGACTGTTCCTCCATTCTAACAGGACATGGAGAAAAAAATTATTAGAATACTCTGTATGAAGTGAATAGCTTTAATTTTAAATGGAAACAATGTATACTCCATCTGTGAAGGAGGTCATATGAATCAGTTTTTCTAGCTGATTTTTAACCCCAGTGTCTACTCTGGTAACTGTCAGCTTGGGTTGGCCCTTGTTTTCTCATTCATTAAAGTTACCAGTCTCCCCATATATTTATGGGAAGACTATATCTAATCAGAAAAGCCTTCATGGAAACAGGCAGCAGAGCTACACTTTTCTTCATTCCTTTAGAATAATGATTATCATATGACAAAAAACCTTGCCTCAAACTCTTATTCCACCGATAACCACTCTTGGACAAAACCAGTCACGCATGATCAGTCTCAATTTTCTTACATGCAAAACAAAATAAAGTCCTCCATTACAGTTTCTGCTTAAGATGCAATTTAAATAGGCTTTAAAATACTATATAACATCCCAATTAAATGGTATTGGAGAAGTATTGATTAAGCAGACTCATTTGCTACTCAGCATCTTTCCATCTACAATTTTTATTCAACTTGTCCATTATTTATAATCCTTCCCATTTTGGATTGTGGGGTTACCTCTGTATTGCTCAATAAATAACTGGTTCTCCCACAGTGCCTTACACTCTCAGATCATTGCCCAAAGATGTGTCATGGAGAATTTCAGAACCATGATGTTCCCACTTCACAAACCTGTGTGCCTCAGATACCTACTGAAAATGAACTCTGTTTTACTAAATATGCTTTGCATGTTTCTGAAGGTCCATTTGGGTTTTTCTCATTTGGAACTCTTCAGCTTCATC
This sequence comes from Arvicanthis niloticus, assembly GCF_011762505.2. Lineage (NCBI taxonomy): Eukaryota > Metazoa > Chordata > Mammalia > Rodentia > Muridae > Arvicanthis > Arvicanthis niloticus. The sequence goes on along the minus strand of NC_047665.1, from coordinate 51,798,460 downwards.
CTGGAAGAATGTTTCCACCAGGCAATTAATTTATTGGCCAGGATATCAAAACCAACAAAAAAATTGTCTATTTAGAACTGTAGAAGTGTTTATACATTGTGGATAAAGAGAACAGATGCAACTATTGTTCTTTGCCTTACCTTGATCATTCAATACAAAAATCTTTAGTGAACACATTTCATGTTCAAAGCTGGTAGTTTGGCTGCCCAGAATTATGCCCTCTTATATAATTTTATCCCCTCAGTTGTCAAACACATTAACCCTGATGAGGCACATAGTTTGCTCTGGGTGCTGAGACCAGAATATGTCAAAGGATGAGGTTACAATCAGGATAAAGGTGTTAATTGGCTTTAAAAAAAATTCTCATCTTAGAAAATACATTTCATAAGGGAGGGGGACAATAAGTGTTCACATGAACAGAGTACCAAAAGTTAGTCAAAGGTAGTAGAAAAAATAAACAAACAAAAACAACAAAACATAAACTGGTCTAAGCCAGATGTGGTAGGTGCCTATAATTCCAGCACTTGAGAGGTGGAGGCCTGAACATCAATAGGTGAAGACCAGCTAATATATGAAGATCTGGGATATATGAAATGTTGCCTTAAATTATTGACTAAGGTTTTCATACAAAACAAATCTTCAATTTAAATAGCTTTAGTTAGGTACTCTTAAAATCATTGCACTTGCTGCTCTATGGCATTGGAGGATCTAACTTTTTCAGAAGCATTTTATTATGAGTCAAGAGGTGGAAATATTTAGGCATGGTGGTAGGAGGAGTGAAATCAGTGCTAGCCTTTGCTGGAGGACCATTCTCCTTAAGGCAGAGGTAGACTTGGTTTACTTGTCCAATGATAGGAAGACGACAAAAATCATGATGACCTGTGGAATTTGTTTTGACGATTACAAGAAACTTTTGGGTCAGGAGTGGTGGTGTATGCCTTTAATCCCAGACCTGCAGGAGGATATTTGTGAGTTCCAGGCCAGCTAGTGTCTGCATATTGATATTCTGTCTCAAAACCAACAGACAATATGGGCTCTTTATATGTTATATAAAACATGATTTTACTAAGGTTCTTTTGCCATCAGATTGACTTATGGACACATAAAAATGTTAAGAAAATTCCTCATATTATTCAGTAACTAATGAAAATTACTTGAGCATGTAGAGAATCTCTCTTTATTGTAAATTTTCTCATGGAACATTTTGAAAATACGAGAGAAATTAATTCCCATGGACCACAAGGCCATGAGACAAGAGCTAAAAATAAAAAGAGACAGCAGATACTGTCTCGACCTTCTGTCTTCTAATTATTTTTAATACAACGCAAACAAAAAATAACTAGTATAAAATAAATGAAATGAAATGAAAAGGTGTTAAAATGTTTTTGTTTCAGTGTATTCGTTGGAATATAAGAAGTATAAGGATTGATATATCACACCAATTACCACAATTTAAAAACTTAACTATAGAACACATCAAAAACAGAGATGGTGTGACATACAAGAGAAAGCTGGAAAGGTTAAGAAGCCCAGGCATGATAGAGGAAATTACCCCAAACTTCTTTCCTTATTTTCTGGTATAAGTCTTCTATAGAGGAACTTAACTATTCAAAAAAAATAGAGTAGAAATTTAAAAATCTAAGAACACAGAGCAATATATAGCTTTCAATTACATAATCTCACAGTAATTTTTAATGTAAAGGTCAGAACTATAAACCTACCTTACAATTATCATCTTCTATGTTAAAGGAAAACAGAATAAAATATTCATAAATAAATCAACTGTTATAGCTAATTTTGAAATCTGACTACTCGGAGAGCTAGAAAGACAGTTCAGGCTGTTACAAAGAACCTGAGTTCTATCTTGGGGAGCCACACTGGGTGGATCAGGGACTGTAACTCCAGCTCCAAGGGATCAGAAATCTTTTTTTTTTTTTTTTTTTGATTCTGAAGGTTTCTATACACAAATACACACAGAAATAAATAAAAATAAGGTCTTTGAAATCTGACAACCATTAAGCATATATAAGTAAGATAGAGGATGACCTACATGTAATACATACATTTTATACTTATGAATTTAAATTTTACTTATACTAGATAAATATAGGTATGTAGATAATAAATAGGTGATAGACAGGAAGATCTGTAGATAAATAGATGATACATAGATATATGATAAATTACTAGATAGATGATAGATAGATAGATAGATAGATAGATAGATAGATAGATAGACAGATGATAGATAGACCAAGGATCTTTTATCTAATTGCTCTATTAGCATAATTAATTAACTTAGCTATTTAGTCTATATAGATTATGTCTCTCCTATATGCATAAAGACCTATTCCATTCTCATAGCTTCTATTTGAGAAGTTGGGCACAGTGATTAAATGGAGAACATCTTCTCATAAATCAAGTGAGATTGGGTAGGAGGGCAACTGGAAAAATGCATTTTAACAATGAGAGCATAATTTTGAAATTTACTAACCACATGTATAATTTTATTAAACAACAATGTCAAGCTACTGGACTAAGAAGAGCTAATAGGCCATTGTCTGTGAAAGTGAATTTGGAGTAGTTGTGTTTTATATAGTTAATATTGCAGGATGTCTATCAGAATTATAATTTTTATATAATTACAGAAGGTCACGTTGCATTCACCTTATTAAAAAAGATTCTAATATGACCAAGTTATGAAATTTCAAAGTATTCAATGCGAAAATGAATCACTACCCAGAAGACTGATTATTAACATTTCATTCTTTATAACCTTAATTTTTCTTCAGACAGTAACAAATTGAGTAAGGTATGAGGACAGAAATGGCTTCCATGCACAGCCTTACTTTGCATTTTATTTAGACTGCATATATAGAGACTGATTAAATTATTTTGTTATCTCCATAACCATGGCAATTATATGCAGTTTTAATTTTGACCATCATATTAGCTCTGAGTTGTTTTTCTTTTTTTCTGTTATTGCTTCTTTTTCTTTCATTCTTTTTTTGTTTTTTCTTGTCTTTTTTCTTTTGATGATGCAGCCTGCAAATCTGAATATATTTGATTGGTCTTAGGATGTGGGACCTGAAAGTTTTCTTTGGTATCAGCAGTCTCCAATGTGGGTATCTTTAATTGGTAACTGCTTTGCTTATATTCTGGAACAGACCTGGAGCACACAACCTGTACATTCACTTGCACTGTAACTGCCATCCGCAAATTATCTTTTATAAAACCCAATCAGCATACTTTGCAAAATAATTTCCAGAAATGTAATTTCTCACCACCTCCTTTACAAATCCATCAATGTAATATATAACTGTCATTTGAAAGCTTTAATTTCCTGGTGGGAGTTTCCTTATTGCACACCCAGGATAAAGGATTAGGGAATGCTGTATTTCTTAATGTGAATGTTCCGGCAGACAGAAGTTTGCTTTTCAGGGCTCTGCTCACTAAGCTGATCTCCCTCAATCCCACACCACCCAAAGCTAATTTCCACACCCTCTTTCTCATGCTCATCCAGAAAAGAGGGGAAAGAGCTTAAAACCAGGAAATCATCTTCAGTGAATTTCCATATAATTTAACTCTTGACTGCTTCTCTGTACTTTTAGCTTCCTTAAAATTGAAGGTCAAGACTGTAAATAAACAGAAAGTGTGTCCATAAAATATGCAATCTTGATCAGCCTCCTGGGCTTTATATAAGTATGTTTAGTGACTTCTTCTTTTCATGAACATTTTTTTCTAAAAATTTGAGAAATGTGAATTGAAATCGCTGTAGTACTTAACATATTAAGGATATCTAAAGATAAGATAACTAACAAGCATAAGCACGATTTGTAGACCATTAGCTAATATATGCAATGTTTGTTCCAGTAAAACTGTTCACCTTTAACAAAACAGTAACAAAAATGATCCAAAATAGGAACAGAGCCAACTTTGGGTAAATATATTTTTTCTTTGTGATGTGCATATACATTACAATTGAGCATAGAAAAATATTAGTAATTATAGTCTGCAACATTTCAATTATTTTAAAAATATTGAAAATAGGCAAAAATCGATAAGATTGACCACAGAATTTCAACAAAACGCTAGATTTTTAATGTCACCATTATCATATCATACTTGAGGCAAGTGATGATAAAAGGTTATGTCATTAAATCCCAAAATGCTAGTTTGACATATTTCACCATAATGAAATAATATTTGGTTGAAATCAACTTTATAATTGATAAAATTTGCAATTATTTCTGAAGAAATAATGTAAAAGATTCAGTCCTTCATTAAATAACTTAAATTGAATACTATAAAATTAATTGATTAAAAGTTGACAAAAGTATACTTTGGTGAATATTGAAAGCAAACTAAATATATTTAAAAAATTAACATGAGAAAAATTTAATGGCATGCGCCGAATTTCAAAAATAACTAAAAAGTATGTTTATTTGAAAGCCTCTGGGAGTAGCATTTGCACCTATGCAGGATACCTGTATTGAAAATTCATAGACACACACACATACACACACACATACACACACACACACACGCCTTTGGGAATAGCATTTGCACCTATGCAGGATACCTATATTGAATGTTCACACACATATATTTATATATGTATAAATAATATTTACTAAAATTTAAAAAGGTACTAAACTTTACTGTAAGGTAACATGTGTTATGCATTAGCTTATGAGTAATCAATTTCTCTATAGATTTTAATAAACCCATACTTTCATTTAGCCATCAGTCCTTTCTATGTTCAGCTTTTCCTCAGTCTCCCACTTCATCCCCATGGGTGCCCTTCCATGCCTACTCTTCCACAAGTCTACTTCCTATTGCATGTGCAAAGCATATAAATGTCACTACATGACACAAGATGCATATCTATTTCAATTAGAAAATTGAACTTTAGAAATTAAAATCAAACAGAAGACATTTACCATACAAGGGATGTATGTTCATTTTCTATAAACAAAGGTATTTATATAAGTTTTTGTTTCTTTTTGAGAACAGCCTCTCCACTATGTAACTCAAGCTGATCTTGAAGTCTCAATAATTCTCCTGCCTCAGCCTCCCAATGCTTGGAATATAGTAATGAGCCACCATACACACTTACATAAATTCTTTAAAATTGACTCTGGTAGTTTCATTTATTTTATCTGTTAGAATTAAAAGGAAAAAATATATATATATATATATATATATATATATATATATATATATAATAACAAAGCGTATGCTATACATTTTTCCATAGAATGGAAACACTATTAGTTTCAGGGTATGTCATATCAGTAAAAATATAGAAAGTTAATCAACATTTGAGCAGGTATTCTGAAGGTTTTACCTTGGCATTGAAATTAGCTCTGACTGATGCAATAAAAATGTAAATTCCAAGAGAATTAGAAATCAACAGTTGAAGCAAAGCAACTAAGAAAGGAGGCTTGAACTTGCAGTAACCCTATAGGTTACAGACTGTGAGAAGCTATAATGTTACAAGTCCTATGAGTTCACTCTAATAAAAATGAATAATCATTTTAAACACAATTACTATAGTGATTTGGCTTTCATAAAATACACTCTAACACATATCAGGTATTCCTTTTCTTTTAAAAGTCAGAGATAACTTAATTATTTAAACATGATTCAATAGAAATTTTATTTAATATAAATGAAAGAAATTTTGATAAAAATGCAGAGATCATATAAATGAACAAATATGATTAAAGACATGACAAGGAAATGTCTGTAGAAAAACTAAAGATTTAGTGTTATTCTTTTTGCTTTGTAAAATATTGAAATGATAAATACTACATTAAATGGTGCTGCGAATAAAAGTTAAATATAGGTTCCTTCCAGTCTGGGCCAGAGCACTGAGCAGATCTTGGGTGGCAGTTCTGCCCCCAACCTCCAAGAACCCAGAGGAATCAGGGATCCCAGGCGCTCTAACTTGGGCAATATCTTAGAATACACAGCCTTGGTGTATCTACTCATCAAGCATACTGAGCAGACCTGCCCAAACCTCCGATGTCCTGGAATTCCATCTGGATTCAGTGAAGACACTGCATCAGAGGCTTATCAACTTACTCTTCCCCCCACCCCTCTTCTAATATCTCAATGCCCTTAATCAGCTTGAAGAAGTTAAAGAAGAGTCAGCGCCCCTATTCCCTGGGCTTGGGGACTAATGTGGTTAATAGTGGTCTGTCTTTCTAGGGAAAAGTAGTGGTTTTATTGGAACAGGAAGGATTAGCTAGGACTTATTGCATAGCCATAACCTATTGGTAGAAATCTGTATAATTATTATCAAGATGAAGTTATAATTTCTTAAATGGTACAAAATTTACTTTGATTTCAAATTTAAGATTTTCATTGGTACGAGCTCCTTATTAATATAAAAGTGAGATGAATATTGACACTCTCATGGGCAATGTGCCTGTGTAACACATTTAGGAATACAAGGCCTAGACCCAGTCCTTCCTTAACTTTTTTAACTGATTTGGGATGGTTAACCTATGAGTTAAGGGACTATAGCAAATTCATGGTTTTGAGTTTATTGTTAGGAGGTTTCACATATTTTATTTAGAAATAGCTGAGAGGAGTGTACAGACAACAGTCCAGGTGACCTTACATGGATAGTTGGTTTTCAAAATGTCAGAAGTCCATAGAATTGACGCTACAAAAATTTATATACTAACGTCCATTCTGATTAGAGACCTGTCTGCTCCTGACAGCTTCCTATTGTGGATTCTAAGAAGAAATTGAGCATCCTTGGAGTTATGACAGTTGTGTGGTGACAGCCACTAGGCAAGAATTGCCTCTTTCCATCTACAGACAAATTACTGTCCAGAAGAGGACACACATGCAGAATAGTCGACTGATTATATCTGCCTAGACAGAGTAATCAGCCCTTAATAATCCTGCATCACTAAGGTCTGTCAGAGGACTCTGGGCCAGAAGGCTGAAGATTTGATGCTCGAACGTTTGGTAGTATAGGGGCTTCTCAGGTATTCAGTGGTCTCTATAAATTGGCTAAGTTTTAGAAGCTATGTTTAGTGCTTCCCAAAACTTCAGTTAACTCAGTCATTCCGGATTTCTGATGGGGTTGAAGACCCATAGTCTCATAGCCAATCCTGGCTATTTACTTTGAGAGAAAAGATCTGAGTAGATAGTTTTCAGCAGCTGACATTCATTCTAAAGCCAAAAAAAAAAAAAAAAAAAAAAAAGGCCAGGATCAAAAGTAAGTGTTTCAGTTAGAAGAGATGACAGAGGTTCTGGTTAGTCAACAAAATGATGGACTGGGCATTAGGACTATCTTGTACCTCATTGGTACAATTAGGAATAAGTATGCTCTAACTGTATTTTGAGAGAAAAGTTTTACTTTAACAGGAAGAGTGATATGTAGGAGGAGCTAAGTGGGAAGGAGTATTGAGAGGAAGAGATGGAGTAAGGAGAGAAGATGAAGGACAGGAGAAGCTAGGTGATGAGAGAGAGAAAGAGAGAGGGGGCATGGAGGCAGATGTTCACAGGTCTCCACCAGTCAAAGATAGTTTTTATATCTAGGTCGGGTATTGGGTTACACTTCTGATTGAGCATTACCAAACTTATAAATCCTTTGATTAACATTTTTAAAAAATTGTATAAAAGCAAAAAGGAAAGGGGGGGCATGGGACAGGGGTTTTCTAGGGAGGGGAAATGGGGAAAGTGGATGGCATCTTAAATGTAAATAAAATAAAATAAGAAAAAAAGTTAAATATAGGTTTAAAATCAAAATAAGTATTTAAATCTCTCTCAAGTGTCATTATATTTTATAACTATTTTTGAGATTTTTATATAATTACATCATTTCCTTCATCCCAATCTTCCCTCTAAAGTCTCCCATTCATGTCTCCTCACTCTGTTTTTCAAATCCACGGCCTCTTTTTAACAAGTTGCTGTTTCAATACGTATGTCTATAATGAATACATACTACCCACTGAGTTTGTATAATGCTATTTATATATATATAATATATATATTATATATATTATATAATATATATATAATATATATAATATATATAATATATATATATTATATAAATATCTATGTATAGTTTCAGGGTTAAAGATTTGGTGTTGGATAGTCAATTAGTGTGCTCTTCCTTAGTGAAACTGTTAAATTTTTTATGGATTAATAATGCAGATTTTATAATAACACAGGTTTTTATAATATCAACAAAGTTGTAAGTATGATAAGGATATTAACACAATTTTCCTTTGCTGAATAAACCTGAGCATAATCGAAAGTTACTTAGAGAAAAATTCAAAAGATATTGAAGCAAATAAAGATGAGGTTATGTGAAGAACTTCTTGAAAAAAAAAATGCTCCAAAGGGCAGTTTACTCTGTCGGTGTCATGAGTCTCTTTCAGATGAGCAACTACAATTGAATGCAGTTTTAACTATTAAGTATTAAAAATAAAAATAATTAGCCTATATAAATAATATGGATCGTTAAAGGCTTTAATTTAAACATATCAAGATAAGAGTAGCTGAGCTATTCCAACTTTGAAGACTAATATTACAGTTGGTTGTTTTCTTTCTGTACAGGTGTTAATTTTTTATTGCTTTTATTAATATTATTGTTTTTATTATTCAGAGTTGTTTTGGCTATCCTAGAGGTTGTAGTTGTTCATTTGTTGTTTGTTTTTCCATATGAAGTTGAAAATTGCTCTTTCAATGTGTATAAAAACTTGTGATTTTGATGGGAATTGCATTGAATCTATAAATTGCTTCTAGTAAGACAGTTAATTTTACTATGTTAATCCTATGGACCCATGATCATGGGAGATCTTTCCATCTTCTGAGGTCTTCTTCTATCTCATTCTTCAGGGACTTGACGTTCTTATCAATAGATCTTTCACTTGCTTGCTTACAGTTACAAAATATTCTCTGGTATTTATTACTATTTTGAAGAGTGTTGTTTTTCTAATTTCTTCCTAAACCCATTTACCATTTATATAAAAGAGGGCTACTGATGTCATTGAGTTAATTTTACACCCAGAACCTTTCCTGAAGTAGTTTATTTGCTGTAGTTCTCTGGGAAATTTTTGGGGGTTGCTTACATATACTATTATTATATGTCTGTGAATAGCGATATCTTGATTCTTCCTATCCAATTTGTATCCCCTTGATCTCCCTTTGTTGTCTTATTGCTCTAGCTAGAATTTCAAGTACTATACTGAGTAGATAGGGAGAGAGTAGGAAGCCTTGTCTTGTCCTTATTTTTGTGGGATTACATCATGTTTTCTTTCCATCTAATTTGATGTTGTTTATTGGTTTGCTATTTTTTTTTATTTTGGTTAGGTAGGTGCCATGATCTCTCCAAGACTTTAAACATAAAGAGTTGTTGGATTTTGTCAAAGGGCTTTTCAGCATCTAATCAGGTAATCATGTAATTTTTTTAGTTTGTTATATAGTGGATTACATTGATAGATTTTCATATATTGACCCATACCTGCATCCCTGAGATGAAGCCTACTTGATTGTGAATGACGGTTTTGATATTTCACTGGATTCAGTTTCCAAAAACTTTATTGAGGGTTTTTTCACATCAATGTTAAATTTTTCTGAAGTTCTCTTTTTTCGTTGGGTCTTTGTATGGTTTAGATATTAAAGTACTTGTGGTTTCATAGAATGAATTATGTACTATTCATAACTTCTGCTAGTTTAACTGTGTCTCTGTTTATTTTCTGTTTCCATGATCTGTCCATTGGTAAAAGTTGGGTGTTAATCTCCCACTATCATTGTGTGAGGTTCAATGTGTGTTTTGAGCTGTAGTAAAGTTTCTTTTATTTATGTGGGCGCCCTTGCATTTAGGGCATAGATGTTCACAATTGAGACTGCCTATTGGTGGATTTTTCCTTTAATGAGTATTTAGTGTCCTTTCCCATCTCCTTTGATTGCTTTTGATTGAAAGTCAATTTTATTGGATATAAGAATGGCTACTCCATCACTTCTCAGCCTTTTGGATAAGATCAAGAGAAGAATGGCTACTCCAGCTTGTTTCTTGAATGGATACATAAAATGGGATTCATTTATACAATGGATTTCAGCTATTAAAACCAAAGACACCATGAAGTTTACAGGAAAATGTATGGAACTAGAAAGTATTATCCTGAGTCCGGTAATCCAGACCCAAAAGACATGCATAGTATATAGTCACTGATAAGTGGATATTAGCCAAAACCACAGTTTACCCATGATATACCGCACAGATTGTAAGAAGTTAAGCAAGAAGGAAGGCCCAAGTGAGGATGCTTAAATCCCCCTTGGAAGAGGGAACAAAATAATCATGGAAGGCAATGGGGGGTGGGAGGGACCTGGGTGATAAAGGAAAGGTGTCACGTATGAGGAGAACCAGGAGAAAAGCCCAGAGGGTCAGGAGAATGAATGGAAACATGCATCTGCTGGGGTGGAGAGTTTGCCAGAACCTCTAGAAAGTCCCAGAGACCTAGGATGGGGGAAGCTGCCAGGACTCAGTATTGGATACTTTAGCCAAAATGCCCAAGAGCAGAGATTTAAAACCTGAAGAGACCACCCCCAGTAGTTAGATAGGACCTCAGTAGAGGAATGGGGACACCAACCCCCTACAAAACTGTCAACCCAAAATTGCTTCTGTCTAAAAGTAATGCAGGGACAAAAATGGAGCAGAAACTAAAAGAGGCATCCAGTGACCAGCCCAACTTTTGATCCATCCCATGGGCATGCACCAGTGCCTGGCACTATTACTAATGATATGATGTGCTTGCAGACAGGAGCCTAGCATGGCTGCCCTCTGAAAAGCTCTACCCAGCAGGACTAAGACAGATACTCACAGTTAAACATTGGACTGAGGTTGGAGAACCTCATGTCCCTTTAACCCTATGTTAAAGTTAGAGGAAGGGTTGAGCAACTGAAGGGGATGGCAATCCCATAGGAAGATCAACAGAGCTAACGAATATGAATACCTGGAAGCTCTCAGAGACTGAATCACCAACCAAAGAGCATGCATGGGTTGGTCTGAGGCCCAGGCACATAGGTGGTAGAGGGCTGCCTTGTTTGGCCTGAGTGAAAGAGGATGCACATAATCCCTTGGAGACCTGATGTTTGGGATGGGGTGATATTCACTGGGAGCATTCTCTCAGAGGGGAGATAGGAGAAGAACTCTGTGACAGGTCACTAGAAAGGGGACAACATTTGAGATGTAAATAAATAAAATAATTAATAAAAATAATTTTGATTAAAAAATATTGTTATATAATATATTCTGTTCACAATAATACTTATTGTTATATAATATATTCTCTCCTCCCTTATCTACTCTCAGATCCTCTCCATCTTCCCATCCTCCCACAACTATGCTTTCTCTCTCTCTCTTTATAAGACAGAGAAATTAAATAATAAACACAGAATAAAACAAAATAAACAACAAACAGAAACACAGATATGCAGAAAGACACAAACAATACTTATAATAACTATAGTGTTACTTTCAGATCTTATGCAATATTTTAAATTTTAAATGTGCATTTGTGTTTTGCCTGCACACATGTCTGCACTAGATACATGCTTGGTGTGTGCAGCAGGCAGAAGACTATATTGGATCTCCTCAGTGTGGACATAGGACATTATGAGCTTCTACGTGTGTGCTGGCATTTGAATCCTTCTGGACAAACAGCCAGTTTTCTTAACAATGAACTATCTCTACTGCCCCTTTGTAATGATTTTAAGAAGGCAAAGTATTGTGTTTCTTTGTAAAGAGAAATGTCTGTAGTCTGAGCTCTGTATAGCATCTTTTTTTATAGTCTCAGAACATATGTCACAAATGGATCATATACAGAAGTCCATGTCCCTCAAATCCTGATGCATGAGGTTTTCTGGTTGGTTTGGTTTTGTTGTTGTTGTTGTTGTTTAGACGTGTAGAGAGTGAAATATGTAATAATCCAGTTTATTCTAGAGCCTGACATGAATAATCATGGCTTTGTCACACAGTTTTAGGTTATCCCACATTTTATTTTCCAAAGGGAATGAGGTTTCATGAAGCTTTAACAGTAATGGAACTAAGAGAGTCATGAATAATGCACTTTTCATATACGCTGGTGGAAAGGCAAGCAGAGAAGTCTCACTGGTTTTAGTTCAAAGACATCCCAATGTAAACTAGATTGAAGCTATGGACCTGCAACATCTCCAACTCTTCCCAATTGTTGTTTTTTAATGTCCTATTTTGAAAGTTGGGAGGCGGCGTTGGTGTTCTAGAGTCTTACATTTTGAAATGTGATAACATTCTGTGCATATTTTGTGTAAGCAGGTATGTTTTCTGCAATGTGTATAACAGTTTTCTGTCACTGCTCTGGCATCTAGTAATAGCCATCTGCCAAACTCCCCCAAGAGGCATCCGGATCACAAAGTGACTATGCACATGGCGGTTCTAAAGGCTGTCCTGTTCCAGCTATGATATTGCATGTAGTGTCTCCATGATACACAACATAATATATAACAGTCTATTCATGCTGTGAGTGCTCAGAGACTTTGCTTTGAGATGTATATGTGCTCATGGAAAGTTATACATAACATTTGAAGAGGCAAAGCATTTTTTTTTCATCCCATGGACTTTCTTCAGCTAAATCAGTGTGCTGTCACATTGATCAGCAAAACACCTGTGAGTATAAAATAAGTCAACATTGTACATATCTCATGTATAGTAAATTGTGTTTCTTCCCTGGCTTTGATTGTTCTGCAATGATCAGTTTGAAATGTACTTGTCATTTCTCAGACTTTACATACACATCCAACTTGTAGTGATTTGAGGCTCTGCTCTATTGCCCCAATCTGCCCTTTATAGGAATCTGATTTATATGCTGTCCCTGCTCCCATTGTTCTCTTCTATATAGAGAAATTGATTTTATCCTGCTGCTCAAGCTTGTGAACCTGGGTGAGCCGGAAAACAAGGTAAAACAAGCAAAAGTTATGAATGACCCACAGCTATGGAGAAAATCTTTATGTGGGTGCACAACTCATCCAACCCTCTGGTAGTAACAGTTATTCCCTTGAATAAATACCTAATAAAAATCCTAGGACCATACATGAAAGACGTATGTGTATAGGCATGTAATATTTTTAATATAATGATGTTCAGAATTTTGGAACACCTTTTCCTGACATGATGACAATTTATTGCTACAAAGAATTAAAGTACTATGTAAAATAAAAAGGAGAACATAAAGCCTTCGGCACATGAAGATGACTGCAGGAGCAATCACATATGTTGAGAGAATATTAACAGTCCACCCTTATTCTGTGCAGAGTTGTTTATCTGTGTCCTGTGGAATATTCAGTGAAAGCAATATCATAAATGTGGGATAAATTTTCATGTTAGGGGTTGTTCCAAAAAAAAAACCCTATCTATTGTCACTAAATTAAGAACTCAAAGAACCCCCAAGAGACCATGATGAATGCAGTAAATTGGAGGTAATTAATTGGAATCTGCCACCTTCCCCCTTTCCCATATGCTCATGTCCCTGCTGTCCTTTGCAAAATGCTGAGGCAAAAACAAAAGAAACAGCAATGACAAAGAAATGAACAACTTAAGATTTTCTCTTCCAGATCCATTATTAGAAAGTTTTTATACCCAACCCATGTTTCATGAGATGTGCCATACTAATATCCATTTCATGTTTCATGATGTGTGCTACATTCTTACTGCCCATTGAGAATCAATACTGAAGTGCTGCAACAGTCTCCAATTCCAATACTCTCCTTTCGCTCTCCATGACATTCTCAATGCCTAACACTTTAGATTACTTGTCTTTTTCTCTCCTTTTATGTTTATTTTTGTTTGCTTTCTAGACAGTCTCATTGCTGAATTCTAACCTCACTTCAAACAGGGTGGATGAGGCTGATGTTCTGACTCTCCCCATTCTCTTGCTAAGAGCTGGGATTGCAGATGTATGCCATTGCCTCCCAGTCTAGACTGTTCATTTATAGAATGGTAATATCAATATTATCTGACTCATGTGGTTGTTGTCAGGGCTAAGAGGATAATAACACCAATGGGCTAGTTGAATTTGCATTTATATGTTATGCACAAATTTACATTTATATATTCTGCATGTAATAGCTACTGTTTTCAATGATGATGAAGAAAATTATCATGAATGAGTCATCCGTGATGATGGTAATGTTTATGAATTCCACGGTGCTTAAAATTGTTAACATGATGTTTGTGTTTAATGGTAATTTCAAATACTAGGATTTTTCAAGATTCTCAGTGTTGCCAAGGTTCTAATATCAGGCAGTTGTCCCTCTGTTAAGTATTTGATGATGAAGGAACTTGTACTCCTAATCACAGGAGATAATGGTTTTATTTTTAATCTTATGAGAAGATATACCAGTAAGACTTCTACAGAAAATATGTTAGATTGGATTTACTACCAACAAAATGATAGAAATAATCTATCAATTGTTTATTCAGTTAAAACATATAAAGGCTGGAGTCACTGTTTCACTGTTTAGTTATAGGAAAATCTCTAATTTCAGCTTATTTTCCCATAATGGAATGAAAAAATGATGTGTGACCATTAATAGCTCTTTCTCTGATGTTTACATTTTAATTAAAATAAGAAACTGCCTCTGGGCATTTTAATGTTTTGCAGTAACTTGAGTTCTTAGTCATAGAAATATCAAGCCAATAAAATTTAATGCTACCTTTTAAAAATATTAACATAATTTAATGTTTTTGTCTTTAGGGAGAAAATTTAAAAAATATAACATTTGTAAAGTAGATCATGCCTAAAGTTAGTTAACTAACTTGTGCAGTGCACTGAAGTTTCTCCAATCCCTGACTTGTTCAAATGTTATCATTGGATTTGCATTACAGAGTTACTGAATCTTTAGGTTAAATAATATCCTAAGTTTTCAAAATTTATTTTCTTATAGTCTGTTAATATTTCCTTATAATTGTGGAGTTTGTATCAGATTGTTTATAAAATATAGAATAAAGTGTAAGTGGGAAAAAGAAATTTGTTTAAATAATACATAGCATTGAAGAGAATCAACTGACTCAGTATTGTCAGCTCATCTATCATTCACATTATAGGGAGCCTAGCACAGAACCTCCTCTCCTGGTGGCCATCCTTTTCTCTACTGTTTCCTCTCTCCTTTCTTTCAAGTCCTCTCTCACCTGCAATTCACCACACACTCCATATGGTCCAGAATGCCTGCAAAGTGGCCTGATGCCCAACTGCTCTGATTAACTTGTTTGACATAATAAAACTTAACTAAAACACTCGTCAGTTGCTTTTGCCAATTCTATGCACTGTTTGTCTGTACTTGCAGTGGTAGATCTACTTAAAAGACTCAGACACAGCTTCAACAACTAATTCCAGATTGTTCAGCTCTGATTAAATAAACCTGTATAACCAGGAGGCGAAACATAGGTTTCAATCATTTATGAAATTCTGTGCATTATTATACATATGTAGGACATTTAATATTTAGCAAAGTTACAAAGGACATTTAGCCTTACCTTTACTACAACTTTGTCATTATTATTTAAGATCTGTGCTTTGAATTGTTCAGCTCTAATTTCTATTATTTCCTTTTAGTATTTAATTTTCAAAATTTAAATGATTTAAATGGCAATGGATACATAGCATCATCTGCAATGTGTTACTAGAATATTCTGCTTCAAATAATAGTTATAAAGCTTAACACAGTTTGGAGCTTTAAAAATTACATAGAGATTATTCTTTTCACCTTGAAACTCTAATAATACTTCTCCAGTACATTCATTAGCCTATCAGAAAAGTGAAGCACTTCTAAATTGCCCATAGGTTAAAGAACAATTTAGTATGCAGTATATTCAAAAATACTTTTTGATAGACAGTTTTAACATTATTTATTAGGCTTTCTTGACATATTTATGTGAGTCCTTATACCATTAACTTAAGATACAAAAGAGAGGGAAATAAAATACTGAAACAAAAATAAGATATCAATAAAAGACCACCAGGGAGAATCTGACACTCTTTGAGAGTCTAGGAAATTTGTAAATTTTTACAAATAACCATCCCAAAAATTTAGAGTGGACACAAACATTTTTAATTGGATGTGATAAATATGTATAATTAGTGATTCCAAAGTTGCCAAAAAGGTAACATTTTACAGAGATATAATGAAAATGCCATTGGAATATTCATCAAATACACTCATCTGAGGAAAAAAACAGGTATATACACCTAGCCCAAGTAGTGATGAAAAGCAATATTATAATATAAATTTTACTTAAAATCAATTAATTACAATATTTTCATTAAAAAATTCCACAGTATAAAAGTAATACTGTAACTTTTACCAAAATTGAATGAAATAAAAATACTAGTTGTTTAGAAAGTTATTCTTTCTGTAAAGAATCCTAATGTGGGCACAGTGGTGTTTGGCTGAGATACTGATACTCAGGTAGCTGGCACAGGAGGCTTCTCTTGATTCCACAGAAGCCTGAGCAACATTGTGAGGTCAGCATCAGCCTGGGCTTCACTGTAAGATGTTTTCACAAAAACATCAATTGAATGAACAAGTAATTATTAGAAGTGAGTTAATTATTACTAACTGTTGGGGGCCGACTTTTAACAGAAAGCGGCTATCAGCTTTGCAGCCATCTTGAGCCATATACCCTGACATGAGACTTGGATTACAATAGCCTACAACAGCTGAGTACACTCCGATAATCTTGGTTTAGATACCTTGAGATTAAAGGTGTGTGAGATTAAAGGTGTGTAACTTAGAAGTGTAGATATCAGAGTTAGAGACAAGACCTAAGGGCATGACTAAAAGTGTAACTTAGAGGTGTGGCTTAGAAGTGAGACATATAAAAGGCAGAGACAGAACAGATCAGAATCAGACTGAGATCAGAGAATCAGACACATCAGACATTAGGTAGAAGACACTTGGCTCCAGACAGAGACAGACACAGCAAACAGAGGAGACAGAGAAGGAGACACTTAGAGGAAGAGAGACTGAAGAATAAACGGGATTGAATCACACCCTGTCTGGTCTTCATTCTTTGAGTCTGCCCTCACCCTCGCTCTTGCTGAACCCCGACCTGCGGACTGGAGCGGCAGCTTGGGCCGGGATACAGTGGCCGCCCAAACGTGGGTCGGCCCGGGCCTCAACATTTTGCCTGGGCTGCGATGTTTTTGGCGCCCCAACGTGGGGCTAGTGTGGACCCCAACATTATTTTGGCCGCCCCAACGTGGAGATAGTGTGGACCCCAACAACTAACATCATCTTAAAAAGTTGATATATCTTCACTGAGATGATAAAAATAAAATAATTTTATAAACACCCCATTCATGGTTATAGACATTAATATTCTTCAATTCATGAAATCCAAAAGCCACTCCTGATTAATTATAAACAGTAACATTTCAAAAATGAACTTAGATGTTATGCAAAAGAGCAGACCATATAAAAATTTAGGATGCAAACTTTCTGGAGGAATATTGAAAGCCACCTCTCTGAACCTAGGTCCATGAAGGCTTCTGCATTCTATTTCTCTTGTATATTAATGGAATGTTCACTCGTCTAGTAAGGCAAGAAAAACATAGTAGTATACGAGGTTTTGAAAGACATAAATGAAACACTTATAATCCATATAGATTCCTTATGCAAAAAAATTCATGGTCAAGTATAGTCAAGTATACTCCTTCAATGCCTAATACATCATTAGGGAGGGTATAAATAAAAAACCTTTAAGGTGCATACCACCTTGACAGTATCTTGCCAGGCTGGCTGCGTTTCTGCTTCAATGCTAGGATGGCCACACTGCTCAGAGGAGGCAGAAGAGAGTCTGTAATGGGTGATCCTCAGTCCTTGTTTCCCCAGGTGGAAAATGGTGGAATCTGGAATGATTGCAGGGGTTCCCAGTCATCTCTGGGGTAGCTCTGGGAGGTGGGAATGGGGTCGCAGATCTGTGTTTCTCCTTAGGGCATCCACATGCCAGGCAGAAAAGGAAAGGGAGAGCCTGGGTCATGGGTGGAACCTGGTTGGTTCCAAGTGAGTTCGTAGAGTAGGGAGGGGCTGGGAGAGAGAAGAGTTTGTCCAGGAGATTTAGGGTGCTCTTTACAGCCTCCTTCCCTCATCAATCCTTGATAATAAGATAGTCCCTGCTTATTTGAACTGCTTTGTTTGATGGTGAATGTGAATGCATACACCTTACTCAGGGTGAACCAGGGATTCAATACTTTTTGCAGGAAGGCCCACAAAGGAAAGCAAATTGCCTAAACATTCGGGGCACATCTAGATACATCTTTAGTATGGAGAACTCTGGTTTTTTATGTTATGTGACTGATTGCTATGGTTCTCTCAGTGAGATGTAGTGGTTATGTATTCCTCAAAAGGTAGAGTATGGCAGAAAGCTGGCCCCACCCCTGCCTTCTCAATTCTGAGTTTCACAGGGTTTGAGCTCTCTCAACCTTACCAGTTCTTCTGTTTAGCTGCATGGTCCACTTGCCCAACACCTTCCAGAGCTTTATTTGTTTGTGTTGTAATGAGCAGAGCCTTCCAGTTGCAGATGAAATGGCCTGAAAGGAAAAGGGCAGTTAGTCTTGAGCCTGAACTAGGCAGGAAGCTGTCATTCAGAATACAGCACTTCCCTAAAATCCATGACACTCCAACCTCATTTGAAGCAGAGGAAGGGCACTGAGCTACCTCATATGCTTTTCAATTTAGGACAGGGACCTGGAATGTCTACAGCACTCACTGCAGAGTGTACATTGATATGGCAGGCAAAACGAGGGCTGAGACTTCACCCTACAAAAGTCAAGACAGAGATCTTACGAAGCATGAAGACTTGTGTGGCTCATGTAGTTTCATTTGCAGAAAAAGCAAGGTCTTATTAAGACAGGTAAGATAAAATCAGTCCGGAGAAACACACAAGCCACTCCTCAAACAGTATTTCTTGTCCATATCAAGTTAGATGTTGTCAATCCACCTAAAGAAGGTAGTTTACACAACTAGGAAGAGATCAAAACAGTGAAAGATTTCTCTCTGAATCTAGGTTCAGGAAGTCTTCAATGGTTTTGCTTGGACCAGGAAAGTCCACCAGAAAAAAAAAAAAAAAACAGAAATTAACAAAATATGGTAAACACATCTCACTGAAACACAATAGGTATTTTAATCAGTGGTTAAGTAATCAGAAAATTGTACAGCAGTACGATTGTTTCATGTCTTAAAGCAGTTTAAGCTGGATAAAAAAAGTGTGATATAAATAAAATTCACAAAGCAACTTGCAAAACATATCAAAATGTATTATCAAAGAATGTCTCCCTAAATTATATCATTAGAAGACATTATAAAAGTACATACAGCATACATATGCACACAAACACATTCAATTAAAATGCCACATGAAATTAAAGGTCAATCACAAAATAGAAAAGAAACCTACAACTTGTATGTCAACAATTATGGTTATAAATTTTGCAGTCAAAGAACCACCTATGAACCACCTGTAACTCCAGCTCTGATGTGTCTGAAGTCCTCCTCTGACTATGAAGATAATGTGCATTATTTTGAACCCCCATACACACACACACACACACACACACACACACACACAACATATATATGTATATATATATATATATATATATATATATATATATATATATATATATATATACAGATGTAAGATGCCCATTAAAACTGTTGTTTGGTAAGTTAAAATATGAAGAAAGTGAGAACTAGCTGCAGGTGAAGCCCACTACAGGCCTCCACATGCCTACAGGAAGTTTAAATGAGGAGAAATCACCCAGAGAGTATTTGAGAATTTCTGAGAAAAGTGGCAATCCAGCTCTGTTACAGATGTTGCTTTTCAGTGTGGCATTTTTCCTGTTGTATAGGCATTGCTTTTATGGATGCTGTGACTCTGTTATCTTCCCTAACTTGATCAATTGCATGACAGCTAGGTAACCAATTGTTCATCAGATTACATAGAGACATTTTATTAATCTCCTCCTGCTACGTACAAAAAAACCCAGAAAACCCCATAAAGACTCCTGCTTGTCTCATCTACAAAGATCACAAGCAAATAGCCACTACTTAAGAGTTATTCTTGCCTGTGTAAAAAGCATTTGTATAAGACATCCCCTGGAGTAAACAGGAAAGATTGTTCTAAAGGATTAAAGCATCACAAATGATCTGGGGATCTGTCTTCTTGCAGACTCCCTTGATATAACAAGGACTTGGGCTTCCAAAATAATGCTCAGTAACTAAAATGAAACACAAACAGTTAAAAACTATGTCAATCACATAGTCAAGATTGGTTTCAGTATTTCAATCAAAACAGGAAAAATGGATGTATACACATACAACATATTGTTTATTGCAATGGTTTTGTTTGTTGTTTCATTTTTCTCTTCTCTTTCTGCTGCATCAGAAAGTTGTTCATTGTCAGTACTTAGTCCCCCAAAAGGAAGCTTTGTATGGCTGCCATAATAATCTCTTTGGATCACTTAATCATTAACAGCTTAACACAGCTTTCATCTCCAGTCCAAGGTTGGTAAAGAAGACAAATATCTGAGTGTCAGGCTGGAGCCCACTGAGAACTTCTAATGCCCTGACAATATTCTAAAGATTATAGATAAATCTAAAGATTATAGATAAATCACTGGCTCAAATGGCACCTTCTGCCCATCTGCTCTGCCCTCTGAAATAGAAAGATGCCAGAATGCACTCCAATTATGGTGGTGATGCTGGTCCTATCACAAAACGGACACACAGCTAACCTTTTAAGCTAGTGTGTCATGGAAGAGTGAGATAAAAGAGGAACATTGAATAATCCAAAACAATGGACTTCCTAAATTCACTGAACATGTGTTCCAGTCTCACTTAATGCTACTCAACCAAAACTTGAAAGCATTTAAAGGAGAAAATTACTAACTGCTGGCAATCCTTGGTGACATTTAAAACCAGCACATGCCATCAAACAGCATATCCTAAAATGTTTTCCATTTCAAAATGTCACAAAAATAGGAACAGGGCTTCCTGTGGATGAAAAAATGAAGCAGAAAGCTGTAGTCTCAAACATGAGGAATTCCTCCATCCCAGTGACCAGATGCTACTAACTTCCCAGTGTCTATTCTAAGCTAGTTTCCTATTTAGGAAGTCCCCAAAGAGAATTCTGGGAGGATGCTGGATCCTGTGACCTAAGCATTATATATGATTGCTGGGTATTTCCATGATGGATAGAGTCATGGGACCAAAGGGAAGCCTTTCTTACATACTCTTGTCACCACAAAGGATAATTTTCTTCCTCATTTTTTCCATAACTACACTAATTGGAGGAGACATTATATTCCACGTGTCTTTCAGATTCCCGTAACTGTTATGTTAAAAACTGCTAGCATTTACCTTCATGAGGACCCTGTGCAGGCTGCCCTCAGAATGCCCATACATATCTCCCAATTTCCCTCAGGTAAGTATTATACTCTCTTCTGCCATTTCATAACTAATATCAGTAAAAAATTACAAAATATTAAGGAGAATGCTTAGAAATTTTTGCATGTGCTATAGTTAAAAGAAGATCGTGAAGGGTGAGTTTTGATTCTAGAGAGGTCTTTTCTTCATTTAGTTCCAAAAACTATAAGAAGAACATAGCTATATTTTATCAGTTATGTTAGTGTTCTATTACTATTTCTGCTTTTTAAAAAACCTTATATTAGGGGTTTGATGCCAACATTGCAATGAAAGCAGTTTCATCACAGTTGAGGCTATATTGCCCATGCTTTCCCTAGCTGTAAACAAAATAACTAAGGGAGTATGAGGACTGTACCAGGTTCCTCTGACCAATGAGGCAGGAGAACACAGGTCAGTATTGTCCACTAAGACATCCTCACTTGAGTTTCTTCTCTGTGCCTGCATAACCATTGTGACCTTTTCCTTTTGGGTACTGTCTCACCTCATACTGCACAGTCAAGAGAAATGGCGAGAGAAGTTGTAAGAAGATCCAGCTTGTGTACATCCCCATCACTACTGCTTTAGTGGATTTGCATCTATTGTGAATTTGCCTACTATGTTACCAGGTCTAGCCTCTTTCTTGTCCTCCAATATTACTTAATTTGAACTTTGTGGCTAATGCTTGGTGCCTAGAATCCCAGGAGTTAATCACACACATGGGATCTCTGACAGCTTAGAGACTTTATGTTACAATGTTAATTGTACAATTAGTCTCAGGTTAGGTGGTGCAAACACCATACAACCTCAGGCAGAAAACAGGGCATAAATCTAAACTGGAGCAAGACTTTTCTCTCACAACCACACAGAGGGCAATGAACATTTCATCTGGATAGCAACTCCTTATCTAACATCTATAGATGGTCTGAGTCAGATATTACTAACAGGGAATAGTTGGTGAGCACTTGACTATGGGAATTAATGGAATACAACATTTACTGAAAGAGTATAGGACAAATACAATCTACAGTTGGGTGTTATTATATACCAGTGCAACAGAGATCTAAAATGGAGGATTTCCACATCACTCAAAATCAAAAATATATATTGCTTCAGAGGGCATCTGAATCCAGAGGAGACACACACACACACACACACACACACACACGTTGGCATCTAAGGTAAATTTGTGACAGATCTCTCATTTCAAATTAACTTCAAGGTGATATACAAGAAGTCTAAGACCGTAGAATCTCCTGTGAGCCTGCTACTTAATCAAGGGCAGTCTTTAATCAAGGGCAGTCTTTCGCAAGACTCTTCAGGTTAGTAAAGGGAAAGCACTGCATTGTACTTAATCTGTTTTATATCTATTTTAATGAAAGCAGCACTCATAATTGTAAAACAAAACTACTTGGAGGTAATTTTATGTTCTGAGCTTATAGGAAACTACTTCCGTATCAAGGAGATATTTTTTCTTAGTCTACCGCTGTATTTTGAAACAATGGAAAGAAGTTATTTGCATAAATAATCAATATTGCATAGAATACTTATAGAGAAAAACATGAAGATGAGGAGGAGCTTGTGGTATGCCTTTTGCAGCATATGTGGAAAACATGATGATTGTATTGATAACATGCAGAGAAAATAGAGTGGATAGGTCATTGCTGAGTGAGTTTATCTCTCAACTGTCCTGCAACAGATCTAAAGTGCTTGCAAGGTGTCCATGGCTGAGGCTCATTTGCTGAATCGTAGCACAGTGTCTGTTTGTGCTTTTCTAGTGGAATTTGAGGATCCGGGGCTTCAGAAGTGATGAGGTTACACAATACTAAAATTCCTTATCCAGTATAAGATTGCTAATTGTGCAGAGCACCCTAGTACTGAGCCAGAAGACCATTCATGCTTGCCAAATGCAGAGAGTCAGAGGTTAACCATAATGACCAAGTGCATGTTCCAGGCCAGCTCAACTTGGAGTATCAGGATAATGTTTCAACTCGTTTATGATGTGCCATCATTATGATCATTTATAGTTGATTTCAACTTTGTTCAATTATTCTCCAAAAAATGAGACATAATTATTTTGTTTTCTGACCAGTTTGAGAATAGTTATAGCACCATCATTGCATTATGACAAACACTTGTCAAAAGCCAACAATCCATAAACCCCATGGAAATGCAGTCTTAACAAATCAGTATGAAAAATGGAAATGATTTCTAATTCTACAAACACAGTCACAAAAAATGTAATATCAAATGTTAAAATAGACACGCATGAATGGGATCATTTTGTAAATACAAGAGCTACAGACAAATAAACGATATAAACTTAAGCAAAAATTAGGTAAATACAAAGAACCAAGCATAGAGTAGAACCAATAGATAATCTGAAAGGACATTTTCTAAGTGAGTGGAAGCTCTAATCCTGAAACAAAAGGAACTCAATGAACTTAACACAAGGTAAATTAAAACAGGCCACATATATACAGTTCAAGATAATGGAACTTACTTTTATTTGTGAGATAATTAGAAAACAGTTTTTATGAAAAAAATAGCTGGAAAGACAAAATGATAGTTGGACTGTTATCTGCTACAATTGAAGCCAAAATGACATGAAATTATATATATATATATATATATATATATATATATATATATATATATATATATCTTTAAAGCAAAACTCACTTTGGCTTAAAATGTTGGTATGAAATAATTTTTAAAGAAAATGCTTTTTACACCAATTTTTTATTTTCCTTTTTCATTACAGAGAAATTATACCAGAATAAAGCCATTTATACTACTCTAGTATTTTGCAGCATTGTCAGGCTTTATTATTGACTTTGGATTTTTCATCTTAGGGTTCTGAAGATATTTTATTAAGAAAATTATGCTTTATGTGAATGAAGTCAGTCTTATGGTATCACCTTCCTGCATGACTTGTCTTACAGAAAGAATGAGCTGACATCGATTTGCCTTGCATGGAACACCAGTGCAAGACAAAGAAATGGTTTCACCAAAGTGTAGCTTTGTGAGCCAATGAAGTTATTGCAATTACTTACAGGCACATGTGTAAGGCGTTAGTTGCTAGCACATGGGTGACTTAAGACACCTCCTACAAGAAACCCTATCCCAGCAAGGGAGATCATTCACAAAACTGCATCTCCAGGGCTCCCTGCCATACTTTCACGTTGCTCCTTCAAGTCTTCTCTGCCCCAGCAATTTCTTGTTGCTTGCATAATCTCCAGAAAGAACCAAATGAATCTTCTAATACATTTCATTTACTTCCTGAATCTTAGAAACCATCCTCTGTTGTCCAAAAAAGAAGTTGTCAATTAAGAGGAAATATCTACATAAAGTACCTTATTATGCTGTCTGAAATACCCAGTGAGATGCCATTGGGATTACAGATTATGTCTTGCTTCTGATCATTCATTCTAGTATGAGATAGCTATATTTTTGATATTGTTGTAGTTGCTTCTTGTTTTCTATAGGGTCGTTTTAGAAGAAGTACTGAATTTTCAACAGGGTCCTCTAAAGATAATCATATACCTTTCCTTTCTAATCCATCATAGATTAAGTTTATTAGTTTCCAAATTTAGAAATATCCTTGTATTCTTGAAAAAAAGTATCAGCTTGTCATGATACATTTTATACATTACTAGATTCTACAGGTTTATATTTTCTCAAAAAATTTCTCCCAGTCTATATTTATGCAGGCTAACAACCAGTAATTTTCCTATAATATTTTCAGCTTGGTATTATAGTAATGCAGTCATTGACAAATGAAGGGTTTGTGTCAAACTGGCATTTCTTTCTCCCATACACTGAAACTATAGGCCAAATATACTTCTGTAATAACATCTTTACTGAAATGAATTTTAATATATAGACTATTGCTGTTATGTCAAATATACTTGGCAATCTGTATATTCAAAGAGTATTTGTTGCTCATCTCATTTGCATAGAATTATTCTTCTTTCAATGACCCCTTCATTTCCTTCTGCTATTCAGTACTTGTGCTTTTCTGCCAAGGGATTAGCATTGGTTTATGTCTTAAAAACTAAATTTTCAGACTGATTTGCTACTTGTCTTACCTGAATTCAATGAATACCTGCTCTGACAACTTCATATTTAGCATATCTATTTTACTTTCTTTCTCTGCTTTCCTGGAGTATATACAGTAATCATTTATTTTTGTACCTATTCTTTTATAACAGTTTATAAGAATGTTTGCTATCAATTTCTCTTTGAGCACTTGGTTTGAAAAATACACCATCTTTCTCCAATGCTGCTTTCACATTCTCTTGACTGCAAATAGACTGTTCTGACATCTGTCCTCAAGATGTTACTTGTCAGTAGACTGAGAGCCCTGAGACTACCATACAGTAATATATTGACTATTCTTATGCTGGCTTTCCTCATGTTTTGTCTTCATGGTGAATCTCACCCTCTAGGTCAACAATTCAGCAGACCCTAACATGATCAGCTTTTGCATCTTTTCTTTCCATTCTAGACCTTAGAGAAATTCTTTCCTTCTGATAGCAATATGTTTAAAAAACTGAGCATGAGAAATTCACACCACAGCCTAAAATTCTGTCCAACGAAGTACAACCTCTTATTCTCTAATGCTAAGACCCATGAGTTCAAATTGCCTCAGCTCTCCTAAACTCTAAATTCTTAGAACAGCCAACTCAGCTCAGCACAACTTGATTCTTTTGCAAGGACTCCAGAGTTTTCTCTGATTTTGAAAATTATTCTGAGACTACGAATCAGTGTGATGGGAGGACTCACCTCATGTGCTTTCCCTTTCTTCAACAAATGCATCTCAAGCCATACATGGTTGGCAGTACTGGACTCTATTTATTCTAATCCTGAGAAACAAACATCACATTGTTATTTAAATGAGAATAGGCTACTCCTTTGTCAGTCATTCCATCATAAATGGAAGTCAAAGTTTCCAGGATAGAGCTAGTTTCAACTGTCAGCTTAACACAAACCAAGAATAATCAGGAAAGAACAAAACCTCATGTGAAGAACTCATTTGATCACACTGGCCTGTGGTCTTGTCATTGAGTCATGTACTTCCTTGATAATTAACATAGGAAAGTCCAACCCACTGTGGGTGGTACCATTGTCAGGTAAGTGGTCCTAACTGTGTAAGAAAGATGAAAAGAGAGAAGCCAGAGAGACTAGAGAACAAGCCAGAAAGAAGCATACATCTGAGAGTTTCTGCTGCAAGCTTCTACCTTGAGTTCCAGCCTTAGCTTCTCTTGATGGTGGAGGGAAACTTGTGTCAATAGATAAAACCTCTCTTACCCAAGCTGCAACTATTAAACAAACTATGACAATACCCTTTGCAGATATGCAATCATAGAAGAATTCATTTTCATTTAATATGCATTGTTTTTCATGTAAGTTGGAAAAGTGAGTGAAAACATCTGTCCCTTACAATGTAGCCTTCACAGCTCATGTGGCGAAGTCTCTGAGGAACATTTGTTGCTCTGAGCGCCATGCCAGAACTCATCAGCTTGAAGACTGATGTCACTGTCAGTCACAGCAGGCGTGCGAACATCTGAAATTACACACTTTCAGATGTCTCCAGCAAGTACTATAAGAAACACGTATTTCCTTGTTTCACAAATGATAGTAATAACCACAGAATGATAGCATTCAGAGGATGTGTGATAAAAGCTTAGGAATGTGTGTCATCTGGAAGATGTTAGATTCTCATTGTCAATATACTTCTCGGGGACTTTTGTCCTGTAAGTGGTTACAGAAAGTGGCAATATACCCTATGTAAAGTAACAAGCTAATACATATTTGGTTATAAGTATATGCTGACCTCTTACCAAATATTAAAATAAGCACTTTTATGAGTCATATAGATTACCCTCTTATGCATAAGGGCATGCATATTGAGGCAATAAAGTTAGAACAAAATGTAAGTGTAGCGGGAAATTTTCCCACTTGTTGGGAGGAGCTAATATGGGACCAGCAAGAAGAGGAAGAGAAGCAGAGGAAGAGGAGGAGAAGGAGAGGAAGAGGAGAAGGAAGAGGAATAGCTAGGGGAGAGAGAACCAGAGTGAGGGGAACATGGAAGTGGATGTGCTCATGTCTCTAGCAGTCAAAGGTAGTTGATATGTCTAGGTTGGGTATTTGGTTACACCTCTGATTGTATGGGTATCTTGTTATTGAGCAGTACCAAACATATAAAGCCTTTGAATGATCTAAGCATTAAAGTCTCATTTTCTACCAGGCCATGTGGATGGCAGGATGGTCTGGGCTCAGCCCAACCTTGTGGAGACAGCATGGAAGATTGTCAGTACCATCTCCCATGCTGGCATCTTGTGGGTGGCAGGGCTGGTGTCTCTGACCACCTGAGCAGATGGCCCAAGCTGAGCAGCAGTGGTACAATGTCGCCTGGCTGCAGGCCTAAGCTAGTTGGGAACATGGCAGCTGATTAAGAAAGCCAGATTGAATGCCGCCGATTTAAAATCTCCTGCAACGTGTAAGTATATTCTTATTTTGAAAACTTAGTAAATGAAACAATGAATAATGTGTCATGATATTTTCATTAGGAAATACTAATATAAGTATTTTTTAATTTGATAAATTCAGTACCATGTACTTCAGTGTAATAGACTAGTAATTTCTGTATAGACACTAAAGAAATCATATTTCCTTATTATACATTACACATGTAAACTTCACATATTTTATTTTATTTTATTTTAATGCAGGGTCACATGCACCCCAGGCTAGCCATGAACGTGTTATGTAGTCAGAAAAGATCCTGAACTCTTCATACTCCTGTTTCAACCTCTTAGACACTGGGATTATAAGCATGTACCATTACTCTGGCACATACACATTTATTGTTGAGTTTCACACTTTAAGCAGAGCTGGAAATTTGGGAGATAGTACTTGCTAAATGAGCTTAGGCACCCGCATTTGGCTCCCCAACACCCCTGTAAAAAGCTTTGAATCTGCAATACTGGTGATGGGATATGTGACATCTAAATTGTAGGGGCTTGTCAGACATGTGCACACACATACATCATAACACATACATTATAACATACACACACACACAAATAGAACCCCAAAGTAACTCATATATTAATGCTAACTTTCTGTCCTTGACATAGTGACACTTTCCTTACCCCTTTGCTGTAGAACTCATTGTTGTAGAACTCATGGTCATATGGCATGTCTGCTCATTGAAAATTAGATTTAATAACAGACTAATACAAACCACTCATTTTTAAGGCAGATATCAAGAGCAATAACTGATGTCCCAGGGTTGAAACAAATTTTTAAGACTCTGTCAACATCAAGTGTACTATTGCCTCCCAAAACAAAGCAAACCGAGAGCCTGGTATAGAGAATATCAAGAAAGCATTGATTCATTCAGAAGCCTCTACTACACCAACCACTGTGACCTCAATGATCCCTATCCCTCTCATACAAAAAGCTCTCTTACCTAAATGATGTCCCTCATAACTCACTCTATGGTAGACAAAGTTCAAATTTTAGTTTCTTTTTATTTACATTACATGTCATTGTGTCTCCTGAAATGCAACTTGTCTTGATCCAGAAAACGTATGAATTAAAAGTAGGGATGGTGAGATGGATCAGCATTTAAGAACACTTGCTGCTTCTGCAGAGGATCATGGTTCAGTTTCAACATAAAACTGTCCATGACTCCAGTTCCAGGAGATCCAGTTCCTTCTTCTGGATTCATGGACATATGAATCAGGCATACAAGAGATACAAATGCATGTATGTAGGCAAAACACATTCACATAAACTAAAAATAAATACTTTTTAAGTTTAAAAATAGTTAAGCCTCTAAAAACATACATACACACACATGTACCCTACACACACACACACACACACACACACACACACACACACTGTATAGTATTATTTGGGGAATACTGTACTTACAATAAGCACTCAAATATGTAGAATGAAAATGTTATAATACCAGGTCCCCAAAAGTTTGGCCAAAGCACTGTTGTCCTTAGGGGGCTCAAGAGGGTTCCCAATGAAACCTTGTCACTGCTTCTTTCTAGTGGCCCACACTCTTCTTCTACTCTATAGAACATTCCAAGTCCTTGACCCCTTAGAAGTGGCTCACATAATTGTTGCTCTTTGTGGATCTTAGTTTTCCCCACTGCTCTCTAGCTTCTATCCTCTAAGATGGAAACTTTTATCCTTTTCCACAAGAAACACCTGACTTGAAAGATACAGCAACAACAGAAGCTCCAGAAGCTTCTTCAGTTTCATCCATTAAAACCCCTTCTACCACCGTGTGACATTTTCCATTCTCAACCTCATGAATTCAGAATGGCTTGTCTATACTATTTAGACACCTACTATTGGCCAAACTCATTTCTTCTCTTACAGTAGTGAGCAAGACTTTGTTCTGAGAAATATCTGATAAGGTGTTTAGTCATTGTATAGACATGGTAAGTGCACCCAAAGCACATACCTTGTCATTGGAGGGTCTTATTTTCTGGGACCATCATTGTGTAAGCAGTCTATGTCTACACTTTTGAAACATGTTTCTCTTTCAATTTTGTCTTAAAGATATTTATGTGATAGTATCTAGTTTTGCTGTTAAGATTTTTAGAACATTTTCAATATAACATTAAATCTCTACACGGAATCACTTTAAACACTCAAGGATCCTAACAAATGGTCTTATAGCTAACACTTGTTCTGATCTTTGGCTCAATAATCCTGTTAATCAGGATTAAAAGTGGTAAAATGTTTCAATAACAGATATGGATATGATGGAAAAGGAACATTGAAATTGTTAAGTGCCTCATTTCTCCCAACTTAAGACTGAGAAAAATATTTAACTTTGTCATCTATGGAGCTAAGCATGATTCAGGAAATAGATGCATTTATGTAAAATGGCATCTTCCAAGCACCAAAATGCTTTGAAATGCCACAAAATTCAGCACACATTTGTACTTTAGCTAGAAATCAAAACAAATGTTCTTAGCTTGAGGCAATCTCTATAAGGCATATGCACTTTTCCACAAAGTAAACTTCTATACAGTAATAGAACACAGAATTCTAACCTCTGCTTGAATAAAATTATTTGGGAGAATGTTGCCTGGCAACAGAGCTAGCAGTTTTAATGATTGTTGTAGAGTTCACATCTCAAGATACATGTGTGTGTTTGTGTGTGTGTGTGTGTGTGTGTGTGTGTGTGTGTGTGTGTGTGTGTGTTTTATTCAGGTCACATACTTTTATTCAGGTCAAAATATAGCTTTGAAATTAAAATGGTTTTACTTTTAATGGCTGTCAAAATTATGTATTCTGCATGTTAGCTTCAATGCTAGTGGCCTTTAGCTATCCAAAGCTTTTGAAAATATATTTTGAGTATGTTGTAGATCTGATTCCAGCTTCAGGAAACTGCTCTCTCTGGAGAGGTTCCTTATGGAGTATTCACCTCAGTTTCAGTCCCTCATACCCATTATAAACTGTAAAAGACACAACTACATAGAAGCTGAGTTTAACTGTCCGGATAGACACACGATAAAGCCTAAAAATCTGATATGGAAGGACATATGTAATCCTACCTCTAGTGAGGTAGAGACAGAAGACAGCCTGCCAGCCTAGTCAATGAATGGGCTCCATATTCAGAAAGCTTCCTATTTCAAAAAAAATAGTGTAGAGGCCTATTGAGAAATGTATCCAGAATCAATCTTTGAGTTCCACACCCCTACAAATGTCTCTGCATATGTACCACACATATACACACACACATTGTATATGATCTCACTGATCTGAGTAGTCTGAAAATGTCAGATTAATAAAAGAAGAGAATTTTTCATAGGTACAAGAGGAAAATGGAAACATACCTCAATAAGATATTAATCAAAAGGTATAAAGCTGACTAAAAGCAGAGACTTAAGGCATATGAACCACTGCACAAAATAATGACTTCTATAAATAATAAAATATTCTGTACTTCAAAATTATTAAAATAGTTCATTTTAAACAGTTTAGTAAAAGATTATGAGAAGTAACATTATTTTATATTTAACTTGAATTGACCATTCTATTATCCAAACAATTGTACCCCCAGAAACCTGTATATGAATGTTTATAAAAGCTCTATTCACAATAACCAAAACTTAGAAGCATTCCAAAATTCCAGTGTCTGGCTGTTTGCTCTATCACAGTCAGGAGGTGAAAAAGTTTAGTAGAAAGGGCATTAGTTCAACTCTTATCCTGCATGTTCATAGCCTCAGTTGTTTCAAAAAATAAGCACTGTACTGCTTATTAACATCTTAAGATATATCCTGTCTATGCAAGGTGCTTCTAATATACTCATAGCAGGGCAGGGATGAGGCAACTGGACCATGAATCTTTTAAGGATACCTCCTCATACACAGCAGGTTAATGCTATGTACATGTGTCTTTTTTATTGGATATTTTATTTATATACATTTCAGATGTCATCCCCTTTCCCCATTTCCCCTCCCTAGAAACCTACTATCTCATTCCCCCTCCATCTTTTTGCTTTTATACCATTTTAATTACATGCAAGTATTAAGGTCAGTTCTAGATTGAGGAACAGCAATATAATATACACAAATAGTCAAAGAACTATTGCCTTTGGGGTATATGCCCAGGAGTGGTATCCCTGGATTTTCAGGTAATGCTATGTCCAATTTTCTAAGGAACCACCAGACTAATTTCCAGAGTAGTTATACCAGCTTACAATCCCACCAACAATGGAGGAATGTTGCTCTTTCTCTGCACCCTCACCAGAATCTGCTGTCACCTGAGTTTTTGACCTTAGCCATTTTGACTGATGTGAGTTTTGATTTGCATTTCCCTGATGACTAAAGATACTGAACATTTCTTTAGGTGCTTCTTGGCCATTAGAGTTTCCTCAGTTGAAAATTCTTTGTTGAGTACTATACCCCATTTTAATAGGGTTATTTGATTGTCTGGGGTCTAATTTCTTAAGTTCTTTGTATATTTTGGATATTAGCCCTCTACCTGATATAGGATTGTTAAAAATCTTTTTCCAATCTGTTGGTGGCTGTTTTGTCCAATTGACAATGTCCTTTGCCTTACAGAAGTTTTGCAATTTTATGAGGTCCCATTTGTTGATTCTTGATCTTAGAGCATAAGCCATATGTGTCCTGTTCAGGAACTTTTCCCCTGTGTCTACGTGTTCAAGGCTCTTCCCCAATTTCTCTTCAGTTAGTTTCAGTGTATCTGGTTTTACATGGAGGTCCTTAATCCACTTGCATTTGAGTTTTGTACAAGGAGATAAGAATGGATTGATTTGCATTCTTCTACATGCTGACCTCCAGTTGAACCAGCACCATTTGTTGAAAATGCTGTCTTTTTTCCACTGAATGGTTTTAGCTCCTTTGTCAAAGACCAAGTGACCATGGGTGTGTGGGTTCACTTCTGGGTCTTCAATTCTATTCCATTGATCTTCTTGCCTATCTCTGCAACCAGTACCATTCAGTTTTTATCACTATTGCTCTGTTATACAGCTTGAGGTCAGGGATGGTGATTCCCCCAGAAGATCTTTTATTCTTGAGAATGGTGTTTTCTATCCTAGGATTTTTGTTATTCCAATGAAATTTGAGAATTGCTCTATGTGAAGAATTCAGTCAGAATTTTGATGGGGATTGCATTGAATCTGTAGATTGCTTTGGGCAAGAAGGCCATTTTTACTGTATTAATCCTCCCAATCCATGAGCATGGGAGATCTTTCCATCTTCTGAGATCTTCTTTGATATCTTTCTTCAAAACTTGAAGTTCTTGTCATACCAATCTTTCACTTACTTGGTTAGATTCACACTGAGGTATTTTACATTATTTGTGACTATTGTAAAGGGTGTCATTTCCCTAATTTCTTTTTCAGCCTGTTTATCCTTTAAGTAGAGGAAGGCTACTGATTTGTTTGTGTTAATTTTTTATCCAGCCACTTTGCTGAAGTTGTTTATCAGCTGTAGGAGTTCTCTGGTGGAAGTTTTGGGTTCACTTAAGTATACTATCATATCATCTGCAAATAGTGATATTTTGACTTCTTCCTTTCCAATTTGTATCCCTTTGACCTCTTTTTGTTGTCTAATTTCTCTAGCCAGGACTTCAAGTACTATATTGAATAGGCAGAGAGAGTGTGGGCAGCCTTGTCTAGTCCCTGATTTTAGTGGGATTGCTTCAAGTCTCTCTCCATTTAGTTTGATGTTGGCTGCTGTTTTGCTATATATTGCTTTTACTGTGTTTAGATATAGGCCTTGAATTCCTGTTCTTTCAAAGACTTTTACTATGAAGGGATGGGGAATTTTGTCATATGCTTTCTCAGCATCTACTGAGATGATCATGTTTTTTTTTTCTTTGAGTTTGTTTATGTAGTGGATTACCTTGATGGATTTCCAAATATTGAACCATCTCTACATTCTAGGGATAAAGCCTACTTGATCATGATGGATGATAGTTTTGATGTGTTCTTGGATTTGGTTTTTGAGAATTTTATTGAGTATTTTTGCATCGATATTCATAAGGGAGATTGGTCTAAAGTTTTCTTTCTTTGTTGAGTCTTTGTGTGGTTTAGGTATGAGTGTGATTGTGGCTTCATAGAATTGTGTAGTGTTCCTTTTATATTTTGTGGAATAGTTTACAGAGAATTGGTATTAGGTCTTCTTGAAAGCCTGGTAGAATTCTGCACTAAAACTGTCTGGTCCTGGGCCTTTTGTATGTGTGTGTTGGGGTAGGGGGAGATATTAATGACTACTGCTATTTCTTTAGGGGTTATAGGACTACCTAGATGGTTTATCTGATCTAACTTTGGTTTCTGGTATCTGTCTAGAAATTTTCCATTTCATCCAGATTTTCCAGTTTTGTTGAGTATAGGGTTTTGTAGTAGGATCTGATGATTTCTGAATTTCCTCTGTTTCTGTTGTTATGTCTTTCTTTTCAGTTCTGGTTTTATTAATTTGGATACTGTCTCTGTGCCCTCTGGTTTATCTCAATAAGGGTTTATCTATCTTGTTGATTTTCTCAAATAACCAGCTCTTGTTTTTTTGTTTTGTTTTTGTTTTTGTTTTTTTTTTTTTTTTTTTTTTTTTTTTTTTTTTTTTGATTCTTTGTACAATTCTTTTTGTTTCTACTTGGTTGTTTTCAGCCCTAAGTTTGATTTTTTTCTTGCCATATACTTCTCTTGGGTGTGTTTGCTTCTTTTTGTTCTAGAACTCTCAAGTGTGCTGTCAAGCTGTTAGTATATGCTCTCTCCAGTTTCTTTTTGTAGGTACTTAGAGCTATGGGTTTTCCTCTTAGCACTGCTTTCATTGTGTCCCACAAGTTTTGGTATGATGTTTCTTCATTTTCATTAAATTCTAAAAGGTCTTTCTTTATTTCTTTCTTTACCAAGTTATCATTGAGTAGGCTATTGTTCAGTTTCCACATGTACGTGGGTTTTCCGTTGATTTTTATCCTTATTGAAGACCTGCCTTAGTCTGTGTGATATAATAGGATGCATGGGATTATTTCAATCTTCTTGTAGCTGTTGAGGCTTGTTTTGTAACCAATTATATGTTCAATTTTGAAGAAGGTACTATGAGGTGCTGAGAAAACTATATTCTTTTGTTTTGGGATGAAATGTACTATAGATATCTGCTAAATCCATTTGGTTCATAACTTCTGATAGTTTCACTGTGTCTCTGTTTAGTTTCTATTTCCATTATCTGTCCATTGATGAAAGTGGGGTGTTGAATTCCCCCAGTATTATTATATGAGGTGCAATGTATTCTTTGAGCTTTAATAAAGTTTCTTTTATGAATGTGGGGCCCTTGCATATGGAGAACAGATGTTCAGAATTGAGATTTCACCTTGGTCAGTTTTTCCTTTGAAGAATATGAAGTGTCCTTCCTTATCTTTCTTGATAACTTTTGGTTGCAAGTCTATTTTTTTGATATTTGAATAGCTACTCCAGCTTGTTTCTTGGGACTATTTGTTTCGAAAATTGTTTTTCCAGACTTTTATTCTGAGATAGTGTCTGTCTTTGTAGCAAAGGTGTTTTTCCGGTATGCAGCAAAATATTGGGTACTGTTTAAGTATCCAATCCAATTATCTATGTTTTTTTATTGAAGAATTGAGTCCACTAATGTTAAGAGATATTAAGGAAAAGTGATTGTTGCTTGTGTTATTTTTGTTATTAGAGGTGGAGTTATGTTTATGTGGCTACCTTCCTTTGGGTTTGCTGGAAGAAAATTACTTTCTTGCTTTTTCTAAGGTATAATTTCCTTCCTAGTGTTGGCATTTTCCTCTATTATCCTTTGTAGGGTTGGATTTGTGGTAAGATATTGTATAAATTTGGTTTCTCATGGAATATCTTGGTTTTCCATCTATGGTAATTGAGAGTTTTGCTGTGTATAGTAGCCTGTGCTGGCATTGGTGTTCCCATGGGTCTGAATGACATGTGTTCAGGATTTTCTGGCTTTTATAGTCTCTGGTAAGAAGTCTGGTATAATTCTGATAACTCTGCCTTCATAAGTTACTTGACCCTTTTCCCTTACTGCTTTTAATATTCTTTCTTTGTTTTGTGCATTTGGTGTTTTGATTATTATGTGATAGGAGAAATTTCTTTTCTGGTCTAGTCTATAAGGAGTTCTGTAGGCTTCTTGTATGTTCATGGGCATCTCTTTCTTTAGGTTAGGGAAGTTTTCTTCTATAATTTTGTTGAAGATATTTATTCACCCTTTAATTTGGAAATCTTTTCACTCTTCTATACCTATTATCCTTATGTTTGGTCTTCTCACTATGTCCTGGATATCCTGGATGTTTTGGGTTAGGAGCTTTTATATTTTGTATTTTCTTTGACAGTTGTGTCAATGTTTTCTATGTTATCTTCTGCATCTTAGATTCTCTCTTCTATCGCTTTTATTTTGTTGGTATGTTTACATCCATTACTCCTGATCTTTTCCCTAGGTTTTCTATCTCCAAAGTTGTCTCCCTTTGTGTTTTTTTTTTATTCTTTTTATTTTCATTTTTATGTTCTGGATGGTTTTGTTCAATTCCTTCACCTGTTTGGTTGTGTTTTCTTATAATTTTTTAAGGAATTTTGTGGTTTGTTTTTTTTTTTTTTTTTTTTTTTTTTAAGGGCTTCTACCTGTTTACCTGTGTTCTCCTGTATTCCTGTATTGCTTTTAGGGAATTATTTATGTCCTTCTTAAAGTCCTTTATCATCAACATGAGAAATGATTTTAAATTTGACTCTTTTCCAGTGTCATGGGGTATTCAGGACTTGCTATGGTGGAAGAACTAGGTCTGATCCAGGAGTATGGTGAGGTCATCCAGGCTGTATGCGACAATCATAACTATTACCTATAATGGCTACTCTATGCTTCCAATCCTGGTGGCATTTTGTTACATACCATTGCTTAACTATGCTTGTCTTTTTTTTTTTTTTTTTTTTTTTGGTTTTTCAAGACAGGGGTTCTCTGTGTAGCTCTGGCTGTCCTAGAACTCACTCTGTAGACCAGGCTGGCCTCGAACTCAGAAATCCGCCTGCCTCTGACTCCCAAGTGCTGGGATTAAAGGCGTGCACCACCACTGCCCAGCAACTATGCTTGTCTTATGTTCATATTTCCTCCCCTAGACACTCGTCTCCAAGAGAATGTGACTTCTCAATAGTCCTACTCTCCATCGCTACCTTGATTTTATTTGGTACAATCATGGTGGTTCTATAAATGTCATTTGGCTGTGCATAATTCTTCCTGCTATATAGGAATATTCACTCATTCTATACATCGCACAGCCAATGATCCACTAAGCAACTCACTACTTTCATTTTCTTTGTTAGTGGGAAAACTACAGGATAATCCTCTAATGCCTTGCATTTAAAAATACATGAAAAATGTAGATCTTCTGATTTCTTGTGGCCAGGTTTTATTATATTGCAGTGAATAAGTTCTAAGTGTTCAAATTAGTGATGTATTTAAAAACTTGAAGTGAACAAATATTTTATCATGTTCCCCTAACTCTCTTCCATTCCTCCTACTCTCTTTCTTCCTCACTCTTTTCCTCTTTCTTTCTCTTCCTCTTGTCTTCATTCATTATCATTCTTTCTCTTGTCCTACAATGTCTTTCCAGAAAAAATGACTTATTGTAAATTAAGCCTAGGCTACAGCATCTTTTAGAATCTGCATCAACACAGTAACCAAACACAATGCCAGGCATAGTTTCACCACTGCAAAGGGTCTAGACTTTTGATCTTTCATTGTTTATTCTGATTATAAACCTTGGAATCTGAAGTGGACTTGTCATCTTCACTATAAATCATAGGATGGAATAATATCAATCCAAATGGCTACAACAATTGAGATCAGTCCTTACAGAAAAGCAATAACACTCATTGTCTCTTTGGGGAAATGGGATGAGATTTTATGCCAGGAGGCTGCTGACACTGTTATGACAAAGCAATTTTCACCTGAACAGATAGCAGCACTCTCATGGATTGGAACTTGAGGTTTATATCATTTACATGTAGGTCAAGCATTCAATTGATTTTTAACTGTCTTATTTTATTGTTTTTCCTGAAAACCAGAAAAAAATCCAACTTAAGGGAATTGGTTCCTATAAACAAGCTATTCAGAACATAAATATATACTGGTCAGCCTCAACAGCAGTCTCAAGTAGCACACAACTCCTACTTTGGGAACACACAGATTGGAGCCATCACAGAAAAGGTCACTGAAAGGAAAGGACTGGAAACAAGTTACAACCGAGGTGGCTGGGGCCTATAAAGTATTATTACATCCTTTACTGCTGAATAAAACAGTTGGTTCATTCTCAGGGTTAAGTCAATATAAGTTTCAGTCTCTCATCAGCCACTTGTTCTTGAACATGAACAAATTCACACAGAGTGGTCAGCAGATGTTAACACACTATGGCAGGGGTTGAAGATATACCAACTCTGACATGGTCACTCTCGACATTTCACCAGTATTTTTAGATTCTCTCATTTCTTTTATTGGTTCTAGAATCTTGGTCTTCATGTCCAGAATTTCAGATTTAAAAGAGTTCTGATTAATTTAATTTCTTTTTCATATAAAGAATACATGTTTTTTAAAGCAGTTTACAATTCTTTTGTATTAATTCATATAATAAAAATTACTCGAGTTTTACTGGAAATAACTCTGTGGTTGTTTGTTTGCTGTAAAGTAGAATAGGAAACAAATGTGAAACAGGCAGAAGACCCTGAGCTAGAATCGCTAACCCATAATAATGACACACACTCAATATTATCATTTAGATTTGACAGTCAAGGTACCGTCTATTCAAACAGGCACTGAACGCCTGTCCATAAAAGTATACTTGAGAAATCAGTATGATAAAATTGTTTGTGACCACACTTTTTTCTGAAGTTCTGACACTAAGCCTTCCTTCCAGAAATCATAGAATATATAGCATTTCTGAGCCAGTAAAAATGGGATGAGATTGGGAGTTATTTACTCATTCCAACATAAAACTCATTCTATCAATGACACGACTGAAAAAGTCATAGTAAGAGAAGAAATAGAGATTATCAAAAATGCCTGCAACTTTTATCAGAATAACAGGTGATATATAATAGGTGGATGATAAATAGATAGGTAAGTAGGTAGATAGATAGATGATTGATTGATTGATTGATTGATAGATGATAAATAGGTAGATAGGTAGATGATAAATCGATAGATAGATAATGATAAAGAAGAGGTAATAGAAAATAGATACAAATAAATGGCATATGGATGTAAAGATACATATAGAAAGATGATACAGATGAATAGATGATTGATACATATATGCATAAATATATATATTTCCCTATGATAGCCATAGATTACCAATGAACATCTTAGATGGGATTTCTGTGCTTTTGTCTGTAGCATTAATAAGACTCTTTTAACAAGTGCCATTTATAAATGGCATGTATTTTTAATTTATGACCTAACCCCCCCATGTGTGTGTTTGTGTGTTTACCAAGTATATTACAATTTTTGTTAATTCTAGTGAGTTTCCAAATGGCATTATATTTTACATTTGCTTGTAGTTAAAGTACTTTAATTTATTGCACATAAGGGACAAGATTTTCTAGGCAGAATATTTCCAAAGAGCTTTTGGACCCTGTTATATCAGTTTTATTCCAGAAAGCTCCCAGCTTCAAGAATTTATGTAGAATCTCACTTACGGATGTGATTAAGGATAAAGGACAGTTATTTCCATGAAGAATTTATTTTTCCACACGAGCATTTATAATTTTATATAAGAATATATATATATACACACACACACACACACACACACACACACACACACACACACGGAAACCCAAAATGAGACTATTCTAAGGAGATGGAATAGCACAAACAATGGCAGAGGCTGATAGCCTATGAAAGATGGGCTACTGTAGATGCAGTCACTTGTGAGGTTAAGTGGATTTGCTTATCTCCTCAAAAGAATTTGTTGGGAAATCCCAAGCTGAGATTTTTGCTCTCAAAATGTCATGGAATCAATGCATAGCATTAACCAGCCATGGATATATTCTCGTTTTTTTTTTTTTTTCTAGACTATTCTTCAGGCAAAAGAAAGTTAAAGAAAGAAACACCAAAACTCTGCCTCTGTAGTATCAAATTCTGAAAGCTGGTATTAGGTTAAAAGAACACCAGTTCAAGATTTCCTTCATCCTCTCTTGAGTAATAAGAACTGGAGTTAATACTCTGGTCACAAGCAGCATCAGTTTACAGGGTCTCCAGAAGCCCCAGCCATAGGCTTGCCTGGTCATTCACTCTCCCTTTATTTCTGTTTTCCTCATGCCCAGGAGACTAATCCACAGTTGTGATGCAGAGGACCTGAACTCATACAAGAAATAGGAATGGAACTCACAGGAATACATAAAGTTCCATGGATTTTATTGCTTTAGAAATGTTTATGTAACTAATGCTGGCTTAGAGCACTCAGACTGCAGGTGCCCATTTTATGAATCAGATAAATTCTTACTTGTTCACTGCAGTTGTGTACATATCCCCCTGAAGACAGGGTAGCTCCCAGCTTTATTAGTAAACATGGCATATTTTGAGAAATGGCTTATATCTGAGACAGCCATGTGTTTTGAACCAGTTCTGAGCATTCCTTATGGATAGTCGCATTCACTACTGAATGTGAGCAAGCATTGAAATGTACAAGGTTGCCTTTTCAGTTGTTTAATTTCTGGTTTTGAGATAGCTGGCTATTTCTGTGACATCAGTGAGTAACTTCTACTGAAAGGTGTACCAGAATAGAATTGACCTTGCAAAATATGCTCTTGTAGTTTTAAAACTTGGATGCATTTGACAACATACAGTTTCCTCATCTGCAAAATGAGTAAAAGAATAGTTCATGTCATATAGTTATGATGAATATATATAGCTATATAAAAATCACATCACTCATGCACAGCATATAGTTATTGGTAATTCATATATAATCTATTAGAGATCAGAACTGCTGTGGAAATGGTTATGCAAGTAGTAGAAGTAGGAACATTTATACTGCATGTAATTTTTACTGTGTGTGTGTAGACTGGAAGTACCCTCAGAAAAATAGTCTGCTGTCATGCAAGTAATCCTCAGTTTGAATGTAGACTCAGGCTATTCTACATTCTAGAAAAAATGAAGGCATGCTTACAAAGCAGATGCTCAATGGACCTGCATCACATATGAGCCTGGCTCCTATCTGTCCTATCTACTATCATATTTAATATCATCTAAACTGAGTTCAACATCAACTGGAAACCATCTCATTAAGCCTGTCTCTGATTTGTAAAGAGGGATTTAAAAACACTTGCTTGCTGAGATTATCACTTGATAGAATCATTATTTTCTCTGAATATTCCCTCCCCATTTTATTGAGCTGAGCTGATCAATTATTCAGAGCTAGAAAGAAGTCAAATGGCACCCTCAAGGCTACAGATCCACAGATGAGCATCTTAGGTGATGTTGGATGCAGTCCTACTGTGGGCACAAAGCTATGTGGTGAAGCTGCCAGCAAATCTTTGAGTCAGCTGAGAACCAAATCATCTTCAGCCGGCTGGATTTTTATCAAAAAATACCAGGATCAAAAAATCTTTAGGCTGTCTGATTTCCTAAGATGGAATCTATCAGCATCACTTTATTTTTTGTATGAAGTTTTAATATACATTTAATTTCCCTAGAAACTATTTTTCTTCAAGATCTCTGGCAAACTACATCTGGTGTCATGTGTACAAAATATGCGACATAAATTGGCCCTAAAAGTCTGTGTGATTTGCCATTATTCATTCTGCTTTTCTTTTTTATTTTGAGTTATTTTGTTGCCTAAGTTCATCACTGGTCCAGTTCCAAAGTCTCAACTTTGTATCTACAGTGTTTAATCATTTATTCCTTTCAAAGCCTACCACAACTTAGATAAATCGAGGCATTCTGAAAGCCTACAGTGTAAAACCCGAGGTTTCTCAAGTTCACTAAGTCTATGAAAGACATTTAGTTTTCAAAAGTTCATTAAATATGATGAGAATTAACAAATCCATAATCAATAGGTCAAATCAAGATTCCATGGAAATAAATATATTTATTTGACCATGGCTTAGTATTTCTTTTTTAGTAATTAAACTGTGTATGTGATTCTCAGATTCAGACCTTGAGATATGACAATTAATTTCCTTTTAATAAAAAGGACAAGATACTTCCTTTAAAAAGTTAAGGCTCATTATGACCCCCTAAAGAACTTCACTGATTTTTATATGAATATCTCCAAGGACAGAACCTGTTATGACATTATTTTATGCAGGTAATTAAATACAACCCTCAGTGGTTCTGGAGTCATTAGCCTATGGGTGTAAATTGAAAAATGTCTGATTTAAGGTGAAGGTACTGTAATGAGTTATTCAAAATGATAAGTTCTAAACTCACAGTGGTAAATGATTAACAACTACTACTGTACAACACATCACTGAGCTCAGATCTACTGCTCAAAGGTTTTGTAACTCAACCTTCCATCTCTTTTA
The DNA here is from genome assembly GCF_011762505.2 of Arvicanthis niloticus. NCBI lineage: Eukaryota > Metazoa > Chordata > Mammalia > Rodentia > Muridae > Arvicanthis > Arvicanthis niloticus. The sequence goes on along the minus strand of NC_047665.1, from coordinate 51,755,931 downwards.
ATATAAATATTAAGGTTCACCACATTCTAACAGGAACTAAAATTTTAAAATACCAGGACAAAAAAATCATAATGTGTGTCCATTTCTAGGCATCAATATTAAAATGTAGAAAGAATTAGTTCTCCCAAGTACCTAACATGAAATATTTGGTATTCTCTTTCTTCTGAGACCTTGTGAGAAGAGACATACAATACTAAACAGAAAAGCTTACAGAACATAAAAGAAAAGTGTAGAATCTGGTTTAAAAAACAAGGTGAGTGTGGATCTAATAATCTTTGGGGGGGGGAGTGCCTGAAAATGCCAAAAGATGTTGAATAGACCATAACTCCTATTTGCAAATCACAATAGTAAATAACCAAATTCAGTCTGTGTGACTTTGTGACTACTTCAGGCAGGCTTGACCTACATTACAAGCCAGGTAGGTTATTGTAGTTTTGGCTTGTCATTTTATTGAAGAAAATTCTTCTGTTCAGCAGATATGCTACACAAATATTTGTTGTATGATGGCCCAAGAGGCTGAGCTGATCTTAGGGGATTCTTATAGTCTTGTACCTGTAGACAATAAAAGACAGAAAAGGCTCAACCTATAGTACCATTAACTAAAGCCATGCTTCTTAAGAAAGAAAAAGACTGTTCATATGGCTCTTTTGACTCTACCTCTGATGAAAAAACTTTAGCTCCATGTATGCACTCATTGACAACATCTCTCCCTTGATCAGTGGATCTGGGTGGATTTTGTTTTGTTCTTACTTTCTTTGTTTATCGGAGAGAAACTCTTAAATAAACTGCCAGGTTAGCCTGGAATTTACTATGGAACCGATAGTGAACCTTGAATTCTTGATCCTCTTTTCTTCGGTTTCTAAAAATGAGGATTGCTGGTGTTTGCCACCATGCCTAGCTCACAGGGTACTACGTGTCGATTCACTTCATTTGAAGGATAAAAAAGTTTGTGAAAAAAATATTGCATTTCCACAGATAGTATTGCACTTATGTCAAGTAGAAGAATTTGTAAGTTAAGATCATTATGCAACCCTTTGACATTTGTAAGATTCCAGGCTAGACCTAAAGGATAGAAAAGATTTAGAACAAATGAAAGGAAGAAAGAAAGAAAGAAAGAAAGAAAGAAAGAAAGAAAGAAAGAAAGAAAGAAAGAAAGGGCAATGTGGCAATAAGCATCTTATTTTAGATTTTATGCATCAGATGTGTCCTTATGCCCATGATTATATGAGTCCCTAGCAAGATGAGCCACAGGCCTATGAATATCTGTCTCATGACTAACCAGCTATTCAGAGGAAGAAGTCATTATGTAAAAGTTGCTAAACAGTGTTTAAATGTGGTTAACACTGTGAAGCAGAATGAGGCATTTTTTTTTTTTTGTTTCAAAATGACTGTACAAAAAGAAAGAGCTAGCACCTTCTAAAACATCATTGTCCTGGGTTAAATCAAATGTTTATCCAGTGTGTGGCTTTACTTTCTTTCTAGAGTGTCGCCCTGGGCTACATTTATAAAGGGGCCTCCCTGGGTTTGGTATACTGCCAACATTTCTTTTCTTCTTCCTTTTTAACAGTAAGGAAAGAGGCTGCCCTCATTGCGCCAACGATGGCATCCAGGGATGTAATTTTTCCAAATTGCTGGTTTTGTTTAGCAGGATGGAGTCGGCTATCCATAGCAATCCCTGACAACTTTGCACTGAATGTTTAGACCCACAAAGCAATTAGGAGGCTCTCAGAGGAAATCCCACCTGCAGCTGGTTTTCCTGTGAGGGCTAAGCCAGATCTCAGAACTGTGTGGCAGAAAATGCCTTCCAGATTTAGTTTCAGAACTCATTGCCTTCTGTTGTCTTATTTAATGCAAGGGGCCAGTGCCTCTTTGTCACACCACAGGTACAGGGTGAGCTGCTGGCTACTTCTGCTACTGGTCCTGATCCTCAGGTGGGTTCTTGGGCATGTGAAAATGCCAATACATGCTGCTTCTTCTTGGTTTTCATAATCTGCCAGAAATCACCAGTGTTTATTTGCCATATGCTACTTCCATTCATACATCAGATCATTTTTATGTGGCAAATACCTGCTGATTCCTAAAGGCCTATTCTTCTTTGTAAATACTCTGGATACAAGACTTGATCTGCATACTGATTTACAAGCGTGGCCACCTTATTTAGACTATTAGTTTTTTTGGTACAAAGTAAATGCTATGAATATTGGTGTGAAACAACCCAATATCTCATTTAACTCCAAAATTTCAGACTGCAAGACACCAGTTTATAGTAAATAAATGGATGCATCAATGTGTTCCAATATCCTTTGATTACAAATAACTTCATTGACCTCATGGTTTCTCCTTGAAAAACAGGTGCAATTTCTGACACAATTTATGCACATCCTGCTGGCATAAAAGTATCCGTGACATGTATTGAAATACCATTAATGTCCCACTTTATCACAATAAAAGAAATTCTAATAGAAAGGAATTTCTTCGATTTATCATAAACCTTTTTCTGGCTAGACAAAGGGCTAAAGTCTACTGCATGGTTCTTACAATTGTACTCGGACATGCTATGCACGTTATGTATGTAAACAATATTTTCACATTATGGCAAGTAGAATGTTGAAATATAAGCATGGTCAAAAATGAGAGTGTGGAAAAATATTCAGTAAGAACAATCAAAGGAAGTATGGAGATTTAACATAGGAAGCTGGTACTTAGTCATATAAGAAGGCACTTAGGGTTGTACCACCTTTGAGCATGTTTAAGGCCCTGATTCAAAAGGGAAAAAGGGTGGGACCATTTAGATACATAAGTGAGGTCATAGAGCATATGTTTGAACAAAATGTTAGAATAATGAAAAGAAACAATAAGTGCTGAGTTTACACACTAGGTATGACAGATAGAAATGCCCATTGGCAAATACAATGCTTTTGTTTGCTTGATTGTTTGCTTGCTTGGTTTTGTTTTTTGTTTGTTTGTTTGTTTGTTTGTTTTTGGGGGAAGTGTCAACTTAAGAAAAGAGAAGGCCAGCAAGGTGACACAACAGGTGAAGATGCTTGTCATTCAAACTGATAGCTAGAGTTCAATCCTTGGGACTCATGTAGTGTAAGGAGATACCAAACTATCACAACTTTCTGACCTTCACAGACAATATCTCTCTGTCTCTCTGTCTCTCTATCTCTCTGTCTTTCTGTCTCTCTGTGTCTGTCTCTCTCTCCCTCCTCCCTGTATCTATCTTGTCTGTCTCTGACCTCTGTCTCTGTCTCTGTCTCTGTCTCTCCTCTCTCTCTCTCTCTCTCTCTCTCTCTCTCTCTCTCTCTCTCTCTCTCTCTCTCACACACACACACACACACACACACACACACACACACATTTTAAAAAAAACAGGGTGAGTATATCTTGAAGATTTGTTAGCCTAACTTGGGCACTAGTGGCACCTGGCAAATTTAAGGGCCAACACATAAAGAGTTCTGTCCAGTGAAGGATAGAACTCTAGCTATCAGTCTGAATGACAAGCATCTTCACCACAGGACCAGGCCACTTAGAAGATGTTTTTGAATTGTCATAAATGTTATCTTTCTAGAATTTCACACCTACACATAAGATAGCATTGTTTCTGCCAAACATTGGGTCCCAATGGAGAAGTGAGGGCAAGAACTGAAGGAGCTGAAGGGGTTTGCAATCTCATAGGAAGACAACAATATGAACCAACCAGACTCCCCAAAGCTCCCAGGGACTAAACCACCAACCAAAGAGTACACATGGGAAGACCCATGTACTCCATGGCTCCAGCTGGATATGTATCAGAGGACTGTCTTATCTGGCATCAGTGGGAGGGGAGACCCTTGGTCCTGTGGAGGCTCAATGACCCACCATAGGGGAATTCTAAGGTTCTGAGTCAGGAGGTCTAGACTGGAATCTTACAAATTTCAAAGGGTTGCATATCGATCTTAAATTACAAATTCTTCTATTGACATAAGGCTGGCTGAAGATGATTTGGTCCTCAAAGATTGGCTGGCAGTTTCACCACCTAGCTTCTTTCATTTTCATAATTAAATATTTTTCAATTTTTATTAAACCATTTATTTACAATCCAAATGTTGTCCCCTTTCTTGGTCCTCCATCCCAGAGTTTTCACCCCCACCTTCTTCCCCTTTCCCTCTGAGAAGTGCTGACCCACCCACCCCCACACTCCCACCTCAGTTTTTTTATGCAAGATATTTTGATCATGTGTTTACCTCACTCCCCAACCTTACACACACACACACACACACACACACACACACACACAGAGAGAGAGAGAGAGAGAGAGAGAGAGAGAGAGAGAGAGAGAGACCACAAACCAAAACCATCACAAATGAAAATCAAAACAAAGAGAAACACAGTCCATCATAGTGGGAAGGACATGATGAAGAACATGAAAAATGTAGTGGCGGAAGAAATAAAGCTGGTTGGTTGCATTGTGTCTGTACTCAGGAAACAGAGTGTGAACAAAACAATAGGAATGGGCTATAAAATTCAAAGGCTCGTCCCAGTGACCCACATACTCCAGCAAGCTCTAACTCTTAAACTTGAAAACCTCCTCAACTATTTGGATCAAGTGTTGAAATGTGTGACTTTATGGAAAACCTTACACATTCAAACAATAAACATTGGACTACTTACTAAAGCAGAATTGATGTAAGTTTGTAGAAAAATAAAAGTCATGGCTGTGTATATATGTGTACATTTTTTCTATATGTTTATGTCAGTACTGACATTAATGTGGTTATAATTTTAAAAAATCCTATGTCAGTCTCCACCCTGCATAAGACAAGGTCATGTGTTATTCACCACTGTGTATGACAGGATAGCCTGTGAGCTGCCAGGGCTTCTCCTAGTCTTCTACATGAAGTCTGGATAGAAACAGATGTTACCATGCCAGGTACTGCACAGGTTCTGAGATTCAAACTCAAGTCCTCAGTCAGGAACAGTGAGCAATATGCCCACTGAACCTTTTTGATAATAAACTGAATAACATTGCAGGACCAGGGTGAATAAGAAATGATTTTATGACATTGTCCAAGTTAGAATAGCCCTAATTAGTGTGTGAAAAATGCCATTTCCAAGCGTCAGGTTTGGGGAGATCATACCAAATGTGATACCTGCTCTCACTTTAGCTAATAAAGAACTGTGTTTTATTTAAAGGCACTTGGAATTATTTATAAATAATTCAGTGCTACTGGGAGGGCAAAAACAATTATAAGAACATTAAATTTCCATTAACCATATTAAATGCAAACATACTGTCAAATGTTCTCCTGGGTATCAGATGCTGCACTGTTAGACTGTGCATCAGGAGGAAGCTGGAGTCACCAGTATGGAGTATACCAAACTGTTATTTAAGATGTAACTTAAAAGGTAACCCTTCTATAGTACTCGGATTTCCAAACACGAGTAAATCACTCCACCACTGTTAGAAACTCCTTTGGGACATGGTTGGTGTAGCTAGGAGACTTTACACAAACTCAGATATCCAAATACAAAAAACAAAGCACTGCATGAGCTCATTCATTTCTAAGAGTCAAAAACATTGAGAATTTCATAGAAAAAGAATAGACAGAGTCTGGAAGAAAGGAGGTACCTATGGAGTAAGGGAATTGTGTCTCAAAGAGCACAGGTTTTAGTGACTATCACACTGGTCACTATAGCTAATACAAAGTTACTGTGAATTTCAGAATTGCTAAAGGAATACATTTAAACATCCTCATGATTAGAAAATTGTAACTTCTCAAGATGGCAGATATGTTGATTTAAATGATGATTTTTATAGCATAGCCACAGTTAAGAGTGTCACTTTGTCTCCTCGTCTCCTCCCTCAAATTATGTGTGACTATCATTTGTGATTTATGCATGATTATTATTTGAACATATACTACTTTGGTAAAATACATTGTTCACAAAAAAAAAATCTTAGCCAAAAGTTATGTGAATCAAACTGGACAAATGGTGAAGATTGAACCATGCTAGCTTAAGTATGTGGGAGAATCATTCCAGACCCATAATCAAAACTACCTAACAGTAGGGTAGTGGGGGTAAAGTAAAGTAGAAAATAGAATCAATATACAATACAGGCTTGTATGAAAATGTCTTTGTGTAACATAGTACATGCAAAACAAATATTTACAATGAAATTAAATAATAACAACTTGCCTCCTTCCCTCATCCATGTCAATTCCTTCTCCTGCATTAGACTACATGCATAACCAATTTCTGTGTGGCCCCTGTACTTACAACTCACAATACCACAAGGCAGGTTTTCTTATACTGGGGTTGGGAGGTCTCTTCCTAACAAATAGAAATCTGCTTCTTTTACATTTCACATATTTATTTCAATCTAAGGGTCAATACTTCCTATACATAGAAAATTTATTGTTACTCTTACTTCCACTTACAAACGCCAGGATTTCTAGCTACTAAAGATGTCTTTTTATTCTTGCATGAGCATTTTTTTAAATATGTTATAGCCTAAGTCCTCATACATGTGTAAAATATAGAACTAAACAGCTTTTTCTGTTATTGTCTGAAAAATGTCACAAGAAAAGAGAAATCTATATTCTTCTAAACCATAGTTCCTGAAAGGCATATTGCCACTGGATGGGCTGTGGCATAGTGTTCTATCACCTCAGGTTATGGACACAATTAGACCTTATTATATATACTCAGAAAAAGTCAGAGACAAATTATTGCACCTGTTTCAAAAAGATTAAGTACAAAAGAAAAAAATGCTCAAAATGAGAATAACTTTTTCTTTCTCATACAGATGACTTTTAACATAAGAAAGTTTCTTCAAATTCTAAAAGAATTTGATAACAAAAAAGTGATCCTCATAATTTTTTTTTTGGCCAAATAGTATGAACAGATTATCTCTTTGGTTTGAAAAGAAGATTTTTTAAACTACATATTCAAATGTATCTCTTGAGTGATAAGATACTTTTTTCCCGATACACATGCAAATTAACATAAAATTTCATACAATGCTATATCCATTGAAGTATATTTTCATTAAATGTAAAACTTATAGAAATCCAAATTCTTGAATAGGTCATCACTTACAGAAATATGCATTATGCGTAATGTTGCCAGTTTAAATGATATCATCTGATAAAAATCAACGTTCTTTCATTTTTCTGCATAATGTGCCTTATAAAACCAAATGACTGATTGTATTATGATATAGAAAGCAGAAACTGCTAGGTGATAATGGGAAGGATTTTGCATCATGTAAGTTGAATTTACACAGAACTGGCTAGGACTTATAGTTGCACTATGTTATGTAAAAGTGAAGTTGGGGAAAATACCTACTGACTCCAGGACTATATTTTTTTTTTATCTAGATGCCATGACAGGTATTGCATAGGCTGCTGAGAAAGTGAAGAAAGGAATTAGCAAGCACTTCTTTCACCATAAATCCATATACTCAGGTACTATTGCTTTCTATTAGGAATTCAATGATCTAAATCTATATATTACTTTTATTGCTGCTGTGATGAAATAAAATAGAATAACACATATACATGCAATAACAATTAGTAAAATGGAAACAAAAGAAGTCATGATTTGAAGGTGAACACAGAAGTGTGTATTGAGAGGGTTTCGAAGGCAGAAAGAAAAGAATGTGGCAGAAATTTCCCTGTCCAATATATTTGCAGCGGGAGGCTTGTAAATGGATAGCAAAAAGGGAGGCAGAGCTAAGGGTGGCAGAGACAGGGATGTGGAGGGAGATGCAGAGGGAGACCATGAAAGGCGAAATGGAAGCAGACGTGGACCCCTGTGGCTGCAAGTAAATAGGTAGCTATGAAATCTAAAGGTTAGTGTAATTGGAATAACCTTCTAAATTGTGTGGGCATCTTGTGTGTTGAAATTTTATTGAGATGATATATACATATGTATATATCATCTCAATAAAATATATGAATATATGAATATATATATATTCATCCATCCATTGGTTAACTACAAGCATTAGAGTTTTATTTTACTGGGTTACTGGAAGGTGGGACCGCCGACAACCGGTGGGTCTAAGGGGCTCCAAGGACAAGCGAACCAGAGCTGGGAACACTGAGACCGGTCGCTGTTGGGGGTGGGAGGAGGCTAGAGACAGAGGTGGTAGAACCACACTGGACCTGAGAAGGGCCAGCAGTAGTGTGGGAATATGGCAGGAGCCATCCAGACACCTTCATTTCTAGGATCTCCCGCAACAAAAGAAATGTAATTAGATTATAATCTCAAAAACAGCTGGGAAGTTCCATTCTTAAGGTTTTGCAATACATGGCCTCTCTCTTAGATTGAGTTCCCTTGATGACCCTAGAAACATTTCAAGTCTGAATGCCTTCAACATTCTGGGCTTGTCATGATATCTACAGCTTTAACTTCATAGCTACATGCATTCTCCTCTCAGGAGCTGCCTAATGGACTTTTGACCCTGCCATACATTGTTTGGAATCATTGGCCTTATTTGAAATCCGAGTAGAAACTTCCATGATCTGAAGCAAACAAATGTGGTGTGCAACACACAGATTGCCTCTGCTACTCAATCTACTCAGTTCTGCTACTCAGCTCTGGTACTTGGAGCATCAGCATCGCTTGGTTAGATACTGTATTCTTCAGCCCCATTGTAGGCATCCAAGCATACTTCCTGAGTGGATCTTGTGTAATCTAATAAATGAGGAGTACCTATTGTAATCCTGCTGCTTTCCCCATATGTAAAATAGAGACTGACAAGTGAGTATATTACTCAGAGGACTCTTAGTACGCTGGAAGTAAAAAACAAAGAAATTGGAATTGACTCCAATTTCTTATTTTTTCCACTAGAGATCCTATGATTCTACCTTTACTGTCTGAGATTATATCCACCTCCACATCTGATCTTCCATCATAACTGCCTGCACAACTCTACTTACAAAACCTTACACTACCCAGCCAGTCTTTCCAAATTCTTCCTGCAAACCACTTTCAAAAGTTTGAAAGCCACGTAACAAGGTTTAATCATAGCTAAAACCCCATTTCTAGTAGCAATTTTCTGTATTTAAATATATCTTAATTTTCAAAGTACTAGTGTAGAAACAAGTCACAGGAGTGCAGGTATCTCTCAGTGACAACTGTTTATGGCCATGATATTAAGAAAAATTTAAATTTACTGTATAAGTTTGACACCATATTATTGGAGGATATATTTTATTTTTGGTTTTTATTAATCAATCCTTTCATTTACATCTCAAATGATATCCCATTTCCCAGTTACTGCTCCACCAAGCCCCCATCCCATGATATCCCACTTCCCAGTTACCTCTCCATCCCCCATCCAACATCTACCCTCCACCTCCCTTTGCCTGTATGAGAGTGCTCCCCAACCTACCCACCCACTCCTACCCCACTGCTCCAGCATCCCAATACACTGGGGCATCAAACCTCCCTGGGACCAAGGGACAACCCTCCCATTGCTGCCAGACTAGGCCATGGAGCCATGGATCCCTCCAGGTATACACCTTTGTTGGTGGTGAAGACTTTGTGGGAACTGGGTGGTTAGGCCAGGCTATGTTATTTTCCCAATGGGGTTGCAATCCCCCTCTGCTCCTCCAGTCCTTCTGCCAGCTCCCCAACGAGGTTCCCTGAGCTCAGTCTGATGGTTGGCTCCAAGCATCCACATCTGCATTGCTCAGTTGCTGGCTAAACCTCCCAAGGAACAGCCACACTCGAGTCCTGTCAGCAAGCACCTCTTGACCATGACAACAATGTTGGGTTTGGTGTTTGCAGTCATGATGGATCCCAAGGTGGGGCAGTCCCCGGTTGGCTCTTCCTTCAGTCTCTGTTCCATTTTTTGTTCCTGTTATTCTTTGTAGAGGAACATTTCTGGGATAAAAACTTTGACATCTCAACCAGGGGCCATGCCTATCTACTGGAAGTGGTCTCAACAGGTTCTATCTCCCCCTTCTCTGTGCTTTTTGGCTAAATTCGTCCCATTTAGGTCCTGGGAGCCTCACATTTCCCTGGTGTCTGGGACCCTCCAGTGGCTATTCCCAGTTTCTCATTCTCCCAATCCCCCCACCCTCTGCTACATTTTCTGTGTTTTTATTTCCTGACCCTCAGTGTTGTGGATAGCCCTGGGGTTACTTGTTCCACTCTCCTGGGAGGGGCTCCAAACAAGGAATGAGTCACATACTCAAATAACTTCTTGTGAACCATCCCCTAATGAATAAAGGAGCCAATTACAGGGAAAGTAGGCAGGACTTCCAGGTTAGATGGAGGAAGAGAGGAAACAGGAGAGAGTTAGGTCTTTTTGGACTGGGATATCATGAGGACAAGATGTAGCTACTAGTGACTCTCAATTTTAATGGTGGATCTGTTAGAATTTACCTCCAGAGGATTTAGACTTAACACAGTTTACAAGATTAAGATTTTAGTTGTTGCACCCAGCGATTGAATTGCCATTGTTTCTGAAGTAAGTTTGTGTTGTGTTTTCCTTCACGCAGCAGCTCATCTGGGTTCAAGAGAGAATGATAAGGTGGCAAAGCACGGGTTTGCCTGATGTGCACCCACAAAGGCCATGGGGGATTTGAAGCATGGAGCTGGTGTGGTAGCGACCCACCAGTAGAAACAAGCAAGCTGGGTGAAGAGATTTTGGAGCTCTGAGTCAGAGAGTCTCCACGAGATAAGAACTGGCCCATGAGACAACTGGGACTTGTAGTATAGGAACTTGCTGTTTTTTTTTTTTCTGACAACACCTCAGTATCTTTCTCACATCCCCTCCAGTTCCTGATACTGCAGCCCTTATTTCCTTCCCTCCTGTCTCCCTCACAGGTCCACCTCTCCCTCCATCTCCCACCATCTTTCTGTTCCCCACTCAATGCAGGACTGAAGAGTCTACAAGCTGGTCTTCCTTTTATGCTCCATATGGTCTGTGGGATGTATTATGGGCATTGTGAGCTGTTGGGCTAATATCCACTTATTAGTGAGTACATACCATGTGTGTTCTTTTGTGTCTGGGTTACCTAACTCAGGATAATATTTTCTAGCTCCATCCAGTTGTGTGAAAATTTCACAATGATTTGATCTTTGACAAAGAAGCTATAACTATCCAGTGGAAGAAGGACAACATTTTCAACAGATGGTGCTAGTACAACTGGGGCTCTTCATTTGAAGAAGGCAAATTGATCCTTATCTCCTTTTACAAAGCTCAAGTCCAAGTGGATCAAAGACTTCCACATAAAACCAGATACACTGAGTCTAATATAAGAGAAAGTGAGGAAGAGCCTAGAATACCTGGGCACAGAGGAAAACTTCCTGAACAGAACACCAATGGCTTATGCTTTAAGAGCAAAAATCTACAAATGGGACCTTATAAAATTGAAAAGCTTCTATAAAGCTTTTTTGTCAATAGGACAAAATGGCAACCCACAGATTGGGAAAATATATTTACAACCCTACATCTGATAAAGGGTTAATATCCAAACTATACAAAGAACTCAAGAAGGTAGACTCTAAAGAAGCAAATAACTCTATTAAAAAGTGGAGTACAGAGATAAATAAAGAATTCTCAACTGAGGAATCTCAAATGGCTGAGAAGCTCTTAAACAAATGGTCAATATCCATAGTCATCAGGGAAATGTAAATAAAAATCCTGAGGTCCACCTCACACCAATCAGAATGGCTAAGATCAAAATGAAGAAAGAAGACCACTCCTCCATTGCTGGTGGGACTGCAAGCTGGTAAAACCACTCTGGAAATCAGTCTGGGGGTTCCTGAGAAAGTTGGAAACAGTTCTCTACCTGAAGACCCAGCTACATCACTCCTGGGTATATACCCAATAAATGCTGCAACATCTAACAAGAGCATAACATGCTATGTTTCATAGCAGCCTTATTTATAATAGCTAGAAGCTGAAAGCAACCCAGATGTCCTTCAACAGAGGATTGGTACATAAAATGTGCTGCATATACACAATGGACTACTATGCAGCAATTAAAAACAATGACTTCATGAAATTCAGAGGGTATTTTTTAAATCACATTTTCAGCAAATTTTAAGAGCTAAGAATAAAATCTGGATCTCAATCTTGCATTATCACTACTTGACTTAACTTTAAATATAGAAATTAAAATAAATGCCAGATGATTTTTGTAATGTGGTAATTTGTTCAAGAGCTCAAAAATGAACACAGGGTAGATAGAAACACATATCATGATTTTCACAGAAATTTATATCCAACAACTATGATATGCATAAAAATATAGCATTGAATAAATGAAAGAAACAGAGCCAACCCTCAGGAAATAAAGAAACCTTTTCCATGTGCACATGAAATATTAGATTTCTTTCCAACTCATATGAATTTATCTTAGAAAGAGTTTGCTAGTAGCATGAACATTGGGAGATTTTTTTTTTCATACTGATTAATTGAACATTTAACAACTTGTTTTCATGTATAGTTTACTCAATTTATATAAGCAATTATGTAGATTTGCATTTACAAATGGACGAAGCTGCAAAGCCTAAGGTATTTTTTTATTAGATCCACTAAATTTGAATCAGAAAAGGTTTTTAAAAGTAGCATTTGGCATCACTCTCTCTTGCTAATGATAAACAGAGCTCAACACTGTGTACTTTTTTTTTTTTTAAAGGTACTAGGAAGGTCATATTGAAAAAATAAAGTAATTGGATTCGCAGTGCATGAAAATCTTGTTTTCCAGTTTTTAAAAAAATCAAGAGGAGCATGAATCTTAATCATGCCCAACCTTGATCAAGGCTGAAGACCTCAATGTCTTAAATGGCTAATATAGAATAAACTCACGGGGATACAGGTAGCTTACTGTGAAACATGCACAGGAACATGATGTTAAAATACATTTGACTTTATCATGTGAAGTTAGTTTTGTATTATTTTTCACTTTTCATGATTTCAGAGTAAAACTGAGAATAAGTAACTTCATCCAAATTGTATATGTTTGTATGTACCTGTGAATGTCCGTAGGTGTAAGGGCACAAGTGTGCATGTGCACAGAGAGGTCAGAAGTCAATACTGAATCTCATACTCAATCACTCTCTGCCTCATAAGTATTTTATTTTACATTAGTTTTACTCTCTGAAAAATTTTATACTTTAAACATGTATATTGATGGTATCGACCCCCCACAACGCTCCCTCCAACATTTGACTAGTGTCCTCCACCCCATTACTCCCCACTTCATGATCACTTTTTATTAATTTTTTTATTAATAATCTCTTCAGCCTGGAGCCTACTTCTTTGTTCTAGCTTAAGATTTACATTCCTGTCTGTAATTACTTCTTTGTTCTAGCCTAGGATTTAGATTTCTGCCTGAAGTTACTCCTTTGTTCTAGCATAATGTTAGGTTCCTGCCTGCAGTCCATTTCCTTGTCCTATGTCAGATTCCTTCTAAGCAGCCCATTTCCTTGTCCTTGGCGAATGTCAGATTCCTTCTAAGCAGCCCCAAAAGCTCTCCATATCTCTCCCCTTTTTATTGCATAAACCAGACTGAGCCTGTCTTAAGTTGTTCTGACAAGAATGCCTTCCTTACTCATCATGGAATATACATTATCAAAAGCAATGCACTTCTGTCTGAGGTTGGTAAGGCTCTGTGCAAAATCTTACCCATCCTTTGCTTGCCAGACTGTTTAATTAATATCTCTGTCTGGGAGTCCATTTTCAGTTTCAAGTCATGTGCTTTGGCTGCCAACGTGTTGATGTAGTTAGAGACAAGTTTTAACATGATAAACAGTAATAAAATTATTCTGAGGACAAAAGGGGCTAGCCTGATCAAACTATATATGCCATTCCTAAGGTTTGACCAAAATGGAAATACTGACCTCAAGCCATGGATAATTTTATCAGCATTATCTGCAGCATCAAAACTCAACTAAGCAGCATTCTTTAAATTCATAATATCACTATGCAAAGTTAAAATATACAGAGAGGTGCTAGAATTATGTGAAATACCCTACAGGTGTCTTGAAACATTTTTTTTTCTAATTATAATGACTATCATTGTAAATTTTAGAAGTAACACCACTCCAATGGTATTTGTCATGACACTGGAGATGTCCTCTAACTCTTATACCCTTAAACCTTCCAATAATTTGAATAGGATATAGAGCATCAATCTGTTATTCCAAACACCTATATAAATCCTCTTGCATACTCAACACATTAGTAACATTTTTTTCCTAGATGATTAACAAAAGTATCTATCGTAACTTCTTGTGTCAAAGCTATTGCAGAAGCAGTGGTGCTATCAATTACTGCAATTAGTTATACCAGCAATAATCAAGCCCACTACCCTCTCGTGATAGACCACCATAACAGATTTCAACACACTAACACAATTAGAAAGTATACAGTCAATGCAACTTACAATAAATACTGTAGAAGAGACAAAACCAATTTTAGCTTGACAATTATAAGAGCCTTAACACATGCACTAACCCTTGTTTGATAGCCATATTCTATTCCAATTTTATCTCTTGCTATCATAATATCATAAAAACTGCAGCAAACTTCCAAATATGTTTCTGCAAATGTCCAGATCCCAAATGAAGACTGTTATTTCTAATATTGGATTGATTTCTAGACCAGTACATGATTGAGTCCAAATAACTGGTCACCTTTAAGAAAACTATAAGAGTCATTATAATTTCTCTTTTTGATCCTCTGTCCCACAAGGTCTAAAAACTTGAGGCAAGGCAGCTTGTCCCATCTGGAATATAGGCTAGAAAAATAAGTAGGCTTCAGGCATAAAACTGACTTTGGGTTAGGACAGGGAAGTAGGCTCAGATATTTTGGTCATCCTAATAAGCCCTTAGAAATAGTGATCACAAGAATCTGTTTATATTCCTGTGTGTTCTTTGATTATCTGGGTTTATTATCTTGCTTGTTCCTTGACTATTTGCATCTATTGTGTTGCTAGTTCCTCAACCTAGAATTGACCTTCATACTTGCATGTAATTTAAACAGTATAAAAGCAAAAAAGGAGCAGGGGAGATGGGGAACAGGGATAACATATGAAATGTAAATAAATAAAATGTTGAATTAAAAAAATCTCTTCAGTACAATGAGTGTTGCCTATTTGTGCTTAGGTATCTAGCAATCAACCAGGGCATGAACAATAGCTGCTACATTCCCAACACAGAGTGAATATTCCTTATTCAGCACTCAACTGTCAATAGCAATAGCTCATCCAGTAGGGATGGAGACATGGAAATACGTTGTGAAATTCTGACAACCTTTTGTACAGGACTTACACAGGTACCTCAGCTTCTGTGAGTCGATTTATACAACAGTCATGCCAAGTCCAGAAGTCAACAATCTATAACTTCTCCTCGCTATTTGTCAGATTTCTCTCTCTCTCTCTCTCTCTCTCTCTATATATATATATATATATATATATATATATAGAGAGAGAGAGAGAGAGAGAGAGAGAGAGAGAGCAGAACACACACATGTTCTGCTGAACACTTAAACAGAACAGTTTAACCATTTTTTTAGAATCTTTCTATTAACCACTACCTGCTACAAAAAAGAAACTTTCTGGCCAGATTTAGTGGTGTCTTCATCAATAGGGTTTTATCCTACATATATACATATATACATATATATAGTATTATATATATATATATATATATGTATATATATATATATATATATATATATATATATATATATATATATACTCTTGATTTCTGGTGTTCTCTAACATTATGGTTAATACTGTGTTTTCTAATCACTAAATGAGTTATAATTGAAAACATGGACTCATAGTTTGAATCTGAAATTAGCCACAAAGACTCTTTTGTTAAAGAAATGGTTGATAACTGATGAGATTTTGGTAAACATTTGGCTCATGATAGCTCTGACCTCATGAGTGGATTGCCCAGTTATAGAAATCCTGATTTGAGAATATTACTTGAAAATGGTAGAAGCCAGTAGATGAACAATCATGGGAAGATCAACACCAATGAGGGATGTGCTCTATAAGAAACATTTATCATATTCTTAGCATCATCTATAAACTCTGTGTCTTTTTTTATTCCAGCATCTATAATCCATCCAACAATCCATCTATTAACCTATCTATACATCTATCATCTATCATCTATCTATCTAACCACCTAGCTATTATCTATATCTCTTCCTCCATTAATTTTGCTCTCCCACCTGCAATGATGTAAATACTATCCTCTATACAAATTCCTGCCAGTGTGATGTTCTTCCTCATCATAAACTCACATCAATAATGACTGAAAAGATTGAAACCAATGAGACCATTAGCCAAAATAATTCTCTCATTTTTACAAGTTGAATTTGTAGGTAACTACTTTGATGTGGCTGCAAAAAAAAAAAAAACAAAGCAAAGACAAAACTCAGACATATGTATGATATACAGCTATGAAATTTCTTATAAAAATATGAGTATAACTCTTGATCTTGGATGGCACATTGATTTCTCTTTTCAAAGTTTTTTTTTATTTTTGAGAATTTT
This sequence comes from Arvicanthis niloticus, assembly GCF_011762505.2. NCBI lineage: Eukaryota > Metazoa > Chordata > Mammalia > Rodentia > Muridae > Arvicanthis > Arvicanthis niloticus. The sequence goes on along the minus strand of NC_047665.1, from coordinate 51,739,411 downwards.
ATATTTAAATACAATGAGACATGATCATATTTACCTCAATTTCTCCTTTCCAACTCCCCCAACACATCTTTCCCTCAATTTCATGACTGTCTTGTTGTTTGATAACTGATTGTATCTAGTTAGTGCTACCCATATGTGCATGTGTGTTGGACCATCTATTGGAGTACAAAAAAACTAGTAATGGCCATGTCTTTAAAATAAAAAAAACTGATAATACCTGTTTAGTAAACTTTGTGAATTTCACAATTCAATGACAAATGTGTTTTATTAAAATGTTAGGTATATCAAGCTATTGAAATACACTGAAAGTTAATCTGGCTTTGAAAATGTATTTTCGGAATTGTCAATGTTTCTGCCATTACATTCTTTACAAGGAACAAGTGCATGTGTTTAAGAATGATTATTTAGCCTGGTCAGACTCTCAGCTACCTTTACTCCAGTCTTAAACCTGATATACTGCACCTATGCACAATGTAAGTTACTTGTCAAGCAAAAAGGTGTAGCCCAGTACAAATGACATGAAGCTTTCTAGTCTCAGATGCAGTGTATTTTAGGATCCACATCTAGTCTCTCATAACCAGCTACTGTCTGTATTGTGAATTCAGTGTGGTCATGCTTACTTTGTCATCACCAATAACTTCCTTTAAACAAAGAGCAGGATTTTATTAGGTGGGTTAGAAAAATGATGTGCCAAATTTTCAAAGTAATAATGTGAAGGCTGTTTGTATATTAGCCACTTATGAACCTATCCAATTTGTTTCTTCCCTGGAAACTGTGTTCTGTGGATACAGCCCTGACTTCATGTTTTTCAAATACACGAAATTATAGAATTTTTTCTTCCTTTCATGGCTACCAATCAAGTTAGCCTGGACAATATTGTCGACCAAGCTGTCATCACAAACTCACAATGCCCATAACACTTCATTCAATAATTAAGCTTCATGGAAATATAAGACTATTCATGATTTCCCTGCTTTTCTTAACCGAAGTCTCCCTTTAAAAATCCTTTCCAAATATTATTTGATGTTCATTGTATACAAGATCTATGACCAAGTTTTGTAAATCAGGCAGTGTGCAGGGGGTCATTTTTCATATACTGCCTGTGGTACAAAATATTTAGGGCATTATATATTTCACTGTAATTATTGGCAAAATGATGTTAGTTGAATTTCATTTATCCTTTTAATAAATAGACTTCAAAATAAATAGTACAGAACTGAGAAGTACCTAATCAATAAAGTATTCACCTAGCACACACAAAGCCCCAGATTCTATCCATAGTACAACAAAAGTTGGCTATAGAGATTCAAGATAAAATACTTCTAAGATGAAGACAGACAGATGAAGGCTTTTAACATTATCCTCAGTTGTATAGTGAGTTTGAGGTCATCTTAAGCTATATGAGATCATATAGATGAGTGGGTAGATAGATGATAGATAGATAGATAGATAGATAGATAGATAGATAATTATAGATAGATAGATAATTATAGATAGATAGATAATAGATAGATAGATAGATAGATAGATAGATAGATAAATTGATAGATAGATAGAAAAAAGATAGAGAGGTGGACAATTAAAGAAAGACATAGATGCAAACATAAAAATAACAAATTTATATAAAATTCCTCTCATTTTACAGTTATACTCGAAAACAGTTATCAGAAGCAAATGACCTCCATATGAATGAAGATGGTCCTTTTATCTACAGTTAACATAGTACATTTATTTCTGTAAAGCTTTCAAGAACTTTTCCATTGGATTAACTTTTAAGATGATGCATAAAATCCAGTACAGCTTTTGTTATTGTTGACAGAGTTCTGCATTGCCTTTGAAGTGCAATTCAGAGAGGTTCCCCCCATATTTAGTTCTTTGACAATTAAAAAGCCTGTTAAACTTTTCAGCAAAATATTTGTTTAAACTGTCAAGTCTTTTTTTTCCAAAAGATATTTAGTGAAATAAAAGCCTTAATAATTAGGTTAGTTTAATAGAATGTGATCTATGTGTCTTCAATATGTATCTGTGAAAGGAAGCTTTAAAAGCATTTCAGAAATATATACAAATATTATCTTTTTATGTGCATATATACATGTAAAGGAAACAAAGAACATTTGAAACAAAGGCAAATGGGTAAAGGACCCCTTTGTTCACTGTTTGGGTGGCCAATACATATTTGCCCTTCAAAGTGCATGATGCCATTGCTATGTTACACAGCATATCTCTTTTCATGACAGGGTCCACATTCCCATTATCTTCCAGTCACATCTTGTGTTTATTTTCTAGAAAAACTTCTCCCTCTGGAGAAGCTTGCTCTGTAAATACCCAGTGGCTATAAGTGACAGATGGATGACTGAAGGTCATAGTCAACTGAAGGAGAGTTGTAAATAAATTTATTCCATCACTTAATTAAGTACATTAGCTTATTAAGGCTTAGGATAGAAGGCCATTTTATGAACAAGATCAACAGATATGTGAACATATGCCTTTAGAAGTTAAAAATTTCTTACTCCTTTTCTTCCTCTCAGTACTCCTCCTACCTTAGCTCCTCCTACACATCACCCTTCCTGTTAAAATGAAACTTTTCTCTCAAAATACAATTAGAGCATAATTATGCCAATTTGTACCAGTGAGGTACAGGATAGTCCTAATACCCAGTCCATCCTTTTGTTGACTAACCAGCTCCTCTATCATCTATTCTAACTAGAACATTTAGTTCTGAACCTGGCTTTAGGATGAATCTCAGCTGACGACCATCCACTCAAATCTTTTCTCTTAAGGTCAATAGCTATATGTTTGCAACCCCATCAGAAATCCAGAATGACGAAGTTAACTATAATTGTGGGAAGCACAAATCATAGTTTCTAAAACTTAGCCAATTTATAGAGACCTCTGACCACCTGGACACTCGCTCTACTTCAAAACGTTGGAGCATCTGTTCTTCTGCCTTCTGGTCCAGGATCTTCTGACAGACCTTAGTGCTGCAGAATTATTAAGGGCTGATTACTCTGTCTAGGCAGATATAATCAGTCGACTATTCTGCAAGTGTGTCCTTTTCTGGACAGTAATTTGTCTGTAGAAGGAAAGTGGCAATTCTTGCCTAGTGGTTGTCTCACCACAACTGGAGTAACTCCAAGGATGCTCAATTTCTTCTTAGAATTCAATATAGGAAGCTGTCCGGAGTAGACAGGTCTCTAATGAAACTGAACATTAATACTGAAATGTTTGTCATGTCAATTCTAAGGAGAGGAGAAGCTAGGTGATGAAAGAAAGAAAGAGGGGGGAGACAGGGAGGCAGATATTCATGTATCTCCACCAGTCAAAGATAGTTGTTATATCTAGGTCGGTCAGTGGGTTACACCTCTGATTGAACAATTCCAAACTTATAAAGCCTATGATTAACATTTTTTTAAAAAAAATGTATAAATGCAAAAAGGAAAAGGGGGCATGGGATATGGGTTTCCTAAGGGAGGTGGGGGGGGAATGGGGATAGGGGATGCCATCTGAAGTGTAAATAAAATATCTAATAAAAAATGTAAAAAAAATAAAAATAGAAAAATGAAAAAAAAAGAAGTTAAAAATTTTTTAGTCTTGCTTTTCATCCATATATGATCCTATTCTATTCATCAGTCAGGTACTAAAGGTAGGTTAACTTGGTTCAAATGAAGCTCTACCACTACAGTTCAATAGTCCTGAATTAATACTTATCTCTGTATGCCTCAGACTCCTTCTATATAATGAAAATAAACATAAACCATCTCTTTTCAAATAGTTACAGGTAAATTATTATATGTATGGCTAGATAAATAGATGATAGATGTGCAGATATGTATGATAATGGATAATATGTAGATAGTGAGATAATTAGAAATATATATAGATTATAAGTACATAGATGACCAATCAACAGGTCATTTATAAATAGGTAATATAACATTATGATTTATATGTAAATAGACAGTAGGTATACATATGGTAAGTAGATAGATGCTAGGTTGATGATTGACAGATAAAAATAATATATAGAGAGGCATACTAACTTGGTTAAATCAAAGACATTGGTACATAGACCTAACTTCATTGTTATCATTATCATTACCAACAACCCTATGATCACTGAGTCCCAGGAATGCAGAAAAGTGAAATGTTATGCTATAATGCCTTAAATTTAAAGAATGTGTCTGAGGCTAAAATGTATTCAATAAAGGAAATTAAAAATATCTTATTAAAGATAAGAAAAGATGATAGCATTTACTGAAGTGATTAATAAATCAAAATATCTCTAGAATTTTGTTATTAGATTTTATGAAAACTGCCAAACCATTTCTACAGGAAAAAATAACAGTATATTCACATGAAGATGGACTAGGTTGACTCTTGCCTGTCTACTTTGATATTTACAAAAATTAGGAAATAAACTGACAGCACTGTCCAATTTTAACTGCTTTTCTCATGAGATTTAATAACAAAACTAGTTACTTAAAAGATATAATATTGCATTATTTGTTTTTAGTTTTAAAATCTCCTACTTCCACTAGGTATATTCCATATGTATTTAATATAAGTATGCTAAAACCACACAAAATATTGAAAGTTTCTAGCATTTTTTTTTCAAACATACAGGTGCATGTACTAAAATGTCAAACCCCTTACTTATTAATTATGGGGCATCCTTGATTTTTGTCTTTTGAAAGACACTGAGTGGGAAGTAGTTCATAAGTTTAACTGGAGACTCCAGTTAGACAGACAACACTTTTTATAAATCTACAAAATTTGTTTGAACTTGAAACATATTTTACAAACAGGAAACATTCTGTGATCTACTGGATGGACGTCTACTCACCAACTTTCAACTCATTTCTCTGTAATTGTGTTTCCATACATAAAGAAGGACAATGGAGATCAATGTGCTCATACTAAAAGTGGCTCTTGACAAGTTGCTTCATATCATGGGTTTATTTTAAGAAGAACGTTTTTAAGAAACTAAAAATAAAAGTCCCTAAATTTAAAGCTATACCTAACATACAGGAGCAGTTTCCATCTGGGTAATGTATGTAATTCCATTCTTTGAAGTGATAATTATTGGTCTTAAGAACGCAATTGAGGATAAAAATACAAAAAGCATCCTCAAATTAGGGGTTTAGCTGCAAAATTCAAGTATCTGGGTGCCTTTAGGCATGCCTGTGAAGAGACATTTATGCCGGACTCCTGGGAGAAACTGGGGCAGAAAATAGTCCTGACTTCTGCTTGGTCAGTTCATTCCATTTCTCTTTTTCTTAGTCTGTTTTGTCCTGTGATAAGTAAGTGATTACATCTAATGTTCTTTTTATATTCAGCACCTAACAAAACCTGCTTCAAATATAGATTATGATCTATGTCTAAAACATATCTCAAAAGCAAGCAAGGTGGTTCAAGTGAGTAATGCAGGCACTCAGAGTCTGGCAGAGGCAGATGGCCATGTGTTTGACAGAAGCCTAGGTTATGGTGTGAAACATGTCTAAAAATAAAATTACTTAATAAAAAATTAAGACTAATGTAAACCTCTAGAAAGATGCATATGGAGAGACTTACATCATGTCCATAATTCTTTAATGTGTTCAGCATTTACTGCGATCTGTAGAGAGCTGAATGAAACCTCCCTTCACCTGGTTTTCTTACCAAGGAAGTAGGAACTTGGTACACGCAATCTGTGCTGACATGGACATCATGATTGCTAAACACAGACAAAAACTGCATCCAATATCTCAACGAATATTAATTTCATATATATTGGTAATATAAACCTGCAGGTGTTTAAAGAAATGGATAAGGAAGATATACAACTTTCAGCTACAACAAACACTGTAGAATATATAATGTGTTTTGCAACATATATATAGAAAAACAGAAATCAAGAGGATTTCATTTCCTGACACCAAATCAATGCATTTTTTTTCTTGTAAACTATCCTTTGGGGAGTTGAAAATAAAGACCATCATTTGTCTTAGGATTTAATAGTAAGACTAGCTATTTAAAATAAATGATGTTGGGTTATTTGTTTTCAGTTTGAAAATCTCCTGTTTCTACTAGATATATCCTATATGTATGTATTCGATATAAATATGCTAAAAACACACAAAATGTTGAAAGTTTCTGGCATTTTTAAAATATATTCTAAGCGATCAGTGTGTCTTTCAATATGTACCATAGATGCCACCTTCAAAACAGACACTATAGAGTGACATGTGTATATCCATCTTCTTAGACATTGGTAAAACTAAGATATAAATTGAGCATTGCTTCAAAAATGGCAAACAATTAGATGATATAGGATTTGCACGTAACGCCAGCACAGGAAACCCTAAGGAGGGAGGACTGTGATCACTGGGCATACTGTGAGACTGGCTCTCCCCCATCTCCACATAGGTATGTAATACATATATAGCATATATGTGATACTCTACCAACTACTTTAAATAGAAAGTACATCTTTAAAATTATTGGTGTTACTCTTTTAAACATCAATTGAACCTGATAATATCATTCTAAATAATTTATGCAGGTTGCATAACAACCTTAACAATATTTTTCATTAACAGACCACACGAGAAGCAATCTCCAGAAAGCCTGATTTCCTTCTCATTTTTGCATTGCTTGCTGCCTTGTATTTAATTTTGATTTTTTAAAATTTATTTCTAATACTCTCCCAGAAGTTTAAAACACAGTTCTTCCCTATGTGTTGACATGTAGCTGCAGACATCTGGCTCCTGGAAGAATCTCACAGGAACCTCTGATGGCTGTAGAAATTAGTAGACCCAAGACTTCAGTTAACACTTAACTGCAGAGGCCAGACTAACACTCACCTGTGTTCTAGTGCACAGCATGTTCTACCAAATATTCCTGTCTAGCAAAGCCTGTGTTGCAACTGTTTACTGACGTGTATGGTAACTTGCTCATTCAAGGATTCTGCGTGCCAGCCCTGGAAAGGGGAACAATCTGTCACAATCAAAAGGAATTCCCAATTCCATTCTGCTCATAATTTTATGACCATATTGCAGTTCCTCTTTTTGCATCTGTCTTATTCTTTATTCTAATTCCCATGTTTGTAATTTGTGTGATATAATTGATGGTCTTCAGTATGACAATGAGCAATTAAGAAACACAGGCCTTTGTGTTCCTACAGATATAAAAATATCCTCCATTCTAAGCTGTATTTCCCCAAGGCAGTTATGAGAAGGGAACGCACAAGTTTAAAATTTCTTATTAAAAGTAAAAGTACTTTACTTGTGGATAAGTTTCAATTTTAAAAACAAACCTGAGGTTGAGAGTATGAAATGGTTTATATTCTTTTTGCACAACAGGTTTAAAATATGTATAAACTGTGGGGTGGGGGCACATTATAATAATAATGTATATCATTCAGCATACTTATTTTTTATATGAAAATTGTCAAAAGTATCCACTTTATTTTCAAAAGTGTATTGCAATAGTATTAACTATACAAGTAACACATGTTCTCTAGATCTCACAATTTGGGGACATTATGCTCAGTAAAACAAAGCAGTTTTATGAAAAGAAGTACTGTAATCAGAGAGAAGTGAGTGTGTTTCCTGCCCCTGTGCTCTGCAGGAGACTTAGAAACCATGCTCTGCTGGACACGGCTTCTGGCACCATTCTGTTCCAGAACCTCAATGGAAGTTGCTTTCAGTCTTGCTAAGGTATAATAAGCCTCTGGATTCAGTCTTCAGGGTGCCAGATTCTTTACTCACCTGCCTGACCAATGTTTTACATGATTTTTCTTCAGTATAGTTGTGTCTGTGTTTTGGATCTCCATCTCACCAACCCTCCCATCCTCATCTGTTTGCTACTGAGCCATATAATTAACATTTACAGAAGGCCACCAGGCTTCTACAGATGCACCTGGGCGGGATCAGTTCACTGCACCACTGCCTTCACAGAGCAAGCCAGTCTGTCCCACAGCCTGGCCACTTGCCCTGGCCTTCTCCCTGACTCCTCTTATCTATTCATGCATTTGTTATTCAATTTCATATTGTCTACTCTCTGTCATTTAAGCTCTTTTGTTTCGGTTTGTCTTATTTCTCAAAACAGTTCCTCAAGTGCATTGATTGTACTTTATGACAAAACTAATGTCCACTGTTTAAATTGTTTGAAAAGTTCTGTGGGACTTGTATTTTAATTTCTTGCATGTTATTATTAATGGCATCTGTATGGATTAAGAAAAATAGATGGGGAAGATTATAGAGTCTTCTGTCTGCATGAGACACTGACGGTATCATTTGTATAGATGCCAAAATGAGAATCAAAATCAATGGATGAATTTCTTTCTATGATACAAAGGTATAGACAAAACGTTCTGGCATTCAAGACTATGGGCACTTGCAAGTAAGGGGTCACATTTTCCTAATCATTTGATAACAAAACTAGCTATTTAAAAAAAAGACTGTCATTTCTCATATTTAAATCAGGTCACTCATTTTCTCTTAGCTATTAAAAAACCTAATGAAGCATTGAGTTCCCAAATAGTTACAAATTCTCTTCAAGTATCTGAATGTTAGAAGGGTATGATATCACACTCCTATTATCTTGGGAGATGAAGACAGGAGGATCAGGAGTTCAAGACCATCCTCATTCACACAGAAAGTTCATGGTTAACCTAACCCACATGAGACCTTCTCCCCAAAACCCAAACAAGCAACAGTGATAAAACAACAACTATATAACTGTAAATATAGCTATCATAGTAAAGTTCAGACAAATTACTCAGAAATAGATGAATTGAGATCCATGTTCATATAACCCCGTGCCTTTTATTATTTTTAATAATCATCTTTTCAAACTAGGCATTCTGCTGTGAGGCATGTATCTGGTTGAACACACTGCTATTATCTCTGAAACAGTAATTACTGGGGAAAAGTCTACTGATGAAAGTGGGAAAAACATAAGAACCTAACAGTCAGGACGACTTGAAGAGCTGGCTGGGAGTGGGCTGTGGGAACAGGCTCAAAGCAAAGGACAGAATTTCAAATGACAGGCTCCTGCTTAGTGTTGCTGCTGTGACTGGAAGAGGTGCATACACCTAGCACTCATTCCACAGGTATCTCAGCACTTATGTTTATGTGTGTATGTGTGTGCATGCATGTGTGTGTGTGTGCTTATGCTTGTGTGTGTGCTTGTGTGTGTACATGTCCTTGAGTGTATGCACACGTGCTTGTGTATGTTTTGTGCTATGTGCCTTGAATATGTATGTGTTCATCTATATGTCAGTCTGGGTTTGCATGCATCTGTGTGTGTGTGTGTGTGTGTGTGTGTGTGTGTGTGTGTGTGTGAAGCCCCATGGTGGACACTGGTTGTCTACTGTCTCTCTCTACTTTAGCTTTTGGAACATAGTTTCCCATAGTTTTGGAACTCACCAATTCAGCTAGATTGGCTACCAGTGAACACCAAGGATCTTCCTCCAACACTGGGATTACAGGTCCAGTGCACTTTCCCATACTTGGCTATTTAATGTACATCACAATAATCTGAACTTGGGCCCTTCTGCTTGTTCAACAAGAACTTGGCACACAGAGCCATATCCACAGCATATATTCAGCAAAAGGATGAAAAGCAGAATTTGATACCTAAGTTCCACATAAATGTCCGTGTTCACATCACATCTCACCTGTAATTCCATCACTCAGAATACCAAGATCCGGAGAGCAAGCTTACTAGCTATATTAGCCTGCTCAGTGCACTCTGGGTTTAATTGAGAGAGCCTGGTTCAACGAGTAGGATTAAAAGCAATTGAAGAAGACTCCCAACCTCATATTCCAGCCTCAGTCTCTACACATGTGAGTATATTTACACATACACAAGTGCACTTCACATGTAAACAGAAATACACACATGGATACATGCCACACAGACATACAAATATGCATATCCAGAGCGTTTAGTTCCACAATGACATTATCTTACATGGGAAAGACCCAAGGAAAAATGAGACAATTAATAATAGAAACTGAAATACAAAAAAAGTCAAGACTGAGGAGGTTCATATTGTGAAACCTGACCTAAAATATATGTATAATGCAAGACAGATAAATAACAATAGAACATGGGGTGTGTCTCATACAAGATAGTGTGTAGAGCAATACATTCAAGACTCGATCCCTCCACCTAGCAAATTCAACCCAGCAATCTAGCATTTCAACAGTCATCTAGAGTATGATGACATGTTAGCTCAAGTACTTTCCTTATCAGAGATGTACAACACATCTTACTCAGAATCAAAGGAAGAGGAAAAAGAAGAAAAAAAAAAACAGGATCACAGTCCTCTTTCAACAATTCTGAAATTTCTGAGCCTCTGAAACTCAAAATGTTTGATACAGATTACAAAAATACGAGGTATAACCTTGGCTACCGTGGTGTTCCTTCTTTTCATTTACAGGACTGCCAGCAATTGCAGGAGCTTCTCACAAACAGTGTGTGTAGGGAAGGGGCAGGAAGTAATAAATGACTCCATATCTCATTTACAACTACAGATAAAATTGCTAAATAGAAAATCCCCGTTCCTGCTAATCTGAAACAGGAGAAAATCAGAGTTTTGTACACTTAACCCTGTAAGTTGCAAAGACAGTTCATTTCGAACCTGTTCTTTGGGCAATTCGTCAGGCCCTACAGAGGGGTTTTTCTCAGTGTTCTTTATACACTGCTTCTCTCCTTGTTAGCAGACTTTACTCCTGTCACATTCAGTCTCCTTGTTCCCCTGACACAACAGACACACCCCTACTCAAGAACTTTTAGACAATGCAATTTTGTCCCCCGAAAACCCACCCCCCAAAAAAGGAATCTTGTCTTCACTCTAATCCACAGACCATGCTCTCCATTCACCTAAGACTCTCATTCCTCTTCCTAGATTTGTGTTTCTATTTAGCACTTGCACACTGACTTCTTATACTTATTTTATTTGGTTTATTTCACATTATAAGTCATATATATATATATCACATACAACACATACACACATATATATACATATATATGTATATAATTTTGTGATGTATGACATATGTAGAAAGTTGCTAAATGCTCAACTATCTGAATAGCTTCATGCTTGTGTATGTCTTCTTATGTATAAGTACTATAAGTACCACTTTTAGACATTATGGATATACCTTAAACAAAGTTTTAAGTTGTGTTTTTTCTAACTTACCCATTTATAAGTGAAAGATTGATTTCTGGGTAAGTATTTACTTTCTATGAATAGAAAAATGACCAAATTCCAAATGATTTCATCCTCTGGGTTGTTTTGGCAAGTGGAGTGTATTTTTAATTGTAACAGGTCTCTCAGTAACAACAGAGTTCAGAAACATTTACCCTCACAAACACACATATTTTATTAAGGCTTGACAAATAAAAGCAAAAAATTTCAAGATATATAATATTGAAATATACTCAAAACAAAAAATATTGAATGGGAGGTGTAGCACTTGATGCTTTTATATATGTAAACAAGGTGAAAGGGATATTAGGAGTAAGATAATTTGCATATACTTACCTACAGTTAGCTGTGTGTGTGCTGAGAGCACCTTGGAAATAATTTCCTTTGAAGCCTACATCTAGCCACTGTATTTTATGCACATATATAATAGGGAGAGTAGGGTCACAGTGGACCAGGGTAATGTTCTCCCTTCTCCCATCTTTACTAACAAAGTTTCCTGAGCAATGTGAATGGGATTAGTAATACAGTATGACATAGGTTGATCTTTCAGAGCTTACATTCAAATGGCAATGAAATAAAAATCTATAACCACACTTATAAAATCAATAAAGGAAAATAAATTCTTATCTAAAATAAAGTGGAAGCCATTATTGTAAAGAATCTTGGGCAGTGTTCCACCTGCATGCCCTCTATGTGAGCTGCAAACTCCATTCTAAATCTCTCTCTCTCTCTCTCTCTCTCTCTCTCTCTCTCTCTCTCTCTCTGTCTGTCTTCTTTTCTCTTCTCTCTTTATATATATACTATCTCTTTCTTGAAAAGCAACAGAATTACAGATATCAGTGAATATCAACTTTTAATCTTTAAACTTTTAAACTTTTAAAATGCATTCAAATTCTTTCCAAATTCACATCATAGACTGACAAAGACATTTTTGCATATAATTCTTGTTTCTGTGTTATCTCATTTGACCAAGTTATTGAAAGAAGACTATAATTCTTCATTTTATAGACAAAATAAGATAAATTCACCAAAATGCCATCCTAGTTTTAATGCTATTTGTACAAATATGAAAAATTACCTTATTGCTCTGTAGTGAAGTAAAACTATAACTTCATATTGAATTAATAGCAGATTTGTTTCCTATGGAATGTTTTCTTATTTTTTCCTGAGGTCCCCAGTAGAATTAGAATTCAACTTGAGATGACACAATATACTCATTTCAAACATTTTCATTAAGCATTTATAGTTCAGGGATTATATAATCAAATATGTCACTTATTACAGGCACATCAACACTGTGACACACACATATGTATGTAAATATATATATATATATATATATATATATATATATATATATATATATATATATATAGTTTGTGGAAATTATTATCAAAAGAGATTATTTTGAATTAACTCTTCACCCAGATTTGTTTATAAATGGTAAGTCTATACTGATATTAATCATACCTCTTTATATCTTCTAGGAAAAAAGCCCAGGAAGGCCAAATTCTGTGGTGAGTGATATTGAACATTTTGAGATGGATATAGCCCTCAATGTTAGAGCAATCCTTGCCATGTGCAAGGTGCCAAGTTCAACCATCCACAGCCCAACTCTACATTATAATCTATATTAGTTCTGAAGACTAATTGTTTCCATGCTTTAAATGAGCTATAAATCCAATGACATAATAAAATGGGTTGAGTGAACTCCAAGATTCATATTTATTAACAACCATTCTTAATGCTATTAATAGTGAACTAATGTAGCACAGTCTAAATTACATTTAAAATAGTTTTATAAAATATAAGAAAATATGCAAAATTAATAATAATTAGTCCAAGGTGATTCTTTTTACATTTCTCTATTTTCTCACCAACCTAAATTACCTACCTGCTAACATAGAAAAATACAATAATAATTTTAATGTGCATTTTACATTTTAATTTAATTTTTCTATATTAGCTCTTTGTTCAAATAAATCTCTTGAGTCTGGTGTGGATAATGTATTCACGAGTACTTTTTAATATGTGTTTCTGTGAATAAGTGCTTTTAACAAAATATTTACAGATATTATAATTTATTATCTTACTTAAATTTTATAATCCAATTTTGTCAAAGGCAGTTTGAAGAATCAAATGCCTTCTTACTAAAATAAACCATTAACAAGAATATGTTTGAGTATGGAAGTCCAGGAAAGGTTGGGGCTCAATGGGAGAGGATACACTTAACCCTACTCCAACTGGATGTCCCAGGGTGGAGTGGTACCCAAGGGGGAATTCCCCATTTCTGAGGCAAAGGGGAGGGGTAATGGTGGAGGGATTTGTAATGGTGGACCTGGGAAGAGAGGAGACCTGCGGTTGTGCTCAATTGTGGTGTAAAGTGAATATATAAACAAATAAATCACATCATAAGTTTGGTAAGACTGAGACACTAAATGGGTCATTTTATTTAAAAAAAAATACACCTTATAAACAAGTGGGTTTTTTCCCCAATTAATTACCAAAGGCTAGAGAAAATAATAAAAAATATTGAAGACTTTATTATCTCAAGATCCACCATGAAATATGTAGCCTAGAAAATACATGTGGACAGTATCTTGTTTTAATGTTTGAGTCCCCATATATTCCCTATGGGTTTTTAAATATGGTTTGTAATCAACCAAAGAGAAACCATGAAATGTCCATAGTCATCCTCCATTTGAAATGATCATTTCAAACATACACATTTCTGTCTCCTGTGAAGCACTCTCATGGCACATAGAAACTGACTTCTTGTCACTGCTCCTTCCCATAACATCAGGATGGTCAATAACTCATTTCCATCCTGAGTCTTATGGACCCTTGGGTCTTCTGAATGACCACGCAAACACTTATCCTAAGGAAATAGTTTGGGATTCTGCCTTGATAAAATTAGTGGGATCCACAGAAAAGATCAAAGCGACATTTGTTTAAAAGAGCTGGGGAGGAAACAGAGTCAACTGAAAACAGAGCTCTGAGGTTTCTTCCTGTTAGCACCTAGAGGAGAGAATTCTACCATCCATCACTGACCAGAAGCCACACTTTCCTTCCCTATAGTCACAACAGAAAACTTTCTATGCACCAACTAAGGACACCAGAGGCAAACACTGCATTTCAGATCCCAAGTGATGTCATGCTATCACTTGCCAAAAGGGTGAAATGTTTCATACCAACATAAAATAAAATCATACTGTCATGGCAAGGGCATTGCAGTCAACTACACTGATTACTGTAGCGGGAAATTCCTGTAAGTTGGGAGGAGCTAAGGTGGGGGGAGTAAGGAGAGAAAGACGAGGAGTAAAGGGAGAAGATGAGGGGGAGACAGAGGTTTGGAGGGTGGAGAACCACACTTGGACCAAGAGCATTCCTGGGTAACAACTTATATCTAGGTTAGTTAATTAGGAAACACCTCCAATTGTATGAGCATCTTGTTAATTTGAGCATAACCAAACTTATAAAGCCTTTAAATTATCTAAGCCTTAGAGTCTTATTTTATACTGGGTATCACATGGATGACGGGATGGTCTGGGTTCAGCCCAACCTTGTGGAGACAGTGTGGAAGATTGGCAGAGCCATCTCCCAAGCTGGCATCTTGTGGGTGGCAGGGCCAGTGTCTCTGGCTACCTGAGTGGATGGCCTGAGCTGAGCAGTGGCAGTACAGCTGCCGCCACCACCACTTCAGGCCACAGGCCTAGGCTAGTTGGGAACATGGTGGCTGATTAAGAAAAGCCATATTGAATACTGCTGTTTTAAGTATCTCCCTCAACAAATTACAAACATATATCTAATTCTGTTATAATAGTAAAATCTTGTAAGCATGGTTTTCACAAACAAAAACCACTTATAATGATCCAGTTTAGGGAAATTGCATCGTCTTAGTCCTGCATTGTCACCTCTCCCTGGAAATCTATGCTTCAGGTTCTTTCAATTTCCAACCCAAGTGACCCATCTCCAATTATAAAATAAGCAGTCATTTGAGTCAATGCCCTGCATTCTTTCAGGGGGGTATCAATTTCAATCACACAGTACTCGTTACAGTTAATTGTATTCATCATAAAAAACCAAAAGCATATTTTAAATTTAATACTGAACAATAACCTGCTAAAGGAGAGAAATATGTCTGACCTAGTGATGACTTCAAACTGTAAGCAAAACACTTTGCACATCTCCAGGAATGTAGTTTTTGTCAGTCATAGGCACTTGATACGGTTATGCAAATGCTGTTGCCAGAAATATTATACATATTAATAGTTAAGTGAATCTCTGCACAAGGTGAGCCTCAAGGTTGAGAGAGTGGGGAAAAGAGAGAGAGAAAGGAAAGAGAGAGGTGTTTTATGTGCAACTGCAGATGAGATAAAATAATTTTGGATGGAACAGCAAAAATGAAGCAAAGCATCAGACAGAGGTGAAATGAAACCGATACAGAAGATGCTGCCGTGAAGAATAAAGTGAGAGATTTATCATTGAGGAGGCACCGTACAGGCATTCGACTCGGTGGATTATAGGTGAGATCTAGATCCTAAGCATGAACAAATAGCCCTGTGTGCAATAAAAAAATCAGAATCGGAGTTAACAAGGCAGTGCGCTAACAAGGGAAAAAAATTATGTTCGATGCTTGAAGAGATAACAGGATTTGAAAGGGAGAAATGTAAAGGGGAAGTAAATGAGCCAGTGAGGAGCTGGATAAAAATTTTATCTGGAATAGTTAAAAGGTAACTTTTGTTTGAAGCAAGGCGAAAATCATGGACTATTGGGATGGAAAGTTATAAATAATGACAAGGAATTAGTTTAAACTTTCAAAAGCCCATTCATCAATCAAACCATCTCTGGAGTTGTAAGTTTGAATCTGCACACTTGAGTAGAGACCAGAGATAAAACAGATACGGAAGAGAAGTATAGGTTGTATTTAAGTCATCTCTCTTGGGAAGAAAAAGTGAATTGCACAGGGTCAGTAAATTCTAGGACAAAAAAACATTAGTGAAAGAGAGATCAATTCAGAAAATGAAACAACACTGCCAAGAAGTGTGTTGATGAGAGAATAAGACTGCACTGCGTCCCATGCTGTAGCTCAGGTGTAGTTCCAGGTTTTTGGATATGACACAAAGCTCTTCTGTGCCATGAAGCCCTTTTCATTTGTTCACCTCAAATCCACACTCCATCTACGTTATCAACACTCTCATGTCAATTGGAAAGTGACTTTTTAATATTGGTCTTGATTTGTATCTTAAAGATAATTCAAAATTCTCTTTAGGACTGTACTTCCCTGCGGCCCCTGTTGTATAGGATGGTGACTGTTTTGGTTCGTATTTGGACTAATTACAGAGAATGCACTAACATCAAGGCTCATCGACTTGACAGTCAATTCTAGGAATTATTGTAATACAAAGTAGTATTAACCTCTGAACTCTAGTTGACTAATATATAGTTAGATATTGTGGCAAAGAGAAGCCCAGCAAAACATGCCACCTCTGCACCTGACCAACTCCTTTTCTTTTCCACATCCCTTTCAGGATCATAAAGTTCAGAATCAACAGCCTCCTGACCCAGAGATATTTAAATGCCTGTTTATAGCAAGCTTTACAACTGGCAAGACTGTTAATAAGTGGTCAACAGGGGGTTGCATTTTGTTTGTCTATAAATAATATTTTATTCTGTGTTTCTAAGCTTCCTTTTGTGACCTAGACACTTAATAGAGATTAGGGGGTGAGTAAATAGTTACCTTCGCATAAGAATGCAAACAAAGTCTTTCTTATGAACAAAATCATTGCCCAGATAGAAAAGGATGGGGAAGAAGGACCATTTATTTGCTTTTTGTGCACTAGACCTTCCATCTAGCAGATGAGTTTATTTACCCTGTTCCTGCCTCTGCTGATTCTCTCACTAATATTTGAACCAACTTTTCTTGGCTTTAGACATGAATTGAGCACTGGCATCATCTGGTGACCCACTATGCCTTTCTAGCACATCAGACTGCTGACATACCCAATCTTAAAGACAGAGTGTGTGTGGGGTTTTTAGGATCTGTGGTTTGACACAGCTATTGTTGGACTATCTCAACCATGTTGTATTAATGTGTTCAATAAGTTCATTGTAAATTGACCCAGAACCAGAATGATACGCCCCATGCATATTTCTCTCTCTCTCTCTCTCTCTCTCTCTCTCTCTCTCTCTCTCTCTCTCTCTCTCTTTCTCTCTCTCTCTCTCTCTCTCTCTCTCTCACACACAAACACACACACACACAAACACACACACACACACACACACACATATTCTATATGTTATGTTCCTCCTGAGTGCTCTGAGAGTTAGTGTTTGTCTTTTTTTAATGTAAGTTTTACCTGACTTTAAACTTACTTTCTGATGTAAAGCAGCTCGCCCAGATTCCTTAGCAGGTGTTGTATGAATTTGTGCATAAGCCCCTGATCACCTGAATCTGCATCGCCTACAAGTTGAACATATTTTTTCCCTCACTGAATCAAATTGTCTAAAAGCTCCTGAACCTACCACACTGGCCAGAAAGGATTTCGTATTTTACTGACCCCATGTAATGGGGTTGTAAATTTCATGGCTGTGAGTCTCATAATAATGCTGTCAGTAATGCTGAGTCCACTGTATTTTTATTGGTTGTCATATGTGTCTAAAAATGCAGTAGTCCCATTTTTACATAGCATTACCATTCTTTTAAATTATATTTTAGCACTTTACAG
Organism: Arvicanthis niloticus; assembly: GCF_011762505.2. NCBI lineage: Eukaryota > Metazoa > Chordata > Mammalia > Rodentia > Muridae > Arvicanthis > Arvicanthis niloticus. The sequence goes on along the minus strand of NC_047665.1, from coordinate 51,721,480 downwards.
GTTGGAACAAAACCCTCCCCCATTTTCATTAAGTACCTCCTTCTAAGTAGCATTGTTCTAAGGCTTATTTGCTAGAATTTCATTCATTTTTAATATTACATGAAGTTTTTTTTTTTATTATTTTAACCCATCAGTAGAAACACAATGTTGGAATCTAGGCTAATTAATTTGCTTAAATTTATTCACTAATTGACTGAAATTTAGGGTGTGAGAGTTGTTCTTAAAATCACTGTTAATTATATTGCTATGCATGTTCACATACATTGTTTAATGAAGGCATTTCTCATAGTTAATTTTTGTCATTTTGACACAAACCCAGACATACCCTGGGAAGACAAGATCTCAACTGAGGAATTCACTAAATCAGACTGACCTGTTGGCACACCTGTGCAGCATTTTCTTGATAGATGTCTGATATGCAAGGACCCGATCCACTGTGGATGATGCTACCCCTGGGCAAGTGCACATGAGGTATATTAAGAAAGATAACTGAGAACGCCAGAGTGATCAAGCCACTAAGCAGTATCCCTGCACCATCTCTGCTTCAGCTCCTGCCTCCAACGTTCTGCTTGGAGATCTTGCCTGGATTCCTTTCATGATGAAATATACTCTTTAAGTTGAAATAAACCTCTTTCAAACAAAAGAGAAACAAACTAGAACAAAGTTATTCCTAAATGTTAATGCTAGTCGTTGGTTTATACTCCGCATTTACCAGTTCCACGTTCAAGAAACCCTTATAACGACTTTGCTTTATTTTTTGAAAATAGGAATTATTAACCTCCCATTTGCTGTTTTTTCAATAACTGTTTTTAATCTGTCAGGATCTTTAGCATCCATATACTTTTAAGATCAGTATGTCAATTTCTGCTGCTACGTATCTGGGTATTGATAGGACATTATCCAATCTGGCAATCAATTTTCATCTTAGCTAGACTGTCTCCATTTTTCTGAACATAAAATGTCTTCCCATGCATTGAGAGCAATTGATTTAGCTCAACAAAACATTCTCATTTCCACAGAATAAGTTTTAGTTTTCTCGTTAGTTATTTTAAATGTATGCCTCTGTGAATTTGTTGTTGATGGTGATTTTATTTTTGGTTTGTTCACAGCTAGCACACAGAAATAAGAATGATTTCTGCATGCTTATTTTATGAGCAGAGACATTCAAAAAGTCTTTAGTTTTCTTCATTTGAGTGAGTTTGTAATGCTTTTAATTGTACTATATTGTGTATTCTGTACACAGATACTTTTAATATTTGCTTTTTAATTTGAATTATGGCTGGTCTCTTTTTCCCCCCCTCCATGATCTATGTCTTTCAGTTTAATGTTAAAATGTAAAATATTTAAAATGAAACAGTGAAGGAAAGGAACAAGAAGGTAGGTAAACAATGTAATTACATTTTAATTACATTTAATTTTAATATTTTTTTTAAAAAATTAGACAAAGTAACAAATGTGTGTAGTTTCTCTTGCTTTCTATCTTAAGAGATTTTGCATTAAGTATTTTACCCTAGAGTCTAATGTCAACTTTGGATAATTTAAGGAAAACTTTTACCACTGTAAGCTTCCTTATCACTCGTTTGTTAAATGCTTTTAGTAAGAGGCGCTGAATTTGATTAACGCCTGCTTGTGTCTCTTGAACTGATCTATAACTTTTATTCTTTATCCTATTGTAACAGTATATTACGCTAATTGATTCATTAATTTTTTAAGGATGCTAATCCAATATTTCCCTTCTGTGATAAATCTCTATTGATCATGTTATATATTTATTTCATGTAGTTGACTGGCAACTATTCTCAGTGAGCAGTGATACAAAGTTAAAGGCCTTCATAGTTCTACCTGGGTGTTGTTAGCCTAACTGGCTGCAGATTGTCTGCTAGGAGGGTTCTAACATTTGAAATGAAGCACTTGTTAATGATTAATTATATCTACTAAAACTTACAAATGAAACCAACCAGCTCTTAGATTTTCTGCTTGGGAAGGTTTCTGATTACTAATTAATAAATCTCTTTAGTAGGTCAAAGGTCAACTGAGCTTTTCTAAATCTGTCTTGACTTGATCTCAGAAGTATGTATCTTTCTGGAAACTCAATCCTTTCACCTAAATCATTCAGCTCATTGCCCTGAAATTCTCTTTATTTCTGTCAGAGGAGTTCTGGAAAACTTTTCTCCCTCACTCCTGAATTTAGAAGCCATCCTTTCTGCCTCTGGGGTTTGATCAGAATAACTGAAAACTCTGTCCATTTGTTGCTCTTTAAAAATAAACACCTTCTGGTAGCCTTTCTTCTTCTGCATGGATTTGCTGTTCCGCGTTTCACTAATTTCTCTTCTAACATGAAAATTGGTGCATCTTTCTATTCATTTCCTTTCCCTCCCTGCCTTTGTCTTTAGCTCATTATTTATTGTTGAATGTATTAACTATACATTAGCTTACCATCTTAGTTCACACATTTTCCCCCTGAATATAGACTTTTTCAGCAGTTAACATATCCTTAAATACTGTGACCTTGTACAGACTTCTGACTTCACTCTGTTGTACTCAGAAAATAGGCATCTTAATCCTTTCTAAGCAGTTTGCTTAGATTTGGTTAATGGTCTCTTTATCTTTCTTTAAGAATCTTCAGTTTTACTTGAGGTTCGTAAACATTGTCATTTGAGCAAAGTATTGTATAGATATTCTATAGTTCCTATTAGCTTTACTTCATAGTCCATGTTTTCATTATTAATTAATTATTGATATATTCTATGTTTCTGAGGGATATGTTGATTAGAAGTAAACCCAAATGTACAAATCTTGAGAAACAGAACACATAAGAAACAGATACATCAATTTTAAAAACTGTATATGATAAAGTATAGGTAAACACGTTATTATTCAGAAATGTCATTTATACTGAGGCACACATTTGGATCAGGAAGATTTGAAAAAAACTAAGACTTAAGTTTGGGGTGTGACATAAACAAGGACCAGAATGTCAGTGAGTGAGCCATTAAAATTAAAAGGACTTCAGAGCTACATGTCTTATATAAATCAAACCTGAAACTTGAAAAATAAAAGCCAGAAGATTGTGATGAAAATGAGATATAAAAATAAAGAAAACATAAATTGATAATTTCAAAATAAACAGTAAGATTTATGTGAGAGAGAAGTGTAATGCAGTAGTTTAATGAATCCACATTTGTGCTACTCCCCTTTGCTTCAGGGTTCCAAACTCTGCTTCATATCTTTACCTGTATGCATTCAATTACATCAATTTAAATAATACTCAATTTATTGCACAGGCTTTGTAAGGCAAAATATCACAGACTTGACCTCCAAAGTTATCTGATTTCAAATAAGGCTGTTACTCATCCTCCTTTCTAATCTAAGTGAATGTCCACCTTTCTCAGAGTTGCTTAAAATTCACTGACATTAATTCTTTTGAGCGCTTATACAGGCTGAACCCTGGCAATCACCAATCATGGAGGTAAAATACAGCATTATCATAAACTTTGTGATTCAGTATATCATGTCCCTTTCTTGTACAATGCCCTGATGCTCAGTTTGGCTGAAGAGTGACACCTGCCCAGAGTTACTTTACTCTCTAGTGTAAAGCTTCTGAGACATTACCCAGACGCCCTGTGCATTTATTTATTTATTTATTTATTTATTTATTTATTTATTTAAGAGTCATAAAACCCACAAGATCTCAAGCTTTTTTCTTCAAACACATGCCCTGATTTACATAACAAATTTCTTCCAAAATGTTTCTGTTTGTCTCCTAACACAGCATGCCCCATATGGAGGCCTAATGAACAAATTTAATGAACCTGCCCTGATCCATTTGTAAAGGACAAATTGGTTTGTAACTTAACAGAAGCATTCTGAACATTTATTTACAAATTTAAATATACATGAGTCCCTTGTTGAAAACAGTTTCTAACCCTTCTGGAAACATTGAACATCTTTAAACCAAATGAAAGGTTTTAATTTTTTATTTGAGATTTTTTTTAAAAAATCTTTTTAAAAAACTGTATTTATTCTTTGAGAAATTCATACACATATTCAGTGTGTTATGGTTATACATGTCCCCATTTTCTACTGACCAATTGTCTCAATGCATCACTCTCCTTACATTATAATTTTTTAACTCCAATGCATGCTATAATTGCTGCTCATTTGAGCATGGTGTAGAGCAATACATTGGAGCACAGACACTGATAACTTACCACAACCTCAAAGAAAAATTATTTTTCCCTCCCTACTGCTGTTCACTGTCAGTAGATCTTCAGCAAGGGGTGGGACTTCCCAAACACCTATCCATACTGGGATTTTGTCTGGATTGATTTCTTAAAGTTACACAAGAATCTATATTTATAATTTAAAGTATTATATTTATCACCTATAATTTATAGAGTTCATACTGCTTCTTAGATTTCCTTCTACAGGTTACAGAATGAAGCTTTCAAGCTGTAAATTAAAAAGTGTGTCCACAACAGTATTTGAGAAACTATACCAGAGGCTGGGATATTGATATACAGTATCATTAGCAAGTGTTTTAATGCAAACTTTCCATTTTGTGGAAAGAAGCATTTATTTTGGCACACAGTTTGATAATACAATCTATCTTGCAAGAAATTATGTCAACCAGTCACATTGTATACAGTTTCTCAAAAAAAAAAAAAAAATGGTCACATTTTCTTCATTTTGCTAGAAAATTGACTTGGCCTGTCCTAAATCTCTATTGACCACTGTAGGCAACAGCATCATTTTATTTCTTCAGGATTAACTCTTATTTTAGACATTATTTGGCTGCTTTATTTTGGATCTCTGTTGCTTAAAGTGGATTTTTCTATGTTTGTTTTTAGGGTCAGTCTAAACCAATAAGGATTTCAAACATAATTAAGGACTTACACTTTTTGGAAGTTTAATAAATGCCCCACTTTTAAACACACAGTCAATAGTAGACCTGCATGTAGAATTCTGAAATTTATTATATAGTTTTATATCATTCCCTTGTCCCCTTCTCTCCTTTCATCCCTCTATTCTAAGTTTAAACATAATACTTTAAATTATACTACTGTATACACATTACCTATAAAACACAAAAATTAAGGTACTTATATAAATGATCATTGCATTAGATATAACATATATGCAAAGTGATTTCATGCATCAACCTGACTTTCCCATCAGAAGCCCAGGTACTTGGCTTAATACCACTTTAATATTTTCTGTGAGCCTATTATGCATATGTGTGTGTTTGAATATTTATGTATATATTATAAATGCATGCACAGATATTTGTATCTTATCTGCATGCGCACAAGTGTGAGTTTAAGAAGCATAACTGTTGATACATCTCACTAGAAACATAACAAAACTAAGTAAGATGGAAAACCAAAACCCAAAAGGGTACCACACGCAGTACTGGGCTGTTGGGCTCTGTACTTGCACAGTAAACATAGGTTGAAAATTAGTCTTCTATTTTTTCCTTAAAGAAGAAATCAGCATCTCTGATTGTGCAGCATCTTCTCCTCACTGTGTCATCAACTCTGCTCCTCATCTCATCTCCGCACTGTGTTGCTAGGCAATTCCTGGCATGGGCGGAATTGACTAAGCATATGGATGGGCACATGTGCTTGCACTCCTGTGAAACAGCCAAGACACTTCACCCACATTTGCTCCTAGAGCACATGTGAGGCAAACAAGATTCTGTCATTCTCCTTCAAGTTGTAATTTAAAATTTTATTACATATGTGTGTGTGAAAAAGTTAACATAAAAAGATAATTTTCATTAAATATTGAATTTTGCTGTAATTATTGCTTCATCATAGTTCAACAATTTTAACAATACTTTTCAGTCTTTAAACAATTTTCCATAAATGGAATTGTGAATTTTTTCTATTTTCATCTATTTGTTTTAATCATATTTCATGGTAACAAGATTTCTTAGAGTAAATGATATTTTGTGTCTTTTTTTCTGGGCACTAGAATATTTGCTAATAACATATGAACATGTATTGCTAAATGCAGGAAATGCAATGAGATAAAATAAGATTTGGTTTTTAGGAGCTCACATATGAACTTTTCTTAATATTCATTGTTACATCATCGAGCAGGGCTTGATTTTGTGTTTCCTGTAATTAGGCAAATACCATATGCTCACAGTAAAATGTAAAATCAATAAAAAGAAAATACAAACAACCATATAAGCAAGTATAAGAAAAATTCTTCACAAAAATCTCAACATGTGCATGCTGATTAGACAGCAGCCACTGGTTGACAAGTGTCTATACACACACTCTGCATAAATAGATTCATATTATATTCAATTTTTCTCAAATCCACTTCTTTATTTTACTATACTGCCTTCTATCTACTCGTCTTCCTATAACTATCACACAAAACTATGTACTTAGAGAAATTTCTCCTAGGTCATGACAGATTAAAAAGACATACACGTAAAGGAGAGAACAGCTGAATGCAGTTACTTTTCCAGACTATCCCAGCATTTATCCCATAGCATACTGTAGAAAGTAAACTTTTATTTGCAAAAGGCTGAGTATAACACACCTTGTTTCTATTTTCATGATGTAGATTCTCTGGCATAGAATTGCCATAGTTTTAATCACATAATTTAATTGTACAAGTTTTAATGACTTTTCCCTCTTTAAACTTCTTTATAAATTTTAATATTTTTGAGTTTGCAACCAGTAGTCCTACCTAGAGATGATGGCTATGAACTACAACAACAAACAAGGATGGTGTAATAAACCTAAAGTTCAATTATCACACTCATATCTTGATTGTAGCTAACATGTATATAAATGAACATAATGTCTGCTCAACAAGAATAAAACCATGCCTTGTACTGAAAACCTAATCAACTACTCAGGGGTGATGAGGTCATAAATCTTGGAAAGAACCTACAACCAGAATATTACTAAACAAGCATAATCCTTAATCCTTAACATCACCCTAAGTATTATGCTTACAGCCACAGATAAGTGTAGCTCTCAGTCACTGAGACATTTACAGAAAAACACAACCAATCACAATGTAGAGATCAAGTGATTATGTAATACCCATCCTAACTAATCCATCTACAACACAACTCCTGCACCCAAGGCCCCAGGAACATCAAAGAAGAGGCTGCAAAAAGATTGTAAGTGCCAGAGAAGGATATCTGCTGCAAAATTCCCTTTCCTCCTTTCTTATTAAATTGGTTACCTGTATGTTCCAGAAATTCTTTATAACATATGATTAATTTCATCTTCAGGTTTATCTTTACTGTTTGTACATTTTCTGTTTTTCTCTTTTTGTTGTCATCTTCTTTTTTCTTCGGGCCTATGCTTACATAGGAAAGAAGATATAGCCCTAAGTCTGCATCCATGTAAAGCTGCAACACTGCCCTAAGGGGAGGGGCACAATACCTACTGCAATCAGTCTTCCTGACACTTTACACCTTCTAGACAATGAAGATACAGACTGAGAATCCTACACCTTCTCAAACCTGGGCTCCCCCTCACCTTTCATCCTAATTGCCACTGTGACCTCATTGCCCCTATCATCAGACATGACACTTGGTGGATCACAACTGGTGGAAGCCACTACTTTGAACTTCTCAGGAAAGCTCATGGGCAGGTACTAGCATGACTTTGCCTGAGAGCCAAAGGAGCTGCGTGTACTAGTATTTCTTTACTGCACTGTAGTTATCTCGGTGTTGCTAAGTGTGTGGCTCTAGTCTACACTGAAGATGTCTTTCTCTTCCTTCACATGGGGTCTCCAGCCTCATTAACAAAGAGATATGTGCTGTATCACAGTCACACAGAGTCCCTTCTGAGTTTCTGTCTATGCCTGTGTTATGTATATTAGAAGTCTGTGAAACAAACATCTGTATATCCATTACTGTGTCAGGCTTTGGCTTTAGAGGTATCTGTGTTATTTGTCCAAGTGGATTTTTATAGGTTTAGTAGAAATATATTTTAATATCTACCTTACCTGCATTGAAATAAAGAAAACAAAATCATGGAAATACTATACCATAAGTTTTTCCATCACTACTGTCGATGTCTATACCAGGTCTAATGAGTGGGTTCGCTGTAAGGGACGGCATGTATAAAGTACTTCTGAGCTAGAATAGCACTTCGGAGAGCAAGGTAGGTGAGCAGTTTTTCTTTCCAAAGCAAAAGTTAAGGCAGGTTCCAGATAAGTTATTCTATAACAGCAATGGAAATATCAGTGTCCCTCAGAAATCATTTTGGTTCTGCCTCAAGAATTAAGGGTAAGTGAATTTCACCCCAGGTTTCATTCTTCTTGAAACTCTGGGTATTAAGCGCAGGCAAATCAGTTGGACAGACTAGGAAAGAAAGGGAAAACTTATATACTTTTTAAGTGTTGTGCATATTTCAATGCACTTTCTTGTACATTATCATGTTTAAAGCTCAGCAGTTCTCCAGAAGTAGAATGTCAAATATCGCAGTGCACTTCTGTATACAGGCTTAGAATGATAGAGCAACAGTGTTAGGATAGGCCAGAGACATGCTATTGCTCCTGGTGGCTCAGCTTACTTCTGTTGAAACCCTAAATCCCGGCATGGAGCTCTTCTTTCAGGGCCTTTGGTAAATACAGAGCATGTGAGGACAAATGGATACAATGTGGAAAGCTTAAAAGCAGGCATGGTTTCCAGACTCGGTGGCCCTGCCCAGCTTGTTTCCCTACTGTTAGTTAATCCACACATGCAGGACAACTGGGTTATAAATGTGCACATGGGTTTGAGGATTAGCATAATGGTAGAGTCCTCCTCTAGAAAGTGCAAGACCCTGGGTTTGATCCTCAGCTCTGGGGGGAATTAAAAGGTGTACAATAAAAATTATAGAAAAAAAACAGGTTATGAATTCAGAAAGCATTATGGGACAAAAACATGGGATGGGTGAGAAGCCAGAAAGAGAATGGGAGAAACGACGTGACAGTGTTTTACCTGTAATAAAATAACGGACATGTAGTGATTGTTTACATATAGAAAACATCAGTTTAGGATGAGGGAAGCTGTGTTGTGCCCTCTTCTCATCGTGAAGCTGAATGTTACAGATAAGCTCCTTGCCATTGTCTGTGGAGGTGAGTGAGAAAAGCTTATTAACCTTCATCACAGAGCCCACGAGGAAGTGTCTTTGCAGGACACAAAGGAATTATTGAGGTATCCATTTGTGCTGGCTTTTATATGTCTCCATCACCATGAATTCAATCGACATGGCAGAATCAGAGACATGTGGGGACTTGACACAGATGCTTTTATGACATCATAGAAAAAGATTACTTGTTGCCAGAAACAATTCTCTCAACAACAACAATGACAAAATAAAAATAAAAAATAAAACTTCAGTCAGCACTTAAAGAGAGTGTGTGCACCTGAGAAGAGCTAGGGCCAGGTAGAGGGCAGCTCAGCCTGGAAATGGATCATAAATTGAAAACAGACTTGTGTGGTTGGTTTTTAGGTCCTCCCAGGTTTGTGGTTTCCAACAGAAAAAGTGTGCAGCAAACTTAGGAAGAATTTATGAGCTATTTCCCACATCATATTTTATGTAAGTCATAATCATCCCATATGTTGTTTAGCTTGTTTGTAAAGTTTAAGAGTAACTATTTAGAAAAATGCATGTCTCGTGGGATTTGAAAAGCTTATGCTTTTAAAGAAAGGCCCATATGTTGTCATGAAGAGATGTATTTTTCCAAGATACAGATATTTCCTATAAGCAATTTGCTGTTACAGAAATTAAGTTCTCTTGCCCAGAATGTCTTTGATATTATATTAAAAGGCAAGTTATTTCACATTTTACAATGAGACAAAAGATGATCAAAATTTGTCCAACATGTTGTACATAGAATGAATTTTAGCTGGAATTTACTAATGGAGGAGTCCTCCAAAGGCAATATATTCCTATGATGATATTCCTCTTATTATAAGTGTTGAGGAGCCAGAGAGATTGTCCAGTGGACAAACGCAATGGCTGTTCTTGCACAGGACCTGGTTTAGTTCCCAGTGCCCATATCAGGCATCTTACAGCCACATGTAAGTCCAATTTCAGGGAATTGATGACTCCTTGTGGTTTCCATGCATTCCAGGCATGTATGTGTCACACAAATGCACACTTAGGTCCACAATCACAAAAAAAAAAAAAAAAAACCAATAATCAGTTACATTATAATAAAGCAGCTATCAGTAAAGGCATTCAGAGAATACTCCAGCAAGCTAAGACACACGCCATTAGAAACAGGCACCTTAGGTTTAATCAGAATGACTATCAATGTAGTCTTTCCTACAGGAACCTCTGCCAGATTCTACTTGCAGAAGCTCAAGAAGTCCTTCCCCCGCCAACTTGCCTTTTGCATGTTAGGCACTGAACAGAAAGGCGCTGCCTTCTTCCAGCACATTAACACTTCATAAAGAAAGCAGTATTTCTTCAAGACAGCTGCATTAATACTGCAATTTCCACTTCTCACTTAGCTCACATTCCCACTTCCAGCCTCCCCTTCCCATTGTCTCCCAGCATCGCAGCCCACAGCTGCAAGACACAATAGAATTGAATGGCTGACCCACGAGCTCCCAAACACCACCCGGGAAATAGCATAAGAAACACTCAATGTAGTGAATATGTTGTAAAGAGAGACTATTATGTTTTAGATGTTTGCATGAAAAATTGCATGGTCATTCATCAATACAGATGATATCTATATTATTTTTGTAACTAGAATAAGGGGATGATGAGTGCATGTTCACACTTGTGTACAAGTTTCAAACACAGGAAGACAAGAGATACCACCAGAACAATCACTAGAATCTTGTGATGTCTTTAGCTTAAAACGAAGAGAGTTGTTAATTGTTCATATATGTGTGTGTGTGTGTGTGTGTGTGTGAGAGAGAGAGAGAGAGAGAGAGAGAGAGAGAGAGAGAGAGAATATATATATATATTTTCCTGAAATTCTACAGTTGGGATGTAGAGGCAGGAGAATTGCAAGCAGCAGTCTTGGCTACATGACATGAATCTGTTTCAAACTAAGAATTAAAGGTGAAGGATAGGAAAAAGAAGAAGGAAAAGAAGAGGGAAGAAGAAGAGAGAAACCACTCCCTACCTCTGCTTTTGTTTCGTATCAGTTTCTTCTATTTTTATATTTAAATAAGAACTTAGTTCATACATGTAATGGATTCTGATCACCCCCATTCCTGTCTCTATACTGCACCCCATCATCCGCACCACTTATCCCTCTTAGCTTCATGATCTGTTCTCCCTCCATCTGTCTCTTTGCCCTGACACTGAGTCCACTTATGTTGCCTATATGAGCATAGGTCTTTTGGGGGGCTGCTTCTCCTAAGAAAACTTACTCTCCTTCCCCACTAGCTATCAATTGCCAATTGCTTCCTGGCTAGCAGAGGGATTTCAAGAACCTGTCCCCACCTGTGCTGGGACATTAACTGGCTTGATCTTGTTTAGGCCTTATGCTTACAGTCACACCTGCTGTGAGTTCACAGCCTTGACAGGGCACTCACTTGAAAACATTTGCCTAGTGTTACACATCGCAGCCTGCTTCAGGTAGAGGTTCCTACTTTGTTCTTTTTTTCCCAATAAGGGTCACATAGTGGAGAAATTAATTCTAGTGTAGTAGCCATTTTATTAGAGAAACAATTTGTTCAAGTTCTAATTCTTCTACAGAGTATGTCCCCCTTTTTAGCTTGGGGAAAGGTGATGTGTGTGTATGTGCCCAGGAATTTGGGTAACCAGGCCAGAGGTCAAAACCATGTGTCTTACCTCTTGATTTCCACCTTATATTTTTAAATATTTTTTTTTCAAACGATATATTCGGATCATGGATTCCTCTTTCTTTTCTCCTCCTAGATACTCTCAACTTACTACACTTCCAAATCAATGCCTTTTTTTTTTCTTTAGAAAAATTAAAACCTAGACTAAAATGTAAATAAGAAATACACAACCCAGTTGTATATTTATAAACTGCATGCCTATACTGGGCAGATTTGCCTCTACACCACTTTCTTCTCCAGCAATGAAATCCCTGCTACTTGCAGTTTCTCCAGGCCATGCGCTTCTGCTCCATCTTCCTTCCAACAATTCCTGCTCTGTCCTCCTCCATTCACCATCTCCTATAACCTCTCCTCCTCCCTTCCTCTTCCGGTCTTGCCCGGAAAACCAGCCTCCTCATTTTCGCCAAGCGATTGGCTATTTGTCACTGCTTTTAAATGTTGTTTGTATCCCAGTAAGACTCCTTGGAGAAAAGTGTTTTTCTTTGCAAGACAGCTTCTTGATTAGGGATGGGAGCACATGTACGCTTCCGCCTCATAGTGCCGAGATCCCATCTAAATTGGACTGTGCAGGCCCTGTGTATGCTACCACGGTCTCTATAAGTTTATATCTGTGTCAGCCCTGTTGTGCCAGGAAAACACAGTTTGCTCAGTGTCATCCATCCTTGCTGGCTCTTTCTACCTCCTCTTCTGCGTCAATCCCTGAGCTCTGAGGGGAGGAGTTTTAAGAAATCATCCCATTTAGAACTGAGTGATCCCAGGTTATTTACTCTCTGCATATTGCCCTCATGAAGAAGGAAGCATCTTTGATGATGGCTGAGCGAAACACTGATCTATTGGTGTAGCAGAATATTTTTAGGAGTCATTCTATTGCTGATTCCTTTAGCAAAACAATCTGGTATCTGGTTTTCCTGAACCCGTGGCCATTCTAGTCTCATGTTCTCAGCCACCTAAGCAGTGTCAGGCATGAGTTACAGCTCACGGAGTCAGCCTTAAATAAAATACATAATCTGTCAAACCCACTTAGAAGGGGGAACAAAATAATCACAGGAGGCAGACGGGGAGGGGACTTGGGTAGGAGAGGGGAGGGAGAGGAAACGGGGAACAGGACCAGGTATGGGAAAGAGACAGGAGAGAAGTTCAGAGGGCCAGGAGAATGAATAGAGACAAGTAGCAGTGGGGGTTGGGGAACTTGATGAATCACTAGAAAGTCCCAGATGCCAGGGATGCAAGAGGCTCCCAAGACCAATGAGGATGACATTAGGTGAAATACCCAACAGCATGGAGATAGAAACTGAAGAGACCACCTCCAGTTGATAGGCATGGCCCCCAGTGAAGGGACGGGGTCACCCACCCATCTAAAATTAACCGGGAATTGTTATGGAAATGCAGGGACAAAAATAGAGCAAAGGCTGAAGGAAAGGCCATCCAGAGACTGCCCCATCTAGGGATCCATTCCATCTGCAGACACCAAAGCCTGACACTACTGCTGATGCCAAGATATTTTTGCAGACAGGAGCTTGGTATGGCTGTCTTCTGAGAGGCTTTGCCCGCACCTGACCAACATAGATTCGGATATTCACAGCCAACCATTAGACTGAGCCCAGGGACGCTAACGGAAGAGTTACAGGAAGAAATGAAGGAGCTGAAGGGAATTGCAACCCCATAGAAAGAACGACAATATCAACTAACTGGGCTCCCCAGAGCTCCCAGGGACTAAACCACCAACCAAAGAGTACACATGGAAGGATCCATGGCTCCAGATATGTATGTAGCAGAGGATGGCCTTACCCGGCATCAATGGAAGGGGAGGCCCTTGGTCCTGTAGAGGCTTGATGCCCTAGAGAAGGGGGATGCTAGAGGGGTGAGGCAAGAGTGGGTGGATGGGTAGAGGCTCACCCTCTCAGAGGCAAAGGGGAAGGGAATAGGGTAGGGGCGGGATTTCATGGAGGTGAGACAGGGAATGGGGATAACATTTGAAATGTAAACAAAATGATTGATAAAACACACACACACACACACACACACACACACACCCTCCCTTCCTTTTAAAAACAAACTACAGGTTAATGTATCAACACTGGCCATTCCTAGAGCTGTTCTAGAAAACCAAGAATGCTGGGTGTAGTAGGCTAACGGTTTGAGTTACAAGATTATGTTTTAGTCACATGAATAAATTTAGTCACAAATTCTGGAAGAATTCTGTCGGACCAGACATTCCTAGGTTCCAAAGCTCATACTGACCACTTGGCACTTACCACTTGTCTGCTGTCAGGTGCAACCACACTACCATGATGCTCAGTCTTGACTGGCAGTTTGATGAGAGCAGGAGCAAATGCCTTGGAGATTGGTGAGGCACACCTCTGGAGATAACTGTGATGGTATTTCTAGGGATGGTACATCATGAGGGCTCTGATCTGATGATTGAATTCTTCTATTAATGCATTTAAAGTCTGAATAGGCTTGAGAAGTAATGGAACTGTGGATGGTATGGTTCACGTGAAGAAAGAAGGAGAAGAATGAGACATATCCTGTTGGGCGAAAGCTTGGCCTGCCCTTTCTAGTTCCTTACTGGCTTCTGCTTCCTGTCTGCGTGATATGAGCTATTCAACAAGACCTCCACCACATGAAAGATTGAACCCTCTGTGTTCCAACATAACCTCCACCCCCCCCCCCAAAAAATTGACCCCTCTGCAATCGTGAAATGATACATCTCCTTCTTCATTTTAGGTTATTTGTGTTGAATAGGCTACTACAGCATCAAGAAAACCATCACCTTTGTGCTCCCATAAGGTTTGTTATATAACCTCTGCCTTTTTCTTCCTTTCTGTACATGGTAAGTACATTCAGTTCATCTTTTCATGCAGAGACACATACCTTTTCTCTGACACCATGGAGATCACCAGTGTTCAGGCTCTTAGCTTGATTGGCCCTGAATCCAGGGCATATTTTTACAAATATGATTTATCTCACCTAAAATGAATTCTGTGCCTAGCATGCACAAGTTTCTGTTCAATCCTTAGCACTTCAAGAAAAACAGAAAGAATTGTGGAGCCTGCTGTGAAGCTCAAAATGCATCCCTCACCTCACATGTAATTGTACAAGAGGAGAATGTCAAATAGCTTCCATACTTCCAGTATGGAAAAATCACAGTTTAAATGCTAGCATTAAAATGGCACCTACAATAGTTAACAATAATGAAAAAGAAAATAAAAATTCTCTCAGGTTCTTCTGAACTCAAAATTCAAAACAGCTAATTTCTGTATTTGCATGAGCATTTTTTCCCTAAATCGGTACAATTTTGAGTTGCTGAGGTGTCACATAGGGGCAGCCTAAGACATTCATCTTGATCTTCTCGTTCCCTCGGGTGCTAGCTCCAAATAAATATATGCTCCATAAAACCAATATCATAAATATAGACAACTGACTCATAATGCTAACAGGATTTCAATCTTTTTTTTTTCCAAAAGATGTGCAAAACCATTCAGCTCCAGTCCAAGTTAAAAAAAAACCTCTAAAACTTGTATTTTTAGCATGCATCTTATTTTATTATATAAGAATTCTGAGAAACAGGACAAACTCATATCTACATAGATAAACAACCCTAAGACACAGCACTGACTTTTATTATCAGTGGGTATTATGGTTATGGACATATTCCTTAAAGAGCTCTTAAAACACTAGTTGCTATCAACTAATCAAAAATTGTTAGAAATATTTTGTAAGCAGAGTCCTGCACTTGATATCCTGAGACAAATAATAAAAAGTATAAGGCCCATTTCTCAGGCAAAATTATGTAATGTACTGTGATTCCCAAATTGTCATGGAGTACCTTATAGAGGGATTCCGACTTATAAACAGTATATAGCAGACTTTTGTAGATAATCCAGGAGGAGATGAGGTGGTAACTACATGTTTGCATGGGAAAGAAAAATGTCTATATGCTCAAATATTTGGGTAAATTCATGTATAGATTTATGTGTATTGATGATGATTATTTAAGCTTGTCTTTGTGTGTTTATTTGTTTTTGAAACTGAGTCTCTCTCTAGAGCCCAGAATGATCTGGCCCTGTCTCACAAGCCTACTTTTCTTAGACTTCAATTGCCAGGATTATGACTATGACAACATCTCGGCTATGTCTGTGTTTATGTGTGCATGCCTGTGGGTGTACACGTGTGTGAGCGCATGCATGTGTGTGCATGGGAACTGTGAATATGTAAAAATCGAACAACTTTGGAAATGGTACAAGACTTGTTTGTCAGCCAGGAAACTCAGAAAAGCCTCATTTTAGTGACAGTGTGTTTAAGGGAAATTTAATTATTGCAGCTGAATTAGCTTTAAGAGTGACATGTAGTGAGTGTTTTCATATGCTGGGAAGCTCTGGCACGGACCCAGGTTCTATCTGTGGCTGTGAGTGCCCTGGCCTTAGTATCAATAAATAAACACTGCAGTTAAGACGGGCCGTTTTATTCCCTCTTGACTTATTCATCATAGTCTTATCCATTTTCTTTTTCATTCTTCATTTCCAGGTTCCTCCTAGTTAGCATCAGCTGTCAACTTGACATAGCCCAGACTTGTCTAAGAGAACCTCAAGTGAAACATTATTTCAATCAGATTGGCACGCTGAGGTGTTCGTGAGGAACTGTCATTGATGACATGGGAAGGCTTAGCCTAATGTGAAAGGGACTTATCTTAATGTGGGAGGGACTTAGCCTAATGTGGGAGGAACTATGCTTAGACTCGTGGACTTGCGCTATATAAAAAGCTATCAGAAAGAAACACAGAGAACAAGCCCGTAAGCAATCTTTCAGAGTTTTTGCCTCCGAGTTCCTGTTTTAGGTTTCCTCAGTGATGGTCTAATCTGTAAACTGAAAAGTAAAAACAAAACACCCGACCTTTCCTCCACACATATATCTCAGTCACAAAAAGCAAACTAGGACAAAGGTAGAACAATCCTAATCTTTATGCATATAGTCACTTACATTCACTATTAGTTTTAAAGGCCAGTAGTGTGTGTGTGTGTGTGTGTGTGTGTGTGATCTTCATTTTCATTTCGGTTACGTTTAAGCCAATGTAACTGTAAACATGAGTGTTCACTTTTTTTCTGTTTATTTACAATATCTCCTTTCACGAACTTCCTCCCCCAATCCCAGCATATGCAGTTTTAGCAAGCACACTCCTATTCATTTCAAGTTTGCTTCATTATTCTAATTCCTAAAAAAGAGAATCTGGGGTCTATATCCCCATTCCGTGTGTGTCCCCTCTTACGTTCTTACTCTCACATTTAGCTCGATGACACTGTCCTGAGAAAGGTTACCAGTCACCCACACAGACATTGAAATGCATTTCTAGTGGTTTTCTTATATCACTGTAATAGGCAGTTTGAAGGAGTTGAATCTTTTCTTCCTCTGGGGTGTCTTCCTCTCTCAGTGTCTACAATACTACTTTATCCCCCCACACCTGTATTGTTCACCTCTGATCTTTCCTTTATATCATGCATACTAAATGCATATAAAGGCACTAAATGACATGGTTTCTTATATTTGAAAACCAAATCAACGCACATCAGTTTGTCAGCTAGATTGAAACTCAGAAGCACAGCCAGTCACTGATCAGACTTGAAAGAAACTCATGATAGATAAAGCCAGCTGCAGACTCCAGGGAAGAGCTTTCTCCAAGGTCAGGTAGCAGCTGTAAATGCCATAATGGCCCCCTCTTCGAGTGGCTATTGCTTTCTGTCTAATATCACCCTAGAACTGCTTTGCTATTTCCACCTAGAAATTGGATACCCTGTTGCTAAACTGCCCTTAACTCATAGCAGCACCTAATCCCTAATTAATCCTCACTTCCACTAATCCCTCCAAAGAGCAAGCAATTCAGGACTGATCCCTGCCTCCCCCAGGTCTGCAGTTCATTTCTCTCTCTCTCTCTACAAAGGATTCTTTCACCTTGTTGTTAGGATCCATCTTCTGCCCCTCTGCAGTGCTCTGTGGCTGCACCAGATCAAAACATAGGACTACAGGCTAGTCATATACATACATAGATATCTATATGCAGATATCTATGGTTTTCATCTTTAAACATGCTCATCATGTCTCTAAAACATATTCTTGACAGGTGTAATCAAAAACCTTTACTCTTTCTAAGTACATGTGAGTTGTTTATTTTATCTCAAACCCTTTAAATTGCATTTACTATATATAAGCATGTAATGTATATACATGCTGTATATTAATGAGAAATGTATACATACATACACGCATAAATATGTCCATGCATATATATAAAATATTCATTGAGATAATCATACTTTAAGCAATCATTTGATTTGATTTAAACTGATCATATAATACAGTTCTACCTATATAGATAATAAATTTCTTTTTATGGTATAGTGTCTGAAGCATTTAAAATAGTATCAGCTGGATGTGCATTAAAATTATTGACTTTCAATAAAAATGAATTCTAATAGTTTCTTACTCTTAGTAATGCTCATTGGCTTCTTCCTGTAACTATTAAACCAAGGAAGTATATTGCATAGAATTAAATACAACACTGCTCTAAAAACTACACAACATAACAACACATTAATCCTACTTACTAGATGAATAAGAAAAATGTGCTTGCCTCACAGTGAAGAAAAATCTAAGAGACTGCTTGTTAGAGACAGCATTGCATTAACTCTGAGACAAAGTTCACCTTCATACAGAGACACCCAGAATGAGGAATGACAGAGAGCATCTGCTGTTTCAAATCAAATCTCCTTCCATTATCATCTTCTCATAGATGGCATTCAAAGACTTAGAAAATTCTACACTTTCCTGAAAGGTAAAATTATGTTATGTTTCTGATCATATATTCTGAATAAAATAAAATGGAAAAGTTGTCTTCAATGAGTCTCTTTAAAAATATGTTTGAGAAAGTCTACACTGACATGATGCTGCCTCTTTATGATCCAATTATTAAGAAGCATAATAAAAACATATGGAATGATATAGAGTATTTGATATTCCTTCCAATTTAAAATTTTATTGTGGTTACTCCACATATTTTACTGCCTATAAACATTTCACTGCATATAGATATTTTTTCTAACATAGCCTCAATATGAATGTACAACTTTAGATACTGGTTAAAAGTAGCACCAAGGGGCCATTTTAATTTTCATCATAATTGTATTGCAAAGCTATGTCTGCTTTCAGTCTAATCACTATGCAAGGAGAGGTTAAGGCACATCTATTCAACTGTTATCTTCTTGAACCCAGCTATGACTTTGTGGGGAGCCTTGTCAGTTTTCATAATACAAATTAATTTTTAAGCACACAGTAATATTTAAGAAAGACAGAAAATTGGAACAGATTTATAAAGCTTATCGTGAAAATCTCAATCATGTGTCTTGAGTCTTCATGAATTATATTCATTTACATTTTACTTGCTGAAGCTATCTCTGTAAGGCTTGAAAGCTGTAGGAAAGGAATTTCTCTATTTCCAAACAGCAGTTACATCTTCAAGTGCATCTCATTCAGCATTTCATTTAGGAAATATTAACTAATACTAATTCCTCCTAGATTTATACATAACTGCATGTGTGTATGGTATGTGTCTGTTTGTATAATGTTCATTGAAAAAAAATGAAACTAGCCAGGCGGTGGTGGTGCACACCTTTAATCCCAGCACTTGTGAGGCAGAGGCAGGTGGATTTCTGAGTTCGAGGCCAGCCTGGTCTACAGAGTGAGTTCCAGGACAGCCAGGGCTATACAGAGAAACCCTGTCTCGAAAAACCAAAAAAAGAAAGAAAAAATGAAACTAAGTACAGGAAGACATTGGAAACTATTAAACAATCTATTTAGGTACAGTAAGAGGTTGGCAACTATTAAAGAATTGTTCAGTGGCTGTAGAGTAGATTTAAACTGTCTTTCCAGTCTTTCTTTCTTTCTTGAAAATCTCCCTACCCGTTCATACACATACACACAGAGACACACATGCACACAACACCCATGTGTCTATGCATGCATGAACTTATGTGTACACATAAGCAAGTATGGTGTACACACACAGCCTATCTTCATACACTGTCCCCACAGGCCCTGGTCATTTCCATTCTACTCTCTCCACTTCCTTCTCGTCTGAACATACCACATAGTAGCCTTCATGTCTGAGTGCTTTGCTCACAATTTGCTTTCAGCTTTACATGTTTTCAATTACTCCAGTATACAAGTGCTATCATTAATGATATTGCCTCCTAAATTTCCCCTATGTATATTGATGGAGTGCTATGCAATTACCTCTGTGTAAGTCTCTTTCCTTAAAACGTCAGCATTCTAGATGACATGACTATGTAGGAACAATGCCAGTGGGAAGTCTGCATTGAATGGTGACTGAGCCTTTAAGGAATATATCCTACTGGTAAATCCAAAATAAGAAGAGACTGTTCCACAGCTTGCAGATCCTTACAAGGAAAATTTTTCTCTTGTATTCTTTTTGCTCTATTCAATATTTTAACTGGAAGAGGTATGCCTGCATTTAAAGAAAAACACTACTTTATACAGCCTATTTATTTATCTTAACATCATATAAAGGCCCTAAAAACAGTCAAAATGAAATATGACCAAATGGCTGAGTACCCCCTGACCCTGAATCTAGCCTTCAGAACAGCTTCCTGTATGAAGTTATTTTAGGTATAGTCATCTATGACCCTCCAGGCAATATCTAAAGAACAAATTAAAATATTGTGTAAATATATCAATACTGTTGACTCTTAAAGATTTGTTTCATTTTTAACTATGTCTGTCTGCTTGTCTCTCTGAAGGAATATGTGCACAAGTTCAGGTGCCCATGAAGATCAGAATAGGAACCAGACCATACAGAATTGGGGTTACAAACACATGTGAGTCACTGCCCTACCAATACTACCCAATTTTAATGAACACCCTCAAAATAAGAACAAATGCCACTTGTCTTATATATAGTTAGATGAGACAACTAGTCAAAGAATGGATAATTACATTTAATCTCTCTTCATACATTGGTTATGGAAAAATAAATGTTAGAATACTATGAAAAAATTTGGTACCTCCTATCATGAATGTTGCCATATCTGTTTGCAAAGCCCTGGTTTATTCTTGTGGTTCCAGGAAAATGATTAATAGAGTTCTTTTCCTACTATTAAAAATATTCAGTCTTGCATGAAAAAAAATTGACCATATGAATCATGAGACTTCCACCAGGAAGTAAGAGTTATGCTTAGAGGGAGATATGCTGGCCTGGCAAGACTTCAAGGCATTTATCTTGATTGATGCTCATGGACTTACTATTCCCTTGTACCCAGCAGGTTATTTCCATTTTCAGTGAGTGCCACTGGGCTTATTTGAGTCTATGTGTCAGATGATCCAATTATACCTAGTTCATGCTAAGTAGCTCTTGAAACGTATATATAATCATCATTTCCAGGGTTTACTGGAAACCCCATGTTTTATGACTTTTCCTAGTAATACTGGTTCTACTCACTTCAATTAGAGAGAGTAACCACAGGCCAAAAAAATTATTCCATTCAAGTATAGCTTGATACACCAATGAGTTAAGAGGGATTATTTACAGGAGCCTTGGTGAGGGCTCACTAACACTCACAAGGATGAACTGGCCAGTCGAATCTTTGAGAAGTCCACTGCAGCACAGAAAATGACTTATGAAAACCACATCATTAGTTTACCCTGTACAACTTGCAGGCATCTTCACTGAAGAGACTTATCTATCTCAGCAACTGTTTACAAGTGGTAAAACCTTGAGGAAGACTCCTTAAGCCATGTGAGCTTTCTGAGTCTTACAATTTCCTTGTAAGTTTCATAAGCCTAGAAGCCTTCCCTCCTCCCTACAGTATGGAAGGTTGAAACCCAAAGAAACAGCTAAAGGACACTAGATCATTACTACGTATTCAAGATTTCTCAGCAATCCGTCATGTGACAGAAGGCAAACCACTTTGTATTCCAAACTGATCTGCTGCAGCTAATTCTCTTGATTTCTAGTTATACTGACAGCTTTCAACCACTTTTGGTTACTATATCAGGAGCAGTATGAAACAATGCTAAAGTTCACCAGTTTCAAATGCAACTGCTATATATGCTATTGATCACTGAAAGCAGCAATTGTTATCTTTCCTTTTCCAGAGAAATGGATATGTGGAATATCTAATCATGCTGGACATCTAAAACTGTCAGGTCTCTGAATCTTCATGTGCTTTTTTTTCTCTGTATATTTATAACTTTGATTTTTTTAATACACATGCACACACACATATATGATAATTTGTACTTCGTGGTCTACCATGTCAAATTTTCGTATCATATATATTCAATTAGCCTTGTCATCTCTAGATAGAACCAAAACACCAAGATCATACATTGTAAGAGGCAATAGGAGAATTAGGATACCTTGAGCTTGGTGCATAAAAATGGACACACTTATATCCTCATCATCTCAGACTTTTCTTTTTTCCTGCTTGTGTATTTCTTCTTTTTTTTTTTTTTCAAAAAATAATGTGTACATGTGTGGATCTCTGCATGTGAGTGGAGGGTGCTGTCAGAGGCTTTCAAACACCATTAGGGTTGGAGTTATCTTAGAACTTCCCTGACATGAGAGCTGGGAACTGACCAAGGGTCCTCTGCAAAAGCACTATGTGCTCTCCTTCTCTGAAGCATCTGTCCAGACCTTTTGTTTGTGCAATTCAAGAAGGAGGCCACTGTGTCAGCTAATATATCATCCCTCTCATGAATTACAATTGTGCCTTTCTTAATAAGCAGTTGCATTCCCTTTGGAAAGATATAATTGTGTGGAAAGTCATAATTCCCACAAACAGACTCATAGAATAGAAGGTAGTTTCCACAGATAAAAAAGCTTCCCTGCTCACCAGTGTGTTCCGGGTCCAGCCCCCCAAAAAGAAGTATTGAAACCTGAGTATCTGCATTCACTCACCTTTGTTGAGATTGCTGACATTAAACCTTTTTTTATGTTCCTCTTCTTGCCTACCAGTCTATCTCTATTGTTTCAATTTTCTATATTTTTAAAAGATTCTTGTTAGCTGAGAACTCATTATTGACCTATTTATATTTGTATTTTCATGTATTCTTTGTTGTATAGTTTACTCCTCAGTATAGCCATAAATACTGTCATCCTTGAAGATAAAAGAACACATCTTAGCTCCATCATAATGTCCCTAGCTAGGCTATTATTCCTCGGTACACTGACTACCCCATTTCTTCCCCAACCAAATGATGAGCTTCTCAAAAACTGAGCAGCATGCTGTCTCTCAAGATTCTGTGCAACCTTGCCTATACCAGTGCCAGTGATGAGGTGATCCAGATGTTCTACACCAGGCCGATCGGAGAAAAGTTTGCTTTTCTTTTAAGCATCAGTTCCTGGCAGCAGCAAAATAGATGTACCCTGATTAACCACTTATGAAGTGTCAGGAAAATCACCAAGTGTATTTCTTTCACAAGACTGCTCTATTTGGAAACTCTCAACTTCCCATTACCATGGAAACCACCAAGATTCAACTGTGAATTATAATTGATGATTTTTATTTGTCTGATTGTATATAATTAATTTTTGTTATACCATATGTTCTTGATATACCATGAAACACTGCAATAATATGCACAAAATCACTCAGTCTCTGGCTTTTAAAGGTGAAAGCTATAGAAAGGTCATGGTGGAAGATCTGAATTCTTGTTCTTCCACTATTAAACGTGGTTATGGTATGCACGACTTTAAAGATAAATCTATTCTTTACTAACTGTCTTTATTCAAGTTCTGACTTAGCTCAAGTCAGTTAGCACTCAATAACATGGTTCTAGTTTAGTTCAAGCAGTTGTCTCAACTTTTGTATGATACACATTCAGTATTAATGCCTGAGTACTAGGAGAGAAACAGGCCTATAACAAACATCTGAACCCTTGTCTTATTCATATTGATGCTACATTCTACCTGGAGCTTATTAAAAGATTTTAAGTAGGCAACATTGGCCCAATAACCAATCTGTAATCTACAATTTTTAATGTATCACCAGGTCAAATAATAACAATTATAATAATGACCATAGTAATCTAGATATGGGGGCACATGCCTATAACCCCTGTACTCAGGATTAAAGGCATGTGCCCCCATATCCAGAGCCAGAAGTATTTTTGTTAGTTCAAGGTCAACCTGATGGACATAGTTTGTTCCAGCACAGCCAGAACTAAATAGAGAGACTCTGTCTCAACCCCCCCACCCCCAAAAAATGATAATTAAAATGTTACACCTAGTTTCTAAGAATATGCAGGTTCAGATACTGAACTGGGTGTGTCAGGAATTACTTTAAGAGGTAATAATTCAGGGACCCAGAGATGGGTCAGTCAGTTTAATTTTTGAATCCAATCATTAGTGCTAATTAGCCAAGCATGGTGGTGAATACTTGTAATTCCAGAACTGGGAAGATAGAGAAAGGCATGTATTTGGTACGTAATGACTAGCCCGCCTACCCTAATTAGCTAATTCTGAGCCAAAAAGAGATCCTATAAAAAAACAAATCTGGACATTACCTGGGAAACCACTCCCAAAATTATGTTCTATCCTCAAAATATATACATACACACACAAAGGCAATTGTCAATATACATTCCCATAAAAATGAGATTTTAAATTAATAAATTAAATAACTTATCTCTCATCTTCTCCTATTTATACAGTGAAGCCCGTGATAAGTATAAAGAAGCTCAGTATAGGATCCTCCCACCATAGACTCCACCTCCTCCACTTCCTCCAGGACCATAGCTGCCTTCATCATATAATCCTCCCATGTTTCTGTTACCACAAAAGATTCCTGTTCTCCATTGGACCATAGTTAGATGGTTGTAGCAGAACAGCTTCAGGTTATCAAACTAACAATGTTAAGGAAATTATCACCTCAGTTATGCATAAATGTACACTGATTTGGCAGAAGACCCTAGAGCACATGCAGAGAGCCATTTTATGAATGGATTGGATTATTTAGTAATATTAGCTTACTGTGGAGAAAGGATTGTAAAAAAAATACCTTCTGGATAGTGTTTAAGCTTTTAAATTGTTATTTCTTTCCAGTGGTCTTTATAAGAGTGTAGAAGCATTTCTTCTTTGATAATGTGAAATGTGTATGTTTCAGGTGGCCTGTCAAATTTTTTTAGATTTTTCTCAAAAGTTTTGAAAAGCTATTAGCCAGGATCATAATATAATAAGACATCATATTTTTCCTTTAAAAAATTTTAAATCTAAGTATAGAGTTAAGAAACTGTTGTAAATTTATGATTTGATAAAATAAGGCTAAAGGAAGAAACAAGTAATTTATCTCATAATCTGAGTCACAAATAGAAGGAGGAGGTTAAGTACTCCTGTCTTTTAAGGTTCTGGCCCTAGTATTTTCCTATGACATCTTTTCCCATAAAAGAAGTAGCCATGAGGGACTCCAGTTCCACTGGCAATTCTGGACATTATAGTGCTGTAATTTTCTGACAACACCTATAGAAATCAGCAGTTTAAATTCTGACAAAAAGAAAAATGAAATTGAAATCTTAGTTTCTTCTTAGTTGCTCATAGTTTTTTGTTTGTTTGTTTGTTTTTCTCCAAACAAATACTGTCCCCCTTACCAGTCTCCCCTCCATAAACTCCCCATCCCAAACCCTCTCCCCTTTGCCTTTATGAGGTTCCTCACCCATCAACCCACTCCTACCTCACCCCTCTAGCATCCCCCTACTCTGGGGCATCAAGCCTCCACAGGACTATGGCCCTTCCCTTTCATTGATGCCAGATAAATCATACCCTATATATGTAGATGGAGCCATGGACATACCTATGTATACTCTTTGGTTAGTGGTTTAGTCACTGGGAACTCTGGGAGTTCCGGTTAGTATCCACTTATTGTTGTTCTTTCTACAGGGTTGCAATCCTCTTCAACTCTTTTATTTTTTTCCCCTAACTCTTCCATTGGGGTGTGTGGGCTCATCTCTGATGGGTGACTATGTGTATCTGCATCTGCCTTAATCAGATACTGGTGGAGCCTGTCAGAGAACAGCCATTCTAGGGTCCTGTCTGGGAGCGCTTCTTGGCATCAGCAATAGTGTCGGATTTGCTGTCTGCAGATGGGATGGATCCCAAAATATGGCTTCTTTTCTATGATCCAATGGTTTTTTGTAATGGTTTAGATTTTTCATAGTCTTGTGCTGATTAATACATAGTACTCAACAATAATTCTGTCATAAAAATGATCTGTAGTTCAGTGCCACAGCAATAACAGTTACTAATTAGATGACCTGATAATTGTAAAGTGCCCCAGAAAGAAATCAGCTAGAAAAATGTAAGCTTTCACTAGAATTAAAAGATAATAAACATACTTTTCATTCTTTTGCTTTGGATTGTTGACCTCTTATTCTTCCAGTCTATATCGTTTTAGAGCTGGCTGAATGTTGGATGCCATCTCTCAGTCCTTTGCGATTTAAGTAAAATCGAACCAAGGCTTATAACTAAGCTGTCTGGAATAGCGACATCCAGACTGTAAGACCCAAATTTCCTTTAACTTTTATTCCTGTAGAACATCTCAGTCACCCAGCAAGACCGATTTTCTTAGAAATAATGCTATGGAAAACACTGAAAACTTTTTAAATTACAATTTTCTTTGAATTTATTCTGTATGTTATGTCATGCTGAACATGTAGAGGTCAGAAGACAACTTGTGGAAGTCAGTTCTCTCCTGCCAACGTTTGGGTTGGAGTTTTATCCACTGAGCCATCCCAAGAGCCCTTGGTATATTCAATAAAGTTGCATTTATCTATTTATTGCACATGATACAAACATTTCATGTAATTCTCAAACCAACAGCAAGCAAGCAGGATATTTCAACTTTGCTGAAGTTTTGGGAACTGGGCTGAAGGGTATAATCATATAGCATATTTAAGTTCCATCGATGATAATGTAAACCCTGAAACTTTCCCATTAGCTAGTTTTATACCTTCATGTGAAGGCATGGGAGAGTGACTCATCCTTGCCTTCAGGGCTACCTCATCTCCATAGTGATCTGAGAAGTAGCATCCCTGTTGTTTGTGGGTTGTAGTTTGTTTTTGTTTTCATTTGTCTCTATTTACTTTTTAATTGTTGTTTGTACTCTGCTGGTTAAACACTCACCTGAATTAGTGCTAACAGTATCTTTTGAGAGAGAGAGAGAGAGAGAGAGAGAGAGAGAGAGAGAGAGAGAGAGAACAAAAGGCAGCTTAGGATAGTGGTGCCTAAGGCACCAGAATAGTCATAATCATTTGGATTGTGAATGGAACTTTTTCTCTCACCTCGGTCTCTGCCACATTATTTATTTTTATTTTTGACAAGCACACAAATTTATATTTTAACAGTTTGAGTCCATCATTTCTGAATAACATAATGCAGAGGAAGTTATGGATTGCATGGCATAACTAGTATTTTTGAAAATAACCCTACATAGTTGATTAAATTTAATAGCTAGCCTTGACTGTGGACTAGTGTTCTGTACACTGTTGTGCTCATTGACTACCCAAATGAAGAGTGATGGTTCTGTGTTCAGGTTGCAACATTATGGTATGCAAATACAGTCACATGAACTCAGCAGATATTTGAAGGCAGGCATAGGAGGGGAAGCATGCTGCAAACATGGAAAGGCCCAGGAATGTTCTGATGGAGGCTCTTTGCCTGGGCAAGCTGGAATGGCTCACTAAAAATACCACATCCATGTGACAGTAAAAATAAAATATTTGTTTTTCTCTGGATAACCTTAAATTGGAGAAAATGAAGGAAAAATTAGATAGGCTGTCAAGTGATAATCAAGTCCTGGGTGTGTGGAGCTAATTAGTGAGTGGGTTGTGGTTTGGCCTTTGAAGCTGAATGCTGGAGGCTGTGATCAGAATCCCATTGCCCTGAGTGGTTTTAGCCACTGTTGATTTTCATTTCAGATTCTCCCCAGAGATGGCAGCTGTACTGTTAATACTATTCAAGAGATGAAACCTAGACAGCAAGGGATTGAGTAAAAGCTTAAAAGCACTTCAGGTAGACCAGTGTACACTAAGAACTTCTGAACAAGCTGAAGGAGATAGCAGGATGAGACAGGATCATAGTAAAATCAGAAAACAGCTGTCTGTGCTAACCAACACCCATCATGGACAACAATCAGCTGAAGCAGACTGTCCAGGCTAGGGGATTGGTGAAGGCTCTCTAGTCTTCTTACTGTGAAGTTTAAGATAAAAGGATAGTGATTTGTATCTGGAAGACAGAGAAAGGAGAAGTCTTTGATGCACCAAATATTTTTCAGGAAGGACTGAGTCCTGGGGACCTGGATATGACAAAGTTGCTCTCCTGGATTTGATTAGGCATAGAGAAAGGCTGAGACCACCTTCTCCCAAGAAGAGGCCATGGTTCCAATCTTTCTTTGACCCATCTGTAGCCAAGTGTACCTCTGGCCTCTTCATCATCTGTGTTCTACCTTTAACTTAAAAAAAAACTTAAGACTCAACATAATGCTTTCAGTTGGTTTTGTTTTGTGCTAAAATCTGGTATACCATGATAAGCCTCTCAACAGTAAGTTTATGAGTTAAACAAAACAGAAATAGTCAGTATCAATTAAATGCCAGAAATAACAAAATTACACAGAAGAAAAATACATAAGCCCTCATTTTAGCAGCAAAAATAATCATGAAAGACATAATTTGTATTCTCTTAAATTAAGAAACTGGAGCAAAAGCAACCATGCCCATGGTCCCTTCTCTAGGTTGTGTCCCACAGTGATCATAGACTCACTGGAAGACAGACTTAATCTTTTGACATTGCAATATTAACTTTTCAGCTACAAAGTTCATGCTCCAGAGCTGTACAATTGTTAGCAAATATTAATATTCTCATAATGTTTAGTGGAGCTAAGGTGGGAGGAGTAAGGAGAGGAAGAGGAAAAGGAAGAGGAAGAGCTAGAGAGGGCAGAGATGTAGGAGTGATGGAGAGCCACACAAGTATGGAGAACAGTCATCATGGATAACAACTTTTATTTAGGTTAGCTAATTGGAAAACAACTTTGTATGGGCATATTGTTATTGAGAATTACCAAACATATAAAGCCTTTGATGAATCTTTAAGCATTAGAGTCTCATTTTATTACTGGGCCCCCATGAATGGTGGAATGGTCTGGGCAATGCCTAGCATTTTGGAGACAGTGTGGAAGATTGGTGGAGCCATCTCCCACACTGATGTCTCTTGGGTGTCAGGATTGGTGTTTCTGGATGGCCATTTCTAGCTGCAGCGCGCACATGGCCTCTGGCCACAGAACATGGCAGCTGAGCTAGGCAGAGCCACCACAGCCTAGACAGTCGGCTTGACCTGACCGGTGGGCGTTTTAAATATTTACTTCAATAAATTAAGTTTAGGACTTTGTGTTGGGCCACATTCATAGTTATCCTGGGGCATATATGGCTTCCAGACCACTTGTATAAGTGTATGCCCTATAAATTTCAAGGCTACTGTTTAACCTACAAACACAGAAGATGCAAGACACCTTTTTGTTTGTTTATTTGTTGGTTTGTTTGTTTGAAAATAGTTTTTTTCCCATAAAACATATTTTGATTACAGTTTACAATGCCCTTGTTACTTTAAGATCTTCCTTGGCAGTCCACCCACCAGAATCCACACTCCCTCTTTCTCTCTCAGTATAGACAGGAATCTCAGAAAATAATAAGATAATATTAAAAATTAACAAACCAGAATAGGATAAAACAAACAAACTACCAGGAGAATAAGAGCCAAAGGAAAAGTGCAAGAAACACATATAGATACAGAAACACACATATCCACAAACACTGGAATCCTATAAAACATAACATGGCAAACTATTATATGTATAGATAGACAGGTCGATAGATAGATAGATAGATAGATAGATAGATAGATAGATAGATAGATAGATAGATATGCAAAAAAAACTCTAATGAAAATAAGAAAAAGTAAAATAAAGAAAAATAATGCCCAGACAAAGTATTATGAGGTAAAGTACTGGCAATATGCCATTGAGGTAATTTCTATTAACTATCCACTGTTGGGCATAGGATCTGTATATAAGTGAGGTTTTTATATCCAGTGAGACTCCATTGAGGAAAAAAAAAAACTATTTTTCCTCATGAGCCACTATCAATTAGATAAAGCTTCTAGGTTAAGGATGGGGACTTGTGTCTACTTCTCCTTTCTGCACCAGGATCCTATCTTGCTTATCCCTGACCTATCTAGTCTTAGGTTCTTAGGCTCTACTTCTTCCTGGAAGGTCTCCCCTTCTGATGTGTGCCCATTTTTTGCAAGTCAAGTTCATAGAAAGATTATGTTTTGACAGCTCTTTTTGACCCTCAGTCTAAAGACAGCAAACAGCCTTCCTTTTCACACTGCAATGATTTAATTGCTGTCATTGGTGGGTTGTCTCCTTGTTGTTTCTTTAGTTCATTTGTTTTCTGATCACACTGGATCAGAAGTCCTGCAAGAGCAGGGGCTTAGGTCAGTAGCAGACAAAATGTGATAGTAATCAAGTTTAATTTGAAGCTTTATCTGCAATGAGGAACTCATGCCTGGTAGCATAACCTGGCCAAGTACTTGGGACTAGAGAGGTTATAAGTAATATATGAGAATTACTACTGTTGGTTTTCTAAATGATCATAGTAATAAACTATCTTCTAATTACCTGTCCTATCCATAGATGAATATAGCTCTCTGTCTTCATCAGAGAAGCTTCTTTATGCAGTGAATAGCATAAATAGAGACTCATAAGTGACTGGAGTAGACTGCTCAATTCTAAATAGGACATTCTTGAAGCTCTTAAAAGAGTATGACCTTACCTGAAATCAATGGTCATGCAAGATCTAGACAGATAGAAATATGTAATTTTGGTAAGGATCATGTATGGGTGATATTTATCATCATAACCACCCTTTCTGAGCACCTGCCATGCAGTAGACACTATGTTTCCATGTCACCTCATTCAGTTCTCATAGTCACTTCTACACTCAGTTTTGAATCTTGTTAGAGCTAGAGATTGGGAACCTCTCCTGAACTGGCAAAACATTTACTTAATTAATATTAACAATTTTAAACAAGTTTAGTGAATGATGAAGGAGGAGTCGATACATTTAAGGAGACTCTTAAAAGGCTCACAGACATTTAACTACTTCCCACGTGTGCATTCCAAGTCTATCCTTTATTGCACATATAAACAACTGATCTTTGGTTTCAACCCAGAAGCCCAAAGCAAAATTCCCTAAGGTGCCTGCCATAACAGTCAGGGATCACAAGTCACATGTACATACCCAAGAGCCACTTGTGGCTGGAGCTTTCACAGCTGTAGGAATCGTATTTTACCATTGTTATCAAGTGGACAAATATCTGTTCTCTCTGCTACCTATCTGCATGCTTCCCTAGTCTGCTTCCTAAAGTCCTATCTTTTTATCATTGTTATTATTACTCCCATTTATTTTAGAAAGAGCTGTGGATTTCTCTCTTCCTGACTTTCCCTGATAAGCGTGCTGCTAAGTGAAATACAAAGAGGCACTTGGTACGAATTACTGAATAGATGATGTAACCTGACTTTAGGGTCACGGTGTTGTTTGCAGTGGAAAGGTAGTTAAATTGAAACAAAAGGTTGTTCAAATTAGAGAACATGCGAGTTATTGGCTGGTCACAAAGGATAAAATTATAAATATGCTAATATGTCTTGCTATCATAATATGACTTTGTTGTGAATAAAATATTGAAAATCTATAATTATATTGTATATTGTAGACACAGGACTTTTCAACTGTGTGTCTGCTATTTGACTGCATTTTGAATTTTCATCCTGACAATCACAATAGAGAGAGGAAAAATACTAGTCCGGGTGGTTTTGTCATTGTTGCTTTTAGTCGACAAAATACCTCAGTAACATTTGGGATCTTTTAAGAACAAAAAAAAAACTTTGCATCCCATTTTTTATAAAAATCATTCTGAGTTACTATATTTCTTTCTGTTTATTTTTCTCATTTGACTTTGACTACAGTATGGATGTTGAGCAGGGTAAGTAGTAGGAATGAGTGACAGTTTATTGAGCACCTGCTTACTGTATGATGATTTTCTGAGCACCTGCGTAATGTAGGCACCATGTTTGTGTGTGAGCTCCTTCAGTGCTCACTTCTCCACCCTGGCCTGATTTGAAGAAACTTTCAGTGACCTCTAAATGACCAACTTGCCAGATTTCAAATAACACTTGTCAGAGCAAGAACTGTAACCAAAGCCTAGTTGAAAAGGCTCCTTGGGTCAAAGGACCCTCATAGAAACTCACATACCTGAAGTCTAAGAAAACAACATGAGACCAAACAAGAATGCACAGGGAAGGATATTGAAACAAGCTCTAAATGCTTCAAGAGTTATCATCTTTCTCCCCGGCTTCTCCCTGCCCCATCTCTCTCTCTGTCTCTGTCTCTGTCTCTCTCTGTGTGTGTTTGTGTGGGGCTGTTTATGTGTATGTATGTATATTTATGTCTACAGGGAGAGAGGGGGAGGGAAAGTGAATGGAGAAGAGGGGGAAGAAGGAGAGGGAGGGAGTACATACGCTTAAGTGTACGGAGGTCAGAAGCCATCCTTGTGTATCTTCCCCAATTCCTCTCACTCTCTGCTTTATTTTATGAGACAAGATCTCCTCCTTCCTTCCCTCCCTCCCTTTCTAATTCACTGATTCACCAAGAATATTTCTAACCTCTGCACCCACTTCCCAGCTTTGGGATTCCAAGCACACACCCTGCCTGGCTTTTACATTGGCTTCTTGGGGTGAACGCAGATCCTCATGCTTGTGCTCCAAGAACATACCTACTGACCTGTTTCCCCAATACTTGGATCAAGGTGGAATCTAAAGGCCTGTTACAGAAAATTGTGGTACTGTGCTCTGTCTCCCCTCCTGGGGTATTCAATACACTGGCTCAGAGAGAGCAGGGTGAAGTCTGGAATGAATGAAGTCTGAAGTCTGTAGTTCACCTCTTCCCTTAGGGGCATCAGATGCTGCTGCTCACCAGGCAGTGAGAGGGTGAAGCAGAGTTCTGGTCTGGTTGGCAGCAAGTTGTGAAGGAAGAAGGTCTTCCCTGAAGATCTTTAATGAAGCAGCTTTCTGAGATGATCTTAGCTGTTCACATTTCTTTATTGGGGATGGGGTTGAAGGGTTTGAATGGAAACTCTTTATTCAGGGTTAACCAAGGTTATATGGTTTTGGAGGTGAGGGGCATAAGGATATCCAGGGTGGGAAAAGGTCAACGGCTGAAAGCTAAGATACCAAGATGCCTCATTAACATGGAGAGGTATTTCAGGTGCTCTGCTAAGTGACTGACTACTTGTGACCACCTGATTGGGGAGTCTCCTGGCTATGTGTTCCATGGCAAGTACAGAAACAGGGTGGGAGGTAGCACCAGTTCTGCCATAACACATTTTAAAATTTTAGTTCTATGCCAATTCCTCTGGTGTGGTATGGTCCATGTGCCCCACAGGAAATGATGCTAATCTTCACAATAATTCAGTTAAAACATGACATGTAGTGTATTATCCAGAAAATGAGCACCCAAGATGGGTACCCATGATTTGTGGCCTCTTGTTTGGAAGATTTTTCTGATGAGTGAATCACATTATCACTTCTCTGAATGACAGCTTCTAATGTGTTTTGACAGCACCTTTCCTGAGGAATTATTCCTTGTAAAAAGAACCACCTCTTCATAAGTACAGGTAGGGAAGCCTTACCACCTCTTTCTCTATTCAATGTTACACTCTTGAGCTTCTGCTCTGTGAATCATACCCAAGACCACAGCATTACTCAACCTCTCCTACATACTTCTAGTGTGCTTGACCTTGTATATCTCCTCCCCATTAGCATCCTTGAGATCAGGGTCATGTAACACCATCCCTATCAGAAAGTCTTTCCTATGAATGTGGGGTTGAACCATCATCCCCCGAGATAAACTATTATGCCTGGTTTGTTATTCTTTGACTTCAGGGAGCTCAGACTTTGTACACAATATGGACTATAATGAAACAGATTAATGATTCTTCATCTAATTCTAAGAGGCCTGAACAGGTACTTGCAAAGGATCCTGTGGGAGCCCTACCTAAACCTTGTGCCAATCTGGACCCTAGGGGCAGAGACTCAGAAACAAACTCCTGGACTTGAAGACCAGTAGGTGACCCGGGTCCTCAGTTGGTGGTCTTTACCACCAACACTGAACTTGATCCAAGCCTTAGTTATTAGAAAATAATTGGAAGTCCCATCTTTCTGCATACTAGAAAAGCTAGCTGCAAAATATCCTCTCCAACCCAAAATTAACTCAGATGTGACTTACATATGTCCCTAAAATTTACCTAGAATATGATCAAATGTCAGCCTTCTAAATCTCCATTGTATATGTCATAGATGATAAACTGAACTGGACCCAATGACCAACCTGGATGAATGGCAGTTTTTTTTGACCCATCCAATCATGAGTCTATTGTCTCTTCTTTCCTTAAGCTTTACCTGACCCTTGAACTTAAGCAGGAGAAGATGAGCATCTTTCTTAAAGAATGAGATCACCTTATAGGTGGCTCTAAATTGTCATCTGTGAGTACTGATGGCATGACCCAAGTCACTCATCTACTGGCCTTTCTCACACTTTGCTATAGAAGAAAGTGCCTTCCTACTTGTTAAATAAACTGAGAGACTGAAGTCAGACCATTTGTCCTACTGTAACTCTCAACCCTCAACATTCTACTAATCTCTTCAGATGAATATGAAATACAAGTGCACTTTAAAAGTCAAGTGCTTATTGCAACTACTCATTAAAATGTTTATAAGGAAATGGTAGAACCTCACAAAGTGTATTCATTCAGAATATGTTTATTTAGTTGATCAGTTGAGTTAGTCTCAACATCTCTGAGAAACAAATATCATTAATGAAGATTTACAACAAATTAATATTTTGACCCAAATACTCATAAGGTTGTGTATATAGTAATATGTTAATATAGTAACCTAATCATTATGGTGTTCCCACAAAACTTTCTGGGAATGGACGTACACTGTGTAGGTCAGTGGTGGAGGGCCTGCCTAACATGCCAGAGGTCCTGTGTTCAATCCCATAGTTATAAAAAAAAAAAAGCAACAACAAATAATCAGTTTTCCTTGT
Source organism: Arvicanthis niloticus (assembly GCF_011762505.2). Lineage (NCBI taxonomy): Eukaryota > Metazoa > Chordata > Mammalia > Rodentia > Muridae > Arvicanthis > Arvicanthis niloticus. Next base: position 51,686,466 of record NC_047665.1, on the reverse strand, counting down.
ACTTTAAAGTGAAGTTGGAAGAGTCCATGTAGAAGTCCAGGGGCTTGTCTGCTAGACTTCCATACATTATAGGCACCTATTATGATTGAACGGTAGCTTTTATCACATTTTGTAGCAAAGAACACAAACCAGAGGCTAACTCAAATAATTTGACTGTGTAGAAAAGTAAAGAGCTCCTCATAACAAATGGTATTTTATTTTCATACCAGGTTATTGGCCTGGGACTGAATGAGTTTACTTTATGAGACACAGGGTTAATAGGCTAGCTTCATTGTGATAATCAGTAGAGAAGCCTATGGAAGCATCTGTCTATAGAAAGGCAACCCACCTGGCCTAGAGGTACAACACTGAAAGTCCATCCTAAGACTCACACTTGTTCTCACCATTTTGCTCACTTTATTTGTGGTTACATGTTCAAGTTTTTTTTTTAATGGACACTGGCTATACTGAACACCACAACTTCATATTCATAAAAATGTAAATGGAGAAAAGCAATAGTTGTATTTTGTATATCAATCTGAATAAATATCTTCTTGCTTCTTCCTCAGATATCTTCTTCTATTGCTTGCTTCTGTTTTCTACTACCTCAGATAGAACTATGTCCCTTGAGGCAGTAGCAGTAACTGATCTCTGGAGGTGGAGGACTGTTGCGGTTTGATATGAAATATCTCCTCATTGGATTTGAACACTTGATTGACAGTTGGTAGAATTATTTGGGAAGGTTGTGGAGCCTCTAGTAGGTGGAGCCTCATTGGTGGAAGTGGGGACAAGCCTACTGTTTGTTTACAGTCTCCTAACTGCAGGTCCACTATGGTCAGACCACCTCCTACTTCTGCTACCGAGTCTTCCCTGCCAAGATAGGCTATATTCTCTCAAAGTACAAGCCCAAACAAACCTCTACTTGCTTAATTTTCTTCCTGCAAGATATTTTGTCACAGTAATGAGAAAAGAAACTATTAAAAGAGACCTGGTTAAGACCCTATATTTCATGCATAAGTGTCATTAGTGTTAACGCATGAACAATACAAGATCCTGTTTCATGAGCCTGTTGCAAACATTTAAACAGATAACGGTGCAAAGCTCTTAGGTGTTCTGACAACCTAATAAACCATAACAAATGAATGTCTATAATGTGCCCTCTCATGTACAGAGCAAATTGTATTTCTGGTAGAGAATAATCAAAGAATTTCTTGTTGCCAAGAACTAGACTTCTTGATTATGACCTTCTTACAATGTATACAATATTGCATTCCTTCTGAAAGCTTAGACATGAATCTGAGTTCCATTATTTGTAGTAATCCAAAGAATGTGCACTGTCTTCTTTGAACAGAGTTTGTCGTAACTGAAAACAGCTTGGGCAGCTATACTTCATTTATTTATGGGGCTCAACTGGAGCAATCTCCCTCAGCCAAGTTTCTAGGATACTTGGCTGTTACAGTGGTACTTGCCAGTGGTTAACATTCTAGGTTATCTTGATCAGTCTTTTCTGGACCAATTGTTACAAATCAATGTTAGTTCCACAGTGTTCCAGACTACATTTCTTAGTATTGTTTTCTCTAGGTTTGGAATAGGCAGAACTCGCTCTGTATATTCATAATAACCTCACTAGTCAGCCACCCTACCATTTTAGTTTGGACTTGGACAAGTTCTATGCTAGTTAGCTTTATCTCTCAAGCTGATACAACTTAAAGTCATTTGAAAGGATGCCAGTTGAGGGATTGTCCACATCTGTGGCCATATTCTTTGAAGAAATTATCTTAATTGCTGATTCATGTAGGAGGGCCCAGCCCACTGTGGGCAACACCATCCCTAAAAAGGTGGGCCTGGATTGTACGAAAAGCTAAATAGACTCTATCCAGACAGTGAGCCAGAGTGAGTGAACCAGCAAGACTCATTCCTCCATTGTCCCTGCCTTCAGGTTCCTGCCTTGAATAACTCTCCTGTCTTCCTTCAGTGGTGTCCTTTGACCTGGAAGTATAAGATTAAATAAACTCTTTCCTCTCCTTAGATGCATTGGTTCAGTTTTGTTTTTTTGTTTGTTTGTTTGTTTTTTGTTGTTGTTGTTGTTTTTTGTTTTTTTTTTTTTATCACAGCCATAGAATGAAACTAGGACTAAAGCCTTTTAAATTTATTTCAAACTCAACAGCTCTGTAAAGTTTCATTTTCTTGGCTTTGGTCTAGAATTATAACCTATCAAGTTACTGAGGTAGGGGTCGAAAAAAATTGAGAAAATTGTAAAAGATGAACTATTAACAAAAGTCTAAAGAAGAGAAATGCAAGATGAAACAGTTCCAAAATCAGCAGATGTGTTGGCTGATGTTGGGACTCTAGCACAGAATTTGCTGAGACACCAGAGTTCAGTGCCAGCATGTTCACAGTAAGTTCTAGATCAGCCTGATTTATAGAGTAAAATCTCATTTTGAAAAAATAGTCCTAAAATAAATGTAGAAGGCTGATTACTCTGTGTGTGTGTGTGTGTGTGTGTGTGTGTGTGTGTGTGTGTGTGACATAAACCTAAATAATAATTAGGACAAGCTTGGGGGTATGACTTCCTTTACCCCTTGTCTAGATGTATGATAGTCAACACCTGCAATGAAATAGTCATTTTTAGAGATAAAATAACACTCACCAGAAACACACTATATTTAAAGCAGAATGTCTCTCAGCAAAGCCATTTGTCTCTTTCATGACTCCAGTATGGATTTTTCAGTAGCTTTAGATATGCCAGTCAAGCAGAAGGGAACATAAAAATAAACTGAACTTAACTGTGTTCTCTGTCCCATATTAAACAATAAAATTGAATTATGTTTCGCTATGTCTCCAGCTTGCCTATAATCACTTTTATTTATGACATACATTTTGGAAAGGAATCCAAAATACATAAAACACTTTCAAAGATTTAAATAGATGAAAACTTATTAGATTTTCATCATGATTTTTACTATACATTTTTTATATTTATGTTCTTAAATTTCATATAAGTCTAAAGGGATTTTTCTATGTAATTAATGCCTGTCTCTACCTAATAAAATCACAGTAAAAGTCATCGCTGCTAGTCCAGCAGCCTTCCCTCTAAGCACAATTTGAATAATCTGAGGTACCGTACTATAGTGAAATGCATTGATACTAGCTAATACCTTGTCATTTAGAGAGATGGCCCTTGCTCTGTTACAATTAAAATTAAAAGAGCAACACAGGAATTGCTATTCTTATTAATTTGTTAAATTATTTGATTTATTTTTACTAGTTTTGTAATTAATCAATCAAATTATTTTGGGAAGCATGAATTTCACAGCACCCATGTGGAATTTAGAGGGTAACTTTCATGTGTTGATTCTTTACTTCCACCGTAGTTCCAGAGACTCAGGTAGTCAGCCTTGGCAGAAAGTCATCTCTCCAGCCCTCAACTAGTTCTGGAATATGCCCAAGCAACAGTACGTATATGAGTAGATCATTATTGACATCCTCTATGTAGTGTTAGTGTATGATAATAGTGAACCTTTCCATGAGACCAGTAGGTATTTATTGTGGCCCTTGTAGGTTAAATAAATGTTTGAATGCTTCTCTTGGTCTCCAGGTGGCAGTGCTGTTGGAGAAGATCATGGGATCTATCAGACACTGAGGCTTACTGGAAAGAGTTGCTAACAGGACATGGACCTTGAGGTTTTAGAGTTGGACCCTATTCTTGTTTGCTTTCTGTTTCTCATTGTCTTAGGGTTTCCATTGTTTCGACAAACAGGATGATGAAAAGGGTTGGGGAGGAAATGGTTTATTGAGCTTACATTTGTACATTGTCATTTATCATCCAGAGAAGCCAGGACAGGAATTCAAGCAAGGCAAGAACCTGGAAGCAAGAGTTGATACCGAGACCATTGAGAGGTCTTATTCAGTCTGCTTTCCTCAGAACCTAGAGTCCACCAGCTTAGGAATGGCACCATGCACAATGGTCTGGGCCTTCCTCTTTTATCACTAATTACAAAACTGCTCTAAGATAGTGGTTATCAACCTATAGGCCAAAATCCCTTTCACAGAGGTTGCCTACGACCACCAAAAACACAGATATTTATAATTCATAACAGTAGCAAAATTACAGTTATGAAGTAGCAACTAAAATAATTTTATGGTTGGGAGGATCACTTCACCATGAGGAAGATTTTCAGCATTAAGAAGGTTGAAAACCACTGTTCTCCAGGCTGCCCCTCGTCTGACCTTATGGAGGCATTTTCCCAGTTGAGGTTTCCTCCTCTCTGATGACTATACTTTGTGTCAAGTCGAGGTAAATCTAGCCAGCACGCTCATCTATGGTACAGTGTAAACAATTGACTTCATGCTGTCACCATGATGTCATGATGCTCTTTGTCAGATACTTTATCATAGCAATGAGAAAGATAACTGATACTGAAGACTGGAGACAGATCCCGAGATTCTCCTCATGAGATCATTTTATATTCCATTCTACAGCAAATATCAATGCATTTAGAAATAGCCCTCCTAAATGCAGGATCTCCAAGGCTGTGATTTATGGGTAGAAAAATTATGTTTATTTGATGCTAACCAGCCATATGTGAGAACCCCGAGATCAACAGATTTAGATCACAGTGACAGAAAGAACAGCAATTTTCCAAAGCATTCCAAGTTATTAAATATGTTGCATGAATCAATTTCAACATTAGCACAAATTGAAGTAATATTTTAAACATCACATTTATATATTCATTATTTTTCTCTCTTATGTGTGACTATCCAAAATACTTAAAAGTTACCTAGGGCACACATTTCTATTTTAACTTACCAGAACTAACATTTATTTGACCAAAAAAGGCAAAAATATTGAGATAATTTTTTTCTCTGAAAGAAATATTACAAATAAGCCTGAGTTTATCCTTCTAGTGAAGTTTTATATTTTATTCAGAGTACATCTGTTTCATTGATACAGCTAAATATTTTAATGTTAATGTTGGTGACTTGGGACTTGGTCTCATTTTAATTATAACATTAAAATTGTTCTTTAATAATTTTATATGCTTATATAGTATATTTTGGTTACTATCATTTTTGTCCTCTCTTAGCTCCCTTCCAAATTAGTGTTAACACAAGTTCCTTTCTCAGACATGTGTATCTTTGTTTTGTTTTGCCATTGCCATCTGTGTGGCCATAGGATTGCATCTATATATTAGAGCATGATGGGCTTATCAGTGGGTCCAGTTTGTTGAGGTTTGGTCTATTACTATGTATTGTAATGTTACATTCTATACCTGAAGGTCTAGGCCTTATGAGTGACTTCTCATTTTTACAAGCTTTTATTGTGTAAACCTTGTTTATTTATTTTAAACTATTGGTTAAATAAAGTTAGCTACATCCAATTACTGGAGGGATTAGAGGTAGATGGGGCAAGAGTGACCTGGCTGGAGAAGGAGAGACTTGAAGGAAAGTGAAAGGAGAAAAAAGAAGCTGCCATGAGGAGAGACCAACCATGAACAAATGACCAGGAGAAATAGCAAGTATCTAGAGTACACCACTGGGGAGGTAGGTAGCCAGGTCAACAGTTAGAAAAGTAGATTGGGGTGCCCTTCAGTAATTGTCAAAGCCAATTTTATTTAACCAATATTTTTAAATCAAGGAACAAGGTTTGCAAAACAAAAGCTTGTAAACATAGAAGTCACCGGTAGGCCTAGACTGCTGAAGAGAATGTCTGCCCATCCTCAGAATCCACCAGTCTTTACTGAGGGATGGTACCTATATAATTAACAGGGTTTGCTTCTGTGAGTGTTATAACTGCAGTAAGTGTTGGTCACCTTCTTTGCTAATACTCACAGAGCTGTTTGTTGAACAATCTGATTTTATTTTCTGTATCCATTATATGACTATCTCTGCAAAGTTTTTGATCTTTGTTCTATGGGATTATCTTGCAAAAGAATAAAGGGCCATTGTTTTGTCAATGGTATATGAGAAAATACCTATTATGTAGAGGCTCACACGGGTATCACAAATGTTACATTGTTGTTTCAGAGAGCAGTAATTCTCAATTTAAGATGGATAACCATTTGCAACCTCAGGAACTATGCACTGCATTAACCATCCATAATGTCTCAGCATTCTATGTAATTAAACCTTAAGACAGTATCTTAGTTGCTGTTCTACTGCTGTGACAAGACATGGTAATCAAGGCAGCTTATAGGAAAAAGCATTTAATCGGGGCTTGCTTACATTTTCAGAGGATTACTCCATGATCATCATGGTGGAGAGTATAGTAGCAGGTAGGCAGACATTGAGCAGATGCTGAGAGACTACATATAGACCGGGGGGAGGGGAGAGAGAGAGAGAGAGAGAGAGAGAGAGAGAGAGAGAGAGAGAGGAGAGAGGAGAGAGGAGAGAGGAGAGAGGAGAGAGGAGAGAGGAGAGAGGAGAGAGGAGAGAGGAGAGAGGAGAGAGGAGAGAGGAGAGAGAGAGAGAGAGAGAGATTTGGCCTAGAATAGGCTTCTGGAACCTTACAGTTCACCCCCATTGACACACCTCTTCAAATAAGGCCACACCTTCTTAAACCTTCCCAAACAGTTCACCAACATAATCCTATGGAAGCTATTCTCATTCAAGCCACCACAGATAATTTCTCTTAAATGTCCTTCCCAGCTTTCTGATCATATTTATACAACCTCAGAAGTGATGCCACCACTAGGTTGTATGTGACCAGAATGCTCCTGGGGTAAAGTAAAGAGAACAAGATATACAGAGCGGCCCTAGTCCTCACCAAGGTCCACAATGACCTGGAATGTCTAGCAACAAAACAGACTATAGATGGAGAAAAACAATAAAGAATGAAACTTAAGGAAGATGACAGAGTTTTATAATATGTGAATAAAGAATAACTGAAATTCTACATCACTTCAATCTGTTCTTACCATTTCAACGAAAATGCTATGTTTATTCCTCCTCCTCCTGTTGAATGAATTACGATGGATAATGGACAGTCAAATAATAGGTGGCAAAATACAACCTCATTCAGTACAAAAAATGGTATAGGCCTAGGAAGTTAAACCTATTGAAACAGTCTAACTTAATTTAACTGATATTAACAGCCTAACTAATATGATGGCATAAGGCAGATGTAGATTATGCTAAGCACTAATGGGAAAAATGAAACACTCATGGTTATTACATAAATAAAAGTCATTTGGAGTTTAAAAACCTATGACTAATTATTGTGCTAATACAGAAAATAATTTCTAAACCCTTCATTCCAAAACCTATGAAAGTTGCTGGAAATTTCTAAAATTATTAACAAGCTTCTCTGCTGTAAATAAAACACCTTCAGTGATCATAGACAAGAAGATATTTTGCTCCTTGCTGTTGCAAAATGGTATCCTATGTAGAAGAAAGAATGTACAACTATGTCAATTGTGAGCCTTCGAAATTCCTCTTTAATGCTTATAAAAGGTGAGCTGCAATATCTGCCCTCAGTTCTCTGTATATTAATAATCACACAGCACTTTATTCATTAAATATTTACAAGTTACCGATACAAAAACACAAGTGCAATAATGTTTCATCTCCTAGATATTTGCCTGTCAGTTTTCCTATACATCCTTGTTATTATTTCTATAAGTTTCTATACCAGTAGTTCTCAACCTGTGGATCACAAAGCCACAGAGTGGGGTATCAGATATTTACATTACAACTCATTACCATTATGAAGTAGCAATGAAATAATTCTATGGTTATGGGTCTCCACAACATGAGGAACTGTATTAAAGTGTTGCAGTATTAGGAAGGTTGGAAAACACTGTTCTTTATCATGATACTAAATAATCATCGAAATTCTATACCTCAAAGGTTCTTGACAATTTGTACAAAGAGTACAAGAAAAGTTTTGGGTACCCAAAGTTGCAAAGTTGTTCTCATGTTTTCTTCTGGGGGTTTGTTTACCTGGTGTTATACTTAGATATGTTTCCATTTTAAACTGTGTGTGTAAGTGTGTGTGTGTGTGTGTGTGTGTGAAAGAGAGAGAGAGATCAAAGTTCTTTTTTTAATATGACTATTCTAGCACAATTTGTTGTAAATGCTTCTTTATCAACATGACTTTTGCAAATGTCTGAAACTTCAGTTGCATGTGTGTTTTTTGTATCTGTGTGTCTGTGAGGGGGGTTGTGGTATGCATGTGTGTATATGTATGTACCTGGATGCACCTTTAATCTGCTTGATATAATTTTATGTTGACTCAACATAGATGAAGTTTAAAATCAAGTAAATTTATCCCCCCCAAATTCCATCTTTTTCAGATTTGCTTTTTATATTATATATCTTTTGTGTTGCCATAGAAATTTCAAATTTTTTCTTGACAACCTCTACTAGAATGCATGATATAGTTTTTACTAAGATAATATTGAAGCGACAGCTTAAGTTTGGAATCATTGTCATCTTAAAAATGTTGCCATACACAAACTTATACAGGTCACCTAAATTCCAAAAAATAAACAGAAGTTCATCTTTTACTTTAAACATTCACCATAGGAGATAACAACCTACAGACTAAAATAGGACATTTTAAATCACATATTTAACCAAGAACTCATCTCTTTAACATGTAAAAATCTCTTTGAATCAACTAACAAAAATAAACTGCATATTTTTATTGTGTAAAAGTATTGATTAGAAACTCCACTATGTGATACCAAGCACACACACACACACACACACACACACACACACACATGCACACATGCACAGACACACAAATTGAGTCACTGTACTTATTAATTATAAAACAAAAATTACAAACTTTATAAAAGAAGTGTTATTGATGACAAAGTACAGTGCAGATAAAACCTGGGAACCATTTGACAAATGCCTAGCATTTGTCAGGAAAACATTCCAGAACCTGTGTGCTCCAGGATGATGTCCGCATCTTCAAATTTATCTCCTAGATGGACCTGTTGCCAGTGTCATTATTGTGCATGAAGTTGCAACCCGGGCACATAAATCCTGATATAATTTTATGAAAGTATGAAAACCTATACTCAAATCCTTTTCCTTCAGTGCTCAGAGCATGAATGTCTTCTGCTGTCTTTGGAACATTGGTTAGAGCCCAAGGGAGACATGCTCCAAATACTCCTTCCTCATCTCCCATAATATAGAATAACACTGTGGGATTGCCATAGTTGCAGCAAGCTTGACATAGTGGCAGTGGGTCTATAAAGTCTGTTTGGCAATTTCTTAAGATGTTAAAGATGTGCCTGACATAAGGTGGAGCATCTTACTTCTAGTTATTTTCCCATAAACATGAAAGCATATGTCTATCTTAAGACTTGTGAATACATGCTAATAGTGTTAACAGAGGTATGAATGAGTTTAAATGTCCATCAGAATAGGAATGCACAAGCAAATTGTGTAATAATGACACAATTAAAACCACTCAGCAATAAAAATTCATTATGGATAGAGTTGAAGAGATTGTTCAGCAGTTAAGTGTATGTATTGCTCTTGTGGCACCTTTCATTTCTGTATGAGTACAAGCGCGCGTGCACATACACACATACACACATATACACACATACCATAAAATGAAATAAAACTGTTAAAATATCAAGAATAGATTAAAACATGGTTAAATTTTTATGTTCTTTTATACATGGTATGTAAAATATTATGTGCCAATGAGAGTCCCAGTTTCAAATGAAAAACTATGTCTGCAGGGAAGAAATACCCAGGACTGATTTCTGACCTCCACATATATGTTTATGTACAGCTGTGAGAACACACAAACCACACACACACACACACACACACACACACACACACAAAGTAGTTTTTGTTCTAGGCACTCATCAAATAAAAAATAACTAATAATATCTGTTAATTTTCGTAGCTTAGGTATATAGCAAAATCAATAACTGCCTGTGCCATTGGTCAATATGGAAATACATAGGCTTATAAGGAAATTTATATTAAAGTGAGTTACATTTAAAAAATCAAAGCATACATTTTTCCCAATTTGGAATTCACATTTTTTAGGTTATGAGTTAGACTTCCATCTTGACAGATTTAAGCAGTAATTTGTTATAACATGAGATGGCATGAAATGTATTTATTGACACTTCAAATTACAGCATTTTCAATGAGAAAGATATCTAATTTTAAGCCACTAAAACAGCATGATGCAGCCATATATTTCCTGTTCAATAGCAGTCACTCGGATGTGGGGTTCTAATTTATAGTTGTTACGTAGGATGAGAGTACCACACACAAAAAGGTGATGTTATGTAGACAAGATATTGCAATCCTGATTCTTAGCATGCTACACTTCTATTTGAAAATGCCAAGTAATTCTATGATGTTTCAGCATTTAATAATTGTGCCAGCTCAATAAAAACATGCAAAATCATTATTTTCTGACATTAATGAAGTCGGCTTCTCCAGTGCTATTTGAATAGGCAATTCAGCGAGGAGCCTCAAAAATGCATTAAAACCAGGTCAGCTGTTCCACACTTCCCACAATACGTCCACAGTTCCATGAAGGGTAATCTTAAACCATTTTTAGAGCAGCCTGTACATCTTTATCTTGAAATTCCAAATGTTTCAACAATAGACAATTGTTAAGAAGTAGACAATTATTTTTTCAGCACCCACTGATTAATGACTTAGCGTATGACAGGGGAAGGAGAGTGAGAACAAAGGCGTCCATTATAATAATGCACAGGCATTAAATGGTCTTCACTAATAGGATCTTCTGAATTCGGCTCAGCATAAAGCCAAACACGCCACAATGGAAGTTGGGTGGTAAGAATTGGAAACATATTTTGAAACTCGCTTGATAAGAAGATTAAATAACATCACTGTCCTCTATTAAAATTCTTTCTTTCCTTTTTACTTCACTCTCTTTCCTGTCTCTATACTGTCTTCTCCCTTTCTCTCTCAGTCTGTCTGCCTCCACCCCAGCACACACAACATTAACCCAGTAAGAATGATCATAAAATAGTATTTTAAATGGTACAAGAAAATAATATTTTTAAACTCGCAGGCTTGGCTGTCGTTTGCATTCAGAAGATGGGTATTTAGTATAATTGCAGTCTTTTTAACAAAAAATGCAATATAGCAATAGAGAGGTGATACTGGTTATGTCATTTAAGTAACCTTACCCACTGGGTAATTTATGTAATCATAGCAGGGAAGATAAAACTTTTGAAATGAGATTTTTTCTCCAGTGTTTAGACACTGAGATTGGTTGGTAGAATTCTTGCTTCTGACAGAACAACTGAGAAGTGTACTATGATTAGCATGTCATTCAACCTTTACCCGAGTGCTATCAGGCCATTGCTCAGATACATGATCAAATACATATGCTGGTCGGTTCTTTTGCTTCTTCTGTGGTGATTGCAATATATATATAGCTCATCCAAACAAAGCAAACATGGTCATCTTTATACCAAATCACTGTGGGATTTGGTACTTTTTAGATCTACTCCAAGCAATCTGCCTGAATTAAAAACAAAAACAAAACTGTCATCATCTTTTACAATAGCCACAGGAGTTAACAGCTACAGACAATCCCATTTTACCGAAACAAATGAGCCTTAGAGCACTTCGGGCTCACATAACACATGCCTTTTTCTTTTTTTTTTTTTTTCAGTAGACAAAATACCATTTTTATTTATTTTATTTTTTAATTTATTTTTATTGGATTTTTATTTACATTTCAGATGCCATCCCCTTTTCCCATTTCCCCTCCCTAGAAAACACCCTATCCCATGCCCCCTTTCCCTTTTTGCTTTTATACAATTTTTTTAATGTTAATCAAAGGCTTTATAAGTTTGGTAATGTTCAATCAGAAGTGTAACCCAATACCCAACCTAGATATATCAACTATCTTTGACTGGTGGAGACATGTGAACATCTGCCTCCATGCCCCCCCCTCTTTCTCTCTCTCATCAACTAGCTTTTCCTCTCCTTCTTCTCCTCCTCTCCTTACTCCTTCTCTTCCTCTTTGTACTCCTCCCACCTTAGCTCCTCCTACATATCACCCTTCCTGTTAAAATAAAACTTTTCTCTCAAAATACAATTAGAGCATAATTATACCAATTTGTACCAGTGAAGTACAAGATAGTCCTAATACCCAGTCCATCATTTTGTTGACTAACCAGAACCTCTGTCATCTCTCCTAACTAAAACACTTAGTTCTGAACCTGGCTTTTTTTCTTGGCTTTGGGGCTCCTGGAGAAGTTTGGCTACTGAGAAACAGAAGACTCCACCTAACAGTCAATAAGGTCTTGTATTTGGCCAATAACCACTGAGGGAGTTTGAAAGCAACTTCCTGACAACTAAGCATTGGATATCAGAGTATGATTCCTGGCCCCTGTGTCAGAAACAGAATGCTTAGAACACTGAGTTGCTCAATTCCAGGATAATATGTTGCCCGGCAACAGATGGTTGCACAGGGAGTGAGAGGAGGGTAACACTTTCTGAAAGTGTAGAATACATAGCACTATTTGATAATTATAATGTTTTTAACCTCTGTAACAAGTCTGTGATATCTTATCATCATATTTTACAGATGAAAAGATCCAGGCCAAAAAAGCAAAAGATATGTATACAAAATTGGAATGTAGGCAGGAAGGGCAAAAGACCAGGTCTGTTTTGCTCAGGGGTCTATTCTTTCACTCCAAAGAATTGAGAGTCTCTCTCTCTCTCTCTCTCTCTCTCTCTCTCTCTCTCTCTCTCTCTCTCTCTCCCTCTGTGTGTGTGTTTGTGTGTATTACTAGCATAGGCTGGAATTCTTAAATATATCAGATTGCTGCTTCCCAAATTTGGTGGAAGATTAGTAGGACTAACAACCTATATTTAAATGTGAAGATTATTAATTGCTTTCTGCTTTCTTATATGTTTCAATCTTTGTACCAGATTTCCATCACAGGAGCCTAATCTGACTTTGAGTTTGCTGATACAGAATGAATTTATCCATGCACTTTTCTGGATATTTAACTCTGGAAAACATTTGAAAGCAACTTTGCTGACATTTGTGATGATGCTCAGGTGCTGTTTTTCTTGGGAACAACAGTATTAAGACTTCAGAGCAGGCTCAAAAGTAATAAAAACAACTTAAAATGTTTTTGTGCTTTATTCAACTAAAACTAAATTGTGGTGAAGATTAATGGGGAATGAGAAAATTATTAGAGAATTGATAGAGAGTAATCAGGAAGTTTAGTCAAAATATTTTCTAGGGTGGGGGAGATGGCTCAGGTGAGTAAAACACTTGCCGTGTAAGCATGAAGACTAGAGTTCAAATCTCCTAAGCCATGCTAGGTATGTGCATTTGTAATCCCAGTGCTCCTGTAGCAAAATGGGAAGCAGACAAAAATTCCCAAAGCTCAGATCACCTAGCCTGGTAGGTACAACAGTGAACAGCAAGAGGACACCCTGTCTCAAACACAATGGATGGTGAGAACCCACACTGCTATAGTTCTATGGCTTCAATATGCCAGACACAGTATGCATGAGGACACACACACTCACACATAACACCTCTCTCTCTCTCTCTCTCTCTCTCTCTCTCTCTCTCTCTCTCTCTCTTTCTCTCTCTCTCTCTGTCTCTCTCTCTTTCACACACACACACACACACACACCAGATTAAAGTGTTTTCTGTTAGAATCAGTGTAGATATTTGATTTTCAACAAGTTGTTTCTTTTTCTCAGTATGAATTTATGTTTGAAAGACAGACCCATCATACTAATATCAGTGTAGATTATTAACAGAAACTTTAAAAACGCTTTGTTTCTTTTTTCAGGATTGTCAAATAATTATTTCCTTTGGACATACTTTTGCATTCTTTTCTCTTCTCCATTTAATGGTCTTCACTGCTTAATTTCCAGCTAAGTGTCTAGCTCTTAGAGAGTCCTCTCTGAAGACAGCACCTAATTCTCTGACTCAGAGCTGACTGCACTCTGTGGGAAGGATCCATTAAGTAACTGGATAATTACCCGATGAAAGTGATGTGTGTGATCTTTGAAATGGTACCACCATAGTTACTGTTCTCATTGCTCTGACAAAAAGTAACTTAAAGACAATGGGTTTATGTTGACTTACAATTCAAGTGGTTATAGTCCATCACATCTGGTTAAACAGGGCATCAAGAAGGGAAGGCATAGAGGCAGAAGGTAGAATTAGGAAATGGTGAGAGCTGGTCACATGGCATCTTCAGTCAGGAAGTAGAGACTAAATAGGACATAGAGTCAAGCTACAAAACCTCAAGACTCAGTCTTCAGCAACCCACTTCCTTCAACAAAGCTCTGCATTCTAAAAGTTCCACAACCTCCCCAAAGAGTGCCAACATCTGGGGACAGAGCCTCCAACCACTGGAGCATATAGAAGACATTTCCCATTCGAACCACAGAGGTGTGAGCTGTCTTGATGCTAATTCTAACTCACCTCTGGACATATTAATGCCCACAAAAAGGACTGGAAGAAGGCCACCTAAATGAGAGAATGTACAAAAAAAACAGATTGTCACTGGTTATACCTAGTCACTGTTTAACTACAGACGTTACTGTGAGCAGAGTACTCTTGAAACATTGCTCTAAGGAGAGATTTTGAGATATTTCTGGTCACATTAGTTTTGGCAACAGATGAACATGTCTCTCTCTCTCTCTCTCTCTCTCTCTGTCTCTCTCTCTCTCTCTCTCTCTCTCTCTCTCTCTCTGTGTGTGTGTGTGTGTGTGTGTTTTAAAGACACCTTATGTCTTAATTACTTTCTATCATTGTGACAAAACATTACAACCAAAGTAATTATAAAATGAAGTGTTTAATTGGGATTATGTTTCAGAGAGTTAGAGTCCATTACAATGGAGCAAAACAAATAAGAGGCAAAAAGAGAGGCATTCTGGGAATAGCACAAGTTTCTGAAACCTCAAAGAATGCCTGCCAGCAGAACACACCTCCTCCAACAGAGCCATTCTTCTTAATTCTTCCCAAATAGTCCCACCAATTGGGAACCAAGCATACAAACACATGAGCCTGTGAGGGCCAGTCTCATTCAAATCAACATGCCTTATTTAGCATTCACTGTGGAGTCACTGACTGTGAAACAATAGAACAAAACCTCATCTAAACAAAATTCAAATAAGATCCAGATGTTTCTCATAAAAAAAAATCACTTCTTATGTTTGGAAACACTACCTATATAAATTTTAGCATTGTGCTTGAGGTTGTTTTAAATATCTAAATCATCAACAAAAACTTAAAATTCAAATGCATGGCACTAAGTCATGAAGGAACATTGTTAACAGTGTAAGACTTCAAGGAGAAACACAGAGCTTCTATTCTGTGGGGAATATTTTCATTCATTTAAACTTATTTTTGTAAAGGAATTTTAATCCATATGACATGACTGGTCTGGCAGGGAAATTGGCAGGAATGGCAATTACTCCTGTAATCCCTCTGGCTAGAATATATACATGCCCTTGGTATATACTTTTCAGGTAAAATTAATTTGTAGAAGGAGTCATGTTTCAAAGTGGTATCTAATTTAGGGGCAGACAAAGTGATGAATCAAAGAAAGATTTGACAGAACAAGTCAGAGCTAGGATATGGCCAACTCTAACAGGAACAACATAGTAAAGAGAGGCTATTAAGAGCACCATAGGGAGAGAGTCAATCAGTTTGGAGTCCTTGCAGTGAGTGCAGGGCAGTGAAGTTGAGTTCACTCATACAGTTCAGTGCAAGTCAGCAGAGATGATTGAAGCCTGAGAATTAGAAGCAGCCAGAAGATTAGAACAAATTTCCAGAGTGAGTTTGAAAGGCAGAACAATTCAATGAGAAGCTAGACTGAATCAGCCTCAGCTGGATTGGAGAGGAGTTTGAGCCAGAACAGCTGAGTTGAACTAGCCAGCCAAAGTTCAGAAAGGACTAAAAACGGTAAGCTTATTCAGCTGTAAGGCTCTGGGACAACAATTACATCTGGTGAATTAAAGTTACTTTTTCATTTCTTAGCTTTTCAACATCAAAAATTATTAAGTTATGGGTCTCCCCAGTAGTCATCACATGAATATATACATATACATATACATATATATTTAAGTGTATTTAAGTGTATTTAGATGTCTTCTTTCCCATCAAGTCTCTATGCTACAGTGTCCCATAAGATGTGGGTCCTAGAGCCATGACTAGGTACACAGAAGGTATGAGGAAAGGACAGACACTAAAAAAATAATAGAAATATGGATACACAAAAGCTGTAGTCAGGTGGGTTGTGTGCACTCTAATGGAGCTGCAACAACTACTTTGTAGTGTTGCAATGTGGAACCTGGTGTATTGGTTATGTATGGTACAGAGAAAGGGGTTAGCTAGTTTCCACATGCAGTGTGTAGGTGAGCAATCTTAAACATACCAGAGGAAGGAGTTACAGTTGCTAGTTTTTGCACACTGATTAGTTGTCCAGCCATAAACACAATGCTTGTATCAGAGGAAGAAGACCTTTTCAACTTTGAGCCTGGTCTATATGGCAAAAATCTTTACCCATAGATCCAAGACCTAAGTCTTTTCAGGGTTGTGTCTATGTTTACAATACACACCCACGTAAAACTTAGCTCACTCAGGGCTTCTTCCACTCTACACGCTGTTCCTTAACTATTAACAAAAATGCCTGTCCTGATAAATACGTGCAAAGTACAAAGGAGGACTAATTACATGAGGTTCTTTCTGGCTGTTGGTTGAAGCTCTTAGTACTGTCATAGTTGAGGTCAGCATGCATAAAGGAGAATCATTTGAGTTCTTCCCTCATGCAGAGAAGTATTTGTAAATTATTATATTAGAGTGCTTCAAAGTCCTATAAAATGTCTGTCTTAATCATAGACAATGGCTTCTCTTGTGAGAGAAGTATTTCTTCTATGTAAAATATATAATAGTAATAATAATGATGATGATGAAAAAGTAATATACATAAATAATAATAAATTTTATATATATATATATATATATATATATATATATATATATATATAAAACTTTCATCTCAATTAATGGATAGAGATTCACCTGTCTCTAAGACCTATGCTATGGGTACATTCTAAAAAGGATAAAGGGACAAATATCTTTTTTATGATTTTGTTTATGAATTAAAAATATTAGTACTTTAGTCTACTCAATTTTGATTCCTATACAAGAAGACTGTAAGAAATAAAAATGATATGTCTGTGTTTAGAATGTAAAGTTGGAGTGGGTTTGGAAATAGTCCATTTAGAGTTACACATTATTATTTTACTTTCTTCAGATCACTCTGGATTTTAAAAGAAGCCAGGTTTTAGGAAATAGTTTATGTAAAGTTTTACAAGATTAAAAATGTATGTAAGGTAGCACTTGCTAACTCTCTCTCTCTGGCAGGCATGAGTACATCTGTTGCACATGGAACTTGAATGTTGTCATAGGACTAATTGTTGCATGAGGTTTAATAGAAAAATTCTACAATGTTGGCTGTATATACGTTTATCCTTTTTAGAATGTGGGATGGGTGTTGTTGTTCTTGTTGTTCTTGTTAATTTTTCTTCATTTTTGAAGTGTGAAGATCCACCCTAAATCTGGACACAGAATATGGAAGCTCTTGATTTTTGCCTGCTTGCCCTCATTCTCTCTGCCTAGTTCATTTCTTCACTGGCATTGGAGCCTAGGTCTTTGGGACTCTGGTGTATACTGAAGAGGAGCTAAGGCATCCAGATTTGTTGACTGAATCATTATGAAATGTGTGGACTTTCCACTGGGAAATAGGCATTTTTGTACTAGTCTAACCATAACCTAGAAGATACTCTAAAAGATCCCATAGTCTGTTCTGTTTCTCTAGAGAACCATGACTAATACAATAATAATGGAGACCTTGTCGAACAAGCACACATCAGACAGCTAACACAATTGTAAGGAAAACTTGTGGTACCATTTTCTGAGACAACTGTCATAAAGCCTAACTTAGAAAATATTAGAAACACAGGTTGTTATTGATTTCGGAAAAATGAAAAAAAATCAATTATCAGTGTTTCTAGAATTTTTTTTTTTACCTCAGGCCTCATATGGTGGTACTATAACAAGAAACCTTAGTAGGCTCCAAGACCTTAGCACAACTAACTCCTTGATAGCAGTACCATTTAAGTTGTTAATCTCAGCAAACAGAAAGCACTACATGCCAAATATAACATAAAAGACCTAATTCATCAATGTCCGTAGTTCTGGGAAAGTCTCTAAATGTACTGGCCTTGCTTTTTGGCTTCTGTAATTTTGATTCTAGCAGACTGTTCATGTTAACTGAAGTATGCTAACTCGGGACATTGGTGAGTGTGTGTGTGTGTGTGTGTGTGCACACACACACACACACACACTTACAAGTTCACCCTGAAAAAGGCTCTGGGCTACACTGGGATTCTGAACACCTAGTGTTCTCACCAACCAGGTAATAAAGACTTTATATTGGCTTAAATCCATGTCTAAGTAATCTTCTCCAGTGAATACTCCACAAAAAATACATGCCTGAAATCCTAGCACTTGTGAGAATGTGCGTTAGAGCCAATAACTTGGAAGTGAGTAGAAATAATTTCTTGGGTTTGGGGATGTAGCTTAGTTTTCAGAGTACTTGCTTACCATGCATAAACAAAAAATTTATTTTTAATCAACACATTGTCAGGTGTAATTATACCTCTATATTCCTGTACTCTGGGGGTAGAGACAAGACAATCACTATTTCAAGGTCACCTGAAAATACATAGGGAATCCCAGGTGAGCCTAGGTAATCAGTTACCAGATTTATTGTTTATTGTCTCAAGGAAAGAGAGAGAGAGAGGGAGAGAAAGAGAGAGAGAGAGAGAGAGAGAGAGAGAGAGAGAGAGAGAGAGAGAGAATCAGTCTATGAAGACATAGACTCAACTGTTAAGGCTATGTTAAGGCTTAACATAAAGAAATCATAAAATTCCACAATACATCATCATTATCACGGTTTTTTTTTTGTACTACTGAAACACTGTCTAGTATTCTGTACAAAATAAAATTCAAATGTCTATGCTTCTACTAAAAGCCTTTATGAAAGCCTCCCCCATTTTATTTGCCCATCACTCCCTACTCTTGTGAACTCCCAATTTTAATTCTTAATCTTTTCCTATTTGTATCAAAGCTAAGGTAAATTTCCAGGACTGAGGTTATAGTTGGCTAAATTTTCATATATTGTTTAATCTGTCTTTGTATTAGATTAAACTACCCTGTATTGGATAACTATGGTGAATATGTTTCCTACTGAATACCCCACTTCTGTATTACTTATGACAAATATCCTTCTGTTCCTTGCATGGGTATCCATCTTTTCCTCACTGAGTCATATGTATGAGACTGAAAACTTAGTAACTCTCAGATATCAACTCCACAACTCTAGTCCAAAATAAGTGCTTTGTCTTTCTCTAATCTAAAGTAACTTTACATATTTCTTATTTAGGGTTTCTATTCCTGCACAAACATCATGACCAAAAAGCAAGTTGGAGAGAAAATGGTTTATTTAACTTACACTTTCACATTGCTGTTCATCATCAAAGGAAGTCAGGACAGGAACTCACACAGAGGGCAGGAACTTGGAGGCAGGAGCTGTTGCAGAGGCCATGAACGGATGTTACTGGCTTGATTCCCCTGACTTGCTCAGCTTGCTTTTTTATAGAACCCAGGACTACCAGCCCAGGAATGGTACCACCCACAATGGGCCCTACCACCCTTGATCACTAATTGAGAAAATCCCTTACAGTTGCATCTCATGGAGGCATTTCCTCAAGGGAGGCTCCTTTCTCCATGATAACTCCAGCTTGTGTCAAGTTAACACACAAACCCAGCCAGCACACATATATACATTCCATGATGATAGAAGGGGAAACTGTTTGACTGGGTAGGAAGAGAAGTGAAAGAAATTTGAAAAAGAACAAGAATAAAAAGCATACTAATCTATATATTTGAAAACCCTACAAGGAATTCAATTATATGTATGCTAACTTTACAAAAGAATGGAAAATTTCTCACGAAATGGAAAAGTTAAAATAAATGCGTTTAGTTACTTTTATGAAAATATGTACATGTATTTTAATATAAATCCAATCCATTTGTTAAACTCTGCTCCTTTATTGGAATAGATCATACCCCAAAAGTTAGACAAGGAAATACATTTTTCCTTCAGGTTTACGGTTTCATAGTCAGAATTTCAGTTTCAGTTTGCTCTCACCACACGAGGCATTATAATACACCCTTTTCAAACTCCACACTAAACATTATAACACTCCATTAATTCATTGTTGTGATCTTTTATTTTTCTCTTTCTACTACTTTCCATGGCACATATAATCATGTCTTTTTTCTTTTTCTTTTTTCTTTTTTTTTTTTTTTTTTTTTTTTTTAAGCCAATTTGTTGGCACCTTCCAGTTCTTTTCTAGAACTTCCAGCTACTATCTGGAGAAAAAATGTCTGCAGAGAAGAATTTATCTCTAACTCTTGTTCTCCTTTATTAAATACTTAGATATTAATTCTTCCTTTAGTTTTCTTGCTTCAGTTTGCCTTTAATCTTGTTCCTAATGAGAGCATCCTAAGGCAAGGCTAGAATCCCTCTGATAAGTTAAAGGATGCTTTGTTGAAAACAGCTTTGCTCTCCAGTGACCCCCTGTGGCTACAAAGGGAAGAATCTATTTTCTATGATCTATTAATAATCACAGCTGTTCGATTGGATAACTGATGTAAATTGGTGTGCATGTGTTCTTATCCGTGTACTAACATGTACTTGTATTCAAGGAACAGGGAAAAGTAGGTACCGTATTTTGTAATAATATATTAACTAGGAAATTACCGTTATTTAAAAATTGACAGCATCAGTGGCAGAGAGGTGGCTCAGCAGTTAAAAATCACTTGCTGAGGTGTGATTCCCAGGATCCACATGGTGGCTCACGACTATCTGTAACTCCATTTTCAGGGGATCCAATAGTCTCTTTTGACCTTTGCCCCCAAAAGGTAAATGTTTCACAGATAGACATGCATGCAAAACACACACACACACATATAACAAAATTAAAATTAAAATTTTAAAACTTGACAGCAACCTTCTTTTCTAGAACAACAAAGTTAAAAAGAAGCATTGTTTTAGACATACAAAGATCATGAACTCAGAGTTCCAAGTCTTTGCCAGTAATCTGTCTGCTGGTAAAAAGCCCGAGTTAAACTGCAATGGGAAATCACATCTGTGACATTGAAACGAAAAACATCTACAGAATTATTTTAAGGAGAGCAGAAAAGCAAAGTATGTTTTAATGTGGTGAGTTAATAATACTGCAAGCAGTGGCTTAGAAATAGGTAAAAAAACAACTACTGGATGTTTCAGTGGGTAAAGGTTTCGTTGTCAAACTTGGCTCCCTGAGTTGACTCCCTAGAACCCGTGGGTTCCTGTGAATTGCTATTTCACCTCCACATCTGGGGCCTGGTATATGTGAGTCCTGGCACATCATACCTGCACATAGATAACTCACACACACAGAGAGAGAGAGAGAGAGAGAGAGAGAGAGAGAGAGAGAGAGAGAGAGAGAGAGAAGTAGATAATTAAAAATAATAATAATAAGAATGTGGGCCTACATTAAAATCTCAGCACTCATGTAAATAGCTAGGCAATGGACATGACCCAACAAACTTATAACTCCAGCACTAGAGCTGAGGAAGGCAGAAACAGGAAAATCATTATTGAGGGTTTGCTGACTGCTTTCCCAGCTCCAGGTTCAAGGAGAGATGTGTCTCAAAATAGTAAAGGAAATATTGATAGAACAGAACACCCGATGTCCACCAATGGACTTTATGCATACCATACACATATATATATATATATATATATGCTGAGGTACCCTACGTGGATAAGCTACACACACAAACACAATTATTCTTATGTTGAATGTTGGTAGTAGGTACTCCTAGGCCTAGAATTTTGGAGATCATTTCTGTTGTATTAAAATGCAAGCTTTTCTCTTCTCTGTTTTCTCCATTGCAATATCCTGTTGATGTGGCTGTTGGCTTTCTTTTGGGATCTAAGGCTCTCTTCAATACTGTTGCTTGAGCTCAAAGGCAAAGGATGTAATGTCCTAATACCTAAAGTCAACCTCTCCACTCATGGTAACACACCTAGGAAGAAGCATCCATGTTCCCTCCATAGGAGCCTAAAGATGAAAAGAGAAAGCAAGGGGGTAGCAGTCAGAAGAGTTTTGCTTCTGTGGAAGATACTGGGGGCTTTTATAAAATCTGTGTTTCACAGATAAAATAGGGATACCTTATCCTCTTTCAAAAAGGAGGCAATAGTAGAAACTCTGAGAGTAGTTACAATTTTTGTGCCCAAGCTCAAGCGAGCCCTAAGTCTGCTCTGTGGGCTCACTGAAGCTATTCACATTCAGTTCGTCCTCAGAGAACATAACCACATTGACCTTAGCAGCTTTCTCAAGCTAAGCCCAGGCAAACAGGGCTTGAATTATTGCTCTCCCACAACATAACAATCTGAATGTTATGACCCCTTGTGTCTTGCAAAATACACTAGAGCTGTAATTGTGGATGTTCCATGTACCATGTGTTATAGTTGGCAGGGGTCAGCATTAGCCGAGTGGCCTTTGCCCAGTGCTCACAGAGGTAACATCTCTTCTCTTGCTCAGTTGATAAAATGTTAAATAGCATCAATGCAGGCCATGCTTTTGGGACACAGAAAAGACAAAATCATTTTACACAACAACTCTTCTTTCAACATTAAAGGAGAGCTAGAATTCTGACCTGCCATACTCATTACTAAGGAGTGTGGACATTTAAATACCAAAAAGTGTTCCTACTGGGGGAAGTGACTGAGCCAGTAAAGTGTTTGTTGCTGTGCAACTAGGGGGAACTGGGTTCAAGTCTCCAGCACCCACAAAAAAGGTGCTTTGAGTGTTATATGTTGGTAATCACAGTGAGTACTAGAGAGGCAAAAACAGATCCAAGCACCTTACTGGTTATCTAATGTAACTGAATCAATGAGCTCCTTGGTCTATGAGAGTCTGTCTTTCAAAATACTAATACTAATACTAATACTAATACTAATACTAATACTAATACTAATACTAATAAAAAGGTAAGGAGCCATTGAGATAGATACCAGATGGCAAGCCCTGGCCTCCACATGAACAAATATACATAAGCACCCACATACATATGCACAACACACACACACACACACACACACACACACACACACACTTCTTTTATAAAAGCACACACATCTTGACAATTTACCTTATGATTCATATCAGGAAACAGATGATGCCAGAATAAAAAAAATTGAGTCACCATTCCTACTTAAGTCATACACAGGAAGATAGGGATAAGAAAAATTGTTCTTCAATATGGTCAAGTTAACACATGCATTAGCATAAAGTCAAGGTCCCTTTTATTTAGCCATTGGTCATTGAAGAAAATATGACTGATGTATTTAAGTTCTTAAGCTATGGAAACCAGCCAGCCAGACATCTGAATATTATACTCAGTCTTCTTTCCCAAAGAATATTTGCACATAAGACTTTGAAAGGAAAGTATAACAAAAACCCAAATTAGATTTTTAAAAGGACTTTACATGGGCTAGAGAGATGGCTCAGCCGTAATGAGCACTGACTGCTCTTCCAGAGGTCCTGAGTTCAATTCCCAGCAACCACATGGTGGCTCACAACCATCTGTAATGGAATCTGTTGCCCTCTTCTGGTGTGTCTGAAGACAGTGTACTTCTATACATAAAATAAATAAATACATCTTTAAAAAACAGTTGAAACTTTAAAATAAAGGACTTTACACACCTAAAATAAATACATATAAGCCACAGAAAAAAATCTCACACATACATTGGAGATTGAAAATCTGAATTAATATCAAATATAGATGTATTTGAAGGTTTCCTTTCAATTAGTTTTGTTCTATTTGTCCTTAAAAAAAAAAAACTGAACTTTTTAAGATAAAATAAAGTAAAAGCATAACAAAAGCATAAAACATACTACTTGGAGAGCAATCCCATGGCTGTTAAGAAAGCTCTAAATACTCTCTATCCCTTTGCGTAAGTGGAGGCTATGCAAAATTTTATTTTGAGTTATAGGCAATAGTATTTAGAACAATCCAGGTAATATCCACAGCCAAATGTAGTTGAGGGAAAGTTCTAGGCAGTATGTTATCCACAGTTGTAGAAATTATAAAATACAATAAAGCTGTTTGGAAGTATTTGGTTTTTCTACATATGTGGATTTATTTATTGTTCTTCTCACTGACATTTTTTAAAGCATCTTTATATCCCAGTGCACAGGAACACTGAACATCATAAGGAACGAGACTGGGACTGTGGCTGTCACATCTGTGTATGGAAAAGCTCAGAGGCATTTGAAAGTGTAGTCAGGGAGCAGGGAGGCAGTGGCCCTCTGGGTAGCAAAGCCTTTCTTCATAACCACTAAGTTCCCAAGGTAAAAGTTTGATGATCCCCTCTCGATTCCTCTACACTTTTTCTCAAATATAATTGAGATATATTCTTCTTTATTTATATCACTATTTTAATCATATTCAATCACACATAAACACACACAATCATTTGTGCCTTAGTAATGACAGTATGTCATGCAATAACTTCCTAGTCCCATTACCTTGCTTTGTTCCATGGTCTCTTTCTAGCTTACAGCTTCCACTTAAATCAGCTACTAAAATTACTGCTGTCTTTACTTTTCTCTTTGCCTCAGAGGCGGATACCACACTAAAGTCAGTTTGCATCATTTATGCCACATTATGCTAGTCTCTAGCATGCAAGCTTGTTAATTTTGTATCTCTTGAATAAGTGACTTAAATCATGGGAAGAACATCATAGCTTCTACACTTTTGGGATGCCAACTTTATTTTTACCAGAATAAGAAAAGGTGATTTTTGTTGACTCTTGAATTCAGTTGGACCTAATAACAAAAAAGTTTAAATTTTTTAAAAATTCTTTCTTAAGATTTTCCTTAGCTGTTTAAGAAATATTGAGGCTAGACCATTATTAGTCTGTCAAAAGATTAATGTTGAAAACATATAAAGAACTCAAGAGCTCATCAGTAAAAAAAAATTAAGTAATCTAAATATTTAAAATGTACAAATGTTTTTTGTCAAGGCATGCTATATAATGGCATATATATATGAAAATGTTCAATAAAATAAATTATCAGGAAAATATAAGCTAGACTCACAAAGAGATAAGCTTATACTCTAATTATAATAAGTACTACTAAGACAAATAAATAAAATGAGAAGGAGGAAGAGAAAGGAAACTCATATATTATGGGTGTCAGTGTAAATAAGAATACTCATGAAAAACAATGTAGACATTCTACAGAACAAACAAACAAAAAGATTTATAAATCTGTATTTAGTCAAAGAAGAGAAGTAATTATATCACTGATATATCTATACTCCTTTATACTGAGACTTCATTTACACTGATACATAATAGAAAGTTATTAGTGAGACTTCATTTACACTGATACATAATGGAAAGTTATTCAACCTTAAAACAGATAAAATATTGGTATTTGTGGCAAAGCAGATGAAAATTGAGGATTACAGGTTAAACTAGAAAAGTGTCAAATACATAAAAGAAACTATATTCTCACTCATGTATAAACAAGTGTGTGTGTGTGTGTGTGTGTGTGTGTGTGTGTGTGTGTGTGTGTGAGAGAGAGAGAGAGAGAGAGAGAGAGAGAGAGAGAGAGAGAGAGAGAAAGACAGAGACAGAGACAGAGACAGAGAAGAGGTTAGATAGAGTAGATAATGTAGATAGGAAAAGGTTGGATAATGAGGAGCAAAATAAAATTAGATAAGAGGACATAATTTCAGTGTTATACAGCTCAGCAAAATAGCTATAGTTGAAGAAGTAGTGATGGTTCATCAGTTAAGAGCAAGCACTTGCTACTCTTTCACACAATCTAGGGTCAATTCCCAGCACCTACATGGCAGTTCACAATCATAGGTAACTCCAATTACAGAGTAACTTTGCTCTCCTGTGCTATCCAGGGCTATCAGGCACATATATGATGCAATACACACTGTGGATGTATTTATGTATCCTCTATACATAAATAATTTTGAGAACTACATTCTACAGTGTTTTATTTTGTATCTCAAAATAAATAGAAGAGTTTTACATTTTCAACACACACACACACAAATAATAAACATTTGGAAAATTGCAATTTACCCAATTTGATCACATATAGCTATGCATACATGTGGGATGATGCTAAGCCCCATAAATGCCTAGATATCACGAGTCGTTTAAGATATAAAAAATAAAAGTAGAAATAATGTGTTTAGAGAGTAGCACTCTTTGTGTATTTCAGCAGTTTCCAAATAGAAATTGTGTTAATTTTTTAGCTAATTTCCCCCAAATTGGCTTTTTAAATAAATTATACACGTCCTTATTCCATTTGGTAAATATGTGTATTTATGTCCTATGAAGATGGTATAGGGTGCTATAGAATAGTACTCATACTTCCCCATATAAATTATGGAGAATAGTGACCCTGAGATGTCCAACATGGATGCTGTAGAGTAATGGTTCTCAGCCTCACTTTGTATACAGTGCAGAACTGTGATGCTCAAATCTCAGTGTAAATAGTGCACAAATGATCAGAAATCTTTCTGTAAATACAGCAGGATAGTGGTTCCTCTAGATATTGTTGACTAGTAGTGGCTAGCTTTCCTGTGCAGAGGCTGCACAATGTTTCTCAGGATCCCTCTGTATGTGCTGTATCATAGTGATCCTCAGCTTACCACTACAAATTCTATAGAACAGTTCCCCTCAACCCTTCTCTCTAGATGCTTTAAACATGGTCCCCAGACCTCCTAGTAGTTGGTACAGATTGTAGTACTCAAATTCTCTGTTTAGATGCTTCAAAACAGTGATGCACTTCCTCTGTAGATGTCCCAGACAGTGATCATCAGTTTTCCACTATAGAAGTTTTAGGCAAGTGATATTCAACTTCTATCTGCAGATGTTTCAGAATCATGATAATCAGACTCCCTCTGTTGATGTTGTAGAATAGAAGTCCTCAGCCTTCCTCTTCAAAGAGGGGGTGCTTCAAACAGTGGACCTCAGTCTTCCTCTGTAGACAGTAATCTTCAATAATGACCTTTAACCTTTCTATATAGATGCTACAAGTACTATCAGTCCTCAGGGTCTCCCTCCATAGATGCTACAGACATTACTCCTACCCCTCAGTCTTGGTGCCTGCCTCTACAGACATCCCGGACAGTTTCCCTCAGTCTCTTTTTTTAGATGTTGTGAAACAGTGATCATTTGATTAAACATTCACAAATACCCATAGAACCTTTAAAGGTGTTAATGTTCAGATTCCAACCCTAGATTCAATTAGTAGTGAGTTCTCTGACTACATTTTTATTTAATGACCTCCCTGAATTCATAATAAATGAATCACTGATGATAAGATTGAACTTGCTCTGTAGTAGCTTAGGAACTTCTCCCAAAAGATTTTTGAAATTAAACAAATCTGACAAGTGCTTGTTTTCTTACCATTTTTGTCTAAATTTGGGTATCTAAGTACTGAAAAATTATTTTCACTAACTGAAGGATCTGGTAGTTTGAGATCTTTTAAAGTGAAATTGAGCTGTGATAAATCAATGAACTATATTAAACTGTACAGGTTCAGGCATCTATGAAAAATGCTATTCATGGGTAGTTGATGCAATCTGTCAACAGTCAAAATAATTAGTGTTGCATAATGTTTTCCAAGATGTGTATAATTTAGCAACAATTTCACTTTCAAGAAAGCTTGACAACGATCCAATATTATGTATAATATCCTCAACTAAAGCAGAATGTCATTCATTAAATAGGGAATTCATAAAATTATACCCATTGTCATAGACAGGTGTTAGACATACATTTTCCCACCAGAGATCTGTTAGTTCTATAGACTTTTCCCACATGTGTCGAACAGTGGTCCTCAACAAATCTATAGATGCTTCAAAATAATGGTCCTCAACATGTCTCTGTAACTCCTGTAGAAGAGTAGAACTCAGCTCTTCTCTCATAGATACTGGAGATAGTGGTTCTAAATTTGCTCTTTGTCCATGTTTCAGAAAGTGACCCTTACTCCCCTCTGTAGGTGCTGCAGGAGCTGTTCTCAATACCTCTGTAGATACTGCAGATTATAACCTTCAACCTATCTCTACAGCTTCTGCAGTTGTTCCCCATTCTAATATATCTAAGACAAAGACGTTTTAAAGATATTTTTTGTCATTAATAATTTAGGTCAGAATTTTACAATTCAGAAAAGTTCATCTGCTCTAAAATGTAACATTAAATCTGTAATTTGACCTAAAGCATTATTAGTATTATATATTTCTCTAATATTTAGATATATAATATGTAATTATATAATATTTTAGTGATATATATATGCTTTTTATGAAACATTGGGGTTAATATATTATAATTAGCCGGTAATATGATCTGAAATAATTTTAGGTCATATTGTTGGTGAGTAGAAAAATTAAACGGAAGTAGAGATTTCCTATCCAGTAATACACAAATTCATTTTCCTATAATCTTAGCCTCCTCTTTTTGTGTGCCATTTTTGTTACTGTCTTAGTTTGGGTTTTATTACTGCGAAGAGACACCATTACTATTGTAACTCTTCTGAAGAAAAATATTTCATTTGGGCTGGCTTACATTTCAGAGTTTTAGTCCATTCTTCTCATGATGTCCTGCATGGTGGCACACAAGCAGACGTGGTGCTGGAGAGACAGCTGAGAGTTCTGCAGCTGGATCCACAGGAAGCACAAAGAGACAATGAACCACTGAGTCCTGCTTGAACTTCTGACTTCTTCCAACAAGGCCACACCTACCTCAACAAGGCCATACCTACTCCAACAAGGCCACACTAACAATGCTACTCTCAATGGGGTATGGGTGCCATTTTCATTCAAATCACCACAGGTACCATTAGTGAACAGACATCACTATCATTCAAAGTCTGTAGTTTAAATTTTTTTTCTCTTCACATAATGTATGTGTACTGCATGATTTTTGGATCAATATGTGATGACACTTATTTACATTATAAAGTAGATTTATTGCCTTAATAACCCTCTCTCTGTTCTGGCTAGAAAGAGGGTCAAATGGTTAAGAGTACTGGTTGCTCTTCTAGAGGATCTGGGTTTGATTCCTAGCACCCACATGGCTGCCCACTACAACTCATAACTCCAGTTCCCAGGAATCCAATACACTCTGTGACCTCCATGGACACCAGGCATGCATGTGGTACAGATACACATGTAGCTAGAACACCAACACACATAAATTAAATTAAATAATTAAAAACCTCTGTTTTCTATCTAGTCAAATAATCATTAACTCTCTAATTCCTAGATACCAATGATCTTACTGTGGAATCCTTAGTTCTGATTTTCCCAGGTTTAATTTTGCTGAAATCATATAGTGAGTGTATTGCCGTTGCAGATGAGTGTCTTCCACTTAGCAATGTGCACGCAAGCTTTCTCCATGACGTCTATAGCTTGGCAGCTCATTTGTTCTTAAAGCACTGTATAATGTTATACTTATGGATTTTATTCATTTGTTTATTAACCTACTGAAGGATATTTTGATTGCTTCCAAGTCTTTAATGAATAAAGGTTTGCTAAATACCTGTGTATATATTTTGTATGGAAATGAGCATCAATGCATTGTGTAAATACCAAGCAATATAACTGATAAATCACATGCTAAGAAAATGTCTTGTTTTGTAGGAAACTACCAAACTGATTTTTACAGTAGCTATGCCAATGGGGAGCTTGGTTTTGGTTTCAGGAGAGGTCTTTGGTTTTGCTTAATACAAAAAAAAATATCCCTTTATATATACTATATTCATATCATTTCCAACCATTGTCTTTCTTCTTTAAGGCCTCTCATGTCCCCTCAGTGCCCTCTCAAATTCATGTTTTATTCTCTAATTATTG
This sequence comes from Arvicanthis niloticus, assembly GCF_011762505.2. Classification (NCBI taxonomy): domain Eukaryota; kingdom Metazoa; phylum Chordata; class Mammalia; order Rodentia; family Muridae; genus Arvicanthis; species Arvicanthis niloticus. The sequence goes on along the minus strand of NC_047665.1, from coordinate 51,656,450 downwards.
CAATGTATACCCTTCTTGATCCCTTTATGTTTCTCATGTTTATATGTGTATATGTTTACGGACGACCACTTGGGATAAGATAGCCTATCAGGTGATTCAACTCTGAAGCAAATTGATTCTCCATATCTTAGCAGCCATTAACTACCTATAGTTCTTCACCTGTGGCTGGAGCCCTGTGATATAGCTCCATCCACACATGGATATCAGCTGGTGCCGTCAAGCAGGTTTTGTTAAGAAGACCATATCTTTGAGATTTAATGGCTGTAGCTTCACTGTAATACATATATATGTATTAATATATATATATATATCCTGGACCTTTGGCCTTAAAATCTTTTGAAACCTTCTATGATGATCTTTTTGGTTGCTTTATAGACATATCAATCAATGTTGGGAATCTTGTTGTTCTCTGCATTTTGACCAATTATAGATTTCTGTAATAGTCTCCAGCTGCTATGGAATAAAGCTCCTTAGGGTGAAAGGGATCACTTTTTAGAATCAGTTAGAAATTATACTGGTTTAGTAAAATGGCAATTATGGGTTCTCTTCTAATGTCAGTGACCTCATTAGCCCTAACAACTGGCTAGGTTTGCGGCAGGGATGTTTGGAAAAACACACAGTAGATGCTTACACTAAAACTATTTCCCCAGATGCAACAGGATAGTTACACATGTGAAATCACAGTGACTGTGGCTGTATTGCAACACCTTCACAAGATCAACCAGAGAGAATACAAGTATATATGAGGGAGATACTCAGGAAGTCTCACCCCTAGCTAAAATAATTAATGGCTGCTAAGATAAGGGAAACTCAGGCTATTTGGGGAGGGGGCATCAGGAATATAGCCACAGGGAGGCTACTCATGATCCAGTAGATGGCCTGGCAATCAAGCACATACTGGTAGCACCAAGCCTACTTAGTGTTTTGATTATATGATTGTGTGTATGTTTGTTTGTATGCACCTGAAGTTTGAGGGTAATAGTGGTTTAGGGACAGGAAAGAACTAGAGGGGATAACATAAGGGTAAATTGGATCAAAATAGATTGTAAATATGTATGAAACTTTCAAGTCTCTCTCTCTCTCTCTCTCTCTCTCTCTCTCTCTCTCTCACACACACACACACACACACACACACACACACACACACACACACTGAATACATATCATCTTTCTGTTGTGTGTATGTGAAGGGATTGAGAAGAAGGTATCCAGTGATATATATGCCTCCATCTAAATGGGCAGAAGTCACCCAACTGGGAAAAGACTAAAACAAGCTTTTGCAAAAGAAGTAGAAGTAGGTACAGCTTTGGCCCTGAAAAATTCTGAGTTCACTGACAAAAGCCATGCATTCATTTACTTGACCTTAAAAACTCCAACTTTTCTACCTGTAAACAAGGAGTGGAGGATGATGAGGCAAATGAGTGGCTTGTAAATGTGTCCCTCAGGAACAGAGAACTAGCTGTGCCCCAGAAGCCAGGCCAGCAAGGAGGCCAGAGTCGGCTTCCAAAACAGCAGCTGCTTTGAGAGTAAGTTCAATTGGTTGCTTTCAACATACACTTTCATTTAAACAGGACTTTCTCTGTCCAACAAAAAATTTTATTTTGAATATTCATTATCCTAGTGATCATGGAAGGCTGCCTATAAAGTCCATGAAGTCTTATGAAGAAGGCCAGTTATTTGAAGAGGAGAATGAGGACCAAGTCAACTTTACATTTTAAAACCTGAATTCACTTTACACCGATCCATGTATGTGAGATTTGTTTTCTGGAGTGACCTTTATGCAATACCACTTTTCATTTACTCTCTTGCTTTGTCCAGGTTTATTCTTCTCAGTGAAGTAGAATGAACCAAATTTTCTTCTATCCCATACAGCTGGGATTGACTAGGGAAACTGGCATTGTGAACATAGCTGTGGCCACAGAATCTGCATTTTTACCACCCCAGGGCCTTGGGTAATTTGAATATATGAAGAATTATGGGAGGAAGAAGAAGGATGTGGATCCACTCCCATGAGGCATAATACATATCACACTGAATCTACCAATGTATTAAAAGTTTTTATAAACTATAGTTTATTGTACATAATAAAATCAAATGCTATTTATCAAGGGAAATAGTTTCCCTAGAGTGTCTTCTTTATTCAAGTTCACATCCTTGTGCCCCTAGATTTTGAGAAAAACTATGCCAACTCACTAATGAACATGACAGCATTGGCTTTAGTAAAGAATTTTACTTAATTATTTCTGCAAATCAATGTTTGGAGATATAAAATGACTACAAAGTGGGTGTCATTTGGAAAACAAAAATAACTGGTTAGAATACACAAATGAAATGTAATATAGTTTAAAAGGAAAAATGAGAGGGTCCTAGATACTCCCAAACACCACTCACTCACTACCCATAACAAAGCCACTCTGCACAGGCAAGCTTATCTTACCTAAAAAGCAGGGAACCTGCATTTAATCTCAAATTGCCATCTGGTTTGCAATTACAGGTGACAACATGATCAACCTGCCAAGAGAGCCCTTACTTGTCTATTTTGATGCTTTGAATTTTTGAGTGGATATATATTATGATAATAATGTAATGAGAAAACAAATTTCTTCTTCCATTATATCAAATTGAAGATTTAAACAACATAAAAGCAGCACATTTAATTATTAATACAATTTGTAGATAAAAAGCAGTCATTTCACCCATAAAAATTTGAGTCTCATAAAGAAACAATTACAGCACTGCCTACTAATTTTCTAATATAGATTGAAAAATCTTAAAATATAATTTTACAACAACAGACATGCTAATGTGGATGAAGAAAAGCCCAGGAGACTAAACATCACACAAAGACCTATGGGTAACCAAGTAACACTGAGAGCTGGAGAAATGTCTGCCCCAGGGAAGAGCACGCCAACTGGTTATTCAGTACACCATGATCAGCCCTCACAATCCACATAGATGTAATGCCATAGTGACCTGGCTCTTTTTACTTGTGTATTGAAGAATATATACATATTTATATCCATATATATATATATATGTACATATACATGTGTTAGAACAATTAATAAAAAATCAGGCCAATAGTTTTAAAAAGAGCAAAGGGTATATAGGAAGTTTAGGAGGGAAGGAGGATGTTATGTAATTATATTATTATACAATTATATAATTTATGTATACATAAATTATAACTTTAAAATAGAAAAATAATATTTAAGAATTAAAACGTAGAAGATCGTTTTAAGAAAATAAAAACGCCACTTGATAATTATTGAAACTGTGAAGACTGAGATACCAAAAGATTCGATTCTAAACTTATTGAAACCCTATGGCACATGTAGACTGTAGACAAACATAATGTTACATTTTTCAACACGCATCTCTCCAATTTTCCACATTTTAAAGAAGAAATACCATATTAGCATATTTCCTTTCATTTCTCAGAGACTGTTTCCTAGATACTTAAGAAATGGAAAACATTGTAATAATAGCCAAAGTGATTTTTTCCATTTCAATCCTTTTTTGGGAGTGCTCAGAACCCATTATTGCTTTAATGGCAGGCCTTTGACTCTGACAGTGAGGAATGCCGGTGTTTGTGGTGGTGCCTTATCCACTGAGAGGTGGTCATTGACACCATGGATCAGCTGGTGCCATCCAAACTGGATTGTGATGCAGAACAAATGCATGCTGAATGCATGCCCTCCACAAGTCCAGCCAGCTCCGCTGCCACTAGCAATTACAAAGGACAAGAACACAGACACTTGAGCAGTTGGAAAGCCTGACCTGAGAGCAGAAGCTCATTTGGCACCACATTTATTCAATAGAACACTGCCCTGTAATTTCCCCTCCATTGTTATCTGTGAGCGTTTACACAGCCTCACCTTCATTATGTCCCCTGTTGCCAGCATTGGCTGTTTGTCACATCTATTGATTGCACTCAAACTGCAATTTACATGAATTGCTGGTGACTGGCCTCAGAAAATCCTATCTCCCTTGGCTGCTAGCTCCCAGGGACAAACGGCCATTGCTGAGTGTCCCATGGAAACCAACAGGACTTTGAACAACCCTGCGTTGCTGTCAGTCCACAGCCAAGATGCCCAAGGCCTAGCTCCATAGAATCTATGGGTATATCTAGGGATACCCGAATCTCATCATATTTGCAAGTGTGTAGTTGAAATCTGCTTCCCTGCCCCATGGAAAGGCTCAAGGCAATAATATCCTCATGACTGTTTTGTGGCAGCAAAATGAGATGAGTGCAAAGGAAAGATGTGAGAGTTCTTAGGAACTACCTGGGGGATGTGACATTTCACATAAATAATAGTATCTAGTGGCTACAACTTAACATATGAGTATATATCTTGGCATTTGGCGGATTAGATTGCTAACATCATGGGGGTTGAACTGAGGTTTGAAGTCAAGGCTGCTTGGCTCTAAACCCACTTTTGCTCTCAGGTTATATACTTTTGCTCTCAATATATATATATATATATATATATATATATAGAGAGAGAGAGAGAGAGAGAGAGAGAGAGAGAGAGAGAGAGAGAACTTCACAGTAGAATCAGTGTTCAAATCTCTCCTGAACTTAAGGTCTTCTTTTGGAATGTTCGAGAATTCTCTACATTCCTTCCCTTTTCTAATTTCTGCATTCTCTCATCTCTAAAGACTGCAATTACTTTTTGCATGATATTTCTCATGTCATTTTAAAGAAATATTTCCGGTACAGAGAAGGACTTGATGACAACAAAGATATGAATTAAACTAAGTAATCGTTTTCTATTACACCCCCTCTTACTTAATCTGGTCCAAAATTTTACCCTAGGAATGAGAAAAGGCATTTAGTCACTTGTATTGTCAAGAGAAAGAACATAGACATGGTACAAAATTACCATGATACAAAGTATATACTAATATTGAACTTCTAACACTATGGTTAGAATAATACATAAAGCGCTTGCCAGTGAAGATCGGAGATGTAATCCCAGAACACACCAAAAGCTCTGACAAAGCACATCTTTAATTCTAATATTCCTGGCTACAAGATAGGCGTTATAGATAGGAAATACTTTTTGATGATTATGGGCTTGCTAGTTTGGTATAGGAATCTGAAAATAATACAATGTTGCCTTATATCAAACAAGTTAGAATACTATGACTGACACTTGAGATTGTTCTCTAACATCCATACCTACCATGGCACACATTCACCATCACACACACACACACACACACACACACACGGAGGTGGAGTCACTGAATTTCTTATTCTGTATTTCTGTATACATTCTCTCCAATGTGTTAGCCACTGTTCTAACACTAGAAGGTGGTTATCAATATTCGCTCTATCTCTGCCATGGAGAAAAGTGAAACACAGACAACACAGTCCTGGTCCCATCTGGCTCTCCCTTCTCTCAGCTACACTCTTCAACAATGGTGCTGGGCAACCTTCCCTGACAGAAGCATGAGCCCTCCCTCTGTCAACAGACCTGTAAGGTGTTTTCAGAGACAGCAACTAACTTGAGCTATTTTCTGGTACCCACGCACAGATTTCCTTTGCTCCAGCAACTTTCAAATTTCTAACTCCTTAAATCCTCACCAAACACTTTAAAGCATAGCTGTTTCCCACAGCAGAGAAGAGAGGCCCAGGGTCAGAAGTCCGTAACTCTTGGAGGAGAACTTCCCTAGTGGTTGGATTTTGAAGTCATGGATTGATATATAAATAATTTAGCTGAGAACTAAAAATATGAAGCAGGAGAAAGCATGGTAATAAATGTCTGAAAGGACACCCAATGCTCTAAAAAGGACTATTTCCCTCTTAGAAAATGTTCAAGAAAACCCCCAACATCTTTAGTAAAGTTATAAAGCTGAAGGGCTTTATAGGAGTCTGTAGGACTATTGTGACTCAAAGCTAAGCTGATATAAATGGGTCAGTGAAAGATTGAAATAAGCTTTATTTCTTTTATTCTGAAACATGAAGGAGAAGCCCATGAATATAGCCAACCATTCATGACTCTGTGCTGTTGTGGTGTGATTTCTTATACTGTCTTTACTGGGTTTTCCTTATTGCTGCTGTGATTTTGGAAGTGATGTGGTCATGGTGCAACTGTTTGTACTATCACTACACTGACAAAGGTGAACAGAAATGTGGATTATTTTCTTGATACACATTAGTGCTGAGAATAAAGACTGCTCAGTATGGCTTCAGTCTTTTGATGCATGAGAGAACAGTGCACATATCATGAAACAGACACATGGCCTAAAATAGCATCTTTAATGAACATGTGATATCAAATACACTTCATTATTGCACTGTTCATATTTAAAAATAAAATCTTTAGTCTTTAAGTTTATATAAATATTATATATGAGTTACATATACACATATGTATATACACATATATACATGTGATACCCTCCTCCAGATTCCTCAAGGGCAATGGACAAAGTACCTCCCTCTGTACTTCATATCTTTTAAGAATCAGTTCTCAGAATGGCAACACAGGCACACACTGTCTACACTGATCTGCTCTAGTTCAATGACATTATTCATGTCTGAGATTACCTTTCATGAGGATCACATTGACTCAAGTATGAGACAGTCATATGCTTCCTATAGGAAAGCCTCCTACTCCTGCTATGATAACCAACTTTATTCATATGTAGTCACAGAAATACCAGGTAGTGTGGAGGCACCTGAAATGAGGTATTTTTATTGATACTCCTGGAATACCATCAGGTGCAGATCCCAGGGTAGAGGGGTCACTGCGCCAACTACTGTTCCTGATTCTCACTTAGAACCCACCAACAACCCACATCTGTATTCCTGTCAGTACTTCTCTAGTTTTCCCACTTTCTCTTATAAGCCGATATATAACTTTTAATACATAACTTATAGTATATAGTTTTAGAAATTAATAGAAATATCAAAAAACTCTTATTCAAGGCTTTTAGACAATTTGAGAAGCAGTTGTTCATTTGTCTCTCTGTAAGCAATCAGAAGCTAATTTATAAGGTGAAAAAAAAGAATGAAATATTATGCTAAGTTTTTATAATACACAGGCACACATGTTAAGCATCCAACACATGTGCATGCACATGTGTGCGTGCACACACACACACACACACACAATTTGTGTCTTAGATAAAGAGAAATTGAAGAAAACCGAATAAGAAATAAACTATGCTTTAAAAAACAGAATAGATATTAAAACAAACCCATCACATCTGCTGATTCTATAATAAATGACAGAAATGTATTCTTGACAAGTTCCCATCCCTTTCTTTCAACTTATTACATTGATTAACATCCCAAACCATTAATTCCATCTGTGTTTTGCTTCTTTCTTTTCTTGCTACTGTCACAGAGCACTCTGGGACAATGACATCATTCATTTTGAAAATCACTGGTTTCTAAGAAAAGATCTGGATAATACAGGAGGAAAAATATTAACTCCTTGAATTGTGTTCCTTTAAGACAAAGGGACATGTATGGTAAACTGTGCAGTTGTATACTTTCAAATGATGCTAATTATTTGTAATTTAATATAATATCAAAGTGTCATATTTCAAAAACCATCAACCAAGCAAAATTTAAAGGTAAATGTAAGCATTTGATTCTATCTTGAAAGGGAAATTATTTCGTGTCCTTATTTCCCGTATCCTGCACAAATACTTAGTAGTAAAATAGCATACTTGACTCTTTCAAAAGGTTACAGCTATCACAAAACAGTGATTCTGCACATTGTCTCTGTGGCTAGCGGATCCATTCTGAGAATGACCTGAACCTAGAGAAAGAAATGGAATTAGCTGTTACAATTAGCCCCAAGGAAAGATTGATGCCTCAGGGTCACCAATGGCTTGCGGCTGAAGGACCACAAAGCATGCAATCTCTGGCAATGGGAAGCTGACCATGAATGAGCCCTGGGGTTTTGAATGCTTTCTTCATGTGTATAAGTCAAGAGTTAAAATCAATGTCCTGTCTGCCATGGGAAGACAGCAAACATGGCATTTGACTTCATCATTTCGGGGTCTAGTCATGAACAGCTCTACATACTTGATCCTATTTTAATCTATGTAACAATTCTGCTGTATCATTTTCATTCATTTATACATAAAGTCTGAGACAGGGCAGTGTCGTTGACAACATTGTACACACCCAAAGAAGAATCTGAAGTTTGAGTTTGTCATTATACATGTAGGCTGCTTTTCTTTGTTTCTTGGAGGTTCTCATGTAGTCCAGGCTGATCCCTCACTTGCAATGCAGGCACACATGACTTTAACACTCGATGATCACTTCTTGTCTATGTCTGTAACACTGGAAGTGCATGCACTTGCTACCACATGTGATCCGAGCAGTTCTATGTGTCTAATCTAGATCCCAATGCATGTGAGGCAAGCCCATTACAAATTGTACCATAAATTCATAACTTGTCTTGATCTGTAGTTTCTGAGTGATGTTCTATGGAACGTGAATACAGAATCCAAGTGAATTTTTTTCTGAAAATAGCATACAAATATAAGAAAATTAAAATTAGTTTGATTATCACCGAGAAAAATACGTCTACCTGAAGTATTTTACCTAGAAACTTCTCTGTGGTTGCTTTAACGTTCAAAGAGAACTTTGCAAATCTGGCCTACACCGTGTTCACTCCAAAAATTGCTAAGTATGCACTTGGTGTTCACAAACTATAGGCATGTCTAGGAGAGAAGAATCCAAGAACAAAAGGGAAAATGCAATTTTAGTAGGAGCATGAGATAGAGACCATTTTCACATTTAAGACTCTTCTCTGCTCCCTGGGACCTTTCCGCTAAGCCTCTTCTCAACAGCCTGTTTCCACACCCTTTGACGGGAATGTGAATAAGAACTCATTTTATACATTGGCTGTTATCACAAAATATCACTCTGAGATATTTTCTGGTCTCATGCCCGAGTTCTTTGATGTGAGTTATTTAAATTTAAGAACAATGACAGAAGATGAAAGAGTAAAATAGCCCTCCTCTACTGTGCCTCTGTTTGTAAAAATAATAACTTAATACCATGTATGATGCTACAGTGAGTCAGCAAACATAAGTGTCTCCAGGGAAACCTTTGTTCTGATATTTTCCACCTAGTGAAATTGTCTGGTAGGGAGAGAATATTAAACAAAATCCTGACTCTAAGCAAGCCATGTTTGTTTATATTGGTGTTCCTACTTGTTTTTCCAAACCAGTAAGAAAATAAAGTTAGCTATATTTTTAAATCAACAATTTGGAAATGTAGACATCATCATGAATTGAAGAATTACCCTAAGTGCCCCTCAGTGGATGAATGGATCAAAGAAACAACACATGTATTATTTCCTTTGTAGACAGACAGATGATAGATAGATAGATAGATAGATAGATAGATAGATAGATAGATAGATAGATAGATAAACAGACAACAGACTGGTGGTTTTATGGGTCATAAAATTATTTCATTTGTAAAAAAAATTGATAGAACTGGAAATGACCATATAATATGAAAGAAGCTAGACCCATAAAGAGAAATATCATACATTTGCTCTCGTGTATGCAAACATGAAAGAGAGATCTATTTGTGATGTGAAAAAGTAAGAGAAATTGTGGACCAAGAAAGGAAAGTAATAGAGATGGTTTTGTGATCACAGTACATTAAACATACATACATACATAGATATATACACACACATGTATACATACATACACACATATACATAAATGTATACTTATGTATACACTCAGTATTGCCATTTTCATTTTGTTCAATTCATATGTACTAATATAAATCAATCAATTAATAAATGTATCAAAGCCTTTATGAATTTATATTAACCATTAAGACTAAAGAATCAGCGTGTGGGGTTGTACACATTATAGGAGACCAAAGAAATACCCTTAATAATGAGACTAAGAAAATTTGAATTTGTTCTCGGATACATCATCTGTGTAGCCCTGCCTCATATGCATGTTCTTTGATTCTCTTACTTGCAGAAATAGGACTCAGTTTCAATCCATTGCCTATCAGGAGCCATCACTGATGTGTCTTATGCTAATTATATTGTTTTCCCCACAGAACTAGCAAAGGCACGTCCAAAGAGGAAGCAGGCTGGTCAAAGGCCAACTAGAGCTCCACAGCTCAACACGCACCTGTTAACTGTGGAGCTAGGCAAACAGAAAAGACTATGCTGCCTCTATAGCTTGTCCTCACATCCAAGTGCTTCTTCAGTTTCAGTCACTCCAAAGTAGCATTGGTTGTGAGACTGCAGACATCTGACATGTGTTCTTTTGGATAATATTGGAAAAGTTTATGCAAACCTTGGTTCTATCACCATCTTCGATGGCTTCCCTCTTCACATTGTACTTTTATTCTAAGGAAAGACAGGTGATACCTGGACATGTGAGCATAATAAACATAAGGCAGGGACCTTTCTGCTGTTGCTTACATAATAATTGTAGCCACGGTCAATAGGAAGGGACATCTACAAAATGAGCCTTGTTTCGGTCTGCATTACAATATGTGTTGCTTGAATTCAGTGAAATCCACAGTAATATTTAAACTTTAGCTATTCTTTGAAAATTATTATTTGTCATACAAAAATTATCATCTCTGGGCTCGGGGTTTTTGCAGTGGTGAGCTGGGGACATGATTTTTATCTCTTATTAAAGAAATAAGCACCTTCATCTTGCAAAATAGTTGGATTATTATAAGAGATATTATAAGAGGAATTTGAGAACCATGGAATATCACAAATGATTGAAACTGGGGAGACACTTGAGTGTGACAACAAACAATAAAGAGAGCATAGTCCACACACCTTTGTGTTCACCTAGCTCTACAGTTTATAGGTGCATGCTGAGCTGTGGAGCTCTAGTTGCCTTTTTGACCAGCCTGCTTCCTCTTTGGAAGCCCCTTTCCAGTTCTCTGTTCCATGGGAAGAACAGCAACTGAATATAATTAGCATAAGACACACCAGTGATAGCTCCTGATGGGCAACGGATTGAGGCTGGCTCCTGATCCTAAAGCCTCTTCCAGCTGCTCTTCATCATCTCAGGCTGCCAAGCAATGCTCAAGTGATCCAGGAAAAAGACAAAAAGCAAAAGGACTCACCAGAAGAGTGGCAGACTGTCAACACTGCTCACTTTCAGCCCTGCTGGCAATGATAAACTGAAGCATATTAGAGACCACGCTTGAGTGTAAATATTTGCCATCATAAACCACTTCTGCTTCTAGGATGGAGACACCCATTTTTTTTTATCCTGACCTCACTAGAGGTCTAAGTATAACATCTATCATGCATCATCACACACAAAATCCACAAAATATAGAAAAGAGCAATATTTCTGTGCAGAAATATTGCATATATTATTCACAAAGTAAAAAAAAACTGAGAAACTTCAAGAAAAGTAGATTTTTTTCAAGATTTGCCATAATTGATGTTTAAGTCAAATGTGAATTCTTAACTGTTTACATTTAGATTTTAGTTATGTAATTCTATATCATCAAAACTATATATTGTTTTCAAGATTCTGTTCTATGCCTGAATTAAGGCTCAGTGTGTATGAGTCTCAGAGGTATCACAGTGGTGTGGTTATGGGCCAATGAAAGGGTCCTTTATAAATTCCTATAATCAAGTGTTGATGAGACATCTGTGTGTGGCTTTACCTGAAAGGCCTTCCATTGGTGGCTCCACTTTATGACAATTATGTGCAGGCACATAAGTAGGGAAACCTTGGGTTAGGTCAGCCATTCTGTATGGAGCACAGAAGTTTCTCAGCTGAGATTGTACAGCTGTACTTCTGACTTCAGTTGGCCATAGCACTGCTTCTGACTTCTGTCCTCAGACCCATGTGACATGAATGGGTTGAGGAAGAAATTTCTACAACTGAAGTCAACTTAGGTCCTCTGAGTTACATGCCATGATTTTCACCTTTGGTCACATAAGCACTGCATTATCCCAGCTACACGTGTGTGATGAACGTGTTTGTTTTCATTTGCCTGTTTTATTATCTAATGCATAACAGTCCATCGCAGTGTCTGCTCTTCTCAAAGTACACCGCAAAGTCTACATACCATGGTAACCCCCACTGCACTTCTACAAAACCTCAGCCTCTGATGTGTAGGTTGTGTGGCAATGTCACATGCGTTCTCAGAGCTCAGAGGGATCAACAGGAGCACTAAGCAGTAATGTCGCTTGAAGGGAGCTGCTGAGCCCAATCTTAAGTAAGGCTGGTGTCACTGCAGCCATCCTTAGAAACAAATCTCAACCTGAAGGCAAATTGTGTAAAAGAAAAGAAAACCACACGTTCTCTATCTCAAAGGCCTACCTGCGGGAGTCTCTTGAAATTATTCATGGATAAAATGAATAATCAATGAGTGATTGTCATCTGCTAGTTAATGTCTAGAGTGGCTGAAAGAGATGAATGGCTCCGTGGAGGGGCTGTGGTTCCTATCCCCATTTAATGGAGGAGGAAACTGAGGCACAGTTTAGGTAAATGAGTGTAAATTGTAGCAGCGAAATTGAGATTTGAAATCAACTGTCTCTGTATGTCATCAATCAAAGTTGAGCAAGGGCCTTACCACTCACTAATGCAGCAATCCATAGATATCCTAATTACTTCCAATGTTCCCTAGGAGAATTACTTCTTATATAAGAGAAACAGTATGGAAATACTCAGGCCCATAAGGAGCTTGGAAAGGAAACCGTGGAAATGAGTAAACCACAAAAATAAAACAGTTTTTACGTCCTCCTCCTAACTCATCCCACTGAAATTTAGAGTGAATGTTTATCAAACCAAACTTACCATAATTAATAATTTATTATTTAAATACAAGATGCCAGAATGGTTGCTAGAAAATCTTCTTCTTATGTCTTATGTCAGAGTCTGGGAATCAATTATTGAAACCTAGTATATCCCTGAAAATAGGAATGTTTAACATCATTTTAATTTGCAGGCCACTTCTTCCTCAATATCACATTCTCTATGTAAATGTAACAATTGCCAGGGGATATCTTCCTCTGTCCCTCTCTCCCTTCCTTCCTCCTTACCCACTCTCCTCTCCCCAACTCTCCTCTCCCTGGTCTCTCCTGTGATTGTTCTTCCTTAAAACAGCACGAGGATCTCCTCTCTATAAAATCCAGATGAAACTCTAACATGCGTTGTGATGCATGTTCCTTTTTCTAAAGGATCAGCCTTGAGATATGAAAGGGAGGTGGAATGGGAACTCAACAGAACAAACATGCAAACAGACAGAAACAAGGTCTCTGAGCACACAATCCCTAAAGAGCTTGTCTCTTTGGCGCTTACAAATCTCAGAGGTGAAGTCCTGAACTGGGAGAGATCCTTCCCTCTCCAGACAATGACCATCTTAGTAAGTTAACTAGTTAAAAACTGCTAGGTTTGAGAAGTGGTTGCAGCAAGAAGCCTTGACATCCCAGGTAGTCAGCCTCCTTGTAAACAGCCCTTCTCCCAGTAAAACCAGTTCCCTGTGTTTGTGGCTTCCTCTGAAACCTCTCTCCTGGGCGGCTCCATCCATCCAAATGGGAGCTGAGTTTGCAAGCTACCAGAGGCGGTGGAGCTGGTGCTGCTGATGTCAGAGCCAGAAGACAGTTGTGATTGGATCTAATTAGACTTTGCGGCAGCAAATAGACGAGCTCCCTGCGTGATTGGCTTTAAAGTGGATGGTGCCAAACAACTCGCAGAGGCGCAAAAGTAGCAGCCCTGCTTCTGGAGCCCAGACGAAGAGGAGAGAGCTCCAGGGCGCTCAGGACGCGCGGGAGAATCTTTCCCTGGGCTTTCTGCCTAAGGAAGGGTTCAGCTTTCCGGCTTGTATCCGAGGCTTTCAGCTCATCCGGAAACCAAGGGACAGGGCAATCACAGAGAAGGTGCTCGCTGGCGTGCCCAATCCTAAAAAGTGAGACTGCTACTTGATTTGCAGAACCAGAAATACTCCCAGCTGCGACCGCAGCAGCAAGACTAAGAAAGGTGAAATTGCTTAAGGACCAGCTCCTCTCTGGGTCTCCCGACTGGCATGGCATCTGTCCTGGGGAGTGGCAGAGGGTCTGGAGGGCTAAGCAGTCAACTCAAATGCAAGTCAAAGAGGAGGAGGAGGAGGAGGTCCAAGAGGAAAGGTAAGAAGCTCGCTCTGCGAGCGCTCCGGTGTTGGTACCCGCTGCAACTCTCCCCTGTCTCTCCCCCTTGTCCTTCCTCAGATCTCAGTGGCAGCTTGTCGGTTTTCTCTTGCCTTCACTTTAGGACGCTTCTGCGATGTCCACACTGTATAGGGCACTTGTGAGTTCAAACCTCTTTGTAAATAGCCTGGGGGTTTTCCTCAAACCCTGAGATTACAGAGCCAGCCAGCCGCTCAGCGGAAAATGTTTGGCAGGAGACACTGGGAAGAGAGCTGAGAGGGCTGAGCTGAGGAGCATCCGTCCTCTGATGCTTGTATCCTGGGTACCATCATCCCTACAGGAGACCCAAGGCTGGCACTTAGACACACTTGGAGCCAACTGTATCACAGGGTGCCAAAAGAAACACTCACTTAAGCCAAGGCACATAAAATAGGGAAAGAGCTCTCGCCCCAGCTCCTCCCATCTAAATTGTCTCAGAGGAAAAAGAGGGCAAAACCCTGGCAATTGCCTTCCCAAATTGACTGGCTCTCCCGCCCCCCCCCCCCCCCATTAGTGAGATACCCGGTGGTCATGTAAACACTGGCATAGACAAAGAGGACAAGGCATGTCCTTGCAGAAATTACTGCCTATAAAGAAACAACTGCTGTGTCTTATTGTTAGCAAAAAAAATGAAAGAAAATTAAATCTTGCAAACCAGAAAAGGAGAGGCAGCCGGATGGCAGGTTGTAGCTGACAAACTCAGGCTGTGCCTTAGTACCGATACTGCTGAAAAATGAGCTTCACAGAACTTAGTCAATGTCACCGCAAGCACTGGGCTTCCACACAAGGATTTGTGTCAAATTAGCAATTCCTCTAGCGAGATAAACAGTGCCCTAAAATGTATCTTTAGCCTGTATGCACAGAGGGATTAAAAGATCATTCCAACACTAGCTATCCCTTCTTTCTCAGAGAGGAACTTGCATTGATGATGCTCCTTGTGAGTTTGTGGAAGTTCAGTGTGCTTCCCAGTATCTGAAAGGTGTTTTGGTTTTCTTTAGTTTTTAAAGTGTTCATCGTGGTATGCAGAGCAGACACAACTTAGTGAGTTGGCTTTTTAAAATTGTGCTCATGCACAGGGTAGTTGTACTAACTCTCCTAGCATCTCTCTCTATAGATTAGATAGGTTAAGGATCCTAGGGTAAGTTTCTTCTAGGTTGTTTTCTAAGAGCGTGCTAACTGTTCCTGACTCACGTATGATTCCTAATAGCACAAATTAATCAAACATAAACTCTGAAGCAAACAGTCCTTGATTATAATCACACACCAGGATCCCCAAGAGCAAAGGAGACTGAACACCTGTCTTTGAATGTTTCAGGACCTTTGATTTCAAAAGGGGCTGATTTTATAATTATACTTCAATTCTTAAACAGCTCAAATGTATGCTTGGTGTTCGCGTTGTCATCTGAAAATATTTTCAAACAGACTTACTGATTTCTTCTATGGCTATGTGCTACTGACTGAAAATGACATGGATATTAAGAAACCCATGCTTTCAACAGTTTGACAATGAATAACACTTTTAAAGAAGTAAGAAAAAAATTGTCTTTATACTTCAGGTGTTCGTTTGTGTCTCCTAATTTTTTTTAAATAGTCTGCTTAGCTATTTAGAGCCAAGCAAATGGAACGATATTTATAACACAATTTATAGAAATGTAAGCTAAAGGAAATTCTCATCTTCCTTTGTTTTCTTTACCAAGAAGTGTGAGGCATACTACCTTAAACATTTATTCTGGAAGGGAATAAAAAAAAAAAAACCAAGAAAGTCTCCATTTACTATAAACTGAACCATGAGAGCCCAAAGCAAAAATTTTACAGCAAGTGTTTGTATCCTTAGAAATTTTGACTATAGGAAGGCTCCAAATTTTCATAACAAAGGCAATAGGTAAGCATATACCAGTCTCTATTTGTGTAGACCTGTGTTTAAATGGCCTTTTCTGTGGCACCTGCCAACAGCTATTGTGGTAGGACAGTAAAATGAAACTGTTAAGTATTCAGTTTTACTGGCAAAGTTAATGTAGATATACATGATTTAAAAAAAAAAAAAAAAAAAAAAAGATAGCATACCCAGCTATAGGAGAGAGGAATTTTTTTTACATCTCCCAAGAAAAAAATAAGCTTGTATGTAATATCTTGTATGACAAATGCATGTTTCTTCTACTCCATAAAGAGCAATGATATCTTTCAATTTTATCTTAATGATCATATATCTTCACCAAGATGGAATGGCATAGCCTATCCGACATGTAAGACAACACATGCATGGGCAATACTTAAGGAATTCTAGGGAGGTCTTTTAATAGCAAGTGAAGTTGCTGACTATAAACTATTCTCAAAAGTTAATAAATATGTTATTAATTTATTAAACAAGTTAATAAATATAATCACGGTAAGCATGTATATGCTTGAATGTTTCCTGCTCACCTGTCAGCCAAGCTTCATTTTTAAAAGTGAATCATAGCATTAGTTGGGTTGGTCAGTACACCCAAGGATCTTTACTTTCTACGTGTAGCCTTGAAAGGTGTCTTAGGTCCGGTATGCTTTTTGTGATCCAATAGTCTATGCTCTAAACTGAAACACTCTAGCTACAGGCTAACTAGGATAATGATAGGGTGTGATTATTGGTAAACGCAATCCATCATCTTGGAAATGGGGTGGTTTCTTTCACAGGGTAGGTTTCTGTCACTGTGCCACACAGGAAGTAATTGCATACTTTTAAAGATCTAAAAACAAAAACTTAGTCACAGAACATGCCTCCCTGGGGTCAGGGAGCAGAAGCCCACGTTTCTCTGCAAGATAAACTTTAAAGACGATTCTAGTCTTCTTTTGTTGAGACCTCATATCATTTACCTTCGCATGATCTCCGTAAAGGATGTTTTCAGTTAGGATTTTCCTTAGAAATCATGTCTAAGTGGTTTATACTGCCTAGACAAATAGGAAGTGTGGGTTTCTTACTTTTATAGGAGGCACACACAAGCAAAATAAAAGTATACTGAGAAGGACAGTCAAAACATCTGATGTTTATACATGTGTCAAACAAGATCCTGAGCCCATTTGATGTGTAGAATATAGCTGTTTTTCCTCCTTCAATATCAATTAGAGGCTTTAGGAAAACAATGGTTAATGAAGACCATCACCTGCCATGTCTAACCACTGGAGTATTGCCTTCAGTAGGACATGGAGAGGACTCAAAGATTGCACTTATTGCATAATTCTTGGTGAATGAATATAAATAATTTCATCTATTCAGTGCTTTATAGACAATGATGCTGCTGGCATTAGAAAATAACAATGTGTAAATACTGCAAAAGCATTCATTTAAACCTCAAAAAAAAAAAAATAAGGGTTAAGATTCAAGGCTATTGGTTAATTTGGCATTAGCAGCAGATCATTCCAGGTAGTCTAAGAGGGGTACCTCCTAAAAACAGTGGAGTTCATAAAAATAAATCAGTCAAAATTTAACCCCTAATCATAAACTATCAGGATAATATTTTTGAATAATCTTATTATTTAATAATATTCTTATGTATTGAATTATGTATTGGCATTCTTATGTATTGAAATGTATTGAAATGGCACACATTTTGTGTGTGTGTGTTGTGCATCTGTTTTTCCTTTTGTTGTCGTTGTTAGTGTATTTTCCCCAAAGAAGCTACTCATTGGCCTGAAATTAATTTTTTAAATAGAATATTCAAAGATATAACTCATTATTATATACAAATATGTAAAATAACTGAAGTGTCTGAGAATTTAAAACAAAAATCTCCCTTTTAACACATACTTATTGATACACATTCAAGGTAAACTGAAGGACAGTTTATAGCAAGAAGTATCCATCGCCTATCAACTAGGAAAGGACTTTAGGGAAATATCAAAAATCAGTGCAAACACTGATTTCACTGAGTTGAGCACTGTCACACAATGTCTCATTCTCTGGAGCACCTAACAGCAGCTAAAAAGTTGTCTCAAAATTGAGGTATTGTTCCAGGGTACTTGGATGTACAGATATCTAAGGAACTGGAGTGAATTGTGGAAGCAACCCCACAAGGCATATCCACGAAAGTAAATTGGGAAATCTCAGAAAGGTGATGTGGAGCGGAGCAACCCGAGAACGCTGTAAGATGCAAATAAAAAGTTGGCAAAAGGGACACAGTAAGTGGAGCAGATGGATGGCAGACGCCAGCTTGTTGTGAAATGAAATTCCATGAAAAATTAATGAAATAGAAAGATTGCGCACTGGATGAGGGTGCAGCGACCGTGTTGCTCTCCGTTCCCGGCGATGCTTTAGTAATCCATGTGGCTGTCATCTCAACAGAGAAAAGACAGCCCGTCTACACCACTGGCTCTTATCTCGCTCGCTGACAGCTCAAGAGGAAGGACTGGATTCCGGGATAAAAATCAAATTGATTAAACCAACCGTTAGGCAGGATCTAATTGCATGAGAGGGTTTTCTCCTTTCTCTCTCTCTTTCTCTCTTTTTAAAATTTATATCAGTGCTTCTGGTTTCTAGTGACCCATGTAATAACAGTAATTTGAAATTGCTTCAAGGTCGTTAGATATGATAAGTGAACTTGAATTTAGAATAAAAGTATAAGATTCTTGTATTCTTATCTAAATAGCCGCAATATGGTTATTGACAAAAAGCTATCTAAGAGGAGTATTAAATAAGGAAATACAGGGTGAGAGACTATAATTTTTGAGACACAGCAAGGTAACATATTATGAAAGCATTGTGTTTAATTGAAACCCTATATGTGCATATGTGTATGTTACTGTGTGTGGGGTGTGTGTGTATGTGTGTATCTAGACAGGAAAGACTAGAAACATCGGATCAATTTTATATCCTTCTGTATATTTTTCTAATAATCCTAGAAAATGTAAGTCAGAATTTTTATAACAAAAACTGTTTAGAAAGACCCTAAGAATGAAAAAAATTTACTCGACTCTTTGTAATTTATAAATTTTTATTTCTAAACAAACGTTGCTGTGACCAATCTAATGCTAATGACTTGCAAACAAGATTTGTAAAAGGGCAGATTTTCTTATCATGAACAAGATATTAAAAGCATTTAACCAGTTTGAAAAAATTAAATCGCATTCCAAGTGAGCCATGGAAATCATGAATGTCCTTTGCAAACTAGTTCAACTATTGGATGTTAACACTTTCCATGTGTTTTTCTGTGAGCACAAAATAATTTGAAAAAAAAAAAAAACAGAGAAAATAAAGGAGAGACAGCAGTGCACACTGGCTGAGGCTGTGACAATTCTGATTCTTGCTGCTTGGGGTTTGTAGATAACATGAATCTAAATTAACCCCTATTTTTCAATTAAATGATCGCCCTTGCTCAGAGGAATATAGGCTGTAAATTTTTGATTGTTTAAATACAATTATTTATTTATAGCTGCTAATATATTATAGCTCACTTAATGTGCCAATATCAAATAGAGCGACGTGGCTTTCAAAATGTGAAGAAATAAGTTCCTTTTAAATTTTGGATACACGTAAGTCTGAAAGGGCTCTTAGGAGACCTTAGAAAATGCCAATGAAACGGTGCCTTTAGAATTTACAAACTCGCAGACAGACCTGTGTTTCTACTATGCCCCTTGCTAGCCTGGAACCAACACATCCCTGTTAAGTGATTGAGGCTCAGGTTCTCTCTTCTGTTTTTATTTTGGTTGGAAGGAAAGAAGGTTGAGGGCTGTTGTGTCTGGCTGCTTGGATGGCTTTAAGTAAAAGTCAAAAGTACAGCTCTGAGCTCTAAATCTGCAGCTGAAAATGTGTGAGTGGATCCACTTTCCCAGAAACCATATCCAAGAATCAGCCACCTATGAGATGATTTGTTTGGCTTTTAAGGGAATTAGTGTCTCAGAAATGAATGTGGCCACATGCAAAATAGCAGACTTTCTTTTCTGGAAAACTGTGTATCTTATAATAAAGAGTTAATGGAATCATCTGGGTCCTCTCTATACATGCAGGGCATTTGATTGCCTTTTATTTTAGTTACAGATATTGAACATGAAAGGCAGAAGCATAATTCAATTTTGTTCTTTTATTGACTTTGAATAAATTCCATTCGTATCTGGTTTCTTGAAAGAAAGTAGCTAGTAATTGCCCCCCAATGTTATGAAATGCAAATATATTAGAATTTATTATCACCTGTGTTAAATTATAAAAATGACAAACAGTTAATGTTGCTTTTAATTTTTCATAATAACAAACAGGTTATACATTTTTATGTTTATATGAAGGACATAAAATAATATTATACCTGAGTAAGAAACCATGTCTGATATAGGAAGCTGTCCTATAAACAAAGAAATTTGTCTTTAAAATTGAAAGGTAATATAGTATAAGCCCAGGCAACATTATGCTTAAATGTCTTAAAGATGAGAATTGAAAGCTTTTCTTAAACTCTGTATACTTCCCAATCCTGAGACTGAGGGTGGATTTGCCAGTCTGCTTCCAATGTAAAGGACAATTAGAACAGTCATGTTTGCTTAACTGCTAATCATTCCAATGTGAGCACTCTACCTAAAACCTCCCCCTGCCTTGTAAAGCCAATGTTCCTGCATCGAGACAGGAAGATCTGTAACATGGGTATGAGAAAGCAATGGTGCAGGAGTGATTTTCAGTGTAAGTACCTTCTTCTTACACTGAAACTCCTAGTACAATGAGGTTACAGTCACTCCACTGGACATTTTACCTCAGTTCAACAGAAAAGTCACATCACAGACCCAGAGTCTTTTCTATGGCTTTTGTATCACCTTTCAAATGATAATAAATAAAACTATTTGGAATATATACCTAAACTCTCTTTTCTGATGTCTTGAGTAGGTGGAGTGAATGCAATGTTGAAATGATAATCATAACACTTTGAGATGAATTCCTGTGCAATGCTTTTAAACACCTTACCCATAATGTACTGTGGATAATTTTTATAGATTTAATTAATCTTGGCTGCTCCATTTATTGGATATGAGATCTCTGGGTCCTGTTTCCTACTGCCTCATCATTTCGTAATGTCTTACATGATTTCTCAAATATGTCTTCACACATGTAATATTAAAATAAGACGGAGATGTGGGGACTCACTTCTATATCATCTGAGTCTATCTTCTGTGGAAGATGGTAATCCCAGTCAAATTCCTTCTTAGGGTTGGGCTGAAACAGAAGTGGGAAGGCTAATGTTTCTAAACATCATTATCAACTAGGGCAAAGCACATGCTTTGGGTTTCTATAACTACTCGAAAAAAATCCACTGTACTGCTCAAAATGCATTGCATATGTATTTGGGGATGAATGCAATATTTCTTAAAAGTTTAATTGCATTCTTCTGAATGCAATTTAATAAACATGACAGAAATGTCAGCAAAATAGATTTTGACCTCCTCCAAACCCCAAGTCTAGCTGGGCTCACTCATCCCTGTCTGTAACAGATGCTGAGCTCACATTGGGCCCGCGGTTGTGAAAATAGCTGTGGTCTTAAAGGAAAAGCCCACTCTCTCAATATCAGGCTGGGCTGTAAGCTAAGAACCCCAAATGTAAACCTTCTAAAATATACACATACAACTATTTCTTAAAGTATATACAAATTAGAGGTATGAGTAAATAAATTACTTAAAAATCAGTACCTTGTCCTAATCCTTAGGTAGACAAAAGCATTAAAATACATATTTGTGCTTCACAAATAAGAAGTTACAACAGTTAGAACCTGAAGAAAAAGCAGTCATCTGGTTCAACTAGAACTCTAGCAGAAAGTGACATTTAAACCGAGTTTACATGATTAAACTACATTTAAAAAAAAAATTAAATAAACCTATCTTTCAAATCCTCTCTGAAGAAAAATCACACTGCAGCAAAAATTATTTGTTAAACATGTAGATGAAATAATAGGACGTGAAAAACATTTGAAAAACCTCTGAGACGGTAACTCAGGAAATACACTTTGACAGCCCTTCATACACGCACACAGCAAATGATACCATCTTTGAAAGTAGTTCTTATGTGTGTTAATGTATTACTTCCATGTCAATACACCTATCCACTATAGGGTGAGCAAATGGGTACATATTGCAATTGAGAGTTATACATTTATGACTAAGTACATAGGTGGAAAATTCTTTTATTATTAAGGCTAAGTGTGCATGCATATCATTTCGTGTAATCAGCAGAGTTTTATATTTACTTCTTCATTTTCTGAAAACTGAATCATGACATGGCTTTTGTGTGTAGCTAATGAATAGAATTCAAGTCATTAAACTGTGTGCTTGTGTGCTTTGTGTAGACTGCTAATATATTCATGTGGGACAGAGAAATGCCAGGCTCAAGATTTAAAAGGCAGTAAGTATTTATTGAAATCTTGAATATTAAAATGTTAAAAGGTTTGTGTAACTTCCGAAACATCAGCTGTCTATTATGGAATTCTGAAATAAATCATGTAACAAAATAAAATCCTGGCTACATGTGAGAGTATAAACACTTTGCGAGATAGTGGAGAAAAGATACTGGTTTGTGGTTTTATTTCGTAATTCCAAGGAAAATATTAATTGTTTAATTGCAAAAGTTAATCAATGGGGAATCAACAATTGAGACTTCCCCTTGTGCATACTTTGCATGAAGTAAAACAAATCTTCTTGTCTTTGCCACTAATAAAAAGTAATCCATCTTCCAACATCATAAAAAGAAACAACACACTTGTACAAAGGGGGTTTTAATGGAGGACAAAGGACACACTGACAAAAGACAGATAGAAGAAATAATTTAGAAGCCTCCCTTTCCTAGGCTTGATTAAAGTTCACCTCACTTGCTTTTCATTTTATGTAGCTTTTAACACAAAGATACATGATTTTAAAATATGAGCCAACCCATTCAATTCTGTTGCTTGGAGAACTGCTAAATTTTGCCTTAAACAATTACAAACATGGTATAAAAATGTATCTGATACATTTTATTAATCTACATATTTATTAATGTGTAAATATATCTCCATTTCCAAGACCCAGTACTATCAAGACTCAATAAATAATGGTTTTCTGTAAGTTTATATTACATGTCAAGATACAAATACAGCTGTGTCAAGTGAAAGCAGTGACAATAACCCATTATGGACTCACACAATGTTATGTTTTATGAAACAAGATTATGTTCAACATACATTTAAATTTTCTTTATATATAATAGTCCCGTGTATAATGAGCATACACAATGAGTTTATAAAATTAAAACCCACCAAGTAGAATGAGTTGCTTGCATTTCCTTTATTTCAAATAAAACTTCCTTACAAAAACAAAGCTATCAAAATATAACATTGCCACTCTTTCTATGACGGCAAAACATATAAGATACTCATTCACTAGGAGGAGCTGCGGAATTGGCTCAGAAGTTAAGATCACTGCATGCTCGTTCAGAGGACCTGGGTTTAATTCTCAGCATCCACTTGGTCACTCACAGCCATTTATGGCTGGAGTCTGAAGAGATTCAACAATGTTTTCTGACTTCCAAGGGTATACACACACACACACAACACACACACACACACACACTACACAGACATTCATGTAGTCAAAATCACCATACACATAATTATTTTTAAATTTAAAAGGTACTGGAAAAAATTATGTTAGTTTTGAAAAAATACATGGGAGGTGTTCAAGGGAGGAGCTGGAGGTAGGAGAGGGAGTATTGAACTTGTAACGTGCTGCAATTCTGTTTTAATGGAAACATAGTTTTAAAAAAGAATTTCTAAAAGAAATAATCAGAAAAATAAAACATTTTCTACCAAGATTGCATACAGATCATGGGAGTTCTGAGAGCTTATGGGAGTGAGAAATCAGTGAGGGTTTGCAAGATGGCATCCATCAGACACTTTTGGGACAGTGAATTAGGAAAGAATATACTATTCAAATCTCAGGTGTATGAAGATGTGTGAAGGAGAAATGAGGGTGTGGTTATCATCTTCTTTGTCATCTCCTAAGAGTGGGTGTCCTGATGTGCTCCTTTGAATTCTCTGGACTTAACAAAGTGATGACATTGTGTATTATCAATACACATTTGTTGCAGAATTAACTCACGTTTAGATCGCACAGTTATAAATGGTTCTGTCTCCTTTATATTAGAACAGGGTTACATAACTCTGGAGTTGATCCATCCAACAAATATTTGTTAGACCCTTTTATTTGTCAGTCACATGATAAATAGTAGAGATTAAACAACATAAGCTCTGAAAACTTCCCCAAACAGCCAGAAATCAAATCCCAGTGTGTTCTGCCTTCTCTGTCATTTATGTGGAAGAGATATTTTATAAAACTCCTCTCTCTGAAAACGTGGGAGGCACACTTCTATTGTTTGCTGAATTAGTCCCCAGATGATTGGCAAGCTCATTGCTCATCAGTATTCTCATGTAATAAATGGAGTGAAACCATTAGACCCAACAAAGCTAAAAGAACTGTCTTTCTCCAGGAACCAGCCTTTTTAGACAGTTCCCTTGCCGCCACACCAGAGCTTTTCCTCCTGCTTCATTTATCCCACTTTCAATCCTAGCCCCTGTCATCTCTGTCAAGAGGTAGTCCTCACTTCTAGATACACAGCTACACTTCTACCTCATGCCTGTGACCAGTGACTCAACTTCCTTCTCCAAAAATGGTTCAGGCAGCGGCCCGTGCTAACCCACCATCTTTGCAGAAGGTGAACTCATGCACCAGCAACTGAGTAACACAAAATCCTAGCACCAAACTAAAGAGAATAACTTAAACTGCAGTCTCTTGCTTGTAGTAGGGACTGGCAATCTTTGCAACAAAGAATACAATAACTTTGCTTTGAAGTAATATAAAGTGGAATGCAAACCTGTCTAGTGAATCTATATAGTCAACAAAGGCTTTGGCTTTCCCTCCTACTTCCACTCAATATGTCTATATATCAATGTGTCAATAATTAAAATACAATATAATATAATGTAATATAATATATTGTGAAAAGAGATGACAGTCATGGGTTCCATCCTATTTCTACCTAAATAGATTGCTTCTTGTTCTCTTTTTCTTATATACATGCCATTTACCTATCTGTCTACAACCTATCTTCTCTTTATATAATAAGTAGGAGATGAATATAGAACCCACTAACAAAATTTAGTATGAGATGACAAAACTCTTTAGTAGGTCTTATGGTTTTCAGCTACAGTACAAGTGCAACGGCTATGTCTGGATATTGATTTATACTTGTACTGGGATTTTTCAAATTTTGAGCATTATAGAAGCTAAAATTGTAGTGATGAAATTGAAATAAAAAATGTATTGGGTATTATTTGCTATTTGTATATATTTCTTCAAATAAATAATACATATTTCACAATTTGGGTATTAGCACAGATACCTGTTCATGATGGATGCACTTCATATTAAGTCTGATGTGTCTCAAGAAATGGCCCTTGCTCTTCCCACACTTGGATGATGGGTCTACTGTCCATATTCTGGCTGGGTTGCTACTTCAGCAATCCAAAGATGACTTGACTCCTGTCCCTTAACCACAAAGAGGTGCTCCCTAATATCAGAGTTCTTATCACCAGTGTGAAATACACCTGTGATTGAGAGCATACAAATTTCATACTGGAATGCCCTGGGATTATCTTCCAGGTTGAAAGCATTTTTCTTTCATCTATACATCTCTTCTTCTGTTGCCCTACAAAACAATTCCCTCTTTGAGCTGTCCTGACTTTACCTTTCCTGGATCCATAGGACCCACTGAAATGTTTTATGTATGATTCTAAACCAGTCATTTGTGATTTGCCCTAATATAATTTTGCAAGACAGAATAATATCCTAGTCTGGACTCATTATGAGAACAGAACCATGATTCTTAATAAGAGTAAATAGAAAAATAATAATCAGGAAACAAAGACCATAGTAGTAAATTAATAAAAAAATGAATTACTATTTTAACTATAGAGTTTGCACTTTACCACACCAAAGAAAAAGTATACTAAACAGAAGACAGGGTGCTGGGAAGATAGCTTCAAAGTTAAGAGTATTTGCAGATCTCCCAGAGGATCTGACTTCAGTTCTCAAGACCCACATTAGGTGGCTCACAACTTCTGTGATTCCAGCTACAGAGAATCAAAGGCTCTCTTCTGGCTTCCTAAGACACCTGTACACATGTGATATAGTCTCTCTCTCTCTCTCTCTCTCTCTCTCTCTCTCTCTCTCTCTCTCTCTGTCTCTCTCTCCCTCTCTCCCTCTCTCCCTCTCTCCCTCTCTCCCTCTCTCTCCCTCTCTGTGTGTGTGTGTGTCTGTCTGTCTGTCTGTCTGTCTCTTTCTATCTCTCTCTCCCTCCCTTGCCCCTCTCTTAGAGAGAACAAAAATTCACAAAATTAGAAACATTTATTTTCAAAATATTATACTAGACTTAAAGATCAACACATACAAGAAAGCCTTCATTGTAAAATGTTGAGACATTTTTTTTTACTATTCATCTGGAGTTTTATTGCATTAGCTGATAAAACTAGCAAGATGCTATTTGATTCTTAAGCAGCCTATAGCTTCTTTCAATATTTATTTAACATTTACATTGTCCTGAGTTTAGGATATCTCACTTAACCCTCCCAATGAGGCTATAAGGTAGTGATGTGAGCTATCCTAATTTTGCAGAGAAAGAAAATGTGCAGAAATTAAGAACACATGTGCTTGAGGCCACACTTTCAGGAAATGGCTACTTCAGGCATCATGACTATCCTCAGTCTCATTGATGACTGATTTATCTAAACTTCTACTACCACTTTTCTGGGTTAAGTGCTGTTCTCCCCACAGAGGACCCAAAGAGGTGAAGTTCTCCATGTTTTATTAATGTGTATGTGTGTATACCTCTGCATATGTACGTATACCTCATACATGGGGTTGCCTATGGAGACCAGAACACAGTATTGGGCCCCCTGGAATAAGAGTTGCAGCTGATTGTGAGCCTCCAATTATAGTTACTGGTAAAGAAACCTAAGTCCTCTGCAAAAGCAACAACTCCATTAATCATTGAGGAACCTCTCCAGCCCCAGTTCCCTATTTTTAACATGGAATGTACCTCGTCTAATTTTTTCCTTATTCCATGGGACCCCAAGCTTTTCAAAGGCCATAGCAGAAACAAGTAACACAATAAGACCAAGAAAAGTAGAAAAGATGTTATAGTAAATCTCCAACTCTAATAAGCCTGTGTAAGAACACACAACAGTTATAATATTTATAAGCTGTACACCTAGATTGGGCAGGTTTATCACTATATTATTCTATTTTCCAGCTATGAGAGCTCTTCTTACTTGCGGCTTCTCCATGCCATGTGGCTTTATTCTATCTTTCTCCCACTTCCTCTTCCTTCATCTTTTTCCTCTCTCCTTCTCAGTTCTTCCCCAACTCTCTAAAACCTCCAGCTCCACCTTTCCTTTTTATTGCCCATCATAGGCGCTAGCCTTTTTTTGACCAGTAAAACTGGGGAGAAGGTTCACATGAAATCACCTGAGCAAGTGATCTACTCCTCATCAGGGCAGCCCCTCTTGAGGAAGCAGAATTAACATCAGAATACAAACAACACCAGAGCAACCCAGAACAAAAGAGACCTCAAAAGCTACTGCTACTATTTCATGACCTTTTTCAGGTCATTCTGGTGCTGTTCACAGGAGGATGCTCAGCATCTTGGGGGCACTATACTAAGAATTTCATATACTTAACATTTGAAAATGAATTGCGCTGGCACAAGATATCTTATGTTGTCTCAAAGTGAAAGAGACTTTCATCTGGTAGTGAGTGTATCATTCTACACAAAAGACCAGATAAAAGCTTTTGGAATTAAAAAATTAACCTGTCAAGAACTGTTGACCTGATGGTGCTCTGTTGTCTTGGTATACACATGACTACAGCCATAGAGATCATACCAAAACCATATTGGGAAATATATGTATACATAGTCTTAGTCTTAAAAGATGTTCTCTACTATAAGGGCTAGAATTTTTTCTTTGCTATACAACTTCTTTGCCTATTAAGGATTTGACATGTAATAATGTGGCATATATATTGAACAATTCAACTCTTCAAGCACCCTGTTTCTAAATACTGTTATATACTAAATATGACATGATAGAACACCTAAGTACATATTTGGGGATTACATTAATTATCATTGCTATTCTTGGTTGTCAACTTGACTACATCTGGAATTAACTAAACCCCAAGTGACTGGGTACATGTGGGAGAGGGTTTTCAAGTTATTTAATTAAATAACTTGAAGTGGAAGACCCACCTTTAGTCTGTCATCTTTGGATGTGGGACAATTTATCTTTAATCCATGCTACAACTAACGATAGCAGCCTAAAGGAAGTTCTTGTACTTTGCCTGCTGGCCTGCATGTTTATTGTTTTTTTGTTTGTTTGTTTGTTTGTTTTTGGTTTTGGTTTTGTTTTGTTTTTTGAGACAGGGTTTCTCTGTATAGCCCTGGCTGTCCTGGAACTCACTCTGTAGACCAGGGTGGCCTCGAACTCAGAAATCCGCCTACCTCTGCCTCCCAAGTGCTGGGATTAAAGGCGTGCGCCACCACTGCCCAGCATGTTTATTGTTAAACTGGCATTAGAGCCTACTTATTTGGGATTGCAGCACCTACTGAAGATCAACTGAGACATCCACTCTCATGGAATGAACAACTCTGAATCCTTAGGCTCTCTATTGCCATACCACCACTGTTGAACCAGCTGGCCCACAGCCTGTAAGACACTCTAATAATTCATTCTATTATTTTTGTTTCTATAGATCTAGAGAACCATGACCTACATATTACTTTATCCATAGCAAACAAAATATCACAATTCTGTCACTTTGGAGACAATGACTAGATAGTAAAGCCAGTGTCTTATCCGAACCCTTTCCAGAAAAAGGTTCTACCTCTAAAAATTTATAAAGTCTGTTTATATCTCTTTAAGCATCTCTTATAGATAAACCTTCAGGGATATGAAATTTTTGTAGAACTGAATTAACACCAGACTGCATTTACCAGTTTTCTGAGTTTTTCCTTGATGAGTCTGTCATATCCATGGCCATGGAATGGGGTGGTGCACAACGTGTAACTTTTTTTTTATCATGTTTTGTCTGATTTTCTCATCTCCATGGCTTCTCTGAAGTTCCCTGTTGTTAGTTAATAGTGGTGGAAATTGCTAGCATTCTGAAACAAGCTATCAATCTTATTGTAAGTGAAGGAGGGTAAGGTTTTGTTTCCTTGCAATAGCTTGCTTTCTTCAACAAACAAAATTATTCTCGTATGTTATTTTTTATGTTAAAAGAAATTTAAAGCATGAATGGTGACATTTTTGTTTTATGGATAAGAGAACTGTGACTAGGGAATGAAAATTACTATTTTAGAAAGCTAGATAAGAAAATTATCTGACTTGTGTTTATCACAAATCTTATAGTCTCATGAGTGTAAGTTCAGATCCCTGAAGATCACTGGCCAACAGGTGCAGCAGGTCAGTGAACAACAGGTTCAGTGAGAGTCCTGTTCTGAGAGAGAGAGAGAGAGAGAGAGAGAGAGAGAGAGAGAGAGAGAGACAGTGAGAAAGAGAGAGACACATACAGAGAGATAGAGACAGAGAAACAGAGAGAGAGAGAGAGAGAGAGAGAGAGAGAGAGAGAAGACCAAAATAAGGAGGAGAGTGATAAAGAAGAACACTAAGCAATGAATGAGCGCTGGTCTTGACACCCATCTACCCACCCACATACAACTACACAAAAGAAGGCCCTGGCCTGTGATTAAACACAGACATACAGGAGACTACCGGAAAAGCACAGGTCCCTGAAATGCTAAGTTCCATGGTGTAAGGATACACAGAATTCAGGAAAGGATAATCTCTGAACAGTGAAGTTAATTGTCATTTAAGGGACTCCTGTGAAGGCTTTTCAGTGTTATTTTCAAACTACTGTCTCATAAGCAACATGTCCCTAATGGCTGCTGCATACAGCCGTAATATAAAGGGCTTTGGAGGAGTTTTGTCTTTCTCTTTCCAAGAAGACTCTGAAGTATATCAACCAAGTTCACATTGCCTTACCAGTCATGTATTTGGTTTATACATGTGCTTGTGTTTGTAGTTTTGCCTATATATAAATATGTACCCATTAATGTACACCTTGCCTGAGCCTTCTCCAGTAACATCAGTCATGCAATTTTCTGACTTAAAGATTGAAGAAAACTTTATATATTGCTGAACTAAACGCATGCACACAAGCATTTTTCTTTTTTTGATATCATTACAATAGGTATATTGAATTTTAAAATAATTATTAATCACACCTCATTTAAGTAATTTGAACAGTAAAAAACAGTTACATATTTAGAACTTATAAAAAATTATTAAACATAAGAAAATAAATATGCTATAAATATATTTATAACACACAGAGAAACACACTCACATACACGCACCATACATAAGAAATGTCTAGACGAATCCAGTGCTATCATACATTTCAGCTAATAGTTTTCAATTGAATTAAAGTATGTTATTTGTTCAGTAAAAATCAAACACCAAAGTCAAATACCATGTGTATAGTTATCAAATTTAAATAGATATTTTTTTATCATGCATTTAAATTTATAATGAACCCCCCACATTACTTTGTAGATGTATGTCTCTGGTTCTTACATGCAGTAAAAATTTCACCTATGCATAAACAATAAGCTTAATGATTCAGTTTCCTAGATAATATTTATTTTGATTTTATGCTAGCAATACAAAGGCAAAATCAAAATGAAGTTCTCAGTAAACACATGTAGATAAACATACCTGCCCTACTTCAAGTGTAGCTAGTAAATGAATAAAGATTAAAGATGAATCAGATACAGAATAGTCAAACAGGACATTTAAACTCAGGGTGTGTGGCACTCTGAAGAAAAGAGGTTAAACCATTGAGCACATACTATAATAAAGCCTGTGTGCCCACCAGATAACCAAGGGACATCCACTCTCAGTAGAATACATGCAACTCCATTACATACAAATTAACTAAAATGGCTTTCTCCATCTGTTCAAACCGTATTTATAAAGTTGTTTTACATAAACACTCACAGGTAGCTTTTTCTGGGTTTGGAATTTTCTGTAGAAGAAATTTATTTATAACAAATCCAGGAATCTCAATCTCAATCCCCAGAAATGGAAATATGAAAGGTCTTCATGCCCCTGAACTAAGCAAGTAGACATAGTTGAACTCTTAAGGTCATAGAGTTGGAATCATAAGGTCTGGGCCTCTTATGTGCAAGTTCAGGAACCTCCTGGCTCAGAGCTGGGAAAAAGATTTTTGAGGGTGAGATAAAGGGGAAATTGTAATAGCTTGAGATCCAAAGCTCAGTTCAGTCCAATATGCAGACATCAGGCCACCAACCTTTGTGTTGGACTGAGCCAATATGTGGCAGTCAACATGTATGGCTGCTATGGGCTTTGTTAGCTTCTAATCTGGTGTGACAGCAGTGCATACAAATTTTCTAGCATCCATCTCTTAATAATTGCACAGGTTGGAGTCAGAACATTAGATACTCAGGTTCTTTTCTTAAAGTAGCATAATATTTGCATAGAGCCTCCCCACATCCTCCTGTCTACTTTAAAGCTTCTCTAGATTACCTGTAGGAACAAAATTACCGTAATGCTATGTCCATAGTTGTTATAATGAACTATTGCAGAAATGGTAACTAAGCTTGATGTATAAATTCAGCACAGGTGTAATTTTTACAAATATTTCGAGTCTGTGGTCATTAGGATCCGTGGATGAGCTTTGGGTATGGAGGACAAATGTATGCTAAATGCCATTATGATTAAGGTGCCAGCTGACATTCAGCAAAAGCTATTTTACACTTAACACTGAGTGTGTGCATATGAGTGTGTGTGTTTGTGTATAAGTGTGTCTATGTGTGTGTGTTTATGTGTTTGTGTGTGTGTATGTGTGTGTGAGAGAGAGGAAGAGAGAAAGAGGGGACAGAGAGAGAGAGAGAGAGAGAGAGAGAGAGAGAGAGAGAGAGAGAGAGAGACTGCACTCCATATTCTACATATAAGTGGACTGAAGCCAGGTTATATTAAAAATGGCATGTGGAAATTTGAAAGTAAGTTGATATTTTCATTATAATGTTTGTTTTGACTCTGTATTGAATTAAATTATATGACTATAAACTGCTCCTTCTTTTATTTCACCTCCTACAAAGTTTTGGTTTATTTTTCTCTCATGGTCACCACTTGTGTTCAAAGTCATGTTTCACCTACAGAGCATTGATAATAATTGGTTAATTACACTCTTGAAATCTTCGAGATCAT
This sequence comes from Arvicanthis niloticus, assembly GCF_011762505.2. Classification (NCBI taxonomy): domain Eukaryota; kingdom Metazoa; phylum Chordata; class Mammalia; order Rodentia; family Muridae; genus Arvicanthis; species Arvicanthis niloticus. The sequence continues at coordinate 51,623,971 of NC_047665.1, read as the reverse complement.
TCTTGTTTGCTGAGATCTCTTCAAGCCCACAAAGGCCAAACCCATTGGCTTGAAATTTAGGTCCTTTAATTAATTTCTTTCTTCATTCAAATGAGGGCTGATTGTTTTTAATTGCTCGGTGCATTGTTTTCTTATAAAGTCACACACCTGTGTTGCTTTTTAAAAGTTGTTTTTATCAAACAAATAGGAACCATAAGTGGATCAGGTTCACTGTAGTTTTAAAGTGATATACGCCTTAGTTTCTGATGACCTTTCAACAGAAGTAACCAAAGTATCACATACATCCAAGTTTATAAACAAGCAATAATTATACTGTTCATCTATATATGTTTTATAGCATTCTTCACCTTCTTCAGCAATGTTCTAAGTGCTGCCTCAAAAGACAGATAAACAATGTCCTTCAGGGAAAGCTTCATAACTGATCTTAGTAAATTCCTCTTTACATATACCTGCAGGGTGGAGTTTACAAGGAATAATGCCTAAGGGTTCATTCATTATGATCTTGAACTGACAGAGCATCACATAACATTTCCCATAACTCAGAAATAGTTTTTATAAGTTCATTAGTTCCTTTTCTCATCTTTGTGATACAATATCTAAAAGAAATGACTTAACAGAGAAAAGATTGTATTTGCTCACACTTACAATGACAAAGTCCCTCATGGTTGGAAAGTTGGGATTGTGGGGCCAACTTTGTGGTGCTAGGAGGATTTAATCTTACATCTTAGGAGGCATGGAAGTAGAAAAAATGAAACACCAGTGCTTGGCACATCATTTTTCTTACCATTTTTATTCAATCCAAGAACCCAAGCCATGAGACAGCATGACCAACACAGAAGGGTGTTCTTATCATATCAGTTAATCTATTTGGAACCCCCACACAGTACAAATGAACCTACACCCATCACTCAAACCCTATGCATATATCTTTTATTTTTTTGCCTGTTATTTACTTATTTTTTACATTCCAGATTTTATTCCCCCCCTCCACCCTCCAACTGTTCCACATCCCATACCTCCTCCTCACTCCCTGACTCCATGAGGATGTTCCCACCACCCATCACCTACCCAACCAGACCTCTAAACTCCCTGGGGCCTCCAGTCTCTTGAGGGTTAGGTGCATCATCTCTGATTGAACATAGACCCTGCAGTCCTCTGCTGTATATGTGTTGGGGGCCTTATATTAGCAAGTGTATGCAGCCTGGTTGGTGGTCTAATGTTTGAGAGATCTCAGGGGTCCCAGTTAATTGAGACTGCTGGTCTTCCTACAGGGGCTCTCTCCTCCTCAGCTTCTTCCAGCCTTTCCCTAATTCAACCACAGGGGTCAACAGCTTCTGTCCATTTGTTGGATGCAAATATCTGCATCTGACTCTTTCAGCTGCTTGTTGGGTCTTCTGGACTACAGTCGTGATAGGTCCCTTTTTATAAGTGCTTCATAGCCTCAGTAGTAGTGTCAGGCCTTGGGACTTCCCCTTAAGCCTTATTCCACTTTGGGCCTATTGCTGGATCTTCTTTTCCTCAGGTTTCTCTTCATTTCCATCCCTGCAGTTCTTTCAGACAGGAACAAATATGGGTCAGAGTTTTGACTGTAGGGTGGCAACCCCCTCCCTCACCTGATGCCCTGTTTTTCTGCAGGATGTGGGCTCTATATGTTCCTACTCCCCATTGGGCATTTCATCTAAGGTCCCTCCCTTTGGGTCCTGAGAGTCTCTCACCTCCCAGGTCTCTGGTGCATTCTGGAGGGTCCCCCCAACCTCCTACCTCCTGAGGTTACCTCTTTCCATTCTTTCTGCTGGCCCTCAGGGCTTCAGTCCTTTTCCCTCACCCAATACCAGATCAAGTTCCCCTCTCCACTCCCCCTCACCAGTCCACTTTTTATCCCAGCTCCCTCCCTTCCTCCTTCTCTCCCTCCCTCCCTCACTCCTTCCCTCCCTCCCTCGCTCCCTCCCCATTTGTGATTGGTTTTTCTCCCTCCCAAGTGAGTAGGACTGAAGACTCTTCACTTGGGCACTTCAGCTTGTTGACTTTTTAAGTTCTGTGGACTGTGCCTTGAGTATTCTGTACTGTTGTTTTTTTTTTTTTTTTTCATTTTTTTGACTAATATCATTTATTAGTGAGAACATAACATGCATGTCCTTTGGGGGCTGAGTTACCTCACTTAGGAAGATATTTTTTAGTTCCATCCATTTGTCTGCAAAACTCAGGACGTCATCATTCTTAATAGCTGAGTAGTATTTCAGAAGATTCAGAAAATATGTAAATGAACCACATTTTCTGTATCCATTCTTCTGCCATGGAATATCTGGGTTGTTTCCAGCTTCTGGCTATCACAAATGAGGCTGTTATGGACATACCATACCCTTGGCATGGTAGGACATCTTTTGGGTATATTCCCAAGAGTGGTATTGCTGGGTCTTCAGGTAGATCTATTTCCAGTTTTCTATGGAACCTCCAGATTGATTTCCAGAGTGGATGTACCAGTTTGCAATCCCATCAGCAATGGAGTGTTCCTCTTTCTTCACATCTTCGCCAATATGTCTTGTCACCTGAGGTTTTGATATTAGCCATTCTGATTGGTGTGAGGTGGAATCTCAGGGTTATTTTGATTTGCATTTCTCTGATCACTAAAGACTTTGAACATTTTTTAAGGTGCTTCTCAGCCATTCAATATCCCTCTGTTGTGAATTCTTGGTTTAATTCTATACCCCATTTTTTGACTGGGTTGTTTGGTTTTGGTGGTTAGCTTCTTGAGTTCTTTATATATTTTGGATATTAGCCCTTTATTGGCTGTGGGGTTAGTGAAGATTTTTTCCCAATCTGTAGGTTACCAATTTGTCTTATTGACTATGTCCTTTGACTTACTGATAACCAGCTTATCTGCTCCCCTTGGCATTTCTTTAAAAGATCTCATTGACAGGCAAATTAGCCATCACACCATTCAACTACCTATTCTAATTTAAGATAAGGCCCAACACAAAATTTTGTTTTAGTAGTTGCTTATGAAAAACAACTACTAAAACAAATATCAAATACATGGTAGAACCTGCTGGTTCTGTGGAATTTTTTTTTTATTTATTTAAAGTGTTTGGTATGAATATTTCCTTAAACGAACATAAAAAGAAGATGATGAGATTCCCAAATTGGGGAGCAAGTGGTGGGCTATATTTGTCTTTGATAACCTAAATGTCCTGAAAATTCAGGGAAAAATAGGCTAATAAAATCTAAGCTTCTGAGGAAGAAAATTATATGGTTATGAAAAAGAGGAATATAATTTCATTATGCAATCAAAATTAATTTCAGTGTGTTCTTTGTTATGAGTTAAATGTGATTGAAAACAAATACTTAGCATCTCCACAAATGCACAGAATACAGACCTTTTGCTTCACAAACCTTGCATTTCCCTAAGTGTGAACCTTGAGTGCAAGCTAAAAGACAAAAGCTGCACATCATTCTGGGAGTGTAAAGACTCGAATGTATTGGTGGAAATTGGTGATAGGAGTATTCAACAGGCTGAGATCAACCATACATGGAGTTGATTGTGTCAGACCCAACCAACCCACCTGCTCTAACAGATTCTCAGAGCAGCTACACTCTGCATCCTCCTGACACTTCCTTCCTGTCTTGTTTCGTTCCTGGGGTGTGATACTCTTTTGTAAAGGGGAAAAAAGGGGTCAGATCCAGCCCAAAACTAGCTGAGGGGATCCATTGTGAACTCACACAAAAGCATAAAATGAAAGGAGCCAAAAGGGTCTTGGTGTGGCACTGAGGGTCACTGTCCTTCTAGTGTTCCAAAACTGATGTGATCATGTGCAATATGATTGAGTAGCAGTCTTCTCAACTAGCAGAAGAAAATAAACATTCTAGATGATTCTTTCTAGTTATAATCTAGGAACAGAGCAAAAAAATCAGGCCTAAAGTCAAGTGACTAAGACAGATACAATTTTACCTAAACTGTAGCTCTTCCTATCTCGTTTTCAAATGATTTGGGCCTAAAGTAGCACTGTTGTTCTTGTGTGTGCAAAGTTTTGATTAATGTTAATGTAAGCTAACATCCTTCATCATTTTTATTGCTTTCTGATTGTAACCTTCTTTCCTTCTTTCCCTTCCTTCTTTCCTTTTTTCTTTCCATCTACCATCCTTTTTTTCTTCATTAACATTGTTCTATTTATGATTTATGATTTTGATATCTCTGCCTCATATTTTTTTAATTCTTATTAAAATACAATATAGTATTTTTTTAAATGTTAATTTTTAAAATCTATTTTGCAATTGAAATTTTCATGTATAACCAAATTTCATCTTCAAAACCAATTTAGTCTGCATGTGTATTGAGAGAGGTTGATATCTTTCCTAAACCAGACTATAGAAATGGCCGCAGGGTCATCAGAGATCTTTATTAGGACCCAGCTTTGAAGCTGATGGGCAGTGCACACAGAAGAAGACAGGACTGTGTACCCCTAGTTGCAATCATGTCATTCAGGGTGCTTAGCTACCTCCCAGAATCTCCAGAGCTATCCCTTACTCAGATCACTCTACCACCTGACACAAAGGACAGCTGTCAATACCCATCCTTATCACATATTCACAGGCCTGTGGCTTCTGCCCCAGAGTTTCTCTAAGAAATGGAGCCAATCTGTCTACAAATGGAAGGAACTCAAATGCTCTCCCAAACAAACAAAACTGACAGAAAGTGAAAAAATAAAAATATCCAAGCCAAAATCTAGGTAGAGACAGAAAAAAATAGAATTTTGACAAAATTGATGCCAGACTAAAAGTGGCAGCTTATATCTGTAATCGCAGTATATGAGATTACTAGACAGGAGGGAGTCTATGAATTCAAGGTCAACCTGGACTAGAAAGTAAGACCTACCTCAAAAATACAAATTAAAAAACAACAGCAACTGATGTCTTGGTGCTTTTACAAAAGTGGGAGGGGCTAAGGAAATGGTTCAGTCCTTAGCATACTTGCCAACCAAATGTGAAAAGCTGAGTTTTGATCTCTAGCACCCATGTAAAATATTTGCCTTATGAAGCCCCGTGTTGGAAGGTGAGACAGGCAGATTCCTGAAGCTCATTAGTCAATTAGTTTAGCCTACCTGGCAAGCTCCACATCAAGTGAAAGACCCTGTCTCAAAAGAAATTAGGTAGGAAGGCACCATCTATGATGACCAACACAAACATGTGCACAGATATGCACAGAAAACACACACACACCAAACACGTAAACACTCATATCCACATGTACAGATCACACACGTTGCAAACACAAACACACACTCATACACATGTACAAACAATGGAAAGAGAAAGAGAGAGAACAAGACAGAGAAAGCCAGAGGAAGAGAGAGAGAGAGAGAGAAGGGGTGATGGAGAGGTAGAGAGAGAGAATTGTTTGCGAGTAAAATAAAATGAACAAGTTTGGAAGAATATTGTCTCTAGGAGCACTTTTAATCCTGTAAGTTCCTGTGAATTAAGCATACAGTTTATTGTTAGCCAAGGCGTTGTGAACCTTAAGATTCTTTCCAAGACGTTTTATGCTTGCACATATTCTCCATGGTAGCTCCTTGATATTCATAAGAGATATACCCTCAGAGATTTAAGAATCCTAAATCTGCCAAGAGCTTTATAGTATGCCGTTTCTCCCACAGAATAGAATAAAATTTCCAAATGGACTTCTATGTAAGGTGTACTTATTTTAAAGGAGAGTTTGAGATATTATGATTTATATAAACTTAACAGGTTTTGCTGGAAACTTCTCAGAAATAAGTTGTGTTGGTTATCTCCGAGGAAGTGGAACATATTGTATTCTCTATATTTAATTCAACCTTAAATTTTTGTGGGTTGGGTGATACAAGAGAATCTTGCTAAACATTAATGTTCATGAGATGATAATCATCTCATGAATGCTTAGATCATCCACTAGTAGGTCCAGACATTTCTGTTCCATAATGGAATTTGATGCTAAGTAATTGGTGTTACATTTTCAATTTATCTGCAGTCTGAATTTTCTTTCTAGAAATTATAATATTTTTAGAATTTTTAGCACCCTCTTCATGATGGTCCCTTGCTATAATGGGTAAATGATTATCAGAACAACCGTTATTTTTCTAATGGTTTAGAGTCTGAATTGCTTTGTAACCAGAAAGCCAATGGGTTGGCTAGCCTGGGTCTGGAGCAGGAGTATCTAATAGGTTATCACATAGGTTATGCTGAATTATGAGATGGGAGCCAGGTTCTTCCCTAGTCAGGATTCTCATAGTTTATTTTCAGTCGTTGTCAGAAAGAACAGCAGCAGGACCGGGATATTTGCTTTGCTATACAGTCACCTGGCTCCCAATCTTTCTGGAAACTTCTGGCAACTTTTGGCTTTTCCAGCTCCAGCAGTCTTCTTTCCATGGTCAAGCATCTTCTATCATTGCTTCATGAACATTAATAATTTTAGTTTAAACTTGAGAATAATCATTAGCATACAGTCTTATTCTCAAGACCTTTAAAATATAAAAGGACAAAGCAAGGCACAGAGAAAATTGATGAGAAGTGAGTATTAAGTTACTGTCTCAGTCACCATGATGGTTGGTTTTAACTGTCTGTCTGACAGTCTAGACTCTAGACTGTCCTGTGGACATGTCTCTGGGGTAGGGGGCTATTGAGGTTACATCAACTGAGTTTTCCTTTCCTATCTTTTTAAATTTATTTATTTAAATTATTCTTAAACAGATATTTTCCCATTCCCCCCTCCCCTCGCTTTTATGAGGGTGTACTCCCATTCACCCACTCCCACCTCCCTGCCTCCGAATTCCCCCACACTGGGGTATCCAACCCTCACAGGACCAAGGATGTTCTCTCCCACCTATGCCAGACAAGACAAAGCCATTCTCCCCTACATATACAGCTGGAGCCATGGGTCCATTCCTGTTCACTTCCACAGGATTTAGGGTTTAGACCCCAGGAGCTCTGGTTGGTTGGTATTGTTGCTCTCCCCATGGTGCCACAAACCCCTTAAGCTCCCTCAGTCTTCTCTCTAACTCCTCCATTGGAAACCTGTTATCAGTTCAATGGTTAGCTACAAGCACTCACCTCTGTATATATCAGGCTCTGGTAGAGCCTCTAAGGAGACATCCCTATCAGGCTCCAGTCAGCATGGAGGAGAACATCCTGGCATCCACAACAGCAGCTGCCTTTGGTGACTGCACATGGGTGGGGCAGTCTCCGGACGGCCCCTCCTAAAGTTTCTGTTCCACACTGTCTTCATATTTGCTCCCATGAGTATTTTATTATTCCTTCTAAGAAAGACCAAAGCACCTACACTTGTGATTCTAAGTTTCTTTTTGCACTTGTTTTGTTTGACTGGTGTGTGTGTGTGTGTGTGTGTGTGTGTGTGTGTGTGCCAAAAAAGACTCAACATCATATCTCTTTCTCAGTATCCTTAATTGTTGAGAAAAGATGTCCTACTAGACATGGAGTTCAAGAGTTCATCTAGGCTGTCTGTCAGGACTGCAACCTCCTTTGCCCCACTAAGATAGGGATTAGCATTGAATGCCACTATTGTGGACTTGCCAAGAGAGTGCTGGGAATCCGGTCCTCATGCTTTGGCAGGAAGAATTTTACCAACTAAGACAGTGTCTCAATCTTGGTCTCTTTATTATTATAAAATCTATTTGTTTGTTTGTTGTTTAGGGAAGATGCATGACTTGTATATTGAGGTCAGGGGAAAACTGGAGAAGTCAGTTCTCTCTTTTAACCATATGGATTCCAGGAATCGAACTTTGGTCATCAAACTTGATGGAAGTGCCATTATCCACTGAATCATTTTGCAAGCCCCAAGCTTTTATATTTAATGCATATATATGTTTAGTACAGGCACTTTGAAAAAATCTTCAAGAACCAAAAGCACTTTGAAAAACTCTTCAAGAACCAAAAGCAAGCTTCAATCTAAAGATAAACAGCTAAACAGTCACTCAGATAATTTATCTAAGTTTTAATTCCTCATTGAGATGCTTTGGTGAAAGCATGGTTCAAAATTTCATTAAATACTAAGAAGCGTTGAGAATTCTAATACAATCCGGGCTAACTCAGAAATGTCAGATCCCCTTTGTTCCTGTTTCTAATACAATACAAAGCTGTTCTTGTATGCACACAATGACATGGAGAGAAGGACAACACTTCTATCATTTATTTTCATAAATAAAAAGATAAGTAAGTCATGACTTTCAAGAGTACTATAACTCTCTATTTATAAAAGCTAAAAAAAAAAGTGAGTTTGATCAGCTAGTGAATCAGTCCTAAATATTTCCAACATCTTACCATCATCATATCTTCTTTGTCATATATAGAATAATGCCTTAGTGAGATACCCTCTATCCGATTGTACTATATACAAAAGAGCAAATAAGTGAAACACATCAACTATCAGTGCTTTCTCAGTGTCCTAATTAGCTGTGATGATGCTCCCAGGACTAATAGTGGCCGTGACCAGGAAGAGAAGTTGTCTTCAGGGTGCTCTGTTCAGAGCTGAAATCTACAATTCACTCTCTAAGCATCATTGAGGGGTGTTCCATCCTTGATGTTTTTATTATTATTATTATTATTAGTAGTATTATTATTATTATTATTATTTTGAAACTACAAGTCCACTCTACAAGGGCAGGAAGCACTGGAACCTCAGATCCATCCCAAACATGTCAGACTAGAATATTTGCTTTCCCAAACAGAGGTTAAGACATACCATGACAACGCTGCCTTCTCCAACATTAAGTTGAGCAGATTGAGAAATAGTGTAAGGGAAGAAATTGAAGTCTTGATGTTGTGTTTCTGGCCAGTTAATATAATGCTGAAGGCAGGAGTAGGACAGGAAAGCCAAAGTGGTTCACAAGACCTTGGAGTCTGCAATCATAGGTGGACACACGAGAGTAAGCCAAACAGTCCTTCTTCCATGAGATGTGTGATGACCTGAACCCAGACTAGTACTTGCAGTCTTTACTCACTTCAAGTTAAAGGAAACAGGATTAAACAAAGCCATGTCAACTCCCCTTTATACAAGTTCTAAGTGTAGACACCAAATTTGCCTGATCAACTTCAACCCCAGGGAAATTCATAGTGTTTTCTGCTGACCCATCACATTCCCTTTAAATAGTAACTTTTGAGGAGTAACGATGGTAATTATCGAAGACACACAATGCCTGTGGCATCTAATTCAGTGCGACAGGATATGAAGAAGATTTCTCATATTCGGAATTCATTATTACCATTCAGAGATCACAAGGGAAATTGCATAAATATATTAAAAATCAAATTCACTGTTCTGGTGTGAGTGTAAAGGAAAGTAACTATGTTACCTTGTCATGTGACAAATTCATAATCAGTAACCATCCTTCATGTTGAGGAGGCTGACTGCCCTAGGAAAACCTCCATGGATTGCTCCATTTTCTGATCGATTCTAAACCTCAAGTTTAGGTTGTGGAGGTTTAGGACACTCTGTCCTCTACCAAATGCTTCTGAGGGAAGGTTATTAGCACAGTGAGGGGACTGTTCTCTCAGGAGAGCTGCACATAAAATGACCAGGGAAGAAAATAGCAGCAACTTCTCAAATTAGCATAATTAGTAATTATCTCTTAATCGCCCCACTCGGCTTTAGAGACTTGGCACTTGAATTTCTGCTTAAAGTTCACTGAGGAAAAACAAATTTCACGGTGGAACATCTCAGTAACACAGCTGAGCTGCTGAGGTAGTCGCTCAGTGGAGGTAAAGGGACAAAGAGGGACATATGGAATTGAAGTTCTCTGTTAGAGCCTCTTAAGTGAGCTTGCCCATTGTGGCAAGAGCATCCAAATTTCAAATGTGTAACTTCATTGAAATCACCCCTATTCACTTTCTCTCTGACTCTGAAGATACTTTCTAAAGTTTCTTCCCTTGCAACTCAAAGTTACCTCCTCCACTAAGAATAATTTTATCTGGTGAAACAGTGTAGCTTTTTTAACCATCAAATCAGACCCCAAATCAAAAGAATGTACAAAAGCAAACAGAAAACATACAACCATTATGTGTATCTTTGTCAGCAGCTACCAAACCTTTTCATTTAGCCACTGGAATCCAAACCCTAATAAAGTGAAGACACTGGAGTCTATGACATAAAAATAGACTCTATTATAATGGCATCTGACATGAGAGAGATGACAGCTACCATTTTGAAAAACTAAACACCTCCTCTAATGACTCCATTGAGCAAAGCATTCTTTGCAACTGATCAAAAGCAATCTTCTGTTATTCATTGGTTGTACTTTCCTTGTATGTTGTAGCAGTTTTTTTACAAAACCTATACTATCACTTCACAAGATGGATCAATAAATTACTGGACAGTAGATTTAGGAGGGGATGGAAGTAGGCCTTTACTTATCAAGTTCAACAAAGAAACTTACACAATATAGAAGTAAGGTACATTTTAAAAGTTATTATCACAGACATGAGACTCTGTTATTTAGGCAATCTAGTGTACCAAGACAAAGGATGCAGATGCTTGACAGAATTCAGGAGTGGGTCCCTGTATTCCTTTCAGCTAAAAATGTCCTTCGGATATACTGCTTTTTCTTGATTATTTTTTTAAAGATATTTATTAGTTTGTATAACTCTACCATTTCTGATGTGCTAATAATTTGTATTAACAACATAGAACTTGCTTTCAATTGACTTGCAGAATTTGCTTAGACAGAATACTCAGTGTTGTAATTGAATTACAAAGCAGTCATCAGAGCTCCCAAAAGTTGGTGGTAACATGTATGAAGGCTTTTTATTTTTGGAAAAATACTATTAATTAATTAATTTGTTTGTTTGTTTAATGTGTGTGTATGTACACATCAGTATGTATGTATGTTTGTATGTATGTATGTGCATCCTGTGAATGCAGAACTGGGAAAAATGTGTGTGTGTGTGTGTGTGTGTGTGTGTGTGTGTGTGTGTGTGTGTGTGTATGTGTGTGTGTGTGTGTGTATTGTGTATGTGTGTGTGTGTAGTATTTCAGGCCTTTAAGAGAAATGCAGCAGCAATGGAAGTAAGCATTACTTACAAGTTCACTGTCACTCTCCTAGGGGAATGAATTTGAGCCTTGCTGGTACCCAGCACAGTGTCTCCCTGCAGGGGCCTCAGCAGCACTGATGTAGATGCACTCACTCTTTGCATTCAATAGGAAACTTAGTTCAGGTTTCGTCCTAGTTGACTATTACCACAACTTGGAGCATGAATGAACCCAGCACAGGATTGCTCCATCTCTGAGAGATTGACTATGCTTTTTCAAACCAAAGCTTGGTTTGAGCACCTGCCCTGAAAATGTAAATGAATAAGATGCTTTTTCCATAGTTCCTCTTCACTTTCTTACCTAACACAGTGAATTTTCCTGACTTCCTCTGCTCTGTCACTTTAAATTACAATTAAATTACAGTCTATGCTTTGGAGGAAAAGCAACCCTAAGGGGCAGGAAGCAGCCTACACTGCACAAATTCCCAGAGAGAATAGCCAAATGCATTGGAGTTCCAAACTCATACATAAGTCATCCTACCCTGGTGTGTGTAAGACTTGATGTCATTTTTTTTAGAGACACCTGTGTCTTGGGCTTTAACACTCTGTGTGATGCTAAAGACTTTTTACATGGTCCTTTTCATGATGAGAAATAATTATACACAAAATGCTTCATAGATCCACTGCAGTCCACCCATGAACTACCTCCTCTGTCTGCATAGACCAACCAATCTGGTTTCCTCCACAGGTAGAGAACAAATCTGGGAAAAGCTTTAATCCTGTGGTGACTGCAGAAAACAGTTTTCATCCTAAACTTCAATTTCAGAGTCTTCAAAGACAAATATTTATTTAACGTGCATCCAAATGAGAAGTCAAGCTATTTCTCTAGGAAATGCTAAAAAAGCCAAAGCAAGCCCACAGACATAGCACTATATCTGTGTCCAACATCTTCAGGCTTGCCTAATCTAAAATCAAACCTTGGCTACATTCTGCTACATGATCAGCAAGACTGTAGCTGTTTCTAAGCACCTTTCTAACAAATTTTAAAAAATTAATATTCTAAATCAGAATGAACTTAAAGTTCTAAAAACAGACAATTACTAAAATATATAAAATCATAATTTGAAAAATAATAAAACTATGAAGAAATGTCTACAGGATTGAGCAACCTGCAAGTCAGAGATTAAATGGAACAGCCCTGTGTAATGCAGAAGTTTAGAGAACAAAGAAATTCTGTATTAATGAGAATTAGAAGAATCACACTGCTTATCTTGGTCCCTTTCTCCTTCAGTTTCCCTCCCTCTACCTCAAGTGAGGTAAACACCAAGCTGAGGCAATAAAAGCAATGCTATGTGGGCAGGAAAAGTGTATATTGGGGTCAGGGGTATTGAACTATGAAACTGTTTTAAGATTGTAGGAGTCAAAGAGATCAAGGACACCACAAGAAAACCTACAGAATGAACTAATCTGGACCTATAGGGCCCACAGAGATTGAACCATGCAAGTATTCATGCATCTGACTTAGGCCCTCTGCACATATAGAAAAGATTGTAACTTGGTCTTCATGTGGGACCCCTAACAGCAGGAGCAGGGGCTGACTTTGATTTTGTTGCCTGCCCTTGGGACACTTAGGCAGCCTAGTCTAGCCTCAATAGGAAAATAAGGGCCTATTCTTACTGCAACTTGATATTCTGAGGCTGGTTGATATTCATGGGAGGCCTCCTCTTTTCTGAAGAGAACAGGGAGAGAAGTGAATGAGGGTTGAGAAAAGATGGGGAAGAAGGACTGAGAGAAGAGGAATGAGGGCAAACTGTGCTCAGAACCTAAAGTAAATTAATTGGTTAATTTCTAAATAGAATTTGAAAGATCTTGAGAAAGAAGCCTGTTGGAAAGACATTAAAATCATAGAAATCAATTTTTATTATTATATAAATATTTTTATATCAAATGTAAAAATACTTAAATCCTTTTTACTAAATATAGTTCATGGTTCATTCTGAACTCGGTATAGACAGAGAAGAGAATGAATGCTATGGTGTTTGCTTCAGTGACATTTCATTGACAGTTATTTTCTCTAGACTCATTTTTGAAGGAAGGACATGGACTTTGACCTCAATATTCCAATTAAAATGTAAGACCTCAAGTCTCCATTCATAGCTGAGGAGCAAAGGACAGTTGATGGTTTTTGAGGCAGGAAGAGCCCATTTACTTTGAATATATGGATCCTCATAAGTCTACCATGCTCTAATGGATAGTCCCACATCTGTGAATATATACAAAGCACAAACTGGACTAGAAGAGTGATTGATAGATGATAGACAGACGGATAGAAAGATAATGATAGATAGATAGATAGATAGATAGATAGATAGATAGATAGATAGATAGATAGATAGATGGAACACAAAGTTTGAGGGTTCAGAAAAGATAAAGCTGGGAGGAGTTAGAGAGAAAAGTGACAGAATGAATATGATAAAAATGTATTGTATACATATATAAAATGTTTAAACAATAAATATTATGCTTTTGAAATGTGAGAACTCTGGCAAGCAGTGTTTTATTTGTCTGATGGAGTAGAATCTCTGAGGAAGGTAGCAACAGAGGAACTCAATTTGGAATTTTCTAAGTTACTTCATAAAGCTGTACAATCTCATATAACTTTGCCTCTGTCTTTAAAATAAATATAGTTGAGAGAATCAAAAGAAAATGTCTACAGTTTGCTCAGTCCTGTAGACATTTTATAGACTGTTTTCTTGTAAAGGAGCAGTGAAGGCACTATAAACATCTGGTTTACCTTCCCTAAGTTCATAGTGGGGAAACGTGACTCATGGGAAAGAGGGGTGTGGAAGGCAGGATTCTGAGTCCCAGGAATGGTTCTCATCTTCCACTTTTCCCTGAGCTTTCCCTCAGTTTTTCCCATACTGATTTCACATACATGGAATCCCAGCTTTTGGGCACTAGTCAACATGAGCACAGTGGTATCAGCAGGCACACCTTTGAAGACCCAGCAGCTTTTAAGAGAGGAAAGGTACTGTGGGCACCTCAGTGAAGAGCAGGCAAATGCCAGCTTCTTAGCAATTAGAGAAAAACAAGAGGACAGGGCTAATCCTACACACACCCATCTTATATCCAATAAAACAGGTCGGTGTTTTATGACGATCATATTGCTGCCATTCACTTTAGCTTTTCTAATAAAAGCTAATGGTTGGTTAGACATTTATGTATGCTAGAACTTCAAGGAAGAAAAATAAGAAGATAAAATGACAGATAATGCAAATTTTAAAACGGGGCATGAAACAATTAGAATTTACTAATAATATCATTTGCAAACTTTAGCTCTCAGAATGTCTAAAAAAGAAAAATGTAGGACAAAAAAATTGAACTCTAGACATGCTACCTTCTAAACATTATTTTTTGGTATGTAACTTTATTTCTTAGAGTCAGGCATTAGAGCTAGTAATAGACAGTAATTAAAAAATGTTTTGGAAATCAAGTCCTTGCTTTTACACATTTCTCATTCCCAATTGTGATACTGAAATGGATTTGAAGTATTAGAGATAGCATGTATAATCCCAAAAACTTCATGAATAACAGACTGACAAGCAACGGACATCTTCTTTCCACTGGAAGACAAAATAACAAAGCCTGATTCCCCTTTTTATTTTGTTTTTTGTTTTTTTTCATGATATAGTTGTATCTGAAGGACTAAAAGCACCCTGACTCTGATGAGCCTCTGAGGCAATCTCTTCAGGTGATATAGTTCATGATGACAAGATTAACCTCTGAGCCCCTTGCTTCCTTTAGACAAAAATAACAGCCCCAGATTATTCAACAACTTATGGTCATATACCTTTAGCATGGTGGAAAATAAATGGCTTTCACTGTTCATAAGAGATGGACAATGAGACAGAGAAAGAGAAAAAGGCAAACTGCAAATAAAATTTAAGACTAAGGAAGATGTTCTTTTCTGAAGAGAAGTGGGTGCTGGAAGAGGAGGTTGGGGAGAAGGATTGAGAACAGAGGAGGAAGGGGCAACTAAAGTTGGCATGTAAAGTATATTAATCGAATAATTAATTGGTTAGTTAATTAAAATATACTTAACTATACATCACTGTAAAGTTTCTGCTATCATGAGAGACAGACAATAAACCTGTGTTGTGTAAATTAAAAAAATTAAAACTAAGTATACTCCTAAATCCTTAACACACAGCTAAAAACAAATATTTTAATAAGTACTTGTTTAAAAAAAAGTACTGTGTACATTTTAACATCACACACACACACACACACATGCACGCACACAAGCATACACACACATACATCACATACATGCACACACACACATACACACACACACCATATTGTAATCTTTGGACTACCATAAGTCTCTTTGGGGAAGAGCTTAAAGTTATGCAAATGTAAAATATGAATGAAATGACCTGGAATAATATTTTACTCAAATATTTGAAAGGATGAGAGATTTCATATTACCATAAAACATTCACATGGATATTACAGAGTAGATTAGAGATGGTATAATTTTTTAAAGATAGAACAGTACATCAAAGACCTTCCAAGCTTGCCACAGCTACTGTTGCAGAGGAAGAAAGTAAGGGTCACTAGGCATTTGAAGCAACTCAGTAGTGACAGAGAATAATGGGGACCACAATTACAATTGTGTGAGCATCTGGCGGAAGAATTTAGAATACCAAAATGAAGTGTAATTCATTCAGGGGAAACTGGAGTTTTGTAAGCTATTATTGCTTGTAAAACTACCTGTTGTGGGTCCCAAACTAGGTTAAACTACATTGATGTGTGGGATCCAGTGTTAGAGTTTGAGCAATTTGCCTGAGTGAGATTACTAGTCAAGGTGGATGCAGTTTTGTTTAGAGAACATAAAGAAAATGATAAAAAATAAATAAAAAGAGAAGAATTCTAGAGTTCAGCTGAAAGCCAGCAAACTAATGATAGACTAGGGCAAAAAAAAAAATCACTGATATGTCCATGAGGGTGGCCAAAACATGTAAGAAATCAATGAATAGGACATAAGATTCTTGCATAAGGAAGGGAGTAATGATGCTACCTCAAGTGCCTGGTAGAGAATAATCATTTCTAACGTGCATGTGTAGTTGTTCTGACAGAAGGAATTAGCATGCTCCAGTTTGGTTTCATTTAGAGAACTCTTGTAAGTAAGTAGCTACCTATTCTCAACTTTTCATGACTCCATTGTTGTGTTTTATACAAATAAAAAGAGAAGGAATATGTTTGGTGTATGTGCAGTCAGGTGTGGCGGAAGGGGATTCCTCTGCATGCCCATTTTGAGGCATTCCATCCCCCTGAGGGACCAGTCACAAGATGGTATAGCATAAAACAGAGTTTATTCAGAACATGGGAAGGGGAATTGAGAGGATAGTAGAGACAGTTGAAGGCAGGGAGAGAGAGAGAGTAGAGGAGTAGAGGCTGGCAATGAGCATGTGGAGAGAGAGCGGGGAGGGGAATGCAGAGAGATGGGGAAGGGGCAAGAGGACAGAGGAAGAGCAAGAAGGCAAGAGAGAGAGGAGGGGCCAAGCAGCCCCTTTTACTTGACTGTTTCTAGGTAACTTTGGAGTAGAGCCAAATAGCAAAATGCTAACATCCATAACCCTTCTTCTGCCTTGTGGCCTCATCTGAGATAAACCCTGATTTAGGAGGCTATTGAATTCACAGATACAGCACAAATATAATTGAAAGAAAACTGCCAAAATGGGCATTTTAGCTTCATTTTGATATCCTTCACTCCCGCACACAACAGGCACTTAGCTCTGGATCTTTCTATAATGGAGTCTAGAACTCATGACATGACATGAGATGGCAAGAACATAGGATGTAGCTGTAATCTCTCTATTGAATCTTGGCCTTGATCAGGGTGGACATGTGAAGCCATTTGAGGTAAGGAGTATAAAATCTGAAGATTTTCCACAGGCTTTGGATAGCCAGTGCCTGAGTTTGTTCTTACTTGCTCAGTGTATCTTAGTTTGGGTTTGCTTTGGTTTGGCATGGCTTTGGGGTTGTTTTGTTATGTTTTGTTTTGTATGTAGCTTTTTCTTATACTCTCTACTCTCTCCTTATAAATATCTCTTATAAATACCTCTAGTCATGGGGTACTTGTAAACACTGTTTTACACATTGTTCAGTGGACATTAATGACAGGCTAACATTTGAAATTCCAGCAATAAATGAAAGAAAATAAGATTAGGCCAACAAAATGCTGACATCAGACATTTTTACATTGCTCTGCTTTATTTTACTTCCTTCACAGTGACTCTGTGATCAGGTGGTCATGGGCTGGAGGGCAATTGTGTTCTCTCTCTCTCTCTCTCTCTCTCTCTCTCTCTCTCTCTCTCTCTCTCTCCCCCTTATTCCCTCTCCCTCTTCCTCTTCCCCTATCCTTCCCCTCCCCCACTCCCTCCCTCTCTCCCTCTCCATCTCCCCCACTCTCTGTAAGTGAGTGATTGAGGGAGAGAGAGAGAAAAAGAGAGAGAGATACATTGGGAGAGTTTTGGAAGTGGTAGAGTGGTAAATCATCCCTTCCTTCACATGTGGTTCCTACACAGATGCCTGAGTGGCACTTGTCCAAATGAGAGCAGAGGTAAAGTCAAGTCGAGCATAAACAGAAATGTTTGACCTATGGGCAGGAAGCAGAACAGGGAACCAAATAGAATCTGATAGCTGAAGTTCCTGAGAGAAAGATATTGCCCTTCCTTGAAGTGACCTCCAATCATCTTAACACAAGCTTCAATATCCTTCACAACAGGGCCATTTGAAATGTGTCAGACATAATTGACCTGAGTTGGTAGAACAGGGTATGATATCGGTGTCCCATTTACAGCTGGACTTTCTACAGTCTCTTTTCTCTGCACCTTGACCAGATGAGTGTCTGTGTGTTGAGTACCATCTGTGGCAGAAGGAAGCTTTTCTGATGAATGATGAGAGATGCACTAATCTGTGAGTGTAATGAACAGTCATTAGAAATACAAGGAAATTGTTCTCTGGGCACAGCGGAACGTTGCACATATGATCTCACAGCAGTCATGACAGCAAGAACAAGACCTGTACAAACTCACATCACACAGAATCCCAGCATGGAGAGGCAAGTTGGACACACAATCCCATCCATAGCTGAAAAGCTGTTGGCAACTGACAGATGCTATGAGAATCTGCTTTCTGTAGGTATGCACCTGCCTCCTCCCCTAGATTGATCACACTCTAGTGTGTGGCCACCCAACAAAGAATATATGGGCTTTGCAAATGGAGTTTAATTAGTTGTGTTATTTTGTTTTGTTTGGGGTTTTCTGTTGTTGGTTGTTGTTGTTATTGATTTGAGGACACTAAGTTGGATAGGAAGTTGGAAAAGGGGTGATACAAGGAAGAGTTGGGGGAGAAGTTAAATATGATAAAAAAAACACTATGAATTCTGAAAGAATTAGTTTTAAAACTGAGTCAGATCCCATCAAGACAACACTGAGATATAATCCTCTGGTTAGCTCACCTAGAAACTGGTTTAACCAGATGATTCCGCCATAGCTGAGTGTCTACTATTTTACACTAAAACATCCTAGAAGCACAAAGCAATAGAGCATGAGTTTTAATCACAGCATATGTAATTTGAGTTAAAGTAAGACTATTTAAAGCATGAATATTCCCACTGTCAAAAAACTTCTGGTTGTTCCATTATTTTTAAATAAAAATAATATATAGGCACTTTTATATAGTCTGTTATGATCTCACCCCTATCATCAACACACTGTATGTATATGCATACTTACATATGCAATGTGTACATTCATACCATGTGTTTGTAAACACATTCTTATATTATATATTATATATTAATTATATATCATATATTATATCTCATATATAAATGCATTTACATATATAGAAGCATGTACATGCCTATACAAACACTCATGAACAAATATGAACATACACACACAGACACATTTATGTTCATGTGCATACATTTCTGCATATACACACCACCACTCTCACACTTCCTGGCACTAATTTTACTTTTTAAAACTACATTATTATCTCATTTCTATACATTAAGGTGTTGTTCAATAAACACTTGATGATTAAATGAGTGGTTGAATTAATGGAGATGATTGTCCTTAATATGAATAGTTTAGTAAGAAAAGGGGTAGGAACTATCTTTGCTGAGCTGATGCTGGTATGTGTTCAGCTCCTTGCCCATGCTGGCTGTTGCTGACAAATCAGGGAATGCCATTAGTAGTGTTCCCATGCTCCACACTGGGTATCAGTGATGCTTAGAGGTCAAGGTGAGTCTGTTCAGTCCCCCAGGTGCTGTTCTTTCCAGTAAGTTGGATAGTGATGCTCTGTTTGCAGAGCAGTATTGCCTCTGCTGCAGTACTCAGGGCTGTGAGAAGTCCCCTGATATCCCCTGAACTGCTTATTTATGAGTTGGTCTACTGTTGGTTCACACAATTCTGCTCCTCTACTGCAGGTTCTCAGGCTACAACTCCATACTGCTGCACAAAGTCCAAGGCAAGGCAGTAACTGACATTTATGGTCCATTGCCTTGTAAACCCTCAGCATCACTTATAATCCCAGAACCATGGCTACGTGCCTTCTGACTACAAGTGTGTGGTCCTATTAGCTCTTCATTTAAACATGAATTCTTTGGACACATTGCACAACTGGAAAATGTTTGCTTTGTACCCACCAGGGCATACCTAGCTCCAGTATAAATGTCCCACCTCAGGAAACCAAGTCTAGAAGGCCATTACCCCTCCACTTCAGTCTGCCTCAGCTCTTTAACATTGCTTATAAACATCAGATGCATAGATGTGTTTAAGGTACCTTATTTCAGGTTTTCATCACTTTGAGTGTCGGTTGAGGAAACCTTATATATTGACAAAATATACAATGTGCCAGGTTTATCAAACTTCAAAGAAAACCAGACACCAAGGTCCTACCTAAATGTCACCAGTACATCCAGCACACTGAGCTTTCTATTCAGACAAATTTAGTGACCAAAGATATGATTCATTATTATAGCTAATAAATATAGAGTTCATACTTGTATTCAATTTAAAAAGAAATAAAGAATTAAAATTCAGCATTCAGGAGACAGAATAAACAAATGAGTAATTTATACTGCATTGACCCTCACAAAAAATTAATGTATAGTCTACCTGAGAGTTTTTAGAAGGATGAATTAGCTAAGTAAGACGTTGTTCTAATTAATATATGAAATGCTTTGCTCTTCATAAGAATGGATTTTAAAAGCTTTGAATTTCACACCAAGGACTGAAGCTTAGTCAATATTTTCTGGTCAATGATATTCATAATAAAATATTACAGAGAAATACTCTTTGGAAATAAATCTAACCCAAAAGTAAATTGTTTTACTACTAATTAGTAAATGTGGGAAGTCGGTATGCCAAATGCTCCAGAATTATGTGTAGATTAAAATGAAAAGCTTTTCATTAAGAAAGTCTTAGACCTCCAGAAGTCTTCTAAGAAACTCCGTAGAATGGACCCATGGCATTCTGTGTGTTTTGTTTTGTTATGCTTTGCTTCAGTGTGTGCTTGCTTGCTCGTTTGTTTGTTTGTTTAACCAGCCTGCTTGCAGGAAAGTCTGATAAATATCAGTTCCTAAAATGATTTGGAAATGAAAGAGATACTGCACAGTTCCCCTTTAAAGGAAAGTCTAGGATATGTGTTATTTTCCTTAAATTTCTTTAATATAACTACTATGGAACATGAAGTGACTTTTTGTTTAAGTTTAACCCTGCATCTGTTTTGCCTCTGCAATAATGGTTTTGGGTTAGTGTCTCAGAGGAGATTGCCATATTTGCATACTTACATGGCATGTGTTGCCATGTACAATCGTCAAATATGTCTTGAGAACTAATTTTCGGTTTCATTTAACAGATTATTATCACATGTGAATGTCGGGCTGGGGTATGGAGACTTGGTTTGACGTCTTGAATACTTCTGTTCATTTTCCAGCATCCAGTAGCTGCTTATCATGGTTTGTTCTTGAGACTAGATATTGAGACCTCAACAATACGCTCAATCTCCCTAGACTCAGATTGTTCACTGGTAAATGAGGAGAAGCGCTCTGATTAATTCTAAGACCCTTGCAAGTTAGGAACGCCAGGTTTTTATACTCCATAGTGCCCCCAAAACGTTCACCAATAGTCAAGGCTGTGTGTTGCATAATTAGAGATAAAAGACTTAGCAAATACCAGAGAGGTTAGAACACTAAAACTAATGAGTAATTTATAGATGATGACATCAAAGGGATGGAATAAATGAACAGTGGAAAAAGCAGAGAGAAAAAAAAAAACATTATTCATCTAGTCCAAGAATGTTCTAGAATCTAGAATCTAGTTGAATATAATGTGCTATTATCACTAACATGCTGACTATCATTTGAGGTTTCAAAATAGAATCTTGGGTCAAAATATTTCTAACATCACTGCTGGGCTTTTGGAAGTATTTTATATATAGTTTACATGCTCTGGTTTACTATAATTCTACTTACTTAATTGAAGATTTGTTTTATTTCTAATTGGGGCTGGGGATTGGGCATATGCACATAAATTCAAATGCTTTTCAAGGCCACAGATGTTAGAACCACTGTAGTTGGAGTTACAAGAGGTTTGAGTCATTAGATGTGAGTAGCTGGAAACCAAATCTGTCTTCTAGAAGAACATCAGTTTTTCTTAACCACTGAGCCATATCTATAACCTGCTATTTATTTTTATTGCTTCAAGAAAAAATACCTGTTGATTTAGTGTCTACCAAAAAGAGAAAAAATTATTCAGCCAATGATAGTCATCTGAAGCATCTGACACATAGATTTTACCACAACTTCCCTTTAAGTATTTTTCCTGGTGTTGAATAAGATGGCCCACTTCCCTCCTCTGTAAATCTGCTGGTATTTTTGTTTGTTTGTGTCAAGACCCCAGGACTTAAATCCAAACCTATCTCTGTTAACTTGGAACTAGAAATTATCCAGTAGCACTGGCTACTTCTTCACAAATAACTGGCCTTGCCAATGACCTGAAGTCAGATGACAGTGTGTTCAACATCTCCCAAAGCTCTCATCTCCAGCCAGACCCATCTTTCTCCACATTGAAACATTTTCTGAGTTTCTTTGGAGATGTGGACACATCCAACCTTTCTACTGTGAAACAGAATACAAACATCTACAAAACTGGTCCTCAACAGCTGAGTGATGCAATTACATAGTAAGACAATCATTTCATAATACTTTAAGAAAGTTTAGATTTTGTTCTGGACTGTATCCATGGTTATTCTCAGCTGCTTGCAGCTACATGTGACTCACAGGTCTTAGGTTGGACATGCCAATTTCAATGAATGGAAGGGGTGAAATTCTTGTTCAAATTAAAACAATTATTAGAATTTTATTAAACCAGATTCTTCACTATTAAGTTAAGAGTTGGTATTGCTAATGGAAAAATGTTTCAGGTACATACAAGAATGGCAAATTTGGGTAATTAGGTAGTTCTACTTTCAGATTTCTAAGGAACTTCCATACTGATTTCTGCAGTGTTGGACTAAGAGAATGATAATGGTTGAACTGTAGGATGTACTTCGTAGAAATGTCTATGAAACCCAACCCAACACTGGGTATGGTAAATACACACCAATAAAAGCTATGTTAAAGAAGAAAGACAAGGGAAAAGTACATGTCCTCTTGGTCTCTGTCTCTCTGTCTGTCTCTGTCTCTTTTTGTCTCTCTTTGTGTCTCTCTCTATGTCTCTTTGTGTCTTTCTCTCCCTTTCTCTCACTCTTTCTCCTTCCCTCCCTCCCTTCTTCCCTCCCTTCCTACTTCCCTCCCTCCTCTGTAGTTTTCTCTTTTATATTATTATTTTACCAACCCAAAACCTAAAATAGAACCTTCTTACATTGTAGAATTTTAACAAATACTAATCCACCCCTGACAGTATCACAGCCATAATTAAATGCAACTTTGTATTCTGCAATTCTTTTCCTGTGACCCTATATTTACCACACTGTCTGACCCAATGTGATTCTGTTTTATTCCTTCACAGCAAAGCTTTTGGGTCAGCAAAAACACACAAGCATGTGAAAATCTATGTTTAATATCTTGAGGCAGATATGCCATTAGTTACTTATGCCCAGGGCAGCTTGTTCTCGTTGGTAAGGTATCAACACAAGGCTTTGTGTTTCTGTTCCTTGGGCAGCAAACTATTATCAGTTAAACTCTGCACATGATTCTGCCAGCTGGGGAACATAAGCCACCACAGAACCCTGTGGCATTAGCTGTGGACTCACAATGGAAATTAATCTCTCCTTTCTGCATCCTTACACTGACTACTGTCTAAGAATAGCCAGCGAAGTATGCAATATGCTACTTTCTCTCTATCCCCACCAGCTCTTTGACAGCAGGAAGTCTTAGGTAAGCAATGTTTATAAAGGAAATTTGATTCTTTCCAGGAATCATTTGAAACTTTTATAGTGAATGCTGGATCTTCAGTTGTATCATTTAAAAATTACCACAGAGATGTAGGAAAAGAGACAATTGTTAAGATCTTGTTACTTAGTGAATAATTGTAAGTTATTAAAAATTCATATAATCATCAGGTCAACAATTTCATATCAATATATACTGCATATGTTTACATGATAATGTATATATTTTACAAATAATATGTTGAACAAGATTTATTGAACTATTTCTTGAGAGCAAAATCCTTCAATAGACTACATAAATGTCTGCCTCTCAAGGAGAAAATGGTAAATACATTGTATCATGCCTTCTTGTGAAATAGGATACAGCTATGAAACACAAGAGTTTTTGTTTGTTTGTTTGTTTGTTTTGTTTTGTTTTTTGTTGCTATGAAAATTGTCCTTTTAACCTTAAACATATACTGAAGGTTTAGAGATTCTACAACAGGGGTTCTCAACCTGTAGGTCACAACCCTTTTGGAGTTGAACAACCTTTAACAGGGGTCACCTAAGACGGTGGAAAAGCACAGATATTTACATTGTGATTCACAACAGTTGTACAATTAGTTATGAAGTAGCAATAAAAATTAATTTCATGGTTGGAGTTCACACACAATGAGGAACTGTATTAAAGGGTCACAGCACTAGGAAGATGAAGAATCACCGGTCTCCAAGCTCTTTCCTCACAATCTCAAGGTCAGGGAGCCTGGAACACAATCTTATCTGAGCTGGAGGTGAAAAGAACAGGGTGCAAGCGAGGCAGCTAGGATATCATGATCTCATCCTGAGTCTCTCGACGCCTCTTCAATGATGCCTCTGTGAGAATCCATGAAGAAAGGCCCAGCCACATGAGGATGGAGAATTAGATAGATTGCTCAAAACAGACAAGGAAGCCTTTCCTCAAGTTACAATTTCTCCATTGGTTGTATCCAAACCTCCAAACCAAAGCTTCTTTATTTTTACATCCCTGTCTGTTCAGACTACCGGGCCCTCTGAGCTCCTCATTTATTTATGATTCATTTATGTATGTAACAGAATAGGTTGCATCATTTTATTTTACATAGGCATATTTTTGAGACACTTCTCTATGAGATCATTGAAGAGAAATCCAGATATAATAAGTGAAATGTCATCTGCTTACAGTCTTTTGAAAGGAGGCTGTGAATTCAATGGCACGTGTGACATGCAAACATTGAAACTGTTCTCTTTAGAACTGTCACATTTTATGCACTAGTAATTTTAATATCAACCTATTCAAACTTCCTTAATCTCTGCCACAGTGGCGCCAAATGGAGCAGGTGGCTTTTCTTCCCCTCTCCGTGTGTCTAAATGTTGGGCTACCTACACTTTATTTCTTCAGACTCCCACAGGGTCCTCCTCAGTTCCTGGTCAGGCTTTTGCGGGGTATTCTGGGTATTCTGGCACTAGCCAGAATCCAGCTATGAACTCATGAGTCTTTAATCCTGCAAGAAAATTTGGATGTCAAAAAATATTTTTCCAATAAAAATATTAGTCAAATTATTCGGTATAGGTTGTATTTCTTATTATAAGCTTATTCTGTTAAATCAAATGCAAACTTTACTGTACTATAAAACCAACTAAGTAGAACCATGAAATTTCTTTTGCAAGCAGTTAATTTTAAGCCCAGAAATTTGGGATATAAAATTTTGGACACACTATTAGGTTGGCTTGGAGATCTAATAGTTATTGTTAATTTGCCTTTGTCTACCCCTAGGGACAAAATCTATTCCTGCACGTAGCTGTGGAAGGGTAGAATATTCAAATGACAACCACGGTTTATGAACTAGTTCAAAAATTCTCTGAACCCTTCCTTTAAGCAGTTATGAGGAGAAACGCCTGTGTGAAATCCACACATTAGTTATTTATTGGGGGAGGGGTAGAAAAATCACAGTTGAATTTTGAGCACATTGAGTATAAATGGCAAAAGAGCAAAAGATAAGTCTCAAATACTTTAATTTCTTCATTTTAGATTTGATCATGATTAATTACTTGATCCATTTACATGTCTAAGCTCATAATGTTGGGTTATTCTTTGGGTTATTATCATTTGCGAAATGTTCAACAATAAGCATTTATTCATATTAACATTACATCAATGATAGTATTCTTAATGAATATCATTAATATTAAAATATTATTATTGTGCCCACTACATAAAAGAGTTGAAAGCACAGCCTCTGATCTCCAAGTGCAAGCAGGCTAATTAGCAAAATAATATGCACCCATAGAGAGGAACTGGGGTATACAATCACATCAGAAAATTGTGCACCAAAGCCCATTTCATTCAGAGTCCTGAGCGTTTCCTTCCCTGTGTGCTGAACATTCAGCTATTCCCGAAAGATTGATGGGCTCCATCAGCACCCTGCGGCTTTTGTTTCTTATCACCTAAACACCATTAGACCTTTCTCTGGTTTCACGCAAATTAACTGCTCATCAATTTCATGATTGCAAGAGCTTGCAGCAGCTGTAGCTTTCAAACTATGATTACTTTAAACCTATTTGGTTCTAACTTCCAGCACATGAGCTTCTCTTTGTTCAACTCAATTGATTCATTCCAACCAGTTTATAACAAGGACATTCATTTCACTTAACTATCTATATGGATAGGCCACAGAGCTAGTAGGCCATCATCTCAGCACCTGCAGTTTAGTGGCCGAGCCTTCAGTACCAGCCTTCAAACTAAAGCACTTGTCTCCTTCGCCTGCTTTACGTCTTTCTGCTTTTATTTTTGTAGACAAATTTAAAAGGCAGATAAAATTTCTAACAGCTCTCAAATGCCAAGGTTTATTTCACTGAGAAGCATGTATCATTTCAGGCCTGACCTAATTAAAAGAGAAAGAGATGGTCTGAGAAAAAGGTTCAGTGGCTACAACATTACCTGCTCAATCATGAAGACTCGGGTTCAGATCACTAGAACCCATTTTAAAAACCAGGCCCAAAGGCACACAGCTGCAATCTCAGTGTTAGGTAGGCAGAGAAAGGTGGATACTAAGGAATTACTTGTTAGTCAGGATGGACAAAATTGTGCCCTTTGCATTCAGTGAAGAGACCTTTTCAAATGAAGAAATGGTAGAGTGACTGAGGAAGAATCTTTACTGCCAGCTTCCACAGTAACACAAGGAAATTACTACCACACATAGAATCTCACATGCATACACCATACAAACACATGATTCTCTAAATATGAGTCAATGAAAAATGAAAGGGGAAGAATTTTGGGAGAAGTAATTCTAAAGAGAATCAGCTTTGGGTAAGTTTAGAGATGTCCCACACAGACAAAGTCATACTGAGTATGTCATCCTGCTTAATGGACCTGTCAGCCAAGCACACACTTCTCCTTTAAGTGGAATAGCTGAGATCCCTTGGCCACCCAGGATGTAAAAGTGCTGGTTTTGTTTGTATTTGATATAATAACTTCTATAAGAACCTCATTCTGTCTTCAGGGGTCTCAGCAGGATCCTTTAGACGCTGGGACTTTAAAAATATTTCTACTATTTCTTTGAGAATGATGTGTAATATATTTGATTACGCCCTTTATGCCAACTCCTTGAAGTTCTCTCAGATCTACCACAAGCACCCACTTTTCTGCAAACTTTATTTCCTCCTTTTTATTTACTTTTCATTTGGTCATCCATTTCCCCAGTTTGCACTGTTCATATATTTATGGGATTAGTGCCATATATCAGGGAATGAATGATCTACCAATAGCCACATCCTTAAAGAAAGCTGGCCCTTCTCCCCCCCCCCCCCCCCCCCCCCCAGAATCCACTGGCTGTCTTAGATCTTCTGTTAGAGGAAGGAGTCTGCGACTCTCTTCCTATCCCAGAGGAGGCTGCGGACACTCTTGCTCATATAGAGCAGTCCAAAAGATGTTGTTTTCCTCTGGTTCTCCCTGACTTCCAACTCTTAGGATCTTTCTACCCCTTCTGTGATAAGTGTGGATAAAGGGATGTGATACTTTGACCAGTCATCACTGCCTGTGTTAAGTTCCACCTACTGCATATAAGAAATTTCTCTAATGGCACCTGAGAGCAGTACTAATTGTGGTTCACAACTGGTCTGTCTCCCTCTATTGGCATCTTTTTTATTTTTTATGTTTTTGTTTTGTTTTTGTTTTTTTTTTTGTTAGAACTGCTGCTGTTCCTAGCTTTAAAAAACAACTATGAAACCATTCCCTCAATTCCTTTCTGTCTGTTGAATCTGTGATATATACAGTTGTTAAAACACTGTCTCACATTTCAAAATAGGAAATAAAGCAATGGCTTTGAGTGAGTTCTTCAATTTGTTGCAAAAGCAAATGAGAATTTGCTGAAGTTTGTCCCCAAATAAATTAAATCATAATGATAGTGTGTGCTTATTGTAATAGTTACTATCTCTGTCTCTTCACCTTCTGTCTGTGTGTATGCATGGACACACACACATGCACATGTTCATGTACACACACACACACACACACACACACGTATGCACATATATACATATGCATTCACACATTTACATATTCACACACATTGACATGAAAAAAAGGCAGCTGCTAAGTAGCTAATATGTCCTGCTAATGCAAAGAGATCCTGGTTTGGCTGCATAAAAGCCATGTTTTCTTGTCTACAAGGTCTGATGTTGTTCCCTGTCCTTCACTCTTCACCTTCATTCAACCCTTAACTCCTCTGTAAGCACAAAAGGAAGCAGAATTAGAACCAGGAACTTTCCTTGGCTTCAGGGTACCTATTGCTCAATCATAAAGAATTTCTGCCATGGATATTAAAATTTGAAAGACTGCATACAATCTGCTTTCTTTGAGCAAAACTTGACCTAATTGTGTACCACATAATAGTTAAAACAAAACAACTATTTGAGCATATTAAGTAGACAAAGGAAGTTGCACAATAGTAATAATAAGTCGGATTGACAAGCTATTCTCATTTGGTCAAATATATATGTCTATAACTTCAACTAAAGGGTAAGTAAAAGGAACTATAGAACTATCTTTGTGTTTTTCAGTTCATAGTCTCGTGTGTGTGTGTGTGTGTGTGTGTGTGTGTGTGTGTATTTAGGTAGATACACAAACATGTATGTATAAATGTGCTACAAGTGTCAAGAGACATATGTATGCACATATACATATGCACATGCACATTTTATGTGCAAAATATACTTTTAAATTTTATGACAAGCACTTTTTATCCACTGCTTCTTGGAGTTCTGAAGTATATTTAAAAGTTGTAAAACTTCAGATAAAATTAAAAACAAACTATTTTGTTTTCATGAGAGAAAAGTATGACTTCAGGTTTCTATGTCCTTTCAAATAACTCATCTCAGAAAGAAGCATGATTTTTGGCCATTGATTTTATAGGCATTAATTTAGACTTATCTTGATGTGACAGACAAAATTTTGTCCCATGCTTTGGCGGGAATGCTCAACTATTTATGTCTTACGTTTAAGTACACTAGAATATACTCTTTGTAATCATAAAATGTCTTACACTCTTATAGGAGGACCATTCACATCTGGTTGACCAAAGGCTATGTAATTCCATGCCAAGCTTTAGAATTCTAACATACCAATAATGGTTTTTCATATTAAACTTAGACCTTTTTTCTATGATCCCTTCAATATATTCTAATTCAAAGAAATCTCTTTTCCACTCAAATAACCAAAGTTTGCTGAGTGCCTTCATCATACACTCAACATCTTACTAGGTGTGTGAACATCTTCTTGTATCATTACTTACCTTCTGTGCATTTCCATACTCATCCAAAGATGCTATAATTTCTCTTACAAGTTTTGGGGGAGAAGGGGAATAAAATATTGACTTTTTTCTTCTGTCTTTTCCAGCATTTCAAAATAAATGTGCCACATCAACAACTGGGTATTTGTTACTATCAGTTGTCTAGACTGTGTTAGCAAATTGATGAAACTGGTGTTAAAGCAACTTCCCTTCAATCCTCGACTGAAGACACAGGTTGCTCAAAGAATAACCCAATTCTTCCCTCACTTCTGACCCACATGGCTCAATGTGTGGCAAGCCAGCATCGAGGTCTTCATCCAGGGAGCTCATCACTTCCTGTTTCTAGTTATTCTGAGTCACTTGAGGTGAATCTAGGGATGAACACTGGTTCTTTTCATTTCCTTTTCAAAAAATAGAGATCATTGGTGAGCTCCTGGGCCGTTTCTTTTTTATCCCTCACTCCTTCTTTTTGAACCTCATTCCAAAAATGGCATCAGTCTCCATAAATCATAAGTTTAACATTTATAGAACTAAGTTCACTTTAGAACCAAGATGTGTATAACTCAAACTGAAAAATGCACACATCTCTGGAAGCAGACTTTGCCTTGGTAGGAAATTTAAGGTTGTCCTTAATTTTAACTGGGAAAATGCAAGCAAATATTTCATCTATGATTGGAGAAAGTATGCATACCATAAGAAAACAGTAAAAAGAACACAAAAGGATGTATGTAACAAGCATCTCTGCATTCATATAAATTATCCCAGTATTAACTTAAGGACTCTGTAATGGTCACCTTGCTCATTGCAATTCACCAATCTTTTGTGACCCCATAATTTTCTTATTGATTCTGAATATATTGAAAAACAGTCTGCCTTTGGGTGTTTCCTTACCCATTTTCATTATTGCTCCAATTTAATTAAATTTCATAGAACCTTTTCTAACGTTCTTGCCTCCTCAACACACTTGGCCAATGATTCAAATATACTTCTCTTCATCTTACAAATGGAACACAGTGAACATCCCAGAGGACATTTTGAACATCAAAAAACAGTGGATCAAAATAACTGGTTGAAGATCATATTGACATTCAGAAATAATCCCTACACCTTATGTCATTTTCAGATTAAAAAGAAGGAAATGACAAGCTTGGGGAAGAAAGAAGAGGAACTATATAACATCAAAGGTCCTTTTCAGTTGTTTTCTTTAGGGGGCAGTTGACAATTATGTTATTTGTTTGATTGAGTGGTTTAGCACAGATGTTTGGGTAGAATTTCCTGTGTTTATTTTCTCCTAACAGTTCCCATTATATTCCAGAATTCATTAATCATTTAGAAATTATCTGATGGCTGTTCTCCTAGGTGAGACCCTAGTAGATCTTTTGGACATGAAGGAGAACAGAGAACTGCAACTTAACTGCCCTAGTTATTTTGTGATTTAGTTTTTGCCACAACAGGGAGCTTCAGGTTTCTTTGCTATCTAGTCTAGAGATCTTTAATGGTGTGTGCTCTCTCATTCCTGGGATATTTTTTTTTCATTTTTCTGGGGGTTTAGTTGACTTCTGTTCATACATGGCACTGAAATCCTCAACATAGTCAGGTTTAGTGATCAAATGAGGCAGGGTGTTTCAAATTTATGGTAATATATGTGCTGAGTCCTGGAGTATAAGACTGGTCTATAGCTATTTGTTCTGAAAAAGAAGGCCAGGGTCAAGGAGATAGCTCAGTTGATAAGGTGTTTGCCTTTCAAGCAAGAAATGCTGGATTTGGTCCCTAGAACTCACATTTAAAAAACCCACTGGTCATACTGGCAATTTCACATCAATGACCAATGCTAGGGAGATGGACACAGGCAGATTCCTGGGCTCCAGGTTGCCTGGCATACTTGATGAGCTCCAGGTTATTGAAGAGATACTGGTCTATATAGGTTGGTAGGTAGGTAGATAGATAGATAGATAGATAGATAGATAGATAGATAGATGATGCTAGATAGATGATGCTAGATAGATAAGATTAGATATAGATAGATAGATAGATAGATAGATAGATAGATAGATGATGCTAGATAGATGGATAATAGATAAGATTAGATAGATAGATAGATAGAGGATGCTAGATAGATGGATAATAGATAAGATTAGATAGATAGATAGATAGATAGATAGATAGATAGATAGATAGATAGATAGAGGATATATAGTACCTAAGGAACAATGCTCAAAGTGAACCTGTATTCTCCACATGGATGTTCTCAATGCACATATTCATACACACACACATTCACACACCATTCTAAGAACACTGAAATATGTGGGATTTCCTTTGACCATCACATACTGTTCCTATCATGGTCCAGCCTTGCCATAACCTTGCTCTTTATTATTATCCATTCAGAATCCTCTGTGCTATATGCACTTGTCACTGAATCATCACTTTAATTTGCTGCCCTCTCACTTGGGATGCAGTGCCTTGATGAATCTTTTGCAGGAAATCTAACCAAATACCCAAGCTTCTCGGGCTTATTTGTTTTCACAGGAAATAAATGTGATTGGATACTATCATAAAGGCAGAGACAGGAGTTTGAAGGTAACAACAGGCCTGGTATGAAGCCAACGATTTTTTTGGAGAGCTTCCGCTCACTGGAGAATTGCAGAACAGTGGCTCTCTTAGAGAGCTCTGGACCATCCAATTCAATCACCTCGTTTTGCAGGTGAGGAAACTATGACCCTGAGGGCAAACAATTTGCCCAAAGTCATACAGATAATTTATTGCCAGAACTAGAATCTGTATGTTCTAATTCCTGGCTTAGGGCCTTTTTTCCCCTTCTTCTTTGGACTGCATTAGTTTACTGCTTCAAGTTTTGGACTTTTCTA
The DNA here is from genome assembly GCF_011762505.2 of Arvicanthis niloticus. Lineage (NCBI taxonomy): Eukaryota > Metazoa > Chordata > Mammalia > Rodentia > Muridae > Arvicanthis > Arvicanthis niloticus. The sequence goes on along the minus strand of NC_047665.1, from coordinate 51,591,834 downwards.
TAAAAAGGAGAAATGAAATAGTAATGGTCATGATAATATTTCTTTGGACTTTTATTCTATAAGTTGTTGGGAAAAGGGACATTAAGCGCCGTGCTGTGTGTGTGCTCAGGCTTACAGGAGACTACTTTGAGAAAATGAATTTGAGAGGAATGCATTCTGGTCATTGTGGCTTGTTCATAAAAATTACTCTATTGCTGCTACTAGATAAACTTGTCTCTCATAGCAAAAGAAATCAGTTGAAAACAAGTCATATGGCATGTGTGCAGACAGGCAGGGCATCTCCTGCTATTAGAGCATTGTATTACACGTACACTATGGGCTTCTCTGGCTTTCCATGTTTCCTACTTGGGAGGCCCATCAACCTCACATTTTCAACTTTATCATGGCTCCAGAGAGAAGACACTTAGCCATCACTATCTAACCAAGACACTGCTCTCTTTCCATTGCTGTGACAATATTCCTAAGACTGCAATGTGTGTGTGTTGGGGGGGGGGGGTAATTTTGGCTGTGGGGTTTTGGTGATTTTGGTTCATGCTATGGACCTGAAGTGAGGAAAAGCATCCAGGCAGAGAGAGCAGAGTGGAATGGAACTTTATAGTGGTGCAAAGCAGAGACAGAGAAGAGGCCAGGACAAGGCAACTCTTCAGGAACATCCATCTAGTGACCTACTTCCTCCAGTCAGGCTCTGATTATTAATTACCCATTCAACTTTGATTTCATCAATGGAGTAATTCATTGATAAAGTTGAAGCCCTTAAGGTGCAACGGCCTCTCAAAAACCTAGTGTCTGTGAGCCAAGCCTTTACCAAGTGAGCTGTCCATGGGGATCTTTAGATTCAAACTATAACATTTTCTCATTTTAAAAATGTATAATTGTGTTATGACTTACATGCTTGATTAGAGGAACTGGCTGTTCTAAAATCTGGAATGTAGCATGGTTGTGGCTGACAGTGATCTAAACATCATTGCTTAAATGTTCCCTTCCTTGGCCATAATGAAGCATTGCCATGAAAACACCTCAATTAACCAGGTCACACAAAATGAGATTTTAAGGGTCCAGGAGTTTCACTAAGTAGGACCTGATCACCTTGACTGTAATCAACCATTCTGTCCAGGATAGATTTCCAGCCAAAATAATAGCACAAGGGTAAATCTCTCATTAGTAATTCCATTTATGCAAAATTCTAATTAGCTCTGCTTGGGAAGATATGTGTCTGATGATACGATGGAGCAAGGGAAATAGAGAGGCCTCTGCCACTGGGCACAAGGCACGGAGCTCCTCTAAATAGGTTGATCATATCATTTATCATCCAAACCAGGACACTTTTTAAAGTGCGATGGCTCTATTAATAATTATGCCAGGACAATAAGCATAAACTAGGACTGTCCAGGCAACCTGGAATGTAGACTCACCTGCCCTCCAAGGATAAATGAAAAGGTTTGCTCCCTTCTGCCTTTCATTTCTCAATGATCTGAGTTATCTTTGGAACGATGAAACAGAAAGTGCCCCATATCTGTTGTTTAAAGCCACATCTCAGGGAATATAGCACAGGGCATGTATCTCTTATTGTTAGAACTGTCCCAAATCGTGACTGGTAGAAGATTAAGAGAGATTAATTGCAGGATGAAGTCATGTCCCATTTCTATAGCCATTGGCCTGAATGCCTTGTGATAACAAGCTCAGAGTCCCTAGAACCATGCAAGGCCCTTGTCCCCTGCTTCAATTGTGTTTAGTGCGCCTAGAGCTGGCAAGACCAATGCTATGCACGAGAGTCTAGAAGAGACATTGAGAAGAACATATTGACTGTAGAGGGATTGTAATGAGAGGCAAAGCGGGAACAAAAAGACAGATAAAGAAGAGAGGCTTAGCGCAGAAACAAGAGATTCTGCTTCCAAGCTTTGTAGCCATGTGCTACAGAATGGGAAGGGATCACTCTTGTTTCCAGTACAGAGACTACAGGCAAAGAAAGGTCTATTTAGAGTTAGCTACACGTGAAAATGCCCTCCTTTCCAAGTGTAATCAAGATTCAAGACAGTAGATGTGCTCTGTGTACTCTTAGGCTCTGTAGGCCATTCATGTGTGTGCAGTGCACACAGGTATGCATGGAGGAAAGAGGACATTAAGTGTTACTCTCCCTCAGGCACCATCCCACCATGCTTTTTAATACAAAAATCTCTCACTGGTCTGAGGTCACCAGTTTGGATAAGCCTACTGGCCTAGTGTCTTCCTTCCCTACCTCCCCAGTGAGCTTATTAGTTAGCACCAGCATGCCCAACTTTAAAAATAATCATCTATTTTATTTTTGAGATAATAATGTTAAATCATCTCTCCTTCCCTTTCCTCTTTCCATACCTTCCCATATATTCCTTTTTGCTTTCATTCAAATTAATGGTCTATTTCCATTAACTGTTGTTACTTATATACATACAAACATACTTACATGCATACATACATATGTTATGTATACATACACATACATACATACATACATATTTGCATACACATATACACACATATATACACACAGTTCTAAATACACCCTGCTCACCAACATTTTACACGGGTATGCCAATCAAACTTGGATCCTAGTTGTATACACCATTTTATTGATAGGGACATCTCCCCAGCCTTAGGATGAGCATCTCAGACTTCATGATATGCTGTTAAAGGAAGGATAGGTGACTATAGAGAAGACAAGATCTAGATGACAAAAAAGAGACTCAAGTTCCAAATAATCCATCTGTGAATCACATAGCTTTTGGTTCTATTATGCATGACCCTGTGCTGGTACTATGTTAAATGCTGGAAGGAAAAAACTTGTACATCTGCTCATACTGACATCATGAGAATTTTGACTTGGACTCTTGCTAGGTGACCACTATCCCTTTGCTAGATGCTAAAATCACTGTTTTCAAGTCAGTGACTTTGCTTCAGAGTTTGTGCTCACAGGATAGGGCCTGTAAAACCACAACTTTGGTGTATGCCAAAGTTCTCCTGGTGACTCTAGGCTGTTGTAATCCAAAATCCTTACAAGAAAGGATTTGCCACAAGAAGGAGCCTATGTTTAAAACCCTTTGATGACTGTAAAAAGACACAATAGTGTTGTTTACTGGCTGTAAAGTAAGTTTATATAATGAACATTACATAATGTGTCAAGTATCATACATAGTGTAAAGTCCGTTGATATGATGACCTAGGCAGGATTTTCTGGAAGAACACATGAAGTACTATGTACAGCTCTTTCTCAGAGAGTAGCAGGGGCAAGAGGCATCTTGAATCCACTAAAGTCATCAGCCCAGCCTGAGGTTTTCCTGAGTATGACCACAAAAATGCTGTCATCCCACTCTTATAACGATCACATCACGCATATACCAAGTTTAGTTGCCATTTCTAAGAGGTAACAAATGAAGGTGATAATGAGCAGACAGTAATAATTTTAATATCACAAAACTATAATTCATATGTTAGGTGTAGATGAGTCTGAATCAATATATTATGTGTGGAGAAACCTAAGCAAGAGATGGTAGCTTGGAGGTCTCACTATTATATTCCTGTATAGACATGTAACATGTTTACCAAGGGAACATACCAGCTCACTTTCCCCAAAAGAGAACCCATGCATTCAACCTTCTTGCAATGTATGTAACAACCCTTGACACATATTTATACATAAATGTTTGTTATCATCTTAATTGAGCCATCACTAGCCTGTCCAATTCCACTGTGTTCCTGTATTTAGAAGACTTGTTAAATCTGCTCCAAAAAAAAAACCTCATGACTATTTCTATGTTTTAATACAAAACAAGGATAACATTGCTCAAACACAGAGCTCCCTATCTGCAGCTGTAGACCAAAGGAACGAGTGACAAATTCATGTAAAGAAACCCAACAAATTCTAGGCTTACAAAAGTTAGACCAGAGGGATGGCTCAGCAGGTAAAAGCATTTGTACCAAGTTCAAGGACCTGAGTGTGATCCTTAGTTGTGGGGGACAGGACTGGAGGTGTCTCTTGATCCTTATTTACTGGAGCCTATGAATAGAAGTAGTTCTTGGGTTAATTAGGGGGATGCTGAGGAAGAGAATCTACTTGTAGTGTGTGGTGAGGGCCCCGGTTAACAATGAGACTCTGGTTTCTTAGAGTTCCAAAGCCTCCATCTCTTTATCTTCCACATCTGTTTGGCCTGCATATGAACATTCATTGATTTGCCAAATGGTCTTCTCATTTGAAACATAAAGATTCCAGTACTCAATCAGGATGCCCATGAAAGTAGAATTTGTGGATTTATTTAAGCAATCACCATGATGTTTGTAAGACCCCATGCTTTATTCCTGTGAATAAGCTTGAATGGTCATTGTAAAAACTGAAGAGAAAAATCACAGTCCATTTAGTATCTAATGCGGTCATACACATCATCTTGAGGTTTCTCAGTTATTAAAACTAATGAACTATCTTCCTTTTAAAGGGGTTTCTGTGCTTTAAACATATTGCTATAAAATGTCCATGAACTTTTTTAAAACATAAAACACCACAGGCTATTGAGTCACGGGTTCACATGCTATGGCTTATCTAGGAAGCCTTGGTCAGAGTTGTTATTACTGATTGCTATTACAAATACCTCAGTCCTTAATCTCTACACAAACAAGAATTTTGTGCAGATCTGAGCATTGACTCATCCTGCTCTCTAAAGCAGAAGTAAGATTTTAATGCCACTCTCCTAATTTCCCCCAAAGGTTTTTTTACCTAGGTCATTTAATATCACACTTTCCCTAAACAGTTCAACTGTTGCCTACACTGCATTAGAATTTACAGAGCAGGTCCTTGCTACCTAAAAGCCTACAAGCATAGATTACAGGCCCACACAGACATGAAGCATCTTGTCACAGTGATAAACCTGTTAATACACATCATCATCTGAGAGGGTTAACTATTACGTTCCCAAGAAATTTCGTATTTATTTAAAGTCTGAGAGGCATCAGATAGAGATGTCTGCTCTGTATAGAAATCTGAAGCTCCTTTACCAGAGTTACTCCTCAGAAGAACAGTCAGCTACCTGACCTCCTTCAGAGCAGGGGGTGAGGGACACAGGGCTATTCTCCTCTGCTTACTAAGGTCAACCATCTGCAGGAGCCAGAATTCATTGTGTTTTTTCCTATTTAAAGAGTACCAAAGGAGAGCAAGCATTCCATTCAGTGTTGTTCATAAATGTGCCATTGGTTCTAGACAACAGTTTTTTTTGAAAAGGGCATTATTATCTCTGTTATTACTGATAAGGACACTTGCTCAAATTTAGCAATGAATGTTAGGTCTTAAGTTTCTCTCGATGCATCTGTGAATTCAAACCTCCAAAACTCGGACCCTTTGTTTCTGGCATCATACACTAGTAGAAAACATCTCCATGAGGTTTGTATATCTGGATACCATGCATATTTCCCTGGTGTGTGTGTGTGTGTGTGTGTGTGTGTGTGTGTGTGTGTGTGTGAGAGAGAGAGAGAGAGAGAGAGAGAGAGAGAGAGAGAGAGAATCTGGATATCATACACATTTCCCTGTTTGAAGAGAGAGACAGACAGACAGACAGACAGACAGACAGACAGACAGACAGAGACAGAGAGAGGCTATGTGGGTAAGTATGTATGGACATACATGAGTTCATGTGCCTATACGGTGAGCCCAGTGGACCATCTCAGATGTCATTCCTTAGGTGTGGTCAACATTGGTTTTTGAGCTAGGGTCTTTCACTAGGCTGGCTGGCAAGAGAGTCCCAGGGGTTCATCTGTCTCTCCTCCCCAGTGCTGAAACTGTATGCATACCTCACCAAACCTAGCCTTTATTTGTGAGTTCTGTGGGTTGAAATCAAACCTTCATGCTTACATGGCATAAAACTGTCTCCTCAGCCCCTAAATTTGCTTCTTGGAAAATAGACTTTGTGAAGATGTGTTTTGCCTCTTTTATATACTTGGGGTTGATTAGTGGGCAGCATGTGACCTTCAGGGCTGATCTTTCCAAGGAAATGTATCATAGCTTGATCTGGAAGCTAGAAATCAAAACCAGCACGCACTCTTTAACCTTTTCAACCACAACATGAGCAAAGGGCCTGGTACAAATAACTTGAGGTTTGAAGCTAACCATTTGTGTATAGTTTATCAAATCAAGAGTGACAAATTTCATGTGAGATTGTCCTTACTGTTTGCTTCTGACTTTTAACCTCAAGCAAGCTCAAAAGTGATACAACTGACATTACTTAAGTCCGAGCAGCATCACATCCTTTGGAATGCTAACTGAAGAGGCTTTGGGAACTGAAGGCCACTGCAGCAAATGCATGCCACTCGAATGAAACACAGCACAAAAGTTGCTTTGTTCTTAGGACTCCCAATGTTGACGCTGCTAGAGCGACCACGCTTACCCATGTTGTAACGTGGGGGTGAGGAGATTAAAAAAACAATGGAGGCAGAGGTTCAAGTATCTCCACCAGTCAAAGATAGTTGTTATATCTAGGTTGGTCAGTGGGTTACACTTCTGATTGAACAATTCCAAACTTATAAAGCCTATGATTAACATTATTTTTAAAAAATGTATAAATACAAAAAGGAAAAGGGGGCATGGGATAGGGGTTTCCTAAGGGGGGTGGGGGGGGAATGGGGAAAGGGGATGCCATCTGAAGTGAAAATAAAATATCTAATAAAAAAAAGAAAAAAAAAACAATGGATGTTTCAAAGAATCATTTTTTTTCTGAAGTAGAGAGAAATGTTACAAAGAGCATTTCCTGCATAAGAGATGCTTCCTGGGCGACAGGCCAACTCAGTCCCTCCCAGGTTCCTTCTCTTGTTCCTTACATCCAGTATTGTACTGCAGAGGCTAATGCTTAGGCTACAGAACTTTCTTCAAACAATAAGCAAACATTTGTTTTTGCTTAATCTTGTACACCTAGAAAACATATTTATTATTCAAAATAATACTGGCTTTTTGTTGTTGTTGTTGTTGTTGTTGTTGTTGTTGTTGTTGTTGTTGTTGAGACAGGGTTTCTCTTTGTAGTCCTGGGTGTCCTGGAACTCACTCTGTAGACCAGGCTGGACTCGAACTCAGAAATCTGTCTGCCTCTGCTTCCCAAGTGCTGGGATTAAAGGCGTGCACCACCACTGCCCAATACTGGCTATTATAACACAGAATAAATGAGTACTCTTGTTACTAATATTTTTACATTTTCACAATGACTCATTTTATGAAACAGGTTATAGTTTGTATCTCTCCATAAGTTCGTGTTTCGAACGCTGAGTCCACTATTTTGAACACTACAGAGATGTTAGGAGGTAGGACTACACCAGTAGACAGAGATCACTATGAATGAACTTTTGTAGCCAATACAGGCCTATGGTTCAGATTTGCACAGTAGGTCCTGTCCATCACTATGTGAACAACCCTCTTCCACATGCGGCCACTACAATGGACAGACATTCTCTGGCTATTCTAGTTTTCAGGTCATGATGAATTGAAATCTCTGAGCCCTGTGTCAATAGGTAGGGGAGAGCCACCCACCTCAGGAATGGAGTTTGAAGGTTCTAACCATAACATATCTACTTCTCTCCATTTATCAGGCATCCCTTTTCTCATGGGTCCTACATCTCTTAAGTTTCCTGTGAAACATTTGGTCACAGTGACAAGATAGTATCCAATATAAAATGCTATCACATTTATTCACATTTGGATGGACACCATCCCAGAACTAATTGAGCCATGGCATACCCAAGTTGCCTTTTCTAAAACATAAATGAAAATGCAGGACTACCCTGCATACAACTGGTGCTCACTAAGAAGGATGCTGTTCAATTTGGGCTTGGCCCTTATTTTTCATCATCCAGGTATATTCAATGTGTCAGAAGACCTGGAAAGTTCTCTTTACCATCCATATGGCTCAGCCATGTTCATCATGCTCATTCTTAGTGTTTCAGGCTTTCATGATGTCATATGTTCTTCTGAGTGCAATCAATATCTCAGTCACAGTCGGCGTTAGTAAGTTATGTGTAAGCTGGTGATGGGTAAGTGGGTAAGGACACTTGGTGTATGGGGATCTGAGTTTGGTTCCCAGAACCCAAATGGGAGAAAGAAGACACCAGCTCCCCAACATTGTCTTCTGGTTTCCATATGGGCCATGATGTGCACACACATGTATACACAACAAATAAATATAATAAAAAATGTAATGCTTCTATAAATTTCATTGGCTAAATCTTGTTTTAAAAGTTATATTTACGTATGTTCTCACTCTCTCTTTGCATCCCACTCACCCTTAGCATTTCTTCTGCTATTCCCTTTCCCACACATATGCCTTACCATTTTATTTTATGACTCATTGATTTTTATCCAAGACTGTCTTTGTGGCCAGGGGTTTTGAACTATTCATGGGACAGGGACCTTGGTGGATTCACTATTAGGTACACAGCTGCAGATAGTGATTTCCCCCTCCCAAGGATCCATAAGTACGTAAAAGTTCATCATGGAGATCGGTAGGGCCCCATGAACCCCTCCTTTTGACAAGATTAGATTTTTGCCTGCCACTTTTGTTCAGTCCTATAGGGGCAGTAGCAGCTGCTATGAAGTTTCACTTGTGATGGCCGTGTTTGCTCTGAAGAGAGCATTTTGCATCCTTTCTACCTGGTTTCTGTTAGGTTATTTCTGGAATACTTTAAACATTAAGTGACTTGTTTTTGAAACTACAATGGGACAGGTAAGGAAATAAGTTTGAAACATCCACCATGTCATACTTTCTCTTGTTATAATGAGTTGTTTTCACTAGTTATTTTCCACAAGAAAAAAATCAAAACAAAACCATCTGGGACATTCAAAGTCTCAGCTACTAATAGTAAGTTGTCTACTTACAAAATAACTTAAGATGCTTGTGGGTGTGTACAGAAAGGAGGCACTTGTTTATATTAAAGTGGCATCTGTATATACATGTGTATGTTAAAAATATTTACTTCATTGTTATAATAAAATTTATATTTTGAGAATTAGATCCATTTTTTTCCCAAAAGCCAGAACTGTAGACTCTTAAAATAATCCATCAGATTTCAGGTTAGCATCATGACTCCTGGGAGGGGACATCCAGAGGAGGTGCTGAGATCAGGTGTGTTTGATCCAGTGGTGCTAGTTTGAGGCAGGATCAGACACTGTCACTCATTCTGACTCTGACCTGTTAGAACAGGGAATGAAGTCTTGGACTAACAATGCGATTTTACCTCAGATGATTCATAAATAGCACTCAGTAATTATATACCATTTCTAGTTCTTAGTCATTTGAGGGTGTTGTTTTGTTTTGTTTTCCCTTTAGATGATTTGTCTTTGACTTATTCATTTCCTCTAGAAAGGAAGAGGTGGAAGTTTCTATATATGTATTAGTCAGGAGGAGGAAAAGCATACACCATTGAGAATAATTTGAGTTACACCAAGGGAAGAGATAATATCTGTGAGGAGAAATTCAAGCAATAAACATACAAGGTCTAAGAGACAAATCCTCCTTTCAAGCAAGGTTTGATATTCCTATACCTACTCCAAGATACATCCTTAATTTAATTCTAGGTTGCCAATAGCATTTTTGCAATCAATAGCATTCACTCAAGAGATATTAATTACAAACCATGCACCATTTAGAATTAAATCTAACTGAAAAAGACTTTTCTTCAAAAAGAGAACACAGGGTGTTGCAGATGACAGAGATGTTAATTTCCTATTCACCTAACACATCACAGCCCATGGGGGAGTCTATAATTTGAGATAGAAATCTTACCCCTGTCATCCTGTGGAACCATAACCAATACCTAACTTCCATAATTTACATTCCCATCCCAAGAAACCTAAAGCAATAAGGAATGACGATTCTGGAGCCTCAGCATCATCCTTGGAACCTCATTTTTGGAACCCATCACTGCTCATTCTGACATACACAAAGGACAGGGAGTTCTAAAAGGAAGATATTGCCTTGGCTATGCACATGAAAACACTAACAAGAGATATTGGATGTGGGGCTGGCAGTTCTCTGACTTATCCCATGCTGCCTCTCATGGGCTGTTCTGAATAGTGACATCAAGGAATTTTATGTTACCAAGAGTACAAGAGCAGATAACAAATATGCTGCTGAGCAAGTGTTTTAACATAGGTTCTAACATACTTCTTATGTGATGTTTCCCGAGAAAACATCTGTTTACTACAGATAAGGTACCAGGACATAACATAGAAATGACTCCACCCACGGAAGTCAACAATAAATCAGTGAGTTTTAGAAGTAAGGTAGTGGTAGCATACCAATGCCCTTACTAGCATGAGAAACGACTCATAAACACCACATCCTTAAGTCCCCATATCAAACTCACAGGAGGCTCCAGAGCTTCCTTTCCTCAGAAACTGTTCATCACATATATACCTTTCAGAAGAGGCCTTGTGAACCTAGTAACTTTCTGAGCTTTCTGAGCTCCTTAAATTTTCTGACTATCCCTTTCTTCCTCTAGGAGGGACTTTTCTATTTAGGAGGAATAGTAACGTAGTTTCTTCCAGTGAAAGCCAAAGACAGTTGAGTTTATAGCTGCATAACCTCACACCCTGAATTTGTACGTGTGTTTCGGCACCTTGATATTATAGAACATATTTGTGGCAGGATGGCTGCACACACCTTAGATTGTCAAAAGGCTGTGGAGCATCTCTTGTGGGCAGGGCAGTGGATACAAGGGAACCGTACCACAATTTAAAAAGCTAGACTTTTATTTCAGTAAAATAATGCAATAAACACCTAACTTCATGATTTGACAACATTTGCCAAGGGTCATGACATGCGGCAGGGGGGCTGTAGAGAAGTCTTGTTTGATGATGTTCAAATGGGCCCGGTCTGGTTTATACTGATTCAGTATCATGAGATCTATTCCTGAGCCTGTGAGTGAGTTCTCAGAGTGTGTTGTTGGAAGGATAGAAGCAGGTACCACCTGTGACTCATTTTATATAGTGCCAAGTTGTGTAGTCTGGACCAATATTGTTCATTTCATAAACAAAGGAAAGCACTGGAGTATGTATGTGTCTACTCTCTCACAAATTGTGGTGAGAAACCCATGGGTGGGACCTAGAAGATATAAGTTCTAAGAAGGCAAAAAAAAAAAAAAAAAAAATCAGAGCCCAGACTTCTAGAAGACTTCTCTGTATGTGGGTGAGGAAGACAGCATTGGCACAGGCAGACAACTATGCTTCTCTGAAATCCTCATTGCCCCAGAAACAGGCTGTCACTTGGCAAAGAAGGAAAAAGAGGGGATATGAGAACAGACAGCAAACCTAGGAAATTATGTTTGAAAAGTGGGTGTATGACAGGAAGATGGAATTACCTGCATTTGACCTTTCTTTTTCTTTCCATATAAAGAATTTGAAATTCCATTTAAAAATCAAAATAAGAAAAAGGCTTGAGGTGTGTAGCTGACTCACTCAATAGACGGGTAATAAATGCAATTCACATTTATCTGTGACACTGACTTCATGCCTCCTCCGCCCCTTTCAGGCGTCTGAGCTTCCTATTGTCTGAAATCGTTTCTTGTCATGGTGCCTGCACAGACATCCTAATCACCTGCTTGTAATCACTCTATATAGAATCACACAGGGCGCTGACAAGAGGCAAGAACAGAATAGGCAATCCAGGAAACCTGAATTCTGGCCCCGCAACTCTGTGTAGGGTCTATAACCTTTTTATTAAATCTCAGCCTCTCTGCGCCTCAGTGTCCCAAAGTTACAGGAAAAGTAACTGGACCTTATAAAGTATTGCACATCAAGTGTCCCCAAGCACCAGGGAGATTTCAGTGACATCAGTGAGGGTCAGATGTCATTCAACAGAACTGGAAAAGATGGGGAACTATGGACAGTGCTGGCTAGTGGTCAATGTCTCTTGTATGAAAGGAGATGCAGATCACAGGAAGCCATAACATAAACCAATGGTACCAATCACCTCCCTGCCTATACAGCAAAACCTTTGCTATGTACAGTGGTCAGGGGTTCATTGGGATGGGGTGATGCTTTTGAACATTCCAATGCTATAAGAGATTTAAATGTCCCCTCTTTACCTAAAAGTTAAAAGTATATGGAACAAACTATTCTTTCCTTGAAAGACAGGCTTATCATTGTGGAAACCAGCTGTGCTGATATGCAGCAGATAGTCTACACCGGACCTCTTAGATTTGTGGAGGTATCTGTCCTTAATTTACAGCACTGAATTGCTACTTGCTATTTGACTTCTTGTCATTGCGTCTTCTCTGCCTTCAGCCATGTTTCCTCGATGTCAGGAAACCTATCAGCCCTTGCTGCTAATTAGCTGATGATGAAAGTATCAAAAGTCTATAAACCAAGAATGTCGGTGTTTGGATGTTCATTTATAGCGTTGGCAGACTGGGGCTTTCCACTGAACTAGAAGCATTCAACAAGTGCTAAACATGTAATCTATTTATTTTGACTTTTCAGATGCCCTGACTCCATCGCATCTGGAAAAACAAGGTTATAACATAGCTGGACACTAATACACTACCCAATATACAAAAGTGAAAAAAAAAATCTAAGTAGTTGATTAAATGGGTAAGGTGCACAATATTCACACAATTGTAACACTAGCAACTGAGCCCAGCTCCAGTATCTCACAGGAGGAGTTAATGACGTAGATGGAAATCTCTAGGAGGACATGGTTGGCATCCACACCTCTAGGTAAGGATGAAGTCTCAGGAGGAGTCTGGCTAAAACTGGCCTTTGCAGAGGCACCTTAGAGAAGCTCACTATTGGCTGAGGAGACAAATAGCAGACAGACAGATACAGAGAGAGAGAGAGAGAGAGAGAGAGAGAGAGAGAGAGAGAGAGAGAGAGAGAGAGAGAGAGAGAGAGAGATACACACAGAGAGAGGTTTTGTATCTATGCATGCATTTGTGTGTGTATGTGTGTGTGTATGTGTGTGCTTGCACATGCATGCATGTGTGCATGCATGCATGCTTACAGAATGGGGTGAGCCCTACAGTTGAAGGTTGGCTTTTGTAAAGTTCAAGAGCATATTGGCATAAATGAAAAATCAGAATTTTATCATTAAATTCAGAAATCACTAGGGCTAGCCCAGAAAAGCCTCTAATTTGGGCCCTTATACGACAATTGAATGGCACTTTTCTTGTTTATCTAGGGGTTTGCAACAAATAATTTAGGACCTTTCTGAAGCCTGCTAAGTGTGGGCTCCTCAAACCGCCAAGTGTTCTCCAATTACAGTAAACATCCCTCTGCATATTCAGCTGTGAGCACAAGGCTTGCTCAGTCCCACTGGAGATCAGGAAATTGCTCAGTTCACTTGTTTTCTATCAACTGCAGTTTATAAATGTGTGCTTTATTCTCCCAGAGCTCTCTTTCTCTCTCTGGTTTTATTTACAAAATGAAAATGTTTTTATTAGCAAAGTTATTTATAAAGAACCCCATTTGTGATTTGTTGTAGTTTTGCTTATATGGTATGTGGGCTCAACTTAAACACACCAAATGTGAGTGTCTTTGAAGCCCTTAAAACATAGCTAAGTAGAATGCCTACGTGTTTTATAACAGCAATAAGACATGTGCCTTAGGCTTGATAACTGAAGAAAAGAGTCGGGGAGGGCATAGATAGAAGCTTTCAGTATCTGACTAATATTCTGTGATGCTTATTATAAAATTTGGGTTGCTATCATGAGCATTCCAAGAAGACAAGACCATTAAATCTATTATTTCAAATTAAAATCTATTTGGGACAATTGTGCAAATAATTTCTCACCCAACTATTTATAAAAGCAAAAGGCAGTTTTAAGAGTACTGATAATACATATGTTAATTTTATAATGATACCTGAAAATAGCTCTATTTTTGTAGTAGATTATATTAGGAGTCATATCAGAGTCTCTACAAATTCTGAAAGTATGCACAAAGGTCTTTGCCAGCAGCTCCTATTCAGCACTTTAGCAACCAAGATATAAAACCCTCAGTCAGTGTCCTTGGTAGAACATAGAGTGTCAGAAAAGTCAACTGTTTGTCAAATCTGGCTGCTTTAAATATTGGTCACACTGAAGTCACAAGTTGCTTTTCTTTTTCATGCTTAATTGACACTAATAATTATACATAGTTTATGCACATAGTGAAATAATTTGATATATGAATGTGTAAATATACAAAGTAAATATCAAATCAGAGTGCTATCATTTCTGTCTACTTAAACACTTATTTTTTTCATACTGGGGAATCTGAAAGTCCTCTCTGCTACAACACCCAATCAATTATTATATAGTCATACTCTAGAATATTAGAATTAATCTCCCAGTCTGACTAAATATTGGATCCATTGCCTGACTTCTTGACACCCACTTTCTCTCCTTTTCTTGGCCTCTAGTGACCTTCATTCTCCTCTAAATCTTTTTGAAATGTACATTGTTATCTTGTCCATGTTCACTACAGCATGAAGCATTTGTTTTTCTATGTCTGGCTTATTTTAACTAATGCAATGTTCCTCAGTCCCAACATGATGCTAGCAAAAAAAAATGGGATTTTATTCTTTTTATACCTGGATGATGTTCCATTATGTAAATATATAATTTTCCCTATCAATTTCTCCATGGATAGATCTTATAGTTGGCCTGTATCTTGTCTGTTGTGAATAAAGCTGCAGAACACACTGAAACACATATCTTGTCTATATGTCAATTTAATTCCTTTTGCTTATGGACCCATAATTGGGATAGCAAGATCATACAGTTGCTTTATTTGGTTACTAATTAATTAATTGTCTTTCATGATTGCTATATGTATTTGTACCCTAGCAACAGTATATAAGTATTCTCTTTCCTTCTGCCAACCAGCATTCATACTTATCTTTTTCCTATACTAAGACTTCTGACTATTCAGAATTTTTTTATGTTTATCCATAGATAACATCTTGATAGAGTGGTGCATTTCCAATGCTTTGGAGCTTTTCTGAGACAAGAAAAAGCAACAGAACAGGATTGGAATATGCATTTTGGGAAACTTGTCTGTAGCCCACTGGAAATTGCCCTCTTAATGCAAGTCACAGATTCCATTATGGAAGATTGTTAGATATCTGTAATAGGGAAGACTACAAGAAGCTGTGGAAGAAATGAAATAGTGTTCATGTTGTTTTTAATAATGAAAAAAAATATTCACCATCCTTCAAGGAGAAATGTAATTTGTGGAATGCAGACTAGATCTGTCGCTTGATTCAGATCTGGGCAGTCACAAGAGTCACTCAAGAGCATAGTACAAAAAAATAGACCTATTTCTTTAGATACTAACTTGAGACAGAGCTGTGGCTAAGAAAAGGGTGGTTGACTAAAAAGGTTCTGTCTAGACTGTTCTGATATATGGGCAAGTTGAGGCAGAAAGGTCTGCTGTTCTCTGCTTGCGTTCAGAGCACAAGGACCTCCAGCCTTCTCTTGTGCTTTCTCTGTTCTCTCTCTTCTATTCTGCCCCAAATCCCCTGGCATGCTTCCATGATAAATTGTTATTCTATAAATATGGTTACTTCTACATGTGATTCTTGGGTCCTGCATAGTCGATCAGAGGTTGAAATGGCCTATCATCTACACTTGCTTTATATCCTTGAAAGTCTACCCTGCCCAGCCCTGTTACTTTCTGGTACAATCCCATGGAGCCATGATTTAGCCTTCTTTTTCCTTCAGGCTAAGCTCTGAGTCCTTAAATGCCTGATTAAAAACCTTAGGTTGTCAGCCTGGTCTACAAAGTGAGTTCCAGGACAGCCAGGACTACACAGAAAAACCCTGTCTCAAAACAACAACAACAAAAAAAAAAAAAAAAAAACAAAAACAAACAAAAAAAACCTTTAGGTTGTAACCTTTGCTGTCTACTTCTTTTCTGTGTCCCAAAGTTCTCTCACCCCTCAATCCTGTGTCTGGGTGGGAACTTTTATAAATCACGGAAATCTTCAGAGGCTTGAACCCGGATTCTCTGACAACCAAATTCTTCTCTGACATCCAAAGTTCCACATAGAAAGGATTCTTTCAAAGAACCTCCACAGAGAAATCCCATCCATCTCTCTGTCACAGAAACCCCACACCCATCGCATATGCTCCCTAATATCTATTTCTGATCCCAAATAGAAAGGAGTTCATTTCTCAGTACTGTTTCCTAGCTGGTGACATTTTTTCTCTCATTGTCTGTGATCACTTCCTGCTATGGAGTAGACTTGAAAGAGCTCTGGATTGGAGCCAAGCAGCCAGGTGCTGCCATTAACCCATCCACCATCTAGGTGAGGCATTGGGCCAAAGGATCGAATCTCTTGAGCTGCAGGTGGTATATGTGCAACAGCAAGTGCTTTGCCAGATGATCTCCCCAGATCTGCTCAGCTATCTTGTGTTAAGAGCAGTAAAAATGTGCCTTATACCCTAGACTTAAAGCATCCTCCATACATCTGCCTCACCCTCTGTCCCTAAAATCCTTCTTTATGACCAACCTTCTTTATAAGTCTGCAGACAATCCCCGCTTGACATGCCTTTTGAATTAACTGGAAATGGCTATGCAGGTTTTATATTAACTGTTATGCAAAGCTTTAAATATTAAAGAAAGATCTAGGGCAATAAGCAAAGGAGCCATGGGAAATAAGCAAAATTAAAGATGGTGAAGTTGGAAGTTAGCAATGACCTAAGCTTCTTTGTTCCTACGTCCTGTTTCTTAATTATAGCTCGGCCACATCCTGTAGGAAAAGAGGAACTCCCAAAAGAAGTTGTAACTTGGTGAGTTTACTGATAAAATACAGAGGGTCCTTCTGTATTTCTCCTGGTCAGGGATGTCTGCAGTAGCTTGGAATTCCATGGCTGTTTTCTGTTAGGGTTTTTGAAGGTTCCCATGTGTGATCCCCACTCTGTGTTTCTTCACCCAGTTCATTCTATGAAAACCAGCCAACACCCTCAGTAAGGCAAAGAATGATCATTGACACTGCTTGAGAAGTAAGGTCATGAGATGATAAAAAAAAAAAAATCGGGGTAAGAGGAATACAGGTTTCTTCATCAGCCAAATTTGAGTCTCAACTTCTGCTGACAGGGATTTTTGGGAAGTTACTTAACCTTCTGTGCATTCAGTTTCTTATCACCAAGAGAGAGATAATAGCAGCCACCTAGCAAAGCATCTAGATGATTAAATGAGATGAAGAATATCAACCTTTCCAGCCCATGGCATGCACAGAAGGAAAGGTGACTTCTTTTAGTAACTCATCAATGTGATATTAGTAAAATTAATTCCCTAGACTATGGGCTACTTCTCTCAAAGGAACTCCTGATTGCAGCATCATGCAAGGCTTTAGGTCTGGTTTCTCCATGAAGCAACAGGGAGTTTCATTCATCAATAGTGCAAATGTAAAATGGTACAGCCCCTTGGAAAACAGTTTCTCAGTTTTCTATAAAATTAAAAGTACCTTTACCATGCTGTCTAACAATCACACCACACAGCCTTAAGACAAATGCTTTAAAAAATTTAAATCCATACAAAGAGTAGTACTTCAATAGTTATGGCAACTTTATTCAAACTTGCCACCCTTGAAAATAATCAAGATGCTTTTCAACTGGTAAGTGAATAAAATATACTATATCCACTCAGTGGGACATTATTCAGCTCTAAAAAATAAACGAACCTGTAAAATTGCATTGAAGGAAATTTAAATATCCAATATTAAATGAAAGAAGCTAATGCAGAAATTCTACATAATATGTAGTTTTGACTATATGGCATCCTAATCAATTCTTCATAGAGATAGAAAGAGCAATTTGCAAATTCATTTGGAATAACAAAATTCCCAGGATAGCAAGAACTATTCTCAACAATAAAAGAACTTCTGGGAGAATCACCATCCCTGACCTCAAATTGTACTACAGAGCAGTAGTGATAAAAACTGCATGGTATTGGTACAGAGACAGGCAGGAAGATCAATGGAATAGAATTCAAGACCCAGAAATGAACCCACATACCTATGGTCACTTGATCTTTGACAAAGGAGCTAAAACCATCCAGTGGGAAAAGGACAGCATTTTCAACAAATGGTGCTGGTTCAATTGGAGGTCAGCATGTAGAAGAATGCAAATCAATCTATTTTTATCCCCTTGTACAAAGCTCAACTCCAAGTGGATAAAGGACCTTCACATAAAACCACATACACTGAAACTAATAGAAGAGAAGGTGGGGAAGACCCTCGAATACCTAGGCACAGGGGAACAGTTCCTGAACAGAACACCAATGGCTTATGCTCTAAGATCAAGAATTGATAAGTGGGACCTCATAAAATTGCAAAGCTTCTGCAAGGAGAAGGTCACTGTCAAGAGGACAAAACAGCAACCAACAGATTGGGGAAAGATCATTATTTACAATTATTTTCAACATTCTGCAGATGCTGCTCAGTGTTTTTTAGCACTCACTGAGCAGTCAGTCACAAGGCCCTGAGTTTGAACCTCTAGGATCTATGAAACAAGACAGGGTCATCTATGTCTATAATCCAGTATCCCTATTGTGAGGTGGATTCAGAGACAGGAGGGAGAACTCCTGAAGACTCACAGGCCACCTAGCACCTATACACTGGCAGAACACAAAGAGGAGATCCTGTCTCAATACTTTGAAGATAAAAAGCAATATCCAAGACTGTCTACTGATCTCTATGCATATATCACACACAAACATGCCTAGATACAAGGTGCACAAGGTTAAACATATTTTATTATTTCCTAAAATGAGTTTTTAAACAAATTTACTTTCAAGTAATGATAATGACACTTAGAAGGAGTTGCATGCAGGCCAAATTGATTTCAGTTCAGCTAGGCTTCAGCACATGTATGTACAGAAATAGTTAACTCTCAACACATCAAGGGTTCCAATGTCTGATTAATGAGCAGCTCTCCAGGACCATATTCTGGTATTTTGCTGATGCTTACAGTCTTAGTGTATATTGAAGTCTGAGCAGTACACAAACAGAACACAGACAGCATGAGTCCCACTTTCAAAGCAAATCAGGATGGTGCTTAAGTTCACTTCTTTGAGAAGGTAGGACTAGTACCTCATTTTCTTTTTGTTAGCCAAGGGTTGTCTAAGTAAATATTTATTACTTCCCCAAGGTTGTCTTAACTATAGTGAGTTAGTTTTTTTCTGGCTTACAGAAAAATATTGTCTCTGATCTTAGTGAGACAATGTTTTATCATGTTAAAGGTGGTTAGATTATCCCTGATGACCAAGGGAACCTCCCTGTTTCAGCAGAAACCTAATGTATTTACAAAATCCTTTTGATCGGGTTACATAATCAAGTCCATGGGATTAGGATATGGATGTCAAAAAGGTAGGGACCATTCCGTTTACCACTCATATGCTGGGACGAACCACACTAATGTGGGCTTTATTTGTTAAAGCCTCTCTTTAAACTTCCCAATGGCCTTATGGTTTGATGGAAGTACAGGAAAGATCTTAGAGCAGTGGTTCTCAACCTTCCAAATGCTGTTATCATTTTAATACATTTCCTCATGTTGTGAAGACCCCCCCAACCACAAAACAATTTTTGTTACTACTTCATAACTATAATTTTGCTACTGTTATGAATATAAATGTGTATTTATACATATATAAATATATATTATACTATATATTATATATTATATATTATATATTATATATTATATATTATATATTATATATTATATATTATATATTATATATTATATATTATATATTATATATTATATATTATATATTATATATTATATATTATATATTATATATTATATATTATATATTTCATATTACACATTATACATTACACATTACACGTGATATGTTATATGTTATATATATTATAATACATATATAAATATATGTATTTTCCAGTGGTCTTCAACAACCCATGTGAAACTGTTGTTTGATCTCAAACAGGTCGAGACCCACTGGTTGAGAATCATCTTAGAATATGAGCCTTAAGTTTTTGTCTTTTATCTGTCACATTTACGTGACAGATTAAGGATATTAAGTGGAATTTTGTGAATATGGTGACTTAAGTACCAATGAGAATAGAATGAATATTTGATATCTTATTCTGAAAGTTGACTGCAGGCATGTTATAGTTGGTACATACTTATTCCATGATAATAGACTGTGAATCCTTTAGATGTTAATTTTGTGTCCACTACATAGCCTGCACCCTCTCAGTATCTCCCTTCTAGGCTTTTCTTAACCTTTGCTGTACTCCCCGTTTTTGCTAAAAGTCATTCTTTACTATAATTTCCATATACATACATACATACATTATTCCCCGCTTTACTTTTTCTTTCCTCCAACCTCTTTTCTCTCCTATATAGTCCATTACTCACATTCAAATTTATATATATATATATATATATATATATATATATATATATATATATATCCATCTAATGTTACTTGTATATGTTTTCTTGGCTGACAATTTGGTATAGGATAAACAATTGGTATACTCTTCCCTGGAAGACTATTTCTCCTGCTCTCAGTATTCTTTAGTTGCCTGTAGTTCTTTGCTCAGTTGCCTCTTCAGATTGATGAGGACACATACAAAGCAGCCAATTAAATGAAGACAATAAGGATAAGGAACCTGACAACAGTCAACCTTCCTTATTTTTTCTTGCCTGTAATGAGATAAGATAAATAGATTTCAGGATGAGAATGAAAGCTGATCTATAGGATATAGCTGCCCTTCATAGTAGAAGCATGGAAACCCATACCACCTATAAATATGAAGAAGAAACATGTACCTGATGATAACTCAGATAAAGTGACTCAATCCTGGAAGGATGGAAAGGCTTGACATGTAGTGTCATTTCACAGAGAGTTAGGAAACAACTGTAGCCAGTTGAGGCCAGCCAGGCATCCATCTATACCCTGTACCACCTCTCACTGGTCTTTCTATATTCCTGAACACCTGATAAATTAGGTTCCAGTGGTGGAGCTGGGACTTAGTGCGGTAAAGCAATCATGAGAGAAGTCATCTTGCTTCTGGAATATCTTAGATGTGACAAAATAAAAGCCAAGGTTCTACTGACCCCTACACAGGAGTTACTCACCAGGACTTAAAACTGTCATCATAAATGGCTGACATTCCCTCTAAAATTAATTCGATGTGTTATTCTCACTATCCTGAAATCTTCTCAGAGTTTAAGACCTTTGTAACTGCCTTTGTTTAACTCTTCTGAATATAATTTCTGTCATGAAATAAAAAATATCAGTGAATTTTTGACACCTCAAAACTAAAACCAGACAATTGCAGTGCTTGTTAACAAATTGATAATAATTTACATGTGACTGCTGCTCCAGTCAATGCTTTATGTCTGTTCTCAAAAGAACCAGAAGCTGGAGGTGGCAAATAATATACAGTACCCTCTTTTCTCCACAGGTCCTAATGGGTTGCTAGGGAAAGATGGAATTAGCTAGGAGACTCCTACCTCAAAAGCTCACAAGATACAAAAAAGTAAATTTGGATAAATTGGGAAATGATCCTATTTGATACAATTTAATGCACTGGCAAAGCATTTACTGTAATAATTGTAGATTTTGTGTATGCATAATGACACGTGGACTAAAATTATATGTTTTAGGAACTCGTGTCTGTACAAATTTTCTCATGTGACAGTATCTAGCAGGTTTAGGGAATTCAGACTAAGGTGACCAAGTAATTGGCCTTTGGGCTTCAGGATTCTTCCAGGGAGGAGCAATTTCACACTTTTACTACCTAATTTATGTGCATATTTCATTCTGGAATTTGTATTTTCTCTAATTTTTTTAATAGTGTGAACCACTAAATGATTCTCTTCAGTGGAATTATACAGGGTCTTGTATGCTGTCTGTGTGACTGGTACGTGTTTTGCTTCTACACTAAAACAAGTTGGGAATTAGCTAAGCAAAGAGACCCTGGGGCAAGCCAGTAACGATGGCCATTACCATTTATTAAGCAGGTGTTGAATGAATTGGTCTTTTTATCGTAATGCAGATTTACAGTGCAATAGGCAATCCATTTTTCAATTCGGTGTACTGCCGCTGATAAATTAACAGATGTCGATTGATTTTTTCCCCCTCCAGTCCCCTGTTTACACCTGACAGGCCATACTTTATAGCTGAACAGTTATTTGAAGTTATAAACATTATAATTAGCAATTTTTTAATTAGGCTGACAATTAACAGGAGATTTGCAAAGCTGCTAATTTGACATGTCATACTCTCTGTAGTGTTTATGTTAACCACAACTTGAGTGAATTCACTTGATCAGAACCACAGTGTCTGGTTTAAAAAAAAATCTGAGTCTCAGAAGGACCTTTCTCCTCACTTGGCTAACATCATCACATCCTGGCACTTTTGACAGAGAAACAGAACTTCTGTGAGATTTCCCAGGATGACAAAATTGACAACCAGATCTGAAACAATAGAATCCCACACAAAGGGAATAGCACAAAGTCCATAGCACAAAAGCCATCCCTAACCATTGCATTGGAGATGCATAGTCAAAGTCCTACAGACCGCAGACAGTTTAGTGGTTGTGCTCAGGACCAAGGATTCTATCAGGAGCAAAGCTGGTCCTTAGACCTCATGCCCAAGGGCTCCTCTGATATGATCCACCTACCTATTGTGTGACTTATTGCAGAGAGATATAAACAAATGTCATTTTGTCCCCAGATCAGAATCCAGTAAAACCAAAGTAAAAATTTTATCAATGTTCAACATGGAGAACCAATGAGCTTACAAGAAAAATTTCTTACAGGAGAATGGATGACTCAGATGCATCTGTGTAGCAAAAACCCACCATGGCATGAGTCCAAGAGAGAATCTCTTTTCAGAAACAGACCTTTGAATGAGAAGGGGGTGGAGTTTACAAATCTTGAAAATTTCAGGAACTCCTTGAAACTTGGGAGTTGACTTCCTCAAGGAAGAAATGTTTCAGTTTAGATGGATTGCTTTCCAACAACTCCCAGAAAGATCCATCAGGACTCTCTTGCTCTTTAGCTATGTTCTTCAGTCCTGTTATTTCCTGTGTTGGATCTGATGGAATGAGAAAGAAACATAGAGATGCAGACCCAGACAGAGCTTGGATTGTGGAGTTACCAGAGAGCTTCCCTGTCTTCTCAACACTCCATCATTGTTTTTCTATCAAAGCAGCTTTTGTATTGGTCCTCAGCTTCTGAAACTGTAAAGTGATGATGTGCCTGGGTTCATAGGGGATATGTTTAACTCCCTTGCAGTCATCTAGGTAGTTTTCAGAAACATTTTCCGGTAGAGAAGATGCTACATTCTGTTGAGCACTCTGGAGATTTTTCTTTAAAGGAAGGGGCTCAGCAATTTGTAATTTCCAAGATGAGCTGGACAGTGGGGCTCATTTATCTCTACAATCTGTGCAAGGCTGAGAAAGTAAGAAAGAAATTGTTGAAAATTCTCAATATGAGGAAGAGAAAGTGTAATGTCTGTCAGGCTGAACAAAAGGAAAACATTTTAAGGATGAAAGGACATCTAATTTTAAATTCCAGGACTTCTTTAATGCTTTCTTTCCTAAGGAGGAGTCTCGCTTCCTATTTCCTCTACTCTGTGAGTAAATCATTAATCAAAAATTGCAATCCTTACAAAAGGGTATGACACTATAGCTCTTAGCATCTCTGAGTTAGTCAGAAATTCTGAGTTTCAAGAGTACCTGTTAATAAAGAGTTGGATGAATACAACATTTTAGGAAAACCTAATTGTGAATTAAAAATAATATTAAAACATCTTACTTTTTAAAAGTTAGTTCTGTTTTTCTTTGATCTATCCTCATGCCTCGACTTTGTGTTTGGGGTGGGGGTGGGATCTGTAACATTCTCTGAGTGACAGAATAACTCAGATAAAAATAATTTAAATGTATCTGCTACAAATGATAAGTCCATTATTTTAAGCAATTATTTAGGATTATTATAATTAATGTGATTGCGATGGATGCATTAACCTAATAAAGTTTAGCCATATACCAAATTTTAACCAGGTTCTATATACAGTCCATGCATTGAAGAACCACATCTTCAAGTTCTAGATCACAGTAATGAACCCCAATTATTAAAAGAATGGTCTTTTATGAAACAGTATCATTCACAAAGGCATACACTTTATCATAGAATATCACAGTCTTATATAATGATCTATCCTCCTCTCGCTAGTCAATAAGACAATGATGCAAACTAATTATTACCTATTAAACATTTTAAACAACCCATTTACATTTTGGGTTAAGACAGTGGTTCTCAACCTTTCTAATGCTGCAACCCTTCAATCCTCATATGTGGTGACTCCCCAACCATAAAATTATTTTGTTGCTATTTCATAACTGCAATCTACTACAGTTATGAGTCATAATATAAATATATGATATGCAGGATATCTGATATGCAAAGGGATGGTGACCCACAGGTTAAGAAGCACTGAGTTAGGAAATTTCTCAAAGATGGGAGATAGAATTAAATATGGACCCCAGAAACCTGATGGGAGATGACCAAAGAACAGAAAATAATGCTGTGAATCACTGGGTCTCAAGCTATGGAGCCCTCCAATATTCATATATTTTTCTGAACACCCTATTAACTCAAAAGAAATTATTTCAGAATTGTTTTCCAGAATAGTTATGGGCATCCACATGGATGGCATTGCACCTTCAGAAAGGTTGACTTGCTAGGTTCTTGCTGTTTTAAAAGGCACAGAAATCTGTTTTAAAATACCAAAAATATGTTACCAAGAAATGGCTGTGGTTATATGCAAGCCTAACATTTAAAGAGGTTAATTTTCCTCCTTAAAGTTAGATAAATGAGACATACAATGTATATTTGAGTAACTGAGAAAACTCATGGCTTACTCCCGTCTTAGTCAGGGTTTCTATTCCTGCACAAATACCATGACCAAGAAGCAAGTTGGGGAAGAAAGGGTTTATTCAGCTTACACTTCAACATTGTTGTTCATCACCAAAGGAAGTCAGGACTGGAACTCAAGCAGGTCAGGAAGCAGGAGATGATGCAGAGGCCATGGAGGGATGTTACTTACTGGCTTGCTTCCCCTGGCTTGCTCAGCTTGCTTTCTTATAGAATCCCAGACTACCAGCCCAGGGATGACACCACCCACAATGGGCTAGTACTTCCCCCCTTGACCACTAAACGTTGACCTAAAGGACAGAATGTTTGGAAACAGAGAAGCTGTGGGTACTCCTTCACCATGACCATTAGGCACACAAGACAGTTGTAGAGTGGTTGTATTACGCTAAATGGTTAATCAATAACAAATTAGTTATAATTAAGTATGCATTGCAGAGGTGTCCTCAGACTACTAATTAAGACTGTTTACTCCAAATGGACCCAATGAGCCTTGAGAAAATGAAAGCAGAAAGCCCATCTGAAGATCTGCCAGAAAACGCTTTTCTATATTTTATATCTGCCTCATCTACACAGACCGTGGGGTTTCAAAAAGGTCACCATCTTCCATAACATCATGTTTTACATTCCTTTAAGCAGTCCTCAGTCATTCTATGGCTTGTCTTTCGGGATGATGGATGCTTGTGTATTCAGTAGCCCCACAAAGAAACACAAGAAAAAAGCTGCAATCTGCAGACTCTTAACTGCTCCCCTCCCCCATCCTCTCTGCCTTTCCCTGTATTCCTTGTATTGAGAAGTAAAAATTCCCTCTGGCCTTTGTCGTAGTCCTTGGTTATTGTAGTTGTACTGATCAGAGTGCCATAAATAAAGAATAAGTGAAGAAAACAGAAATGCTGTCATTTCAGGTACCGTGGTCTTATTGATAGTTCAACACAACTTCAATGTTCCATTGTGGATGCTCAAACTAGACCAGTGCAACCAGAGGCTAGACTTCAGGTGAGAACAAAAGCATAAGATATGGTGGTGTCAGGTATACCTGAAGAAGGAGTATCTTCTATCTCTAGGAAGAAGTGTGGACTGGCCGAATGCCAGAAGGCTTTCCTTGAAATGTAGCATCATCACACATGTGTTCGTAGAAAAATGCTTTTGGTACAGGGCATGTTACGTAGCTGAAAGAGAGCTTTCTTAGCATACAGGAGGCCTTGGACTGAATCCCAACACCTCATATACATGTGGGGGTGCATAGCTATCTATATTCTAGCACTCAGAAGGTGGAGGCAGAATGGTCAGAAGTTCAGAATTATATGTACTGAGTTCAAGACCAGCTGCTGGAGGACTTGCTTTGCATCTGGGGCTGGCTCACATCTGGGAATACATCTGGGGTAAAATGAGAAAACACCTACCAGTGGAAGATCGTTATGTTCTAGAGGAAGAAGGCAGAGGGCAGGAAGCAAAAGTCAAGAAAGTGAAGGTACAAGGGACAAAAGTGGGGCAAGGGTGGCACAGAGGAAAGAGCTCAGTTAAAGCATGAATTGTGAGGCCAGGCAAGGCTCTGGAGGTTGAGATAAAGGAGAGAAAGAAAGAAAGAAAGAAAGAAAGAAAGAAAGAAAGAAAGAAAGAAAGAAAGAAAGAAAGAAAGAAAAATAGGATGTGGAATCTAAGCCAGAAGTAGGAAATGAAGTTTGCTGATGGAAAGGCATTTCGGTTGGGGAGCCAGAAAAGAATCACAAGAAAGTATTCAGGCCACAATTCTTGTCTTTGGAGGATACAAAGGAAAAGAACTGAGGCACATGTGCCATGGGTTTGGTGTGGTAGGGGCTTGACAAAAACAAATTACACAAGTCATATGGGAATCTGTGAAGAATGCGACTTTTGCTCTGCTCAATGGGGCTTTGGTCAGAGTACAGGATGTTGATTGTGAAAGGATGGAATTAGTGTCATAGGAACATCAGGTGATGACCTGCTTTCGGCCAGAAAACCCACAGACAAAGTGGTCATGAACAAAAGAATTATGTCTCCTGGCTAGACGATTGGAGTCTACTCTTGGGAGATTGGGGAACTACTCTTTCCGCTAAGGGCTTCTCTCCCTTGGCTTCAGATGAGCAGTTCTCACGTCTCCATATGGTGCAAAGATGGCTAGAAAAATATTAGGGTCTCTTTTTAATACAGTTCGTATCGACTTTACCCACTCCCAAATCTCATATCCTGAAGCTATCACTTAGAGAGGTTGGGATTTCAAATTTACAATGCTGGCAGGGTGTAATCAGTTCGCAGTAGGTGGCACAAGAGAGAGGCTGGGGCAGGCAAGTAAAGAACTGACGCACAGTCTAGCATATGGCATTGATGGACTGGATGAGGGTGGCGTGAAATGCGGGTAAGGTCCTGTGAAAGTCTGAAGTAGGACCACGTGGGCATTCCTGGTACATTGGTGATTGTAACTTTCCATTTGTTTCTTAGTATACACTTTTAGAACATTTATTCTCCTAATTTCCTTGTTCTAAAGAACTCATGTTTTCCGCTGCCGTTTTTCTAAAGTGTCATGGGATCCATATATATTGAGAGACAGAATGAATGGAGAGAGGAGTCTATTCTCAGATAGGCTCCTGCTGGGAATCTCCAGGTTGGATTTAAGTGATAAGTCTCAACAGTCAGGAATCAGAATTCCTATGTGGGTCATCACCATCAAAGATACAGAGAAAGTGAAATTGGCAGGTTCTTGTAGCCCCAGCTCCTCTCTAGCTCTATGAGCACCTGGGACCAAGAAGCTCAGGATAATACCACGTTATTCTTGGTGTCTTTATTTATTATGCATGAATCATGTCTCTTAGATGCCAATAATTATTACAAATGGCAAAAAAAAACATATAAATTCCTGTATGTTTGAGAAATGCATTTAGTTCACACAGGACTACCATCCCTGATTTATAAGATAATTCTGGGAACATCAGTCAGTCAGAAAAAGTGGCTATATGGATTTTATAGATGAAATCAGTAGACTGGGTAGGGCTGACAGTGGAAATGAGCCTAGCTGTCAGCTGGCAGGAGTGTGGCTTCCCTCCTTCATAGCAAACAATAATACACGGTTCAAGGTGTGTCTCTATGGATTTGTGAAATGTAGAAAAATGGTTTCCAGAGCCCAGGTATTCCCATCGGTGGTGCCAAGGATGCATCTTTGGAAATTGTACTTATGGAGCCAGGGCAGCTTGTATGAAGGAACTCCCATGAAGATACTATTTATTCTGTGCTGTTTGTTTAAGCACATGCGTTTCCTAATGGAGCCGTCAGACCTTGCTTATTGGCTAATAGTTTAATTAGGCCCATCTGGAGGATGCTGTGGTGAAAACTGCCCCAGCTCTGATAGTGGCAGGGATGTAATTTGTCATTCTGTGGCCAATGACTGGCATACTCCCAGCCCTGAAGCCACACAGGGATAGTGCTGACTGTCTCATGAGGGGACAGATAACACCTGAGACATTTTGTGGTTCACCTTGGTGCAGAAGGAATTACAGGCGATTCTCAAAATCCTTGAGCCAACCTCAACAAGCTAAGGCAGACCTTCTAAGATTCACACAGAGACTGCTGTCAGCCCTCCCAGGAGAAAGATTTTTCCATCATGCATAGTTAAGTGACTGTGGTGTTCAAGCCTTTGACAGTGACTGTCCTGCTCTCACCTGACAGAAGATATCAGGTGGCTAAGGAAACAAGGGACATGCATCTTTTTCAAGTATGACATTAAATGTCAGGCCCTCCTTCACACTACCTATACAATATCACACCACAGCGAGTAAACAGAGAATTAGAATTTCACATCATGAAAGACTTTACTGACGTTCAAGGTGAGTGAGGTCCTTGGGCAATGATTATAAGAGAAAAATTGAATCAAACCTTCTATGGGCCAATACCATTGATTTCTGATGTACGTAGATTAGTGTTTGACATTTGAGATCTAATGATTCTATGACTCCTGCAAAGAAGAGACTTGGAGGCTCCCCTTATCTGTTGTGGGGTTTTGTCTTTTTAACCTGTTTTTCAAATCTGCTTACCTTGTGTCCTCGTTCTTCTGTGGGCTTTTGTAGCCTTTTCCTCTCATGCCACTCTTAAAGTACTTAGCAGATGTTCATGTATCTCCACCAGTCAAAGATAGTTGATATATCTAGGTTGGGTAGTGGGTTACACCTCTGATTGAACAATACCAAACTTATAAAGCCTATGATTAACATTTCTTAAAAAAATGTATAAATGCAAAATGAAAAGGGGGCATGGGATAGGAGTTTTCTAAGGGGGGGGGAATGGGGAAACGGGATGGTATCTGAAGTGTAAATGAAAGATCTAATAAAAAAATAAATAAAAAAAGTACTTAGCTTGTCAAATATCTCATCAGAGTGTTTTCACCATCTCATAATGACGATGCTGATTTAACCAGGCTCCCATTGCAAAGCCAGCATTTTCTTTTCATCTTTAAGTGACAGACTGAGGTTGAGTAGCTTCTAGAAACACTCCAGGATGCCCCTCAAAATAAATATATAAACTGACCTATAAATCTCTCTCTTTGTAGAACTATCTTTGAACTTTATGTTTCAAGGGGAAATGTGGGGAATATATCCCATGGCAGCTACCACAGTGTTCATGGCTCCATTCCGTGCAGGAACCAATAGCTGTGGCTTTAAAGACCTTCAAAAAGAGTTTGTAATTATCTTGATAAGGTTTGTAGTAGGGGTTTTTTTTTTTTTTTTTTGAAGACTTTGTACATAAGCACTGCATCTGTACCAATCCTGCATCTCCCTCCCCTAGCCAATTCTCTCATGGACACCTCCTCCCAAAATTATAATCTCTTATTTAATTAGTATTGTTGCATATATAATACATACATATCTACAGGTACATATGTATAAAACATACCAAATCCATTGACTACTGCTAATACATACATGTATCCAGGACTGACCCCTTAGACTTGGACAACTATATGGGAGCTTAGATGGAAGAAGACTCTCCTTTTTCTAGCAGCATTGATCACCTGTAGCTTTTCATCTAGACGTGAAACTATGTGGAATTTCCCATGTCCACATTGGTATATCAATAGTGTTACCCTTATGACCATCTTGTTTGGGCAACCATATTGTTGAGACTTCATAAGTTAATCTACTTGCAATGTCTGGGGGACACTGTCTAACAGCAGGCACCTTGTACCTCAATCTTTCCATCACCTCTCCTACAATTTTCCCTTAGTGCTATAAATAGTGGTTGCATTGCAGGATGTACCAGATGAGTCAGGCACAGTCACTCACTCTCTCCATTCTGAATAGTTGTAGATTTTGCCAAATTACAAGACAAAATGAGTAGCCATAGTGCAATTACAAAAGTCAGACTTCTAAACCATTCTATTTACATAACCATCACCCTTCCCTCAGGACATGATTTCAGAAATCACCTTGGAAATAATTAAGTGCTCGCCATGGATTGAAGAATGTTAGAGAAGTTGAGAATTTTTTCCTGCCTGCCCAAATCAGCATGGCATGCAAATGGCATAAGGGAAGCCAGTGGCAAAGTGAGTCAGTCAATGGAGCAAGAATTGGAATCAGGCAGAGACCACAACTATCAGTAGTTTCTGTTGAGACATACCCACACTGACCTAAGGAGGAGACTCCAACCAAACCAGGAGTTTTTGACAGCCTATCTTAGCTACCTCCTCAGGTTAAAGTGTGGGTACTTCCAAAGCAATTTGCAAATTAGATTTTGTTTTGTATGCCTAAACACTTAAGACATTAAAGAAATTAAAAGAAAGGAGAAATGGCTCAGTTGTTAAGAGTGCTACTTCTCACAAGCACTCAGTAGTGCACAGATTCTATGATCTCCTGACTCCTGGTTTCCTCTGCTAAATTAGAGAATCACAATAGTGTCTGCCACAAGGCTGTGGTGCTGACTCGATGGTTCCGTGCACAGATCACTTTAAAATAAATGAAATAGAAAAACTGCTTGTTAATTACTTGCCATCACTTGTGCTGCTGCAAGCTCACGCTCATGCATACTAGGTTCTGTTAGAACTATAGGCTTAGCTTCTGACTCAAGTGAGAAAACAACTAAACAAGTAGAAGAGGTCATGTGTATGACAAGTTACACTGGTAGTCCAGAACTCTTGATGGAACATGAGCATTTACCAATTCTTAGGCACAAGCTTATTATCTAAAGCTACACAAGAAAAAGAATACAAAACTGATTCAGAAGAAAATGTGGGGCTAACATGATGTTTCACTAGGTAAAGATATTTGTCACCAAGCCTCATGATCTGACTTTGATTCCTGAAACCTACATAGTAGTAAGAGATAACAGACTCCCACAAGTCGTCTTCTGAACTCTACATGCACCATGGAATGAGTGCACCTTCCCTCTCCACACACATATAAACATACATATATGAACAATTAATTTTACAAAATGTGATTCATTCTGTAAAACTGTGGAACTAGTAAAAAAAATTACTTAACAAGTACTTTGAATTAAAATTGCTCAGGCACTCCTAACCTGACTGTAGATCAGTTTTCATTAATTCCATTCTAAGGGTGTTTGATGGAAAGGTTAAAGATAAAACTTGCTGTACTTCCTGCCCTGTAACTGGCAACTTCAAGTTAAAGCACCTCACTTTGTGCCTGGCTATGTGTGAAAGGGTTAGAAATAAATCCACTTTGAAGAGAGCGTTACTGAAGAAGATGAATTATTTTGGGAAGCAAAGGAGAGAGTCTGGGACACATGCAGTATAAACTTCATATAATAATCTTCAGAAGCTCAAAAGGCCAGAGAAATGCCATGCTTTATAAAAAATGAGAAGCTTTTCAAAACTATAAAAATATTTTATTTTCAGATTTCTGAGCTTCCTGCTAACATATCGACATGTCTTGATATCCAATTTGTTGAATTTTCTGTGATTCCTCTATGTACATATCTATCTATTTGAAATGATAGGTATTGTATACTTGGAATTCTTACACCAGCTCAATGCTGCCAGGCTCCTAAATTATAGCATATTGTTTTTTATACAACCTGAATAAATAAATTACACAGAAGGACAAATATAGAGAGCTAGACCTAAAAATAGGTAGAAAGAGGAGGAAGGGACAAGAGAGATGGACAACAACAGGATGGAGATGGGGATGAGGATGAGGGTGGGGCTGAAAGTGGGGATGGAGAAGGGAATGGAGAGAGAAATGAGGAGGGAAATGGGGATGAGGATGGAGATGATGGAAATGGAGATGGTGGATGGAGATGTGGATGGAGCTAGAGATGGGACCAAGGTAGAAGAAGTCACAGCTAAAGGGAACAAATAGATCAAAAGCCTTGCATCTATTTCCTATAGAATTCCTACAAAGAACTCTAGAAATACTTTCCACTTTTAATATTTCTTTTTATAAAAATACATCAAAATGAAAAGGCCTCAGACTGTTCATTTTCCTTGTGGAGAGTCTCTTCAGTTATTTATGTCTTTAGGTTCTGCCTTAAAAGCAACAAGGAGCTTCAACAGACATGAGAAGTAACAGTGCAGCTTCTAAGTGTTAGTGGTGGCTTGTGGGAAGGTTTTTCTTCTGAATTTTATTCTCTTTCAGGTTGTTGAGATTTACAACTCTCTCACTAATGTTCACCATAGCAAGTGCAGGTCTTGTTTCGAGATTTCTCTGCTGCTGGCTATTTAAAGGTGTAGAGATCATGGCAGAGTTGAATCCGAGAATGTGTGCAGTTATGAGCTGAGTGCTGGGTGAGTGTAGAAGGTGCAGCTTAGCATATCCTAGAGACTTTTATCAAGTTTAGCAACACTTTGAAAATGTCTTCCATCTTCTGAACACTGAAACAAACCGAACTGAAGGTGGGACACTGACTAGGAAATATACTAGAAATACAGAAGACTCGAAAGTTAAAACTGGAACTCAATCCAAGCACAGGAGCCAAAGGGCTTCTCCATGAATTGATCACAGGGCACTGCACCCATTGTGATGGACTATTTGCATTTTATTGCAAGTCCAGACAACGCAGTGGCTTTATGTGACCACATTGGAGACACACTGAGTTCACCTGTCAGTCAGATCAGTCAAGTCAAACTTCACCATCACCCTGAAAAGGCCATCACAGTTTCAGTGTGATGTGAAGTGTCACCAACATGCCTTTAAGAGTTATGACTCCTAGCCTATAGAAATTTTTCTTTAAATGACTTTTTATTGGTATTAAACAAGACTAACAATATTTTTTGTGGATTTAAAGAATTCCACAAAGCACATTCTAAGAATGTCATGACTGGGAAAAGACTTTTCTGATGTGTATAGTATAGGCTTAGGTTGATCTGCTGCATTTGATGGAATG
The DNA here is from genome assembly GCF_011762505.2 of Arvicanthis niloticus. Taxonomy (NCBI): domain Eukaryota; kingdom Metazoa; phylum Chordata; class Mammalia; order Rodentia; family Muridae; genus Arvicanthis; species Arvicanthis niloticus. The sequence goes on along the minus strand of NC_047665.1, from coordinate 51,558,591 downwards.
TAACGTGGCCAACAGGCATAGAAACTAATGTGAGCACTCACAGTACCCATCATTTTCATCATTGTTATCGTTCTTATCATTGTTTCTTAATACTTGAATAGGAACAGGCAAGTGCTCTGCCAATTAGCTATTTTAAAGCCCGAGGATGTCTAGTTTTCAGAGCATATACACCTTAGCAATAAACCCACTTCTATTCCAGTAGAAATCTCATGGTTTTAAGTTGGCCCCAGCTGTCCCATATGCTCCCTCCTACTACAAACATACATAACTTGTCCTCCAGAAACCCTTCACAGTCACTCTGGCTTTAGACTTGGCACCATCCACACAGCACACTTCTTAAACCTCACTGTTATTGACAAATAATTATCCTTATTTTTCAGTGTCTGCCGGCCTGTCCTGGCAGATGATAAGCTCAGCAGAGACAGGGATGGAGCACATCTCACAGAGCACCTTGCACATTTGAGGGCTGGATTTATGAGTGAATAAGTCTAGGTAAATGAGGAACGGTGAGGACTGTGACAGAGCATTTCAACAAAATACACGGAGCATTGGGATGTGAGCGTTAAAACCATGGGCATGGAGCATGAGAAGAGGGAGAGATGAACATCACTGGATTACAGCAAAGATAAAGCAGAGATACTGCTGAGGTTCAAAGGAGGTAGCAAGGGCAGACCTGGGAATACTGGGCTAGAAGCAAGAATATTGAACCTAGTATGCATACATAAACCACCAGTTTCATCTCCCATTGTCTGACTCTTCGTGTGTGCATTATATTCCAGAGCTCAGCTATAATGCTTCACCCTGCAGCACATAATGTCTGTCTGTGGCTCTCTCTCTCTCTCTCTCGCTCTCTCTCTCTCTCTCTCTCTCTCTCTCTCTGTGTGTGTGTGTGTGATGAATGTTTGTGTATGTGTGCTGTTGCATGTGTACATTTGTGTATTTTGCAGAGGCCAGAAGTCAGCACTGAGTGTTTTCATTATCCCCGCTCTATCCTATTTTTTGAAAAAGACTTTCTCACTTAAACTGGAGCTTACCGATTGCAAGTCCTATGATGCTCTTGTCTCCGCCTCTGTTGCAGTGGGATTAAATATGTACGCTTTCTTGCCTGGCTTTTACACAGGTGACAAGTATCTGAACTCAGGTCCTCAGGCCTGTGTGGCAAATGCTTTACATCTGAGGCATCCCCCAGCCTCCATAGAAAATCAGCTGCTTTGATTGGGCTGTTGGGATCCCTTGAACTTTATGTAAGTACAGATTCTATTGGCCTGCACAGATCTCTCACTTGGGTCCATTTACTCCTTCAGTATAGGCATACTGAACCATTACCTATTGGTTCTGCCTCATCTGAGTTTCAGAACCGGTTCAGCCCATTGTACTATAACATGCCTTCTATAGAAGGCAGTGTGGCAATTTAAAATGGAATCAACCACCTATTAGCAACTCACTTTAGCATTGTAAGTCCTCAGATGCTTGGTTCCTGTATCATGCGCTATCCCCTATGACAGAAATAGACTCTTTCTTTCCCCCCTTGAAAGTACCAAAGCACCTGCTACTGTCCTCTCTGAACACAGATTTCTGTTATGTTTTCCTTTTCAAATATCTACTTCTTTTACATCCAATAATCTCACGGAGAATACTTTCAACCAGACGCTGACATTCTATATTTTGCCTCAATACTTGATTTCTGTGTTTTTGTAAGTGTATTATGTACTTCAGAAAATAATTTTGGAAATTAGTATTATCAAGACTGGAGAGATAGCTTAGTCCATCAGGCACTTTACAATGCAAGTATGGAGAGCTGAATTCAGATCCTGATACTAACATAAAATGTCAAAGGCAGCAATGTATACATACAGATCCAAGGCTGAGGAGGATCCCTGGAGTTTGTTGCCCAGGTAGTCTAGTGAAATTAGTGAACTCTGTGTTCAGTGAGAGACCCTGATAAACTGGCAGAAGACGGAGGAAGGTACCCAATGTTGACCTCTGGCCTACATACGAACATACACAAAAATCAAAGAAGCAAACAAACAAACATAATACACACAAAAAACAAACAAAAAACAACAAAGGACACACAAACACATACACACAATAAAAAAACAACCAAAGAAACAAAATACTCACAGAACAACAAACAAAAGCAACAAAACACACACACACACACACACACACACACTTCAAGGAAAACTAGCATCAGAAGGCCATACCTGAACAGGTGCCAATGCATTATTATGTGTACATGAAATCTCATTTCAAAATGTAAACATTAACAAAACAAAACGAGAATAATCAAAGCCTAAGAGAAAATTTTGATGCCTGTGCATTCTATTAAGTCCATCTGAAAAGTAATTTAAGAGGCTTCATTCCATTTGAAAGTCAGATGAATCCCTAAGCTGGAACTCTACACAGCCTCTCTAAAGTAGAAAAGAAAAAAATGCGTGTGTTGCCACCATCATCACTGACTGTCCACTTTGTACTGCTCCCTGCCAGGACAAGACCGAGCTCATGTGACAGCCGCTGGAACCGCCTGCACATTTCTCTGTCACTGCCTATGATAACCTGTGTCACAGTCAGCAGGCCCGTGACTCTTTTTTTTTTCTTTTACTTCTTTTCTTTCTTTTTTCTTTTTAAGTTAAAGCTCAAATTTTCTCCCACTCCTTTGTCCTTCTCCACATTCCCGAACCCAGCCCTGACGGCAGAACGAGGTAATAGATGTAAACACCTAAAAATAGTTTGTTTTGCATGTATCGTACAAGCAAGTGAATAATTTCCTTCTGTAAGCAAAATGCCCGGGGACAGGGAGAGCTTGGTGGCAGTGGCAGCTTGAGGACATTGATGGAGCACTGCTTCTAGAGAAGTAAATCAGCAGTGCCACAGCTTGGCACACTACTGAAGGTGGCAGCAGCCAGTGGCAGAAAACACCAAAGCCCTGGAGAAATACGTCCTGCGTTTAAAAATTATTCTTGAGCTCTTTGATGGTTGACACGGGGATTTTGATCATCTCTCCCTTACTCATATAAATGGTGTAGTGAAAGCCCTATCTCCCTGTGTTAGCTGTATCTACCCCTGCCTTTGAGATAACCTAGAATATTTTTTTATCCTGAGCCAAAGTTGATTGAGTGAGCGGTGCTGATGTTCAGTATTGAGCGAGTTCACAATGAAGGCGAGGGCAAGGAAAGCTTTGCCACCTCTGAATTTGCTGATCTACTATTGCATCCGGGTCTTGAGTGAGGGCTGAGGAGTCCAGTGGGTAACTAATTTGGAGCGGTCACTCCCAATGTTTCAACGACATTTTTAGAATGGAGCTCAGATCATCTGTGATTGGTTTTCTGTGGAGGCAGAGAATAAGCTAGTACACCTGTTTGAGGAACACACACACACAGAAAAAGGGGGGAAGGGAGGAGGGAGGGAGGGAGGAAGGGAGAGAGAGAGAGAGAGAGAGAGAGAGAGAGAGAGAGAGAGAGAGAGAGAGAGAGAGATTGAATTGGAACTCAGTGAACAAGATAACAAGAGAGAAAAGTCAAAATAATAAAAATATTCACTGAGCTGCCCAAGACCCTAAGTACATATGCAATTGGAATAAAGAGTATCTTACCCTCTCTAAAGGGGGTATGTGTGGCCTCCCTTCTCTACCTCATTCTCCTGCCTTTTCATTGTTGAAACAGAAGTCACTCTTTTTGATAAGATTTTGATTGCTTGCTTGTTTGTATGGAAGAATTATAAGCTATGAACCATGTCTCCCAAACCACATCATGAGCCACCCTGCAGGTGACCCTGATCTGGGAATGGCTGAAGTTTTCTAACCTGGGAGAATCTAACAAATGGTAAAAAATAACACTGGTCGTATGTGGTATGAGTGAATGTGGGTAAGAATAAAATGGTGACCTCCACTGTCTTTAGGTGTCTAATTTATGTGTGTAAGGACGCTGCATCAAAAATTTCTACAAATGGAAAATTTCTTCATTCCATTAAGAATTAGCAAAATTTTTTCATTTCGATACCTATTTAAATATGTGTGAATACGTATGCTGTTAGATCTCCATTCATATTTATTTGTTATGGGGAGAAGTACAAATCACTTAGAATTGGTAAGCAATTGTTTAGAAATGTTAGCTCTGAGGCGGCAGAGGAGCAACAGAATCGGTGATTAGTTAGCAGATCACAGAGGTGGCTGAGAGGCCAGTCTGCCTGGCTTCACTGCCATAAGAAGGATGCAGGGTAAACAGGGTCATTTGAATCCTAAAATGCTATCTTTTGCAGTTCCTTTAACTTTAGGTAAGTAACCTGAGCATACATCCTCGGTGACTCTTAGGATCTAGACATAAATATAGACTATTGCCTCTTAAAAAATACAGTGCAATTTAAACAATAGTCTGTGTGGCTCTAAACCCAGTGTCAGACTGTTCACTTCATTGTTGAAATTTCAATAAGCAGCTGAATTCAACTGGACATAATTGAAAAACAGCATGGCAAAATTGGAGGAAACCCATTTTAGATTGTTGGCACAAGGGGAGTTTATCAAAAAGCCTTAATAACGCTTTTGGGGGATATTTCATTCCTTGCCAATTCCGAATTTAAATGGAAATACCAAAAGTTCTGTTGTATGTTTTTATACTTGACTTCTAATGATGTCTCAGGATCTAGCATTGGTTACTCATGGTTTTCATGATAAGTACATACATTTTTGTTTAAAGAATTGTGACTTCTCACAATTAAATGGATTTAACTAACTTTAAGTTTTAGTTATATTGACTAATAGAGGACAGCATTAATTACACTTTTCTCTTGAAATAACTTTCCTTGGTTTGTGGTATTCAGTATCTTTAGATAATTTTTGGAATCTTGATAGTCTTACCCCAGGTAGGAACACAGGATAGCTACAGGTCTGTTGGGAATTATGACCACCATCCTGTCTCATTCAGAAATTTCTTCTGACTAAAATTCATTATCAGTCATAATTTTAAAAAGCTATTTTATCAGTAATACATTTTTAGATGACATATAATGATAGCAAATATTTTTCTTATGATATAATAGTGTCATTCAGAATATCTGGTAAAGGTATTAGTAGAAAAATATATACACACACAAGGACACACACACACCACGTATCATGCAAATCATAAAGCCTTATAAATAGCAAGACTTACTGTAGATTAGTCTGTTATCTATAAAGTATATAAGATGGTTGACTCAATTTATGTATTGAGTTTAGAGCATCCACTGTTTTTTTTTATTGTTTTTATCTCTTGATTGTGTTTTTTCCTCTCATATTTCAAGTCAAAATGTAAATGGAAGACTTGGGCCTCTTTAACTGTGTTAAATCACACTTGCTTTTAACCTTCCCTGAAAGGTGAAATTGCTTTTTGCTCATTTGTCACTTTCCATCCACTTTCTTTTAAACATCACTAGCAATTATCATGCCGAAAGAGAAAATAATATTCTCTCTCCCCCTTTCCAACCTGTCCACATTAAAGACTGAGCAGTTAGAAAGGAGTTTAAATTCAACAACTTCTTTCTAAGAAGATAATGAACACCCAATGCAAATAGGACTGTGGAAGCGAATTTCCACATAGGTACAATATTCAGGCAATGCTGGTAACATGCATGGGACAAAGGTAGTAAGTTTCCCAGCACTGAAGATGTTTAAACATAGCTGGCCTGCTGTCTTGACTAGTTCAGTGACAAGAAAGAAAGGGAGTGGTTCCAAAGAGGAGAGGAGAGGAGGGGAGGGGAGGAGAGGGGAGGGGAGGAGATGAGATGTGGAACTGGGAGGAATAGAGGGGAAACTATTATAATCAGAGTATATTGTATGAGAAAAGTGCCTATTTTCAATATAAGGGGGAAAAACACACTTCATGGCTGTCCCACCTCTTTAAGGTCTGAAGTTTTACTCTGTGTGTAACAAAGCCAGCTGTGAGTTGAGGCTCAATCTGAGCCCCCCTGAATATGATGTGGTAACCAGCACTGGTAGAAGTCAGGTATGTAACAAGTGCTTCCTTTGCAGGTGTGTGTAACAAATGTGGCTCAGCACACTGTTTTGAATAGGTCAGAATTTCAGAACTGAAGCAGAGGCTAGGTGAGGTGATTTCCTGTTGCCCTGGGACACCCTTGAACCCTATGGGGACTGAGTCAGCTTAGAGGCCAATTAATTGCCAAGAGAACAGAAAACTGAGCCGAAGGCCTGAGCTCTGGGAGGGATTTTTCACACAAAGGATGAGCATTCTTCTTCAGTAGACCAGTTCCCCCATCTTCAACTTTTCTAACAAGGTTGAATGTATGTTTTGTCTTGTTTCTACTCCAGCTACAATTACCCTCCAACTGCCTTGAAAGGTAATAACCAAGATATTTTCAAACTAAGACACCAAATGAGGCAGCTTCTTCCCCACTGGCAACTGAGTGATGGGAAAGTCAGCTAAGTTTCCTCTACTTCGGTTTGATGGTGGGAGGGGAGGTATATTATCTATAAGGTGGATGAATGAATTAGGAATATGACAGTATGTAACATGTAATATTAAGCCTATAGAAAATAAAGAATGTGTGGAAGATTTCTCTCCTTCCTAGTGAAGATCTGATTATGTCATCCCATAAACGTCCTAACAAGGTGGTGCAATAGGATGCAGAGCTCATTAGATAGATGACCTTAGACGAATCCTAAGCATTGATCTCCTTACCTAGAAGATGAAAAGAAAATGATCTGCCCCATAAGGCTTGTGTGGTAAATTATATAAATCATTATATGTGATACAAAGGGAACCATTTCATCAGTAACGAATACTCAATAAATATTAATTTGGAATCATATCATGTACTCCAACAGACCTGAAAAAATAAGCCTAGTGAAAGAAAACAATGGGATGGTTCTTTATAAGGTCTCTGTTGAATAAAGCATGCCTTTAGCGACATTCATTATAGCTTTTATAAATGCTACTTTTGTATTAAGGCTGTATAAAGATTTATTTGACACCAAGTTACTCAAATATATGTACTCTAAGCATTTAAATTAACTTCTTGTCCCATAGTCTAAATGGGGAAATATGTCATCTTTTTTTCAAACAATCAGGGCTCATTGTTAATTCAAAAAGTTAATGACATTTTGAGACTATTTCCCTATACAGAAGTGTAATATCTACATCTGTCCTCGCCTCTCCCAGCATGATTAAAGGTTGCTTCATTTATATTGGCTGTTGGACTTGACAAGGTAATTCAAGAACTATCATAGCAATGAATGAGATTTGGAAAGGCACCATTTCATTGTTAGAAAGTTTCCTCCAGGTTAAAAGTTGGCCTTGCCCACTTTCTCCTGGCCACCCAATGGTCATGATTGCCCCTCGGGCCTCAGTCCCCTCTCAGTGATGCTGAGAGCACCTTTAACTCCCTCTGCTCACATAGAAATACTTGCTATGTTTTCCCATGTCAAATATATAAATTTGTCAAGTTTACTTCTACTTTTCTATCTGGAATTTCTGATGTACACATCTTTATGGAAGAAAGAAAAGGGGCATTATGAAATATTGAGGAGCAGTAGAGGCCCACTTTGGCCTAAAATTAGAAACCACCCATAAGTTAGCTTATCAAGGAAGCAAATTATTGAAAACAATTGTTTGATATATCATTCCATAAAAATGCCAGTTTAGAATGGAATACAATTTAAATTCCTTGGAAAATATTTTGATCACTCTCTTATTTTCTTCTCTATTGCTGCTATAAAACATCATGATCAAGAAAACTTATAAAGACAGTATTTAATTGATTTTGTGGGTTTAGAGGGTTAGAGATGATGATGGCACAGCAAAAGCATGGTGGTAGGAATGCTGAGAGTATACATCTTGATGCACAAACAGGCGGAGAGGTAAACTAGCAATGGCATGGGTCTCTTGAAACCTGAGTTAGTCTCAGTTGCCTCAGCCCTAACCAGACCACACTTCTTAATCTTTCTTAACACCAACAGGCCACCAAGACTTGAATACAGGAGCCTGTGAGGGCCATTCTCACCCAAATCGCCACAATAATCATTCGACTTTAACACTCTAGCTCAGATTTGTTTGGAACTCACTATGCATCTTTAGGCTAGACTCCAAACTTGCTGCAGTCCTGGGTCTTCCTCCTGAATGCTGGTGTTGTTCCAGGCCATCCAGCTTATGATAACTTCTAGCTTTTGATGAGTATTAGTTTTCTTATTAGATTCCTGTCTATCCTTCTCTGAATTCAAGGACTGCCATTTTGATTAAACTGGCTAGTAGTCAGCAAGTGCACAGGGATTACAAATGTGTCTGTTAACACACATGGCTTTTATGTGGGTTCCAGGATCTGAATTCTGGTTCCCCATACATGCATTGCAAACACTAACCCACTGAGAAACCTCTCCATCCCCCAAATGAGTTGTTTTATGTCCAATTATTTGAAAACTCTAAAACTCTACGTTGAGGTAAATGTTTAAGCTATAAAAATCTTCACAGTCTAAAGGAAAGCATATTTGTTTTTCAAGAGTATCCTGAGTTTCATTAAGCCTACATTTTCTACCAGTAATCAAGATATACAAAGCACTGTGTGATTATAACTCTAATCAAGGAAGAATGTCATAATTAAATACTGAAACTCATGACAAATGGTACTCCTCGTCTTTTCTTGTTCCTAAACTGTCAAGGTAACACATTTCAGTGATTCTGTATAAATAGGATTTACATCATTGCTAGCAGAAAAATAAACTGCCATATGCCTTATATCAACAACAGAACCATCATGGGGGAAAAGTCCACAATTTTAAAAGTAAAATATGACTATGTAGCTGAGTTAGGAAAGTACCAATCCAGAAATCAGAAGGCTCTAGGTTCGATCTCCAGCACTGGAAGGATCAGGTGTGGTGGTGCACACCTGCAATCCCAGCCCTTGGAGGTAGACATAGAAATGGCCAGAAGTTCAAGGCCACCCTCAGCTACATAGCAAGTTTGAGGGCAGCCTGGGTTATATGAGCTCCTATATAAGAAAGTAAACAGCTTCTATGGCAGTATCCCAATCTGTGCAGTACATCTGCTTCTGTAGAAGACAACACAATTATCCAATAAATTTCAAACCTTTAAATAGTCCATAAGAATAAATAATAGAACTTTGTTTTCATGTACAGAATAGTATTCTCTTAAGGGTCAAAGTTAAGCAAAATGGACAAAACTGGAATTTTTTGAAAAACATTATACATATGTGTGTATAAATTCATACTAAATATGTTCAAATATTATGCATCTTCACATTTTTCTTCCAGGCATCATGGTTGACATTAAGAACAGCATTGTTTCTGGTGGCTTGTGTGATACCACACATGTGAAACTTCACCATCATAGTTTCTTCACACTTTTAATGAAAAAGTTGACTCAGTCTGTGGTTCTTTTTGGTTTCCCCTCAGGCTTGCTGTCCCTCCACCCTCTGCCTCTGATTTGTCTGTTTCTTCTGGTTAACTGTTTCTCATATTTGTTTGCTGCAAAGCCATTATTCAGTGAGAAGTTACAGGTGATAAAGGGGTGACTGTGTTCACCAAACAGAGCTCAAAGAGCCAGGTGGAAGGAATTGTGTTGATGTCCACATGTGGATCTTGCTACGACAGTTTTTACATTTCACAGTCACCTTGATTTCTGTTTTTATCAGACTTTGAGCTTCTGCAGAAGGCTCTGGATGGTTCTGTTTTCTAGATAAGAAGCCCTTCGATAAATACAGGCACTTTGATAGAAACACCACTGATAGTGCAAAGATGAAAACACAGGATCAGAGAGGAGCTACAGTTTGCCTAGAGAGAAATTTGGAGGAAGATAAAAGGGACCAATATCACTCAAGAGACAAAAATGGAAAGTGACTGAATAATGCTTTTATTTATTTTTAGCCTTTCTTTACTTAAAGATCATGCATGTAGTATATGTGCTTGTGTGTATGCATCAGCAAATGTATAGGGGTGCATGCCTGTGTGCAGGTGCATATGCAAGTGTGTATATGCAAGCGTGTACCTGAGGTTTATAATAAGAATCTTATTAGATTGCTCTTCCACATTATTCTGTTGAGGTAGAATCTTCCAGTCAAACCCAGAGCTCACTGAGATGGCTGGTCTCAGTAACCAGCTTACTCCAGGGATCACCTTATCTGTCTTCCAGAGCTGGAGTGATGGTTAGTCCACCACACACACTCATCATCCAACTGTGTTCTGGGGATCCAGACACCAGTTTTGGTGCTTGTTCAGTAAACTTTTTTTCTATTGGTCCCCTTTCCCCAGCTTCTACGACTGTTGAATCTACAAGAAGACAGGCAGCTGATTCTCTCTAGTGAATCAGCTAGAGAAAGGAATGCAGAGAAAGTTAGGATGCTTCACATTCAACATAAGGATGTCCAACATAAGAATGCTCCATGTCAGGGAGAGGAGCATTGCAAACCAAGGTAGAAAACCTCTGGGAGGAACTTGGTATGCCTTCTGGGAAGCACAGCAGTGTGGTCCCAGCTCTCAGCTATCTCAAATGGAAATTCCTCAGATGCTTCACAAGTTATAGTCAATACACACCTGTGAATGCCAACTAGATCATTTTCTGCTGGACTACCATAGCAAATTTAGTATTCCACTCACAGCATTTTGCACATACACTCCAAAACCTCTATTGAATGAATTACTTGATAAACATTTCACCCAGCGACATGTTTCAAATAATGAATGGATATAACCATTCTCAAGTAACCTCTTTAAAGTATGTGTATATTTAAACCTTGGCATCCAAAGCTGGCAGAAGCAAAAGGCATTAGTACATGTAAGGTAAATTTAGAACTATAAAAATGTCACAAACTAGCATTCATTATGAGCGCTCTCTCTCTCTCTCTCTCTCTCTCTCTCTCTCTCTCTCTCTCTCTCTCTCTCTGTGTGTGTGTGTGTGTCTGTTTCTGTGTGTGTCTGTGTCTGTTTGTAAGTGTGTTCCTCTGTGTGTGTATCTGTGTGTGTGTCTCTCTGTGTGTATATGTCTGTGTGCATTTGTGTATGTCTGTGTATCCGTGTGTCTGTCTGTGTGTGTTTCTCTGTGTGTGTGACTGTGAATTGTGGAGTTCAGATATTAATACCAGGAACCTTTCTCAGTTGCTCTTGACCTTATTTTTTGAGTCAGTTTCCTGTGCTAGACTTACTGACAAGCCTATCTTCTTCCCACCCATGTCAGTGGTACTGCCAGGACTGGCTTTTCTCTACTTGGGTACTGGAACTTGAATTCAGGTTCTCATGTTTGGAAGGCAATCAAATTACTTGCTGAAGCATCCTCTCAGACTGGATAATAATCATTTACTTTCCAATTTCACAAATATGCTTAACATTAATTTGTTCCTAGAGAATGCTTAAGTTTATGCCCATTTTCAAGGGTTTACATGAAAACTAACTTCTAGAATGCAGATTTCTCTAACTGCACCCAGTTCCAGCAGTGAATGAGCTAGAATGGGAATAGAAAAGTAACATGAAAAGGGGCTTGTAAAGGGAAGTAGTCACCGATTTCATGAAAAGCTCATTAGAGCTAGTTAATTAATGAACATCTGCATATGTATACGCTTTCAGATAGTGACTACTGGTTTTTGTTTTTGAACTTAATTCAGTGAACGTATTTTGATTCTATATGGGCTACATAATCTACAGCCCATAAAGTATCTAAACTGGAAAGTTTATGTGAATGGTGTTTTGCTTATAAAGTTCTTTAAGAAATTTGAAATGTTACAGTGGCCATAAGTTAAGTATATAAATGTTGCTGAGAGTATGGTAATCCTTGCTTAACTTGTTTCCAGACACTTATGCCTGGAGTAACTATAACTTACAATCCTTAGGAAAAAGCAAATGCTCAATGATAAGAAAGGCTAGCTAGAAGGAAATTTTAAGTATTAATATTGTCTGAACTCAGGTAGAAATTAAGGCATCAGGAAGCAAAGGAAAGGCGGTCCATTGTTAAAGGAATAGTGGAGCTAAATCACTTTTGTTCCCTGTCAACATGAATATACAGAGAATTTATAAAAGTGGCTCTGCCAGTTTTTGATTTAGCAAACTGTCTCTATGTGCTGGGCCTGTAAATGTATAGATGTGCATGTGTGTGTGCAAATGTGTGAGTATCTGTGCACACTATGTGTATGCCTGCAAATATGACTACATCTGAACAGCTGTGTGAGTAAGATCTGTATTGCTTTCACTCGTGGAACATTTAATACCATTACCTAGGATAAATTTACATTAAATTTATCCCTAGGTTTTAGGACCTAGGGATAGTTTAGATATTAGCTAACAATAATCATGTGTCTCAGATTTATAACTTTAAAATTTCATTAGTCTTTCATTACAATATACTTCATGCACACCCCTGTCATTTCCTAAGGTAGCATTGTAATAAGCAGATGCCACTCTGTGATTATGTTCACTGGCACTTCTTTGTAGGAGTTTCTAGAGAAAGGTGACAATTTTTCATGAGTGAACAATTGTTATTTAGAATTTCTGTGGTATTCTACATTTCCAGAGCACTCAAGGCATCTGATTACACTCTTAACAATTCATTTTACAAGCTAGCATTTAGAATTATATATCCTCCTTTGTAATAACATGTACAAATAGACAACACATTTTACTATTATATCTCAATGTACTGTTATCTAAGAAAAAATTTGTTCAAAAGATACCAAATATTCCTCTCTCTCTCTCTCTCTCTCTCTCTCTCTCTCTCTCTCTCTCTTTCTCTCTCTCTCTTTCTACACCTATTCAATCTCTCCATTATGTATCTATGTTCCATCTTTACATTAATAAAGCATACTTTATTAATCTCTAAGAAGGCACACTACAAAGACACTGGCTCAACACCAGCTATCTCTGTGTCCAAGCCAGCATAGTCACTTGAGTTGGCCTTAAAATAAGAAAAGTGCCCTGGGCCCTTTTGAGGCAAAGCTTGAGTAATCTAATCGCAGCTGTGTCCCCAAAACATTCCCATGGCTGTTACTGGTGGGTACTAGTAAGTCTCATTAAAAGAAAGAAGGAAGAAAGCAATGGGAGAGGATGGAAGTGTAGGCATTTCCTTAAATACTGTTAGGGTCATAGGTGAAAACTCTTGGTTAATCAAGTAATTGACATATATTAATTTCATCTAGTTCTGTGAAGTTGAAAATTCATGGACAGTGTGTTAGTGCACCTACTACTCTGCTAACATGCTAACTAACAGTGAAGGGATAATACTCTGACATTCACAAATGTCTCTTACTATATCCATAGTTCTGAATTCTGAAGTGAGGATAAGTACAGAGAATGAGCTATTGTAACTGCAATTTTAGTTCTAAAAAAAAAGTGAGTTTATTAATTGTGGAGCAAGCAAAAGCAAATGAGCAAATAACAAGGAGTAGATACCAGATATCAAAACATGAGCAAATTGGGCATATACAGCATCCTGCAGAAATGTCTGGGAAAGCCCTATTGATGTGGTCATGACAAAGTCCCCAACTAAGAGACCCTGGTGGAACGTAGAGTTCTCTTCATGGATACACTTATGTCTTCTTGTTCCTATGTCAGTCATTTTTATACCATGGCATCAAACAGTAGTAACTTTTGCTGGAAATTGCTGCTCTCAAGGGCACCAGGTCTGCAATGCCCATAGTTGCTTGCTTTTCTTCTTCAGTCCTGTTACAAAATCAAGGGTCAGACTGACACAGGAGACAGAGTCTTGATGAACACTTGAAGTAAACATACTTGAATGTGAGAAAAGGGATTCCTCCTCACTCCAAGTGTACTTTCAAGTAGCATAAATAGCACATGGAAATTTATCAGTATAACTTCAATTTCAATACAGAACAGAATGCCAATCACCTAATGAAAGCATGTACTGACATGTGACTTACAGCTCTGTTGCAGTACATTGTGTGAAGTTGTGTCTCTGTGTTGTCAATTATAGATTGTCACAGGCAGAGAGCTAAGTACTAGCCAGATCTTGGTATTGTTATTCTTATGACCCACCAATGTCCTCCTATTTTATAAACATTCATACTCATACATGCTGATTGGCTTAATAAAAAAAAAAAAAAAAACTAAGGGCAATAGCTAGGTAGAAAGAGAGGTTGGAACTTCCAGGCAGGGAAAGAGTCTGTGGGAGAAAAAATCAGAAGCAGGAGATTCACTGGCAGACACAGAGGGACAGGGCATACTGCAGCAAAGCAGAAAGGTACAGAGCTAGTCACATGCTAGGCCATAGTTAGTCAGGTTAAGTTTAGATAGCTGCCTGAGAGCCTGCCCTAGCTAAAAGGCCTAAGAATTAATTTTTTTTTTTTTAAAATCCCTTTGTGTCATTATTTATATAGTTTGTGGGTCTGTGAAAGACACACAATATGGCTTTAATATTTCTGTGTCAAAAAACAAGCAATTGAATACATACCACCTCCAATCATCCCGCTCAGAGTCACTGTCACCTAGTTAGACACAAACACTTAAATAGGCATGCAGACTAAAGCCACAACTTATGATCAATATGTAAATGATAGACTTCACAAAAGAGCTAACTTTGACCAAAACAAAGTGAGTAAAATAACCCACTAAGCCCTTTCCCATAAACACGCTTACATAAAGATGAAGGACAGTAGCAGCTAAGTAGTAATCTACCTGTTGTGTGGCACTTATCACACACTGAAGTTATTTCTCTTTGCATGTGTGTGATCTGCTCTTACCTTCACTTGAACACAAGCATCACATTCAGTAAAGCCCCACAGTTACAGTGATTTCCAGCTGATGGTGGCTCTTTTGGAATATTTAGTTAGTATTTTAAAAATTAATCGTTTCCTATTTCTTTATTAGAGAATATAAAACAAAAGACCTAGTGCCGTTGATAGAATATATCATAACTGAAGTGCTAATCATTTGGCTAAACAAATCCTGAGAAAAACAAAATGTAGCAAGTCAAAGTTCTGAGACGGCCATGGGGGCAAAGAGAAAACAGAAGCTCAACTTGGAGACACTGAGCAAATAACGACATGAACAAGGTTAGCTGACATTAAAACTATTCTCACCCTGAATCTGCTTTGTCACATTCTGTGTCTCTTTGCAATGTATCCATCACTCCCCTGAGTATCAGTGTAGATATTTTTGGAGTAATGCCTCTTATCAGTACATATTAACTGTGCATCACAACAAATTTGACTTGCTAGTCTCTGGGGAAGTCATAGAATAATTATGAACAATATCTAAACCGAATTCATATCACCTCATCCATTTGCTACTTTAGAGTTTCTAGCAAGTTCAAGAATGTGACCGTGATTCCCAGTGTCTTTCCAGGCAAGTCACAAAACAAACAATAGCAACAAAGATCTACCTGGTGCTTTATGAGACTGCTTTGAGGTATCAAGCTTATAGGGGATTAAAAAAGATGAGTTGCATAGTGGGGTAGGTCACTGTGCAGAAGCTCTACAAAGAATGAGATGTACCTGTGGAAACATTTGCAGAGAGCTAGAGCAGCAAGGTCGGCACTAGAATGGCCTCACTGAAACATGAGTGAGAACTTGTTGGAGGTGGAGGCAGCTGTGATTTGAGCCAAATGGCAGAAGACAACGTTGCAGACAGTGAATAGGATCCAAGCGTAGACAGCATGAAAGCCAGGTACAATAGGTACATGGCTGTCATTCCTGGAGGAGTCACATTCTAAGAACAAACTTGAAATTGCTTTAGAAAGAGCATTTAAAGTGACAGACAGAAATTCTATGCTTTAGGCTCAGACCACTCACCAGGGTGCCTGTGGAGTGGGCCTCTGTGAACTGTAGTTGTCTCTGTGAGATTAAAGGGGACTGACAGAGGAACCTGCAAAGCCCACAGATAAAACTATCTGCACTTCCTAAACAAGAAAGGAAAATCTGTTATCCTTGGATTCTTGGGTTGGTCAGCACATTTGAAAGATTGCCTTGAGTCAGTTCCTACTGTGTGTTCTCTTGAAGATAATGTCCCTGTTTCAATAATAGCACCTTCATTTGGTTCATTGTGAAGCCCCAAGGAGAAAAATCTCTCTCTCTTTTTTTTTCCTATATCATACTATGTACTTGTCAGCTCTCGAGTCTTTCCTGGAACAAAATTAATTCAGATGTGTAGCAGCAGCAGGAAACTATCCTACTAAGCAGGAGACCATACCGCTGCACACATTTATGTACCACCTCCACATTGAAGAAAGAATCATGAGCTTATCTGGAATTAAAACCTCAATGTATAGAAATTCTAGTGAGGTACCTCAAAGTGTATAAAAAAAACCTAGATGACAATAACTTGTGTCTGGCTTAGCGGTGTTCTCAGGCTTACAAAAGGAACAGCAGAGAAGAAAAGAATTGTCTTAAATTCATCTTTAAGGGCTGCAGAGATGATTCAATGCTTAAGAGCATTTGCTCCTCTAGCAGAGCACAAAAATTTGGTTCTAGGCACACACATGGCAGCTCACAGCTATCTATAACTCCAGGTACATGGGATAATAATCCCCTGTTTGGCCTTTTCAGGCATGTATACCTGGTACACATACATATGAGGAAACCCCCATATACATAAAATACAAATGAATAAAATCTTCAATTCATTTTTTTCTTAGTCTACAGAATAGATGGTCACCAGTGAAACTTTGCATTCCTTTCAATTCAAAACTTCTTGTAGTGGGGATAGAGAGATGGCTCAGTGGTAAGAATATTGTTGCTCTTTCAAAGGATCTGAGTTTAATTACCACTACCTGCTTGGTTGGCTCACAACCACAATCACCTGTAACTCCACTTCCAGGAGCTCTGACTCCTGCTTCTGACCTCCATAGGGACCTACAAATTAACATTCACACAACTTAAGACAATTTTTAAGTTGCTAGTAGTACTTGATTAAACATATAAAATACCATGCTCAACTATTTCAATGTTTGAATTAGTCCCCTTTACTCAGACTGTCTTCCATAGACGGAAACCCATTGCATTCCATTTATGTACAAAATAAAACAGAAATCCAGAGCAGCCAAGACCCACAAGTGAAATGAAGAAAGATGTCAAGGATACATTTGTGTTAAGAACAGCCAGGGAAGAAAAATCCATAATTAAATTATTTTTATGGTTAAAAAAAATCTGTTTGTCTTCCTTATGCTGAATAGCGGCATATTAACTTCCTCCCCGCGCCATCACAGTGGTGGAATTCTAAAATGTTTTGAAAACATTCCTTAGAGCCACACAACAATAATTAACAGCCTAGCAAGTGCTGAACAGCAAGCAGCTGATAATAACGCAGCCTAATGTCGGCAGAATGCAATTAATCATGGCAACTACCCATCGAGAGGAGGATTTATGCTCAGTTATCATGCAACCCTGATGAGGCTGCTCTTGGTCCTTTCCAATATATGTATTAAGTGTGTTTTAAGCATACCAAGAAAAGCAAAAGGAGAACACAGAGAGCTGGATTTATTCAAGTTTTTTCTCATCCCTTTACGCATTTAATTTACCAGTGTTCTCCCAGGATGGCTGTATCTTGGTTACTTACAGCTGCTTGTACTCCTGATAACTCCACAGGGGAGAGGAATTGGAACCCAGACTATTTACAGAGTGACAGACAAGAGTTTACACTGCATTGCTGGATTTCCTAGCTTGGAAAGGGCTGAAAGGAAGGGACCTGGCTGATTTAGGACAGCGATTGATCTGTCCATGGTGCTGATAAGGGATGCAGGGA
The DNA here is from genome assembly GCF_011762505.2 of Arvicanthis niloticus. Classification (NCBI taxonomy): domain Eukaryota; kingdom Metazoa; phylum Chordata; class Mammalia; order Rodentia; family Muridae; genus Arvicanthis; species Arvicanthis niloticus. Next base: position 51,540,908 of record NC_047665.1, on the reverse strand, counting down.
GGATGATTGCAAATTGCTGGGATATGTTCTTCCTGGCCACTTCCCACTAGATTTACCTACTCCACACTCTGTGACACTCAAACGAATTTCTAACAAGAAAACATGTAGGTATTGAACACTCTACAAACATCAAAGTAAATATACTCTTCACATGAATGAATCAGAGATGCTACCTGTAACTAGAAAGTGTTTGCTAATAGAAGTGGCTAGTGCCATGAGATGTTGTAACTTTCTTCTTTCAAGTGTATGTGGATAAGATATACAGAAACATGGAAGTAAATTAGTCATCATTTTAAACGTAGTCAGAACTTCTCTATTCAGGCTCATGTTTCTTCCTCATGCAATGAACAAATAAACTCCAGCACTGTTTGACTTACCATCATTGATAGGATGGTAAGGAATGAAGTGAAGTAGCTTGAAATTTGGGGACAAAATTAATGATGGGCTATCGTCATTACTAGAGGATCATAGTTGTATGAAAGGAGAAATTTTTGTATCTGAACATAAAGTGACAGATGGCAAACAGAAATAACTACAAGGGCAGAGCAGATAGCTCAGTCAGGAGTCAGGGCCATGCACAGAATAGGACCTGAGCTCAGCCCACAGAATCTACATTTCAAAAGCCAGATATGGTGGCACTCACCTTTAATGCTGGCAATGCAGATATAAGAGCTAGTTGGCCATTCATGCTCAGCTATGTGACCAGTTCTAGGAAATTAAAAGACCCTGTCCAAAAATTAAAGTGAATAGTATGATGATTAACTCACAGTGTTGTCTCTGACTGCCATGTGTCCACAAATATGCACTCTCATACACATAAACATGTATACACATGTGTGTGTGTGTTTGTGTGTGTGTGTGTGTGTGAGAGAGAGAGAGAGAGAGAGAGAGAGAATTAATAGAATGATGAAAGAAAGATTTATCAGTAAAGAAACACAGTACCTGAGAAATCTGTAGGAGATACTTGGTTATTGGGCCTAAAAAGAACATGTGTTTTCAAAAATTATAGTAAGTCACACTAAGGAAAAACACAACCAGAAAAACAGTGATACACTTCAGGTCATTTGTTATTACATCTTATATAATTTTATATGTACAGGAAGAGATATAAGCTTCAACTATAGAAGGACCCCAGTAAAATACAGCTTGAGTGGGAAAGTAAGCAAAAATCCCAACTGTTGATGGTAATTCTGTAAAAGAGTAAGGATCTTTACTTGCTTTATTCAATAAATCAACCCTGTTTTAGCAAAAATGAACCCTGTAAGCCACCCCAGAATTTTAAGCAGTGTGGCTATGGTCTTGTACGTACAATAAAACCTCTACATGAAATCTTTGTACCTGATGCTTTTATACCATGATTATAGGGATTTTGAAAGATCTGAGATATAAATCTAAAATCAAATCTGTTTGTTAGACATTCTGCTGTTCCCTCTAACCTCCAGATAGTACCAATAAGTGTGTGTGTGTGTGTGTGTGTGTGTGTGTGTGTGTGTGTGTGTCTGTGTGTGTCTGTGTGTGTCTGTGTAAATGTATGTGTGGTGGAAATGCTAAGATACAAGGCAATCAGATTAAGAATGGAGCAATCTTGAATGCACAGACTGGCTCTACCCTCAAAATGAAACCACATACCCCATGATTGTCAAAGTACTTACCACATCTCAATTCCTATAATAAAACACATTTCAAGATTCCACTCCTTTAATAACATTGCCTAGACAATGGCCTCCAAGGCAATAGATCAGAGGCTAGCCATGCCCCTGCTTGTTCACATGCAAATTTATTAAATGTATAAGCCTCAGTGCTTTAAAAATCAGTGGTTTACATAGGACCTTTGTTCAGCATGAGGTGATAACCACATCATACAATAGAAATAACAGAGAGGCAGCATCCTAGCCACAGTATGTCAAAGTATTTCATAGGAGAGTAGGTAAGCTGAGCTTCAGGAATAAAACAAAAACCAAGACAAAGAAAGAAAACAGGTCCTCAGCAGAAAGGCAAGGATAAAAGACACTGCTCTCTTTCTTAACTCTGTGGGCTTCAGTTCCATCATTCTGCAGCAAATGCCATAATTACACTCTTCATCACAGTCAAATACACCACATTACCTTTATTCTTTCATACTTTGATTGACTTCTAGAATGCTACTGTATAATTGTTTTTTAATAGGTCATAAGAATAACAGCTTACCAGAATATCTGTAGTCATCTATTGTGACCTCATTCTTTCTATCCTGTCCTTCATCTAAGGAACTGATAGATTTTATAGACTATTCTGTTGGGCCCGAGGATAGCCTCAAAGCACTAAGTGTTGACTACTGTAAGTTTGATATGAAGCTAGATGTCCTAGCACAGATACCCTGACAACTTCTGTAGCTAAATTAACTTCAATGACTATATAAAGAACTCCCAACTGGAAGAGATGGTTCGGGCAGCACTATCAGAAAAATCTATGAAGGCTAAATGCAGATAACATCTGGTGCACTGTAATAAAGGAAAGATGGCAAGCCAGATATAAAGTTTTTATTTTAAGTCAGGTAAAGACTGATGCCCAGGCAAGAGAAGGCAAATGCTAACTTGGAGAGAGGTAAGAAAGTGGGATCTTAGTGGCCATAAGCAATTGGGACGGATAAAGAGGTAAAACTCTAGATCCATTCAAAGGTAGAAAGAAAAAAATGGTGAAGGAAGAAATCGAAATATGATGATTGATTGAAAATGACACTTAGAAGGCCTTAAGAGAGTTAAGAAATTTGGTGTAAGTTTTATGGCCCAATTATCTTAAGATTATCATCCTAGGTGATGTACATCACCTGGTTCCTAAGAGGCATGTTCCATCTTCAGCTGTGTCATCAATTTAAGCTCACCACACACCAATATGATTATGTCGAAAAACTCTGTATGACTTCCCTTTTATATTTTTGAGACAAGGTAGTCAAAACTGACCTGTCACTCACTAGGAGATCCAGGCTGCACATGAGCTCACAAGAGAACTGCTGCTAAGTGTTGGTACACTGAGGAGAGGTACCATGCCCAGTGGTTTCTTACCTCCTAAAGAAACAGTGGCTTCTCAACTCTTAAAAAGGCAAGTGGAGTACACATGGTGAACATTTTATGGACCTCCAAAGTATAAGCTCAAATTCCAAACCTGTACCAGTGAGTCTGGGACACAGCTCTAAAAAAAAGAAAGAAGAAAAATGTAAAGCAAGGTGCAGAGGTCTGTCTCAAAGCCATTATGAACTGGTTGATTATGGCTCCAGGTTTTGGGTGCCTCACCTCTATGTGAAAGGGTTATTGTTCCATGTTTTCTTTTAAAATTTTATATCCTAATGTATTTCAATGAAGACAAAAGAGGCAATTGTGGCTTCAGACCTAGGCCAAGTCCTGGGACTTAATGGCTGTGTTTAGAAAGCAGACCTTGTTCTGCCTTGTACTAGGTATATTTGTTTCAATGTTACAGAAAATAAGCTAAGAAAAAAAATGTCTGTTGAGATTTAGATTCTAGGACTCATCAATAGTTCTGAATAATTTATGGAGACATTTTGCCAACACTAAACAAATAGATAATTTCATGTTTTTCCAGAGACTTTAAAAAAAAATCTTTAACTAAAACAACAGCTGAAGAAAGATTAGTGTTTAACCATGGATGTAGCTCAACGGTAGACAGCATGCTTAGTGTGCCCAAAATCCTGGATTCAATTCCCTAATACCTCTACAAAATAATGAAGTAAATAAAAAATGCAAGTAAATTAAAAATGTTAGAAACTTTTCCATAAACATCTTTTTAACTTTTATTTTCATCAAATTGTACAAATATTTTAGACAACTCCTTAAACAAATATAGTATACAACATTATTCATAGTTTAATGGTTACGAGTGTTAGTGTGTGGATATGTTCATGTGTTTGGATGTGCAAATGGAGCCCAGAAGATGACTTTGGATGTCATTCATCAAGTATCTTTCATCTTGTGTTCTGAGATGGGTCTTTTATTGGGACATAAGGCCCATAAGTTAGGCAGGTTGGAGGAGCCAGTGAACCCCAGGATTCCAACTACATCCCCAGTACTGGAATTACAAGGGGGTACCACCATACCAGGCTTTCATGTGGGTATTGGGGATCAAACTCGGTACTTTATGCTTCTAAGACCAACATTTTACCAGCTGAGCCACTTCTCTAGCCTTTTTTTTTTTCATACTTAGTCTAGAAACTCTAAAATAATTACAAAAGCTATGCTCTCTTCCAAGTTTTCTTCCCTTCAGAGTATTTTCTTTTACTTTCAAGGACTCTGAAGATGAAATTAGCAGTCATTTTGTTCCTGCATATTGGTAATGAATAATTATGCTGTCACATAGTACATAACTATTAATTACATGACTGCCTTTTTATTTCAAGGAGTTATTTAATAATTTTTAATAAAGAGTTACATATGTCAGTCTCTTAAAAACATATCAATCAATGTTATTTTCAGAGGTGGAAAACTGTCATAATCTCATGAAGACTCGCTCAATGTGTGATTATAGCTTTCATAGTTAGAAGGATGCCACCATCTCAAGGCACATTGACAGAATCTAGGAAGACATACAGCAGTTCCTGGGACACCTGGTGCCTGCATTTGGGGCACTAGGACAAAACAACAGGATCAGTTACATGATTACAATGTACAGACCACTTGTTTAATAGCATCGCTCTGTGCATCTCCATGCAAGCCTTTGTGCTGCAATGTACTTCTGTGTCACTTCATTAGACTCTTCAATGTTGAATGACTGCCCTATGGCAAGTATATGTTTGACTACTTAAACAGCTATTAAGTTGTCTCTTCAAACTAGATCCACCATTTTAGATTCCCAAAAGCAAACAATTATAAATCAAGTCTCTCCATATTCTAGCCAACACTGGGAGTCATTTGTCCCTCTAATTAAAAGAGTCTAGTAGGTATATATAAATGCCTCATTGTGATTCTCTGAATTTCCTTATGACTAAAATTGTCAAACATATTTTCATATTGGTATTTGATTTTTACATAGCACCATTTAAATTTTATTCTTATTAGTATCTATGTGATACTACGCAGCTATCTGCAGAAGCCAGAAGGTGTCATATTCCTAGAACTGAAGTTGCAGACAATTACTGGCTGGGTAACAGGAATCAAACCCAGACTCTATGGACTAGCATCAAATACTCTTAAAGGCTGAGCATTCTCTCCAGCCTGATTATTGAGCTTTTAAATTAATAAATATAGAGAACTTCCCTATATGTGTTTTGATCTCCAGTTTATCACAGTAATTCTTTTCTGTGCCCAATATACAGATTGTGGTTTGGTTTGCTTAGTGATATCCCTCATCTTTTATTTTTACCCTTGAACATGTAATACTTTTCTTATTTTTACCTCTTCATACATTTAGGCTGTTAATAAAATATGGTTGACATCATTGTATTCTGCTATCCTACAGATCGTAGTGCTATTGCTCATTAGAAATAATAATCTGTGTGTATACTATTAGATTTGCTGTGCAGATAATCGTGTCAATTGCAAGTAAACACTGTTAAATTTCTTTCTCTTCCTGCATTGTCTGTCTATGTCAGCTAGATTGAATGGGTTTGTACGATTGTTTAAGTACTTAATTTTCCACCTAATTGTTTATCAATAAGTAAAGTCCAAAATGAAACTTTGCTAGGGTTCCTATTTCTATGAGATGTGCTTTATTTAACCATGGCTTTTTAACTTCAATCTATTTATCTCTCTGCTTCTATAGCACATATGCTTATAGGTGAAATATATTTAAATATTCTTTATCACATCTGATCATCTCTGCCTATTTATTTATGTGCTTGTATCATTAATGTGTAATGAAATTATTAATGGATCAGGATCTGCCATTTTCCCGTTTCCTTTCCCTGTGTCTCCTGCCTTTTATTTTTATCCATCGCTCCTCCAAGGATTTGATGTGCCTCTTTAATTCCACCATTGATTTTTTTTTTTCAAATTATTCCACTCTAAACCAAATGAACCACTGAGCACCACCACAAAGCTGCAGGTTCTCATAGGCTGCTCATGCCTGGTAAAAGCTCTGCTGTAAGCTGGAGGTCAAGGGGTGGTTTCAGCTCTATATTTTCCTTCCTGGGAAAAATATGATGGTTTCTTCAACTGTTTATTGCTAAAAGTCCTGCCTAAAATTTGTTTTTAGGGCTTTCTTTTTTCTTGTCTCTAACCACACCACAGTGATCTCTCTGTGAAAATAAACCCTTTGTTGTTTCATTTAATTCATCTAGAAATCATATATCTGCACATTACACATTTTCTTTTTACTACATGTTTGATTACAATTACATTACTGCTTCCTTCCTCCCCCTTCTCATTCAGCCCCTCCCAGGGGCTCTCCCTGCAGCTCTGCCCTTCTTCCCCCTCTCAAATTGCTAACCTCTTTTTATTATTATAGTTGCAAACATTTATATGTATGCACAGATATATCAATACAACCTACTGACTCATTTTTTGTAGTTTGTATGTCTATGGTTTCAGTGATGAACACTTTATATTGGATATCAACTAAGTGGCTCATACCTGAAAGAGGTTAATTCTCCTTCCCTTGGTAGTCAATAGTTGCCTGTAATCCTTTGTCTTAGGGAAGAACCCCATGAGATTCTTCCCTCAGAGTTGTGGTATTCAGAATACACAGAAAGCACAGCAGGGAGATGAATGTGGCTTCTTACACTGTTACACCACAATTCTGAAAGAAATGGCACTTGTTTCTGTTCTACCCTAGAATCTTGGGCTCTTGGGTTTTTCAAGCCAATTGACCAAATAGAGACTAGGTCCAAAGTTATCATTTTTTCTAGAGGTATAATCTCCATGTTGGGCATGGTACCTTTACATGCCCTCTCTAATCTATCAGTATTGATCTCAATGAGGCATCTTGGGAAAGGAAAGAACAGAGAGTAAAACAGAGGAAAGTGAGTCTGTAAAGTGAGACAAACAGGTATAGTGTATCCTCCAATTTTTCTAGAAATTTCTATCACATTTTTTACTGTTGTAATAACTTATTATTTTCTTCTTTTATTGGATAAGGCTTATTATTTTCTTTTTCTTTACTTAAAATTACTCGTGTATTTTTTTTTACATTTTCATCTGTATTTGGTTTTCATAATTTTCCTTTTGGTTGTTTCTTTGTTTCGTATTTACTTGTTTGTTTTTAAGGCAGGGTCTTACTGTGTAGTCTTGAGTGGCCTAGAATACACTATGTAGCCCAAACTAGCCACAAAGTCACTGAGATCCTCATGATTTTGCCTCTAGAGTGCTGGGATTAAGAAGTATGTATCACTATATCCAGTATTATTTTTCTAAGTACAGGGTGATAAGGGCCAGGAGCATCAAAGAAAAAGAGTGTGGCTCAGAAAGAGAGATTTCTATAATGTTAACTAATCTAATACACACCCATCTCAGATGGCAGAGACAGCAAGATCAGATATCTGTCCATGGTCCTGAACGTAAAAAAAAAAAAAAAAAACCACATTGAAAAAACATCATTTTCTTTCACCTTACGTGTGGATTAGTCAACAGGCCCCAGTATCTTTTTTCACTGTATTAAACTCTGATGACAGTATCTATAGTCTAAGTTTCAAAAATCAATCACTGTTTATAGAAATAGTTTTTTTAATGCTGGTTTTTCTCTATTTTGCTATGGTCAAATTAAGACTTGGGATATTGTATCCAAATTCTGGTTGCTTTTCCTGGCTTAAACTTCTCCCAATGAGCAAACACTGGGTTAGAGAAAACATTGAATTTCTTCCTGTTTTAATGCTATCATAAGGTACAGATTTTATATTCTGATGATATGGTATAATCAAGTCTTTTCATTTTACTTGTCTAAAACAAAAATTTTACCTTCTACTACTTTAAGTGGGTGACATCTGAACATCAATATGCATTTTCCTACAGAGATGGAAGGCTTCTATTTCCCTCTTTAACAGCCCTGGCTGCTTTCAGGATTAAATTAACATGCCTGTCTGTGTGTTATATCAGTGATGGACATTTAGACTTCAAGGTATAATTTCCAGTAAAGAAAAGTCATTTTATTTCCATCTGAATAAGCACTCTATCATACTAACCAAGTCAAACAAAGTTATTATCTGGCTTTTTTCCAAGATATAAAAAAAATTAGAAAGGTCATATTTTTAATAGCTTTGTACTCTATAGTAATCAAATTTGTAAGCCTGAAGAAATAAACTCCTTGAGCCTCTTGGTGATTGGCAAGCATGTTTAACCACTGGCTTGCTGCTCCTTGGTATAATGCCATGGGGCTGACAGCATTCTGCAGCTACCATATGTTGGTTATTAGCTTTGAACATAAAAGTGCGATTTCTAATCATAAAGTGGTAGAAAACAGCTAAGAAATAACAAGTCTATTCAACTCCACCTTTGAAGAGTGTACCAAAAGATAACTACCCATCAAATTTCAGCCCATGGGCAAATAACATTATAATCTGTAAGACAGAAAAGTCTTAAAATGTTAATAAGTTACTCAGACCAACAGTAATTAAAACAAATACCTGCTTTAAATGCCACTTTTGTTTTGGGTGACTGCACTGAGATGCTTGGAATTCTAAGTAAATTACTCTGGAGTCCTTCTAGCACAGACTTTTGAGTTTGGATTAAAATTGTAGAAAATCCTTAGGTTTGAAGTATGTCTCATGAGTATTTGTTCATTGCATCAAACTAATCAAGACAATAAAGGGGATAATAAATGAGAGATTCTACCAGAGAAACATAAGATTCTTCATTTGTATACACTGTTGCCCATAGAACCCAGACTCTCAAACATACTAAGCTCTAACAATAAATGGGACTTTTAACCCAGTCCTTTATGTTTCTGTTTTAAAATATTTTATGGAATGGATCTTAAGATACTCAACTGACAACAAAATATTTCAGTTGTAACATGCTTATTTTGTTCGACAAACATTCCAAAAAATTGTATTGTGACCTACTCATAAATCATCTCACTTTTTATCTATTTCTTTTAATACTCTTGAAATTATAATGTACTAGTAAAGTTTATTTGCCTCTGCCATAAACATTTGAGAAAACTCTCCCTTGGTAATGTCCACTGACTTGGGAAAAAAATCATTTACTCAGTATTGTGTGATGATGCTAAGGTCTAAGAAAGTGCTAACCTAATCATACATCAACATCAGTAGCTTTCATCCAAAACACCAGGTATTTATTTAATTTGAAAGAATGTGTGTTTCCCTACTAATCACAATAGCTACATTGTTTAAAGCAGGGCTCAGCAAATTTTTCCTCAGTACTATATGGGAAATATGTGGGAACAAGGAGCAAAGCCTAAATATTATATTGCTACCAGTACTAGTTAAGTTTCTCTATAAAGGGAACTTATTATAATGGCTTACAGCCTGTGGTTCAGCTAACCCAGCAATGGCTGTCTACCAATAGGAAAATCCAGTAGTGGTTCAGTCCAGTGGCTGAATGTCTCAGCTGATATCATAATTCTGATCTCCAAAATTCCAAAGAAGTGGTCTCTAATGCCAGTAAAGGAATAGACTTGCCAGCAAAAGCAAGCAAGCAAGAAGAGAATGATTCCTTTTTTCAAGTTCTTTATGTGATTGCCAGTAGAGGACAAGGCCCAGATTTAAAGTAGATCTTCCTACCTCTATATATCTGAGTTAAAGGTGAATTAAAAATGGATTTTCCCACTTAGAGTGATTTAATTAAGAAAAAAGTCACTCACGAGTGTACCCAGCTGCTTAGGTTTTACTTAAGTCCAGATGTAGTCAGTTTGACAATCAAAATAGCCATCACACTACCTATAAACACATTTAAAATTGAAGCACTTAAAATGTAAAAAGCATAATTATTTTTGTGGGTTACAAAATAAATACACAAGAAAATGAAACATCAAACAAACTAAAACCCAGTTTCCACTCTGAATTCAGCCCAAGGTTCATTAACAGGAAAGAGTACCAAGAAGTGCCATTTAATAGTCAAAAGATCAGTGGATCATTCAGGACAGAGATACATGGGAATAAAAAGAAACAAGATATGGTAATCAGGTGAATACAATGTAAATGCACTGGATAGATAGATAGATAGATAGATAGATAGATAGATAGATAGATAGATATTTGTGTGTGTGTGAAAATGTCATAATAAAGCCCATTATTACATATAACTGCCACATCCTATAAGCCCCAATTAGCAAACAGAAGTTAGGGAACTGGCCTAGTTCCTAAGGAGAAAAACATCCATCCCTAGGTTGGGTTTAAAAACATCTCAGCATTTGTTCAGCTTTTAGATATACCATAGTTCTTAATTTCTGGTGATATTAAAGATGACCCTCTTGGTTCTACAAGGGACAACACATGAAACACCCACAGATCCCCAGGCTAAGTGGAGTCTCCTGGCTGTGAGTCTACCCATTTAATGATGGAATGCCCAGGTATTCCAAGGATTATACCTCTACAGTGTTCTCTACTGCTGCAAGAGTTACTCCTGGAAAGAAAGGATGTATTTCACAGACAGACAGACAGACAGACAGAGAAACAAGTTGAAAAAAATATAGCAAGTCATCTTGAGCTAAGGTCACCTGGAGTGAATCCCACACTTCTGGGCAGAAATGACACCAAAGACATTTCCTCTTCGGCTTAATTTATGTGTCAGACTCTTGTCTTAAGAATGTCAATAGGAGGCCAATACATTGTTCCCAAGGACAGAGTAAATGTAGAAAGTACTGCAGAGAGGAAGGTAGGAAAGGAGAGAGACGGGGCATAGCTCTCAACCTGGTGAGACCGTTTCTCTTTGTGGACCTTTGGGAAAATGAGAAGCTTCAGAGATACAGCTTTAGATTAGCAAAGCTTCAAGGAAAGGAAACCAATGACTAGAAAAAGAATGTCATCCAGTCTGCTGGTTCTCAAAGGAAAGGGAGTGAATTTTCCCCTTGGATCAAATATACTGCCACTGTCTTTTGTCATAAATTATTTGTTCTGGGAGTAAGTTGAAAAAAGAACTGTGTATTACAGTATTCAGCAGCAACTTGTACTCAAGATACAGAGAGGGAGATAAAGAGAAAGAAGGAAAAAGAGATGAAGGAAAAAAGAGAAGCAGAGAGGTGGAGAGAGAGACAGACAGAGAAAGAGAGAGAGAGACACACACACACAGAGAGAGATATACTTTTAACACACTGTAGTTTCACTCCAGACCTCCAAGATGCACTTATGAAAATCACCCATGTGTGACAATTTTCAGCCATATAGGAGAAGAGTCTGTAGTATAGAGAAGAGTTTCTATCCTCTACTTGCCTCTGCCTTCTATATTTGGGAGAGGGTAAATTTTAGAAACATATACCACACACACACACACACACACACACACTGAAAGGGCCAAACCAGTATTGTGCACCAGTGCTTCAGAAGCTACTCACCTTGCTTATTGAAACAGGGTCCCTCACTGACCTGAATGTAGGCTAAGGTGCTAGCTACTAAGTCCCAAGACCTGGCAGTCTCTACTTCTTTAGCCATAGGATTATAAACATATACTTTATGTTTTATAGATTCTAAGAATCACTCAGACTCTGATAGCTATGCTCAGAATGCAGGTATTTTATTCTCTGAGCGTCTGGGGGTAAACATCTTTTAACATTGATATTGTAATAAGGACCATGTGTGTTTCCTATTACTACAATCCAATCATCTTTTAATTTCAGTCTTACAAGTGGTTGGAGGCCAAATTACTTTCCCCAAAGTTCACGTTGAAACTCTAACCCCAAGTACTTCATTCAGATGGTGCCCAACAGCATGTGTATTGGTGTCTTTACCTAGGTGCCTCAGTATACCTGTATCTGCATGTCTGTATGAGTCTATCTCCTTCCTACCCCCGTCCCTCCATACCCCCACCCTATCCCTCTGTGTGTATGTATGTGTCTGTGTGTCATGTGCATGTGTTTGTGTCATGTGTGTATATATATGTGTGTGTTGTGTGATGTGTGTCTTTGTGTATGTGTATATGCCTGTATATGTGTATGTGTGTGTTCCCTGTGCAGATATGTGTGTGTGTCCTATTCACTCTGTGTGTGTATGTGTCTGTATGAGTCCATGTGTGTGTGTGTGTCTGTATGTCTGTGTATGTGTATGTGTGTTGCTTATGCAGATGTGTGTATGTATGTGTCTTTGTGTATGTATGTATGTGTCCTTGTCTGTGTGTGTGTCATGTGTCTGTATGTATATGTGTGTGCAAATGTTCAAATGTGTATTCTCTCTCTCTCTCTCTCTCTCTCTCTCTCTCTCTCTCTCTCGTGTGTGTGTGTGTGTGTGTGTGTGTGTGTGTGTGTGTGTGTTTAATCAGTCCTGCTTGTCACCCTTCTTTGACTATAGCTGGGTTACTGTTTCCTTTTCATCTTGAAACTTTAAAGTTGATGAGAACAATCATAAGCCTGTGCCTACGGTACCTCTGGGGACTTGATTAAATGCTGTGACACAAATAAAATGAACTCTTGACTATGGGTTGTTCATGAACCAGAGAGGAATCAAATAAATCACTGTTGGGGAGGGAAGTTGGCTGTTGTGAGCAGCACAGGAAGCAGAAGCCCAGCAAAGCTTTCTTCCCTTTATGCTGGACACAGCAGGAGACACTGGACAAGAACCAAGAATAAGACTATTTGTTCTGACCCCAAGTAAATTATCCAGTTTTTATGGGCACTCAGCATCCTAATGCTTTTCTTTTTATCAGCTTGTTTTATCCAGAAAGTAGTTGTGGTTACTGAAACTTTTCCTTCTGTCATTGTGAAAACACTAAGGGCTCCAGAGGCCTGGCACTGAGTGAGGGTCTATACAGGACAGACAGACAAACCAGGATCCCAGCTTTTACCATAGAATGCATTGAGGCATGGGGACCTATGATCACATACTCAAAAACCAAACCAAAACAAACAAAACAAGAGTCCCTGCTGTAGCACAGAGTATGCCAATGATGTATGGACTCTGGGTGACTAAGAAGAAGTAAGCCAAGTGAGAAGGTACTAGAAGCATGAGTAAAGATTAGTTGTCAAAGAGGGTGCAAGGGATATGAAGTTTTACTTCCTTGCTTCTCTCTATAAATGCAAATCAATTTATCTCTCTTTGCCTCTCTCTCTGTCTCCCTTCCCCCCTCCTCTGACCAGAGCTTGAGGGCCTAGTTTCTGCAGATACCAACCAGAACTGGCAGCACCACCTGAATATATTTAGAAATGCAACCCTTCTAGCCGGATCTAAGAGAGATATATAAGAAGTTGAAAAATAGCAGTGTCTTTATTCTACAGTGATATATACATTCGAGATTTTGTGGTAGGAAACATTGCATTATAATCAATGCATCCTTCTACAGGAACAATCTTTAAGGAGCCTATATGCAGCAGAACACAAGTACATCCATGAGGTTCCCAGGCCTCAGTCCAGCTACATTTCGTAAGGATATTCAGGAAGTCAGAATGACTCCACCTGTTCGTGACCTCCACATTTCCCACAGCCTGGTCACATGTGGTTATTTCACCCTCTACCTGGTTCAGTCACAAGCCTACTTGGGATGAGCCACCATCATTAATAGACACACATTATAGTTTATCATTGAAATTTAATGTCCCTGGCCTGTTGGTCACCTCATAATAAAAGGAAATGGGCAGTAATAATAACAATTTTTAAAAATTGGTAATCCAGTGTAGCTGGTGACTGCCTAAGCTTGACGGGATCTGGGCACCTTTGTTTAAATACCTAAAAACAAAATTATTATAAACAGGAGTACTGAGAGTCAATCTGAAACCTGCCCTGTTAAAATCATAATGAAAAGGGCAGGCTGGTGCTGTGAGCGCCCTGCTATTAATTACTTGCCTTTAAACACCAGAGAAGTGTATTTAAATCAGACACCTGGAGAGGCTGTTTGCTAATTGCATGTGTTGTAATGGCTATGGACACGTGGAGGAACACAGTCATTTTAGCTGAACAACTTGCCCTGTCCACAGAAACCTAAAGTATTGATCATGGGTGCCACTCATGTCTACAATTGTCAATATGAGGAAACACCCCAAAAGGATGTTTCCTTCGTAAGCACTGTCATGAGTCCAGGCAACATCCCAGGATTTATCTTTTTTGTGTGTATGCACAGTTAAGAAAGCATGCAATCCCATTGTGACTTTGCCAGCTTGCACTCTAATTTGAAATTAGAGCTCTCTACCAAGAAGTCAAGGTTGTAGCAACCAGAGGCATAGACTGAGGTCCTTGTGAGTACTTCTCAGACCTAAGAACCTGAAATGCAGGGACAGTTATCTGGCAGCTGTTCCTCCTCCCCATGCAGCCTTCCAGCTTGCATTGTTTAGATCTCAGCACCAGGGCAGCAAATAGTTAACGAAAGAGACAAAACCCACTGTGACCAGCAGGTCTCCGTGCAATCATCAGTAGAACTAGCTATTATAGCCAATTTAATAGCTTGAAAATGAACTCATTAGTGGTCTTTTATCAGTGGAAAAAAAGTCTATTAAATCCGGATGTGTGAAGCGGCAGCCCAGCAGCTCATTTCCATCCCACTTGTGACCTGAACAAATCTGAGAAATGCTTTTCCAGGAGTGAGGGTCACACTCCACACAAGGAGAGCCGAGGACCGCCTTCTCCACCCTCAGCCCATATCTTTCCTGGAGGTCTCGTGCATTAATTTACAGTTTGCTGGAGGGTGTAGCATGCATCTCTCTAGCTTTCCATATTATCCGTGCACACCCCAGCCGTGAACGGGGGCTTCGAGGAGCTGTGATCTGAAAGATAGAATTATACGTAACAGTATCATCAGGCTCTACCCACAACTGCTGAGCAGGGCAGTCAAGACAAAGCAGCTGGAACTGTGACAGAAAGCAGAGCTTTCTGTATTTCTTTCTGTCCCTTTTTCACTCCTTCCTACCCTCCCTCCTGCTTTCTGATAGTGGTCACTAAAGATGCAGTGAGAGGTTACATTCACGCACATTCCGTATTTCCTACTAAGGGTAACAATTTAAATTTTCTTGCACAATGGCTTAGCTCAAGCACAGGCAAGCTGACTCTTCATTAGCTGTGGGACTGAGATGCCCAGTTACCATAAATCTATGAAATAAACTGTGTGGCAAATACAAAGGGGTCCCACAACAGGCCTCCTCCTTCTGTAATATTTTTGCGAACTTTCCAGGCTCTTCTTCAGACCCCAGTACTTGCTTCTATATTATTTCAGATCATTTTTTATTTGCATAGTCTCTCATGAATACAACTGTAAACAATTTGAAGGCAGAGACTATATTTTATCGCTTTTTTTAAAGAATCTTCTCAAAACTTATATTTGTTTTCAAGGGCCGCCTGTGAGCTTAATCCCCAGTCGTTTCAGGATTAGCACCTCAGGAGCTAATTGGATTATATTTCATTGTTATGGCATGCTGCTGCATTGGGAACAATCACTAGACAGAGCTCTTTGGAATGATCTGGCCAGGTGGCAGTGCTAAGCACAGCCATTGCTTGCCTATTAGAAGCCAGTTTTCTACTTATATTCCCACAACCCCTGGAGATACATACCATTAGCCACATACACAGGTCAGTGAATGGAGCTCAGAGCAGCCAGAATGGTTTCCCAGGGCTAAACAGCCAAAAAGCCTTGTGATTTCTAGTATATGAGATTGCATAGCATCCTCAGGATAAATTCAGAAATACTACTAGTCAGATCCTGTGTTTCTGAGCTCCTTCCACTGCTCTGCATTACATAAGAATCAAGCATACTCTCAATTTTCTTGAGAGTGACTGCAGCCGACACAGAGACCTTGTTCCATAAGGAGACTCATTCAAGACCTGAATCTGCACTGGGGTTTGTATTGAGTGCCACAATCCTAGTCACTACCTTTCCTTCAAACCAGTGCAGTACTGTTGTCTGTGGCTGAGATGTGTACCTCAGCCAAAAGCACTGTGGATACACTAGAGAATGTTAAGGCCAGTTAGTCCCAGGTGTGCCAGTGTGTCTTGAATTTCTATAACTCAAGGGTATCAAGGCTCTTGCTATATCTCTCTATATCCACTTCCAGACCCAGCAACCCAGCATTGCTATCATGTGCCTGAGGACCCCATCTATTCTGGCCTCTGATAAAAGGAGCCCTGCTGCTGCTGTCAACAGAGACAGAATACAAAGTCTTTTTAACTGGGCTTTGTATCCAACCACTGAGCTTGAATATTTTTTGTTTATTACAATGTTAAATATCTGCTTTCTAAAATGAATTATTCTCTGCATTGTACATTACATAAAGTAAAACATACTACTATTGAGATGTTTTGATTTTGTGTGGACAGCCTTGACCTTTCTGTATAAGAAATCTTTATGGAATCAAATGCAGAATTCTTCATTCTTTGACATAGTCACCAGTCTTTGTGCTCCATGTTTTGTCACAGATATACAAAGAAAGGTCCAAAATTATAAAAACCATGTTCCCTTTCATTGAGATCAGTTTAACCTCAGGTTTAATTTGTGGAATAAATACCTGTTGGTGACTAATCACTCCCTTCCTTTAAAAGAAGCAAAGACCAGCCTCTTAAACCTCCCGTTCCTTCTGGAAGTTCAGTTCAGCTTCAGCAGGTACACAAGCCACACCCCTGCCTGCTCTGATGATGCTGGATTGTAAAAATAAATGTCATTCAAGAAAGTACTATCTCTTCACTTAATACTTCAGTACTAGAAATTGAATCTAGGGACACACACACACACACACACACACACAAAATAAGTTTTCAGCCTCAGAGCTACACCTTCCATCCATTCTTTGATTTAAAACAAAGTAAAAACATGGTTTACCCTGTGTCCCTTGGAGATCCCTGTGTAGAGCATCCTAGTGTTGGACTCACAGAAATCTGCCCCATTCTCTCTTCAGAGTGCTGGGGTTAAAGCCAGGTGCTACCACGGGCCTGACCTCTCTGTTACTTTTGTTGCCTCTTGGTAATCTTCCAATTAAATAAATATTTCCCATGGCTTTTCTCTGCTTTGCATTTATGCCCCAGAACTTTTGTTAAAATAAATCAAAACCAACACAACAACAAGAAAAAAATACAAAGCACAGTTGTACACACATCATCTCAGTGCTGGGAAAGAGCACAACCCAAGCAGCCTACCTGCTTAGTGATCCATGGGTGGTATCTCCCTGTTTCACAGTGGGGGTGGGTGAGTGCAGGACATATGGAGAACCAGTAGGATCACTTGACCTTTGTACCCAAGCACGTGAATGGACACACACACACACACACACACACACACACACACACACACACCACATAGTCATCGATACATGCAGGATAATTACTTATTGCAAACTGTAAATGACTCTTTATTAGCCAAATGAATTGCTCTTCCTAGTCCTGGCAATGCAATGAGATGAGAAGTGAACACCCTGAACTTTCTGCAGAATCTAGAATCAAGCTCCCTTAGAGGTTACCACTCCATTCAAATCAGAATTGGGAATTTACTTGGAAAAATGGCAATGAAGTGGCATTCTGGACTCCTTCACTCTCTGGGCATTATTTGTACATAAGGGACAGTGACACAATTAAAATTTGAGTTGCATGTAAACAAAGAGGAAAAAACCTGATTCAATTAGTAACCAACAAATGTTTTCAGGTCCCCTATAAATTACAGACTGATAGAATGAGGAGGCCCTTGGTGACTCCAGAAGCCACGCAGACAGAGCTGCATTCGCAGGCAATAAAGGAAGATACAAAGGGAGACATGGTAGGAAGGACTGATGTTCCCCCTGGTAGTCTGTTTGCAAACAGCCTGATTTTATATAGATGAGATTTCCATCATTGCTAAGTTATTTTCCCAACAGGAAAATTTAATATACTCTTTATTAGCATAACTCCATTATATAAATGGGTTTGTTCTGCTATTGCAAGAATAATTGCTTGGGAAATGTGCCCTGTGAACTCTCTGGTCATAATAGCTTGCCCTTTTTCTTATCTCCATCTTCTAAGCTTTATCTGTAATGCTGAGGACAGAAGAACACACAGCTTTAAAAAAAAAAAATTATCTTCTTTAGTATAGCCCAAAGAACAAGCCAGGAAGATGCATGGTATCATTCAGATCTTCATGCACAGACACACTTCTCTAACTTACCACAAGAATTAGCCAAATGCCTCATAAGCCTACAATCCACTCAAATATTCCCAGTCTTATAGTTGGTGTGTGAAATGTGAATCTCATTCCCACCCATGAATGAGGAGTAAACGTAGACAAGACAATATGAATTACAGATAGTAATCTCTAGCCACTTATCTCCTTTTATTAAATTGAGGGCCAATGACTCGGCTCTGTGTGCAGAGGAGCATGCCACCATGCGTGCAAACCTGCATTTGATCCCCGGAAACCACACGGTGGAAGGAACGAACCCATTCCCCAAAGTTGTTCTTTGACCTTCACATGCAGAATGTGGGGAGACCAGAAACAGCCAGGTAGAAATCTTCAAGTCCATTTTTTATAAGGATCTAAATTTGTGTTGTGAGAACTGAAAACAACAGCATAATAGACTGAAGGTGACCAAAGCAAATAAACTTTGCTAAAACTACAGAAGGATTTCAAAGCAGTAGATTGTTAACTGTCTAAAAGTCAAATAACTGCATCCATATCAGAGGTCCAGTATTTCCCCCTAGACTAAGCAATATGGTCTATACTTTACAGTCTTTCTCATTCACAGGCCAAGATAGTCAACCAAATCTAAAGTTGTTCGTGGGATGGTCGTTCCATGCTGACATTTTATATGACAAGATATCTCTGGTGGATATTCCCATCTGATAGCTAAAGGAACAATTTCTCAAGGTGCTCTCCACCTTAAAAATAATGGTGACTTGTTTTAAAATATAAAAAGTAATCATGACTTTAAAATAGTGATAGCTATAGAGAACTTGTTATCAAAATATATGAAAAGATCCACTTGTCTAGTACAATCCCAGCTGCTGCAGAGTCTAAGGTGGAAGTGTAACAACGCTGGAGGCCAGCCTGAGCTGCTTACTCAGCATGGATGGCAGGGGAAGGGGTCGAGTGGACAAGTCCCTGAAGCAGGTGGATTTGTACAGTGGCTCAGAGAAAGAACCAACCTCCAACCAAGTTTGCACTTTCCCAAGCCATTGTCCAAATAAATAGCTGGCGCAAGAATTAACACCCTGCCAATATATTTCTATTATAATGTAAATATTTACAGTATAGGTCAAGTAGTATTTCAGCTACATGTTACTTCACTCACCATCATCTCTATGTCCTTTATCCATGAAGTCCTGGTACTGTGTGCCTTATGGGTTCCACCAGAGCCTGAGACAGCAGGAAGGTAACATAACCTTTTAATGTCAATTTAATGTCAATTTAAACAAGTTGTACAATAATTGTTGTAAGGAAGACACAAGATAGTACAAAAAAGCACATTGTATTTTCAGGCTTTGGAGGATAAGGAATATTTTGACAATTTATAAGGAACAGTTATAAAGAGTTGGAGTACCATTTGTGTGGCTCCTATCACAGTGAAAATAGTAACATTTACCTGGAAAGTCTAGAATAAATATGGGTAATGGCTAATTAATTCACAGTGAATGATCAGTTTTAGTTTCTGTTTTATTTTGACTCAGAGTAGGGTTTTGGCTTACATAACTTAAAAATAGCAGAAAATTTGATTTTAGTATTAAAACACTATCTTATTATGATATTTGTGAGACACACACACATATATATATATCCCATAATATATATCCATATATATGTGTGGGTATATACATGTGTATATGTGTGTCTATAATATAATATATATATACTTTATATATATTTTTATATATAATATATATAATATTTTTAATTATATAACAAATCATAAAATTCTAACCCTTAGTATAGATAAAACACCTTGCACAGCCCTTGGCACCTCATGGACTCAAGTATGCACATCTCCCTTAAAAGCCAGAAAATTATTCAAATAAAAATAATTTCCAGTGCAATGGGTAGGATATTGGGGACTTGCTTCTTACAAACAAAACCTTCCAGCTATGTAATCCCAGACATCTATAGCACTTCAGATGGGGCAGGCTGTGCTCAGAGCAGAATTCTAAAATGCTTGGAGCTGGCCATCTGCAGGGGGCACCTGCTTCAAACAAGCTGTGCTTTTAACTTTGACTGATGGGGCACTAGGGGTCTGGCCTACCTGCTCAGGAAAAACAATGGCCATTTTTTTCCCTGACACTGCCCTGCTTGTCTTCCCAAGTGAGATGCCATACTAATTTGTCTGCAAATTGATCTTCCTCACCCTGGGCTCCACCCTGAGCTCTTTCCTTTATTTGTACAGACAGCTACAACCAAGGTGCATTCTAGGAGAAATAAGCCAAGTAGCCTCATATCCTGCTGTGCATTATGATGGAGTCGCTTTCTTTGGTGACAAGAGGAGCCAAGCACCTCCTCATTTATCATTGAGAAGTGAATCGACACCCGAGAGATGAGGGAGGAGGAGAGGAAGAAGAATGGCCACTTCTTCTCCTTCATCCTTCAAGGGGTCTGTCTCTCTGGGATGCTGTGAGGAATAGCTAATTTGAGGAAGGAAGACCGTGCAGGGAATGAAAAGTTCAGCAGAAACAATATTGAAAGCAGAGTAGACCTGGTTCTTAGTGATGTGTGGGACACTAAACAAATCTTGGAGAATGACTTACATGTCCTGAGGCTGTGACAGCCCAGAGTGCATTCAGCAGGTGCCAATCAGGTAAATAAATCTGTGTCTCTCGAAGCATGTGGCTTTCTTGTCAGTGTGACAGAATAACTTGAAGGAGGAAGGACTTCTTTTATCATGTTTTGAAAGACCCCCAAAAGGGGACCCTCACCCAAGTCTGGACCTGCACGAACCCAAGGACACACGAGAGACCTTCTCGATGCAATTGCAGAGGAGGTTTAATGACGAGGGCCCTCGGGCCGGAACATATCTCACGCAGGAGATAGAGGTTCAGACCCAGAACCCAGGAAACTTGGGATATTTATGGGTAGGGGTTGGGGAGAGCAGGAAAATTTGGCGCGGTTACATATGATTGGTTGCACTTTCGAGCAGCTACACATGATTGGTTGTTTTACAAATTTTGAACATAGCACTGGGAAGACCAAGGGAGGGAGGGGTAACCAAGAACAGTGGAACATTTCAGAGGAATCCAGCCCAAATGATCTAGAGTCATGTGAAAATCACTCTGCACACTCATTCTTCTCAAAATGTGGTTTTTACCATGTCATTGTGTCATATCCTGCCATTTCAGATTAACTATCTTTACTTTTTCCAGCTATAGCCCCACCTAGGTGGCAGCATTTTTATCTGTAGTCAGGAATGTGTCTTCCTGCCTTGGGCCTCTCTCACCCATAGGTGGGCCTATTGTTTGAGGCTTGATTCAGGGAATAATGTCCTCCCATCTGGAATGTGCTCCGGGGAAGTGAAGGCCTGAAATCTTATTTTCAGTTCCTCATTCTGGAATCTGCACTTTTCTACTCAGGTCTAAGGCGAAAAATCTACACGTATTTCATAAAATGGCCTTTATAATTTTTCACTCTACAGTTTCTGGGGGTTTTCAGCCTGTCACAAATGGGGAGTCACGGCGAAGCAAGACCCCTCACAGGTCATGGCAACTGTGACACAGGGAGAATCGATATTATAGAGGCTTTCTCTTGTTTCCCCTTTATTCTGATCATCCCATGCACACTTGAAGATAGGTCTATCCTTAGTTAATTCTCTTGTGAAACACCTTCACAGACACACTCACAAGTGAGCTTCATTAATCATTCAGGCTCCTCACAACTCAGTGATGCTGACAAAATGAAGCATCCCAGAAAGGGTTAATCCTTTCTAGATGGGATACCAACTGGTAGGAACAACCATAGACTGTGCTCTCCCCATGTCTAAACCTCAGTGGAATGATATGGGAAATTTTCAACTGTCTTCTTAATGCTTTTGTTGCATTTCCAAATCTTCAGTTTAGGCATTACATCCAACAGACGCTGATTCAAGTTAACTCCTTGACCATAGCGTCTGTGATAACCAACCTCAGGGATGGTAGTTAAAATAGTCTGGACTCTCTGAGGATTGTTCGTTTTCTTCTAGTTCACAGGCTTCTAAGAAGGAAATGACACTTTCTTGGTCATGGTTTTTTGTTTTGGCTTTTTTGGGGGGCTTATCGTTGGCTATTTAAAAATAATTATATATCCTGTGGCCTATAGGAATTACTTTCATAACTTTCATAGAAATGTTATAAAAAAAACTTTAAAAGGGGGGGGGCTGGTGAGATGGCTCAGTGGTTAAGAGCACTGACTACTCTTCTGGAGATCCTGAGTTCAAATCCCAGCAACCACATGGTGGCTCACATCCATCTGTAATGAGATGTCTGAAGACGGTTACTGTATACTTACATATAATAAATAAATAAAATTCTTTAAAAATGTCTTTGAAAAAGTAACTAGAAAGATCCTAAAACAGATGACAGCTACTCTCTCTTCTTTGTACGGTATATATAAGTTCTTTATAATCACACCTTCTTTTCCAATGCCTCTCAGAAGCCTACGAGCTTTGAAACTCTTGTGAGTTACTAATAAACTCAGTACACATCTATAATCTGTGCAAAAGGAAGAGCCTTGAGTTCTTTCCCAGAAGAAAATGGCTGAAACCTGTGCTTAGGCAAACACTGGGCGTTACATCACATTGTTAGAGGTAAACTGTAAGGCACAGATGAAACACTTCATTCAGAAAATTGCAATTACTATACAGAGACGGACATGCCAGCAAGAGAGTGAGAAAAATAGCTTGGAATCAGATGGCACAGATGACCTTGGACTTTATCCAATGATCACATGCTAACACCCACCTGGTGCCACCTGGCATATATCACAACATTCTCCCCTTGGTCCCCAATGCCTGACCTCAGGCAAGCAACCATTAACACATGCAATGAACGCAGCAGGGAATTTGTTCTAAAGTTCAGAGCCTCACTCCATGCTTCCCTATGAAATTAAAAAAACAAGTTAGTAGTTTCCAAGAGAGCAGAAACCAGACAAAAGACAAAAGACTTTGGAAGGGTATGGATAATGGGAACCTGTCCGGTTTTGCATCTGAATAACGCAGGCTCTTCACACACAGAGATTATTTCACCCAATGAATTGTATCTGGCATCAACCCTCTGTGCCTGAGTAAGGCCCTGCCACCGCTTCTCACATTAAAACATTATTGCTGCTGTTATTGTTGTTATCATCTCTGTGACCAGCTAATCTCTTCTGAAAACCACATGCTAAATACTTCATATTTATCATCTGACGCAGTTGTTGCAAACACCTGCGAAGGAGGGTGCCATTAGTTACATCACATTGCTTTATGGACCAAAACCCTGAGGCTCGGAGAATCATGGATGTGTCCAAAGATGCAGAGGGGGCAGAATAACATTACCGAATGGATGGATGTGAAGCTGGAGATAAACATTGACTAGTTCAAGACAGAGACAGCATCTGTTACCTGCAGTACAGTGTGGTTATTTAAGTAAACCTTAATCTCCGTTATATATTAAATGCTGACAATAATATTGGATCATAGAAGTGAGGGACAGCGGTCTGCTGATTGTGAGACATTGCCTATATGGTTTCTATACATGTTGCTATGAGAGAGCAACTAACCCAAGGTCAGTCAATGGCTATCAGACATGCCTTCAAATCTTGATTTCTTTCTGCAGACAGATTCTCATTTTATAAAATTCCCAGGCCTGTGCTCTTTGCACTGTATATGGCCTGCCAACAAAAGAGCCTGACTTTATCACGTAGCTTTGAAAGTTTTGATGTATGTGTCCGTGGTATGTATGTGTGTTCATACTCTCCACTTATGTTTCAAGTTAGGTCTCACACTGAACTTGGGTAGGATGGCTGACATGCAGGCTTTACGGATTTCTACCTATCTCTATCTCCCTAGCTTCGAGATTATAAACATATATTACCACACCTGGCTTTTACATGCATGCTGGACATCTAAATCATGTTCCCAGGCTGGCACAATGACCACTGTAGCGATTGACACATCTCCCCAATACCTAATTAAGACTTTTCAAAACAAGACTTCTAATACTATTTTAACCTGCCTTGTTGTATTTTGTTTTGTCCTGTTTAGCTGTTGTCTCTTGGAAGCTGGTTCTTTTCTGAAGAGGAAAACGAAGAAGGAGTGTATCTGGGGGAAGAGGGAAGAAGGGAGGAGCTAGGAGGAGTGGAAGGAGTGGAAACTCTGGTTGGAGTTTATTGTATGAGAGAAGAATCTATTTTCTATTAAAATTTTTTTTTCACAAAGACTTTCTAGACAGAGGTTGTTTGTTTGCCAGGAATGCTGTACACCAGTAAAACCCAGCACTTGATAAACAGAGGCTGGTAGGTCTCGGTGCTCTACAAAAAGATCCTGCTAAAAACTTTAGAACAATGTTTTGAATATTGTTTTCTGTAAGCCTCTTTATTGACTTCTGCCTAACCTTTCTGCTGTGACTTCAACTGGGAAGGCTGTATTATCACAACAATAAGTGTTCATTATGATCAGGAAATTGTGTTCAGTATGAAATCTTTCTGGAACACATACTTTCTAGGTCTATGTAATAAAACACCTTCTCTACCAATTGAGTTTTTACTGAGATCCTGTGGCATACATATTTAATATACTGAGCATGGAAGATGTTAGTGGGCATTCACAGCCACTAATAGTTGCCGCGTGCCTATGGGTCAAAGCACCAACATGATATGTGTTTTCACAATAACTCTCTGAATTTGAGCCTATTATCATCCTCATTTCAAAGACCAGCAAACCAAAGTACATAAGTAAGTTCCTATTAATAGAATAGTGAGACTATCCTTTGCCTTTTTTCATCTGTCATTTTTGACAATGCCTAGGCCCTCAGACCCTTTATCACAACAGACACAGTAATCAAACATGCACTGGGAAGTTTGAATTTTTATGTTTTAAATGAACTATTAGCTCACAAAAATATATTTCTAATTCATCAATTTAAATTTTTTGAGCCATTTCATTATTGGATATATATTGCATATATGGCTTGTGAGTTACATTCTTCAATTATACCATAAGTTGATGACATATATGTGTGTGACATGTAAACCACGGTTCCCACCCTCCTGTCTATCTCTACCCTCAAGTGTGTCTGCACAGCTTTCTACATTCAATGCTACAGGTATAACCTGATGCCTGGGACACTGAAACATAGAGTCTGTTCCCTAGCATGATTTTCACTCTTTACTACCTGAGTATCTCATATTATAGGTGACCTAATAGATTGTTCTCGGTCTCCTGGCCAGACTTTCCTTCTTTGACATCATGGGGCATTTGACCTTAAGGAATTCAACTTTAAGGTGACCTTGTATCTCTGGAGTCTTCTGACAGTTAATTTTTGGGTGGTCCTATAGAGATTCCCCTCTGAGTTGCTGTATACATGGAGAAAACCCTACCTTTTCCAAGTATTTTTCATCATCTTTTCTAGATTCCTTCCTATCTATGAAACCTACCATGTCTATCACCATTCACTTTCAGACTGGCTGCTGGTCTATTTATTAGCTTATTGGCAAGGCTGTGTGTGTCAGTTACTTTACAGGATTCCCTCAAAGACATGTAAGATTTGTTTCCCAGGTGGTTGGCTCTATATCCCACCAATTTGACAGTAAAGAATTACCATCACATTAGGCGATGGAGAATTGCTTTAAAGAGGATAAAAATTACAGTCATGTAAATATCTACGTTATTTTTGCTACATACACATATAACACTCCAAAAACACTGAATAGATGAAAAAACCACCCAGAGGGCTTTGCTTGAAAAGCTTTATTTTCATTTCATTACTGTCACTTGAAAGACTTTAATGAAGGCTTACAGCTCTTCAAAAGAAAGGCACCATCAGCATGAACTATAATTATTTTATGCTCTTTGCTTATATAATCATAACTCCTTGAGCCTATGGTCAGTAGCTCTGGTGAACTTACATGAGACTAGTAGCCCCCTGGGCAGAAGGCCCATTTATTGTCTAGCACAGTGCATGACCATTGTGGGAATTTTATC